>NC_133329.1:368968112-369568112 GCF_042186555.1 Aquarana catesbeiana
CTTGGTGTAGTAAAGGTGCTTATGTCATTTGGTGAAATACCTAGCACTTCAGTTTATGACTTTGCTTTTAAAGCGGTTGAAGTCATTGTGTCCTCCATATTCCCCAATGTGTCTTGCTGCTTTGCACCCTCAATCCACTGATTGCAGTGCTTTTGCAGGCATTGATGCAGAAAATATATTTTACCTTTTTGCAATATGGGTGCATTTATTTTTTGCAAAAGGTGAAATTCTCCAAGTATGTAAATGGAAGTAGCCATTTTTAAAATTGTATTTAAATGGTATGCCAAGTGAATGGGGACATGTAACAAATTTGGGTGTTATCCCAACTTTGTTCCATCAGTGGACATACCCTTTAAACTTTGAAATGGAGTTGCAGGCACACGTGTCTACAGAATGTTCACATGGGTTCAGTAGAGCTTATTTATCAATGTAATGATTGCTGTGGAGTATTGCAAACTGTTCATATTTAACTTTTTTATTGGGCCCAATAGTAAATGCATCGGGGGTCTAACCCAAAATATTTTAGTTATTGATTGGTGTATTTTGGCATTCCAGTTTGAAATATCTGATATTTCAGAAAGGCAGTTGGTCTTTAAAATGGCGAGAAATACTGCTGTGTGCCTCCTAGACGCGTCAGATTAATGACCGTTGTTGTAGTAATCCATCACTTTCGCACAAGGCAGAGGCAATATGTTAATAAAAAAATGTATTTCTGCTGGATTTGTTGCACCCCATCCCTCAATCTGTGCAGTGCTTTGTGGCTATGCTGTAGTCCAAATAACAATGTGATATTTGTAGGACTACTGTGTTCCCTGTGTATTGTGGGCTCTTTCATTCTACTGATTCTAATTTTTGTTGTGTGTGGGTTTTTTTTTTTCTATCTATTTGCACACTATTTATTACAGGTACTTGTATAGCGCTGTCAATTTTATGTAGTGCTTTACATGCATATTGTGTGTATTATATAGTTATAGCACATTCACATCAGTCCCTGCCCTCAAGGAGCTTACCATCTAAGGTCACTCACTCATATTCTTACATACACATACTAGGGCTTCTTTAGACAGGAATCAATGAACTTGCCAGCATGTCTTTGGAGTGTGGGAGGAAACCCAAGCCGGTGTTCTGCCGAGAAAGTTCCGCTCGGCGGATAAGTTCCCCCCTCTACTGCACAGGCCCTGTGCAGTAGGATCCGGCGGAAATAGCCGAAGCGGAATAGCTGAAAATCAGCTGTACACGGCGCCTTTAAGAGGGCCCCTCGCAGGCTCGCTTCGCTTGTTACACTTCAGGCATGGCCTCGCTTCGCTCGGCTCTTTTAGATTCCCCCTCTAGGTCCACTTGGATGGTGGGGAAGGAACCTGGACCTAGGGCGCAGGCGCCGTGTACAGCTGATTGAAGCGTTTGAGCTTCAGCTATCTCTGGCAGCTGACAGTAGTTCGTGCTGCGCCTGCGCAGTGCAGGGGGGGAACTTATCCGCCGAGGTAACTTTCTCGGCAAGACACCGGCACATGGAAAACATGTAAACTCCCAGACAGTGTCGTGGTTTGGATTTAAACCATCAACCCTAGTGTTGCTAGGTGGGAGTGCCAACCACTTGGCCACCGTGCTGCCCCATTATTTACCAAGCCTTTTGCAGTTCTGTATGATTTTTTTGCAATCAAGGCGTATATGTGTGCGGCCACCATTGTAACACCTTAATTGATGCCAACATCCCTATAGTATAGAACAGAAGTACCTGTGGCGGGTTTTGGGATGAGGCTATTGTAGATTGATTTTTGCATCACATCCATTGCCTATCCAGGCTTATTTTGTTTGCTCAGCATTAGAGCTGCATGATTCTGGCCAAAATCAGAATCCCTTATATTTTTTTATTTTACAAAAAAAATTGCATTTGTGCAGCGGTCTTTCAAATGCCGTGTGACATAAAATATTGCAACAACCACCATTTTATTCTCTAGGGTGTCTACTAAAAAATATAATGTGGGGTTCTAGTAATTTTCTAGCAAAAAAAGATTTTAACTTGAAACCATCAAATGTCAGATAAAGGTTTAGTGTTTAAGTGGTTAAACTTTTTTCACTTAGTGCCGGTTCACATTAGACGCGGCACGACTTGCAGGTCGCCTCACCGAGGCGACCTGCACACGACTGCCGGGGCGACTTGCAAGACGACTTCTATATAGAAGTCTATGCAAGTCGCCCCCAAAGTAGTACAGGAACCTTTCTTCTAAGTCGGAGCAACTTGCGTCACTCCGATTAGAACGGTTCCATTGTACAGAACGGGAGGCGACTTGTCAGGCAGCTAGGTCGCCTGACAAGTCGCCCCCGTGTGAACCGGCTCTAAGTCTATTCCATTGACAAATTGTTACAATGTTTATACTTAAGTTCAACTGATAATGTTTTGATTCTTGGCAGACTGCCCAGGTTTTCTCTTCCTTTCTTTTGATGGCTGTGACTTCAGAAGAGCAGAGAATTGAATTGTGAAACACTTTAGTTAAGGTCGATAACGATTCTTGACGATTAATTGTGCAGCTCTACTTAGAGTAGATGGCTTTGTGCCTTAGTCTGATCAGCAGATGGGACCTAAAAAGGCCCAGCCAGGCCTGTAATTGCTGTGTGTTTGGCTGCATTAACCTGTAGTTGGGTTTGAGCTACACTATTTGGTTTCTAGTAGCTCGGTCGTGCCACCAAAATGGGAGTTGGTCAGAAGTAAAGATTAATCACTGAACCAGTGGAACAAACGAAGCATTGTAGGTTCCTGCAAATTTTAAGGGCCATTAGATCTAGAGTAAGTTTTATTTGTAGATGTTAGCGGCACAGTGGTGTTTGGATGGCCTTTTGTCCCAGTCATTAATCTCTGAATGGAAGTTCAGGTGTAGAGTGCACTGCTGGGTCTAAATTGAATTGCGTTGACCTAAACCTTTAGGCTGGTTTTGCAGTATGCATGCCGGGGGTAGGTAATGGCGCACACAAAGGTATGAATGGGCTCGTATAGTTACTTTCTACATTGTTGAACTGCAGTACTTGGATGTGAACCTGCTCTATTGGGAAGAATAGGATTTCTACTTGGCATGTTGTGTGAATGGGCCCCTAAGTGTTTGACTATAGCACTTTTCCAGGGCTAGCATGCAGTCACAGGACCAGTATGTATCCTGGTGGCAAACGCTACAGGGACCTGTAATGGCCAATGTTTTAATGTACCCCAATCTATAAGGGGAAATGGATAGATTTGGACTGCTGGTTCTTGTACATGGTTATTTTGCGGACCCAATTTGTGTGGAGTAGGTGGTTTGTGTGGTGTGGGTTTTTTTTTTTTTTTTTTTTTTTTTTTTTGTGATCACATTCCCTTAGTTCTCAGCTGCATAAGAGCTGGAGGGAGGAGAAACAGCAGTTCACAGAGCTTCCCAGTGAATAGCTGTGCAGGGGGGGGGGGGGTGTCAGGACAAGTCTCCATTGGAGGAGAGCAGGCTGAGTTCCCAGCACAGCTAGAGAACTGACCATGCATGGTGTTCTGCTTAGTGTGGATAGGAAAGGGGCACTGGCAGGAACACCAGGGATTTCACATAAAGGAAGCAATACAAAGAGTACAGGATACTTTCTCATACAACTACATGGTACAGCAGGAATATGAAGTGTTGGGTAACAAAAGCTTAAAATCCTTCAAAACTGATGTTCGAATTGCTCTTTCAGGATGAGCCCTAGGATCTATTCATATTTTTTTGCTTCTATAGTATGAATTGTGGTTGGTGCCCCCACTCTGCTATAGTCATTTGTTCCGTAGTGACTGTTTAATGTAGATGAGATCTGCAGGCTCTTAAGGAAATAGTTGGAATTCCTCAGATTTCTGGCAGGCAGTTTGCTGATTGTAGAGGGGGGCTATGCTGGTGGAGTGACTTGACGTGTCAGTTTTAGGGGTGAGCCTCTGGTCCACAGCTACTTTTTAACCATTCGGGAATGTGACCTCGGATATGTATCGCAGTGTCTGACAGTGGACATTTGAGATGCAGGAAACATACAGATGGATAGAATGGGCTCTATGAACCTCATTGATATTGCTGCTTATGGCAGTTGGTTCTTTTCAAACTGTCATTCTTTCAAGGACACAGTGGGATTGATTTAATAAAACTAGTGCAAAATCTGGAGCAGCTCTGCATAGTAGCCAATCAGCTTCTAACTTCACTTGTTCAAGTAAGTTTTGACAAAAAAAAACCTGTCAGCTGATTGGTTTTATGCAGAGCTGCACCAGATTTTGCACTCTCCAGTTTTAGTAAATCGACCCTAGTATGCGTTTTAAATGGCATTCCAGCCCACTAATGTACAAAAGTCACCTACACAGATATGGGTGCCATGAGAGTTGTGATGTGCTACATTACCAAAAAAGGCAATTTGCATTGAGTCTCATTAATTTTGCCATCTCAAATTTTTTTAATGTGTCAATACACAAACACATTAACTAAGGAGTGGTGTGAATGGGCCCTAAAAAAAAGATGTGCTAAGACACAAGAGTTTAAAGTTGTAAAGGCTGAAGGTGGGCCCCCCCCCCCATACTCTCCTAAGCTCCCTCAATATGGAGATGTGTACGAGAGCCTTGGTTGTCCCTGGACTCCTCATTGACTGAGACAGCAGGAGTCATTGGCTCCCACTGCTGTCTATTGCAGCCAATGAGGGGGTGGGGCTTAGCCACATCTGTCTTATGAATGCATAGAGCAGCGCTGTGGAGCGAGCATGCACCAGTGCCCCTATAGCAAGCGGCTTGCTATTGGGGGGCACTGGCCAAGGGGGAGGAGCCAGGAGCAGAGGATCAGGGCTGCTCTGTGCAAAACCACTACACAGTGCAAGTATGTGTTTTTTAAAGTGTCTTGATTAGGATTTCCTCCATTCAGTGCAGGTTCCTTGCCTATTTTACAAAATACATTTATTAAGCCCACTTGTTACCAAAGGGAAATTATTCAGAACATTCCCGTTGCGATCACATGTTGAAACCGATTATATGAGCACAAAACTGTTTTATCAGCAAAATAATCCCTTTTTCAGTAAGAATTTTCAAGCTAATCTGAAACGCAAGTGCACTCAGGAATTACTACTTTAAACCATGCATGCCAAATTCACATGTTGGGTGTTCTTCTCTCACCTCCAGATCTTGCAGAGGACCTTTAATCTTACCTGTCTGATACTCAAGGGCATTTGATGTGTTGGGTGATCTGTATGTACTCCATACACTTACCAGTTTGTTTTTATTTTCTCTTCATGGTCTAAAATTAACTTACCAGACAGGTTGGGGGGGTCTAGGTCTAAAAGCATGTGCTTTTACAATATTAGAAGCTAGCAACTAAACATTGGTTTTCACCAACAGATACGTGCAGCATTGATCACCATGACCAGAATTTGACCTTTTCTGGCACTTTATGTATTTAAAAGTGAACTGTAGGTCTGGATTATGACCGTCAAAAGCACATGGTAAAACTTAGAGGCTGGGGCTGTTTCTGTATTGTCTATGGTCTTTGGATAATAGCGAGAGACCTGCCTGGATTTCTGTAATCTTAACTTCCCAGCAGAACCGTGCTGTAACCTAGCTGGTTTGAGAAGAGATGTTGACAAATGGGCAATGACCTTTGATGACCTCCTAGACTGGTTGCAGGGTTAAGCGGGGAGGGGGCCTCTACTTCTGCAGCTTCAAGGACATCCTGGTTGATCATCCAGGGCCTTGTAAGCTGATCTCAGGGGATGGAGGGTGGGGGGAGAGGCCAGTTCCCTGTGCAAACTCCTGAAAGCCAATCTGTGGCCATGGGGTGTGGGGGAAGGAAGAGAAATGGGAAACAAGGATATTATTGCAGTGTGTGTGTTCGGATGCATTTTTCTACTAATTCTTGCTGCTATTTTGGGCCTTGGCTATTCATAAATCCTCCAGTGATGGAGGTTTCCTTTTTCGCTCTGGCTTAGTCTATTTCAAGTTTAGAATTCAACGATTGTATTTTAAACTAGGCCAGGCAGGTCACCTTGGTGTATGTATTATAGCCTTCATGTTTGTCCTGCAATATACTGGCTATTTTCCTGTTCGAATCCTAAGAATTATGTTCAAGGTCTAGCATGAAATGCCAGTATAGTCCTTTCAGATGAGTCACAAGCCATTGCAAATTGTGTGCGATTTTATAATTCAGTGTAGGCTTTTCTACAAGGTTCAAGGATGGAAAACATTTGAGGAGCAATAGTATTGAATGTACAGTAGCCTATAGCCACAAGATCTGTAAATGGTGACTTGATTGCTGTTGGATATCTATGATTTGTTGCCCTTTGTCAGTTGGCATACAAGAAGCATATATGTGGAGAGGGGAAAAAATTACAAATATTCTCTAACAGGCTTTTTTTTTTTTTTTTAATACAAAAATTGGAATGCTTGTTTAACTGCAAATCGCAGGAATGCCCTGTAGTAGATGGCAGCTATCCTATATTTGTTTCAAACAAGCAAGTAGGAGCTCCTAATTGGATGCTGGTGATATTTTAGCACTGGGATTGGCAAGCAGTCACAATTCCATTAGTACAGAGTGGGACCCAGAGAGCCCTAAAGAAGGAAGGGGGATCCTCACATTGAAATCTCTGAGCTTTAGGAACTTTCAGCCTACACGTATAATCATGTTCTGCCGCACCCAGTAGGGTCCAAAAACTGGGCCCACTCCTCTACAGATATAAACTGGCTTTCATTTGGTTTCATTACTTGTCATGAGAGGCCTTTTACCTTCTCCTTGGAGAGCGGGCACTACACCACCCCAGGCACGAGAGGTGTACAGTCCTCCCTAAGCAGGCAATTTTTTGTTGGCTGCTATACACAGGACTATTTGCCTAGCTTCCATCTCCCAGAAGGTGCTCACTTCACTTTCCCTACTAAAGATTGCTTTGTTTGTACCCCCTATTTGCAAGGAATGCGCAAACTTTGCTTCATCCAGTAAAGTTTTACTAAACTCTTCTCAACATAGCTACACAACCTAATCTCTGTTAATCTGATACTGAGCAGCTCTTGCCTAGAGGTGTATGTGTATGTATATAGATATCTTGATATCTATATCTCCATCACCCAGCATCTGGCACCCTTTCTCCTGATTGCAGTATGCTTTTGTGCAGTCAGTTCAGGACCAATGCCCTACTAAAATGAGAGGCTTGGAGCTGAACTATGAGCACCCCTTAGAGGTGTAGGTTAGGAGGTCATGATTAAGGATCAGGGATGTGTTTAGAATTGGGTTAACTTTTAAGGATCCATATATAGTCAGGGTTTTGTGCCAAATCCAAGGGTAGCTTCAAATTTAATTTTGAGGTTTCGGTTTTAGTGTTGGAGAAGATTAAGGATGGGCAGTGAAATTTTGGTTTTTCTAGAATTTAAAGTGTTGCAGTCAAATGTCTAACGCTAAGTTTGTGCCACCTAAAACTACATATTGACCTTTTTATTGAATGTGGTTGGGTGTTTTTTTTTTTTTTTTTTGTGTATATTGGATTAAAAAAAAGCTTTATTGGAAGGAAATACACTGCACAGCCAGAGAAATCAACTTACAGTTAAAGCAAGGAATTGCCACATCAAATCTTTGAGACCAAGACGTATCAAGTCCCATTTTCAGAAAAGAGTACAAACCTATATTTAAGAGATTGCACAAAAGGCATGCTTATCCCCCTCACCCAGTATTAACACAAGTCTATACATGGTAATTCCATCAGGGAAGACCTGGAACATCCAACCAATTGGCCAATACCTTTTTCAAATTTGCCCAAACACCCCCTATGCAAGTAGATTTAGTGTTCCAGCCTCAGAGTAGCCTCAAATATTAATCCATTCCTTAAGGCAAGGTGGATCTTCAGATTTCCAATGCAGTAACTTGCATGCCTGAATGAGGGCTTCCTATAGCCTCTCTATTTTAAATCAAAAACCCACTCACTAGAGTGTTGGGCTGTCTCAGTTCAGTGCCCCCTGCAATCATCTGCTTGGGTAATGGTGTCTCATACCTCCAAAGCTACCGCCACCCATGGAGAAGCATTGGGCTGGACACACTTGGCCTGTTGGCCTCTTCAGAAGACAGTAATGTGCAGTGATTATGTGTGAAGAGCAGCAACTCACAGCAAGTAATCCAATTTCATCTCTCAGAACTTGAGCTTTGAAAGATGAATTCTAAGGAACTTCAATGTGTTAACTCTGCAGATGGCTTCATACCTCATTAAATGAGCCATTCAAATCACTTTCTGGTCAGAGTTGACATTTTGAAGTTTCACTTTGGTTCCTTTGCCTCTGCTACAGATGTGCATACAAGTGGATGAGGACCAAGGGATTTTATGGTTTGCTACAGCTGACTAAAGCCAAAAGCAATTTACAGTATGAATCAGTTCATCAAAATGTGTGTATGACATACGTTTTACATTAAGTAAAAAGGGTGTGTGTGTCAGCGTCAACGGGTTCTTAAGAGCTGGAGTTGCCATCTGATTCATACTTTCACTGCGGTCTGGGGTCAGGGCTGAGAAGTAGCTACAGTTCCTTGCTACAACACATTAATATATGGGGTCCTATGTGGATCTCAATTTACCTTAATTTTAACGTAATTGTAAAGGAGGGGGGATCTCTGTAATAGAATTGCACAGAGCGGCCCCAAACCTCCTTCTCGGATCCCCAGCTGCTGTTCTGGCTCCTTCTCTGTCCAGTGCCCCTATGAGGTGTCCCTTCCCAAGGGGGCACTTGTACACGCGCTCGCTCCTAAACCCCGCTCCCTTGTCACTGATTTTGACAGCAGGCGCCAGTAGCTTTTTGTGCCCCAGCAAAGCCAGTGAAACCCAGAAGTGAGGGGAAAAGAGCTACAGACGTGCACAGCGCTGGATCAATTGAAGGGCTTAGGTAAGTTAAAAGGGGTGCATTAAGGTGTAAAAAGCCGAGGCTTTAGAACCACTTAAAATCTATGAAATGGGAAGCAGCACTGCTTGATGAGAAATCACTGTATGCATGATGGGAGGGGCGGCAGTAGGAGTTCTGTAGTCCTGAAAGGGCTGACAACACGGCTTGCGATTTTCAGTGCAGCAGTGGCATTGTTGGCCAACAGAGTTAGGAGCATCATCATGATTTAAATCGTTAGTAAAAAGGCTTGGTTAAATCAGTTTGCTTTAAATCCATAATTTTTAAAGAGCAACTCATCTCTGACCTGCTGTTGACTCACTGATGGCCCCATTCACTTTAAGGGGACGGCTGGTGATGCGGCAGTGACACAACAAGGTGAGGGATGTGGCGGCAGCAGGTGAGTGGATGCCCGCTAACTGGCGCTGCCATGATGGTTCTAGAATGACAGGTGCTCTTTTAAATGGAAGGACTCAGTCTTGCTGGTAGTTAGCATTTTTAATATTTGCAAACAAAATTGAGGTTTCCTATTTAGAATAATAAGGTGTCAGGTTAGTAAAACAGCTATATCCGAACCGATTCAATCATAGAGTTTGTAGTGTACATAGATTTGCAAAACAATGGGATACAGGGAATATTCCTGAACTTTGGTTTATCTCATGGTTACTGTGAAATTGTGTGAATGCATCAATGCAGTGCATGTTACCTCAGCTTGCAGAGTTTGGATTCATTGAAGGAGTTTACCAAAAATGTAAATATTGCAGAATATACAGCCTCATGCTCCATGTCATGCTGAATAAACTAAATTTATTTATGTATCTTAAATGGAAGCCTATCTTTATATAGATTTTTACACCAAAAGCATTTTTTTTAAATTTGAAAAATCTATTTTAAATCCAAAACTTTATTTTATTTTTTTATGGATTTATGTCCACCCTGCTTGCATATAACCAGGTCATATTGCATACTGTTGAGCTCACAAAGGCTGCTGCTGTAACAGGTACAATTTAATCCAGCAAATCTCCCTGATTTAGGTTGTCCTCTCAAGTGGCAGGGCGGCTTAGATTTAAAAGCAATATTGGTTAGGCTCTTATTAGCGTTCCCAACTTTGTGTGAACTGTTTGCAATTACCGTCGCCCTAACCCAACGAGACAAAATCCTTGTCAGATGGCGGATTCCAGACGCAAGCTCTTCCCGTCGTTTGAGAAACCGCTTTTTGAACCGTTTGCCTTCAAAGGCTCAGTAAACATTTGATTATTCTCCGTCCAATTTGTGTGCAGAGAATTAGAGCGGCTTTATACTTCACAATTTTTTTTTTTTTTTTTTTTTTGTTTTTTTAAAAAAAAAACTAAGTTTATATGTAGAAGGATATTACGTTTTTAATTAAAAAGATTTGCTATCTCCAGCTCCTTTTGTGCTGGGGATGGAAGCTTCTAGCAAAGCGTGGAAATGATTAAAAAGATCTGCCAAAATATGTTGGGCTCCCAGAATACCTGGCCAGCTTCCAGGAGTGGGGTTGTGCAAGCCTTCCCTGCTAGGACATGTAGGGGGCCCTCTGTCTAGCGACCATAAAGAGGCTTGCATTGTTCGGCAGTTATGATGTATATTCTGCAGTTCTGTTTGTGACATTCCACAGAAACCATTTCCTGGTCCCTGTGTAAACTGTGGTGGTTGTGTGGTCCTGGCCAGTGTTCTGAAATCTCTTGGGAGGAAGATGATGAAGCTGCACCACATGCATTTCATTCCTAATGGTGTTGCGAAATATCAGTTGCATGACCCAGGGAGCAACTGCTCAGTGGGCAACTGGCCCATGAGGTCAGATGGCCCACATAAGAATGTTCCTCTTCTCTTGTTTACAAGTTGCTGTAATCGGCACACATTTCTCTCCCATCACCCTTTTCTGCTATTTAATGTCTCTAAACCAGGGCTGTCATCCTAGAACTGGAATAAAGAACTTTCAATCTTGTCCTTTCCATAACATTGGTGTTATGTAGTCTACCCAGAGGACTTGGAACAATACTAGGGGTTTGATCACACCTTTTCTGTTGCACTGTTCATCTGCACATGTGTGGTGTGACCAGGGCACATGGAAACAATGGTTCTCCCTGTTCCCAGTCATAACATGTGCAGTGGTGCACAGAAGAACTTTGCTTAGATGAGATGTGAACAAACCTAAAGCTGGCCATACATGGATCCAAAATTGGCCTGTCCAGCAGGGATCAGCCGAATTTCGATCCTTGTATAGGCAGGGTGGTTGACTTCTGTACAACTGCCCTGCAGGATCTTTGCACCTCTATCAGCACTGATTGTTGTATTCTGACAGCAGGGTTGTCTCCCTGCTGTCAGACTATAAAGGCACCCCCCCCATTTTGTGGTCACCTGCTGGTTGAATGAAAGAATCCTTACTGTAGTGATCTTTCCTGACAGTCAGGTCAGTTTTAAAACTAGAGGTTGACATGTTCTGGTGGGGCACATGGTGAAGCAGCCATATGGGTGCGCTCAGTAAATTATCCTACCAGCTTTTAGCATGTGGAAAGAAACCCCCACAAGAACTGGGAGAACATGCAAACTGCTTAAAGATAGTATCCTGACCAGGACTTGCACTGAGGTCTCCAGTGCTACAAGGCAGAAGTGCTAACTAGTAAGCCACTGTGCTACCATGTCTGTCCCTCCCTTTTTAGATTTTAAGCTCACAATCGGGACCTTCTAATGCTCTGGTATTAACTTGTATTGTAACTTACTGTCTCCCTTTTTTACTTTGCAAAGCCTTGTGCAGACTGTTGGCGCTATATAAATTCTATAGATTCATCTTCAGGGGACCATTTGACTGCTTTCTTTGTCAGGAAAAAAAAAATCACATGTTCAGTGTGTACATATTGGTGTACTTCCTCATAGAGCCCTTTCACCCTGAAGTTGGGATACCTATATACATAAGACTGTGTGCTTGCCAGACTGGTTAAAGATCTTTTGAGAAACTAGAATGATCTCATCACCCAAAAATGGATAGGTTTGCCTAACCGATGCTGTGGTGGTAGATATCAAATAAATGCTTCTGGGTACGGGAATTTTATGTAAATTCTCCCATTATTTGAAGATGGTAGAGCTCAACTCATCCATTTCATCGTGGGCTACATCAGCCATACAGTTGCCCTCAAAGGGCCAGTTGTATCTGTGGTGCACTATGTACAGAGTGCAGAACCCCAACCCCCCCCCAGGAGCTCTGTTAGATCCAGGATCTGCTGAGAGCAAAGCTGCCCCTTATAAACCCAGACTTTTCTGTTTTTTTTACAAGTGACAGAGGGGAGCAGAGGATGAAAATCGGAGGTGGCAGAATGGGGGTCTGGCTACAAAACTGGGTGCTAGGCCACATGACCAGGCCTGGTGGGCAGCATTTGGCCTGTGGGCTTGACATATGTGAGTTAGAGTGTGGAGAACAAATCTTGGAGAAAACCTTCCATTTCCAGAGATCGGCCTTTCTGTCTGTAAAGGATCCTTTAGTATGAGTAATTTTTAGACAAACATTGAAAAACCTCTGTTTCTCCTGGCCAATCCGTCTGTGGATGGTGTTATGTCTTTACTAACTTCAACTATTTTGAAGTCGTCTCATTCGGTTACAAAAAAAAAAAACTCCAAACAGATCCAATTAAGCAACTCAAAATAGCTTAATAGAGTTTATGGCCAGAATTCAAGTTTTGCTGTAGCTCCCCCCCCACCCACTAACCGGACAATTCACTTACTGATCATCAGCCCTATCTGCATTCACATCACATCAAAGCATTCTGTTGCTATGTGACAGTGATGCTAACCAAAGCTGGGGATCATTACCAGAAAATTCCACTTTTTTTAAAGATTCCACATCTCTCTGACCATGGCTGCATTCCAAGAGCCTCATCTATGGAACCAATAAGTGTGTCCCATAAAACATGTGTGTTGCATTTATACAGGCACTAAGCTTGGAAGCTGATTTTATGTGTTCTGTTGGTACTTGGCCATGTTGGGACCCATAGCAACCAATCGGCAGTTGTTTTGCATGTTTTGTGGACTTAATGTGAAATTTGCATCGCTTTACGGACATATTCCATCAAGTTTTACATGAATAAAAAAACATTCTGTTAAAATGGTTTTTGTTTCTAAACTTAATGGAGAGGGTTAATTTCCTGTTCTGACAGCTGGGCAAGATATGAGCAGAGTGGTAGTCACTTGGGCCGAAAGTCAAACCATAATGAGAGTTACAATTTTTAACTGAAAGCCTTTTGTTGCAGTCTGTCCTCTCCAGAGAGATTACCCACCATTTCCTGTCCTGATAGGAAGTGGAGGGAAATATCCAATGGTGGTGAATACTGCTACAAAAACTTGACCGGTTCTATGCCTTCTGTAAAGTGTTCTGGCTCCGGTTGTGCTTTTAAATGTCAATGCTAAAAAAACTGTTTCAGAATTAGGTGTGTGTGTGTGTGTGTTGTGGGTTTTTTTTTTTTTTTTCCCTGCTTCAGTTTAAGACTGCAGTTTGACTGGTTTCTATAGCTTAAATGGGTATTTCAGGTTAAATGTAAAATTGGGCATGGTTTTTAACCCCTTTAACTGTGTAACATAATAGGTTTTCTACTGTTGTGCAAGAGGCCTATCTCCCTGCTGTCTTAGACTGCTGCCTGACCTTTCATTTATAATGGTTCTCATCATTTTAGAAAAGGTCACACTGCAGTGCATAGTTTCACCAGTAGGTGGTGGTAGGAGAAATCTGGTGGTCCTAGGACTGGTGTGAGCTTTAAAAATCTCTTCATGTGGGAAGAAGCTGTGTGTGAAGCCCATTTTTGTTCCATGCAGTATGTCCTGTTTTTGATACATTTTGGTAATCTGTGTTTGGAGAAGAGATTCCTCCACAATGGGCTGTTTTCTCAAAATGAATTCCATTTGCTGCCCTTTGGCTGAACTCAGATATGGTGTTTACTAGTGGGCTGTTTGCGATTCCTTGTGGTTTATTATAAAAGGCCTGTGTCTATAGTGATATGTTTACTTTCCTGCTTGTGTCCGTTCAGCTCGGTTGTCTATCTGATTGGCTCTCGATGGTGGCTCCAGGAAGAAAGGGGGGTTGTAGTAAATCGGCTTCTTAATTTAGAGCAGGGCATTGGTAACAAATGATTTGAGCTGGTCTTTTAACTAGATGTCTTATTAATTAATAGCACGTTCAAAGGGAAATCTAAACATATGCATTTTTAATGAGCATTAGGAAGCAGGCTTGCATGCAGACCAACTATTGACTCGTGTATTGTGTGGTGCCATTTAATGTTTAAGATGCTTTATTGTAGTCCTTTAAAGACATTCAATCCTATTCAATAACATGTCATAAGGTTCAAAGTGCCGAACCAGAGATGCTAATCAGAATCCATCTTGGGCTGGTCTGACTTGATGTGAATTTTGATGGGGTACTCAGGGTGGGATGAATGGGTTCAGGTGTGTGTGTGTGTGTATGTGTTGCTTGCATATTTCCGACCCAACATCACTTCACAGCTGCATGACACCAGTGATCCTTTTTGGATGTCTAAGGGTGACCTCCTAACTGCCATCATTAGGCAGACATTTGTCCTACTAGCCACCACCATTTTTCCCATTGACCTCACTGACTTGGTTTTAAGCAGGGGCTCCAAGGAGACCTGAAACTATTTTAAGGGTTCCTCTAGGGCAGGGGTCTCCAACATTTCTAACCAAAGTGTCAGACTACTGTCCTTCAGACTTTAGGGGCCCTCAAACAGAAATTGTTTTGGTGTCAGTGGAAGGGGAAAAAACCCCAAAAGGTCCTGGGGCTGTTTTTCCGGCTGTGTACATGATCTTGCACTATTTCAGTGCCAAGCAATGAAATTTCATATCCCAGAATTCAATGCAATGGGCGGCATGCCTGGACAGGAGAGGCAGGGGATCCATTTCAACAATGGCTTAGTGTAAGAGCATAGCCTGCACTCACCTGAGGGAGAAGAGGGTGCGTGTTGCATTCAGGTAGTCTATGGCCCAGACATGTGACTTCATAGCATTTGTATGAGCTCCTCAACATACAATCTTTCCTTGCCTATAACCAAGATATATTATGGAGAATATATCAGATGGAGCTGGAACACAAAGATCGGTGGGAACTCCTAAAACTCTTAAGAATTCTAGCCAGGAGATCTTTGGCGTTTCGAGACAAGCGTTTTTCTCTGGTTGGTAGCTTCGAAGTTGGCTGGAAAAGTGTTTGTTTTGAATCATAAAGTATTTGAAAATGTTAATCCCGTTCTACCTGTTTAACTTCAATATTTGTAAACTATGAAGAAAACCTAACCATTGTTGCTGGAATCCTGCCAGCACCATATGCAGTTGTGTGTTCTGGAAAATTATCCACGCATGTATCCGTCCTACTGTCTGGTTTTAAAAGTGATATGATCAACAAACTGTTTGAAGACTGACTTGAAGTTTTTCTGTACACTCTAAAACCATTCTTGGTTTTGGTGAATTTTCATATCATTCTGGGGGTGTGTGTGGGTCTTGGCAACACTTGAGCCATCCATGGACACGAGCATGGTCCAACTTCTCTACAACGTTCATGCTCCTCCACTTACGGTGTGCGTAACACGATTACAATTTTTTTTTTTTTTTGATGAACCCAATCACTAAAGTCATACAATCACAAAGATTGTAAAGGCACGTTTTTAAATGAAATTACTTGCCACCTCTGTGCAGTTTGGTTTTGCACAAAGCAGCCAGGGACCCAAGAGGAGGATCCACTTTGCTGCTCCTAGCTCCTCCCTCATTTGAGCGTCTCTCAGCCAGAAGCTTGCTACAGGGGGCATCCAAGTCTGCTCTGTATCCATGCAGACACGGAGCCCTGACCTGGCCCTGCCCCCTCTCCTGATTGGCCGACTGATAGCCACGGGAGCCGATGGTGCTGCTGCTGTCTCGGCCAATTACGAGTGTCCTGGATGGCTGAGGGGATCATGGACATCGCTGGAGAGAGGAGCTTAGGTATTGATAAGGGGGGGGGGGGGGGGGGGCTGCCAGACACAGAATGCATGAAGATAAAAAATCTTCTGCCTTTACAACTCTTAATATATGAATCCAATTTTTAAAAGTGTTTTTCTTATTTTTATTTAAACTGGAGAAACAGTGGTTAACGATACATGGTGCTTTAGCAAACTGTCATCCATTTAGGGATTGGATAAAATTTAAAGTAAATGTAAACCAAAAATCTTTTTTACCACTGCACACACAATTACATCTTTATTTATTTTTTTTTCAGTGCAGTGTTTTGTGGTGGTAGCCATTGCAACTCCACTGCAGCAAATGGAACAGAAGACCCCCTTTTTTTTTTTTTTTTTTTTTTTTTTTTTTTTTTTCATAAATTGATCTGGTTAAATTGGGAAAATGCTTCTATTTTAATTTTGAGGGAATACCTAAGTGAAGGGTGTTTTTGGCTTGAGGGGTTCTTTGTGCTGTTTTTATTAGCTTTGTCTGTTGCATTTTCATTAAATTGCACACTTTGCACATCTTTCAATCAGCAACCCAGCCTCATTTCCCAAAGCTGAGTGTTTCAAGATCATCAGACAGCATGATTGATGGGTTTGAAAATCTTAGGTTGCCTTTGGGGCCTAATGGCTATGATGTGTAGCTAGGATTGCCCCGGGTCCTAGCACCTGTCACTGGCTGTGAGTGCCATTACAGATCGAGGACAGGGAAAGTCGGGATGAGTTTAACCAGCCCCCTAGGGGAACCGGTTATATACAGATCAGATGCTGATTTGGAGCATAACAAGCTCACAATTAACACTGAATTCTATCATTTACACCTTACATTTCATTACATCAGCCAGATGACTAATGGTACAACTGGGAACGTTCCTACAGGATGTCGGTATGACAGTGAAATGACAATGTGATAAAACACAATTATGCAAATGCTGCACATAAATGAAACACAAAGTGCTATTTGCTTGTCAACTGGCCAAATAAGATGGCCACTTATTAAAGTATTTAACATAATTAAAAAAAAAAAAAAAAAATTGGCTCTAACTCAATGTGGTTTGATTACAACCTTTAAAAAGGAATCAGAATATTTTAACATAGTGTGGTCACTACTCCGTCAGTTATATATTAGTGATGGGCATCAAACATAAACGCAGCATGTCTCCAATGACACCCAGTGATTCCCTTCAGGAGAGCTTCTCACCTAGTACTGATTGGTTGGCTTCGGCTGACTATGAGGAGCAGGGCCCACTGGGCCTTATGACTAGGTGGACCCAAGTGAGCCTTGTCAAGAGTCTTGTGCCCCTCACAGGGTGTCGGGGAAGGGTCTTCAGGAGGGGACCATATGACACACCCCAAGTACTGTGGCTTGATGGCTATCAGTTCCAACAAGCTTGCATGGGTTTCACTCACGCTCACTTGTTTCCTTCCACACTCCTGCTGCTGGGGTATTTTGGCTCCTTTTCAAAGGCCTTAGTACATCAAGTAAAGACTTTAGATTGTAAGCTCCTTGAGGGCTTGAGGCATTTGTATACATGTGTATAGCCATGTACAGACATTGACTTCTATAGAGCTGCATATATAGCTATATGCAGCACCTGTATGTTCCCTGGTGGGGAAATATGCAAAAAATGTATGCTTTATGGCCATGCACACAATCTCTTCATAGGTCAGTGGTCTCCACTGCAATCTGAGGGCCAGATGTGGTGCTTGGCTTGCCTTTGTCCAGCCCTTGAGGCACTATTCCTATTGAGACCAAAAGTGAGGCACCATTCTCTCCCGCTGACCCCAATGATGGAGCACTTGCTTCCACGGACGCCAACAATAGACCTAATTCCTCCCCACTGAAATTATTGATGGGGGTATCCTTCCACTGACACCAATGATGGTGCACGGTTCCTGCCACTAATGCCAATAATGGGGTGCTATGCCTCCTGACTTTTTTTGACTGCCAAGCAAGCCTGAGATATTTGTGGACCGAGAGTTTGGAGACCCCTGATATGTAACCACAAATAAATTGTTAAATGTATTTCTCTAAAGAGAACCGGTTTTCTCTAGATACTTCCAAATCCCATCATTAGTGGTGCCTTTCACAGACCTGCCTGAGTGTCTTTCACATAAAACAAGCTACAGCCATAAATGCAGATATAAGAGCCTGTAGACCGCTCTGTAATTAGCATGATGCACATACCATCTTATGCCATAGCTGAGTGCAGGGAGCAGACATACAAGCTGTACATACATGGTTCGTCTAGGATGAATCTGCAGTGATTTCAGAAGGCAGGTATGTGAGCGAGAGTCCCTGCCTATTGGGTGAGGCTTGTGAAAAATGGCACATGGTGTTCATTGTTTCTGTGCAGCTCAATCCAGTTCCAGGTGACGTTTCCCTTCTGGGCCTGTTGCACAATAGAGAAATGTCTTGCCGTTGAAGGAGGTTTGCATTGCTCTGTTTGAAGTTGGAGCTGGGCTTATCTTTATTTACTAGTGTGTGTGTGTGTGTGTGTGTGTGAGATGGGTTGTTTTTTTTTTTTTTTTTTAAGCTTGTTGGGGTTGAGTCTTCTGTACAGCTGATGCTGGAGTAATCGCTGCACCTCTGTGAGGCTGTTCACAAAATCTCCTTCTATGGGACACGCATGCTTTTCTATTGTGTGCTGTGGCAGAACTCTAGAGATCTGTGGAATCGCCGCTTGTGATATTATACAGGAGATCTATTTTCGCACATATGGTTGCTTTGGTGCAGTTGAAGGTGTTGGGCGCTATTAGGGCTCGTGCACGCAGGGCGTTAGAAAAAAACAAGCTGCAAAACCACGACCAATGCCAGGAAAAAGCAGCTGTGAAAGCTTGCTTTTAGTAGCTCATGTATTGGTGTTAAAGCACTTTTAGCAATGTTTCTCTGTCTCTATTCAAAATCGGTGGTTATGATCCCATTGGTTTGAACAGAAGTTGCATCATGATCTGACTTGCAGGGCAACTTGTGCACTGAGGTTCTTGATGGGGAACCCCACAATGAAGAGAAACTGGTGTTGGGTCCCCCCCAAGATCCATACCCTTCAGTCTGGTATGGATTGGTGGGTTTCCCTTAAAATATATACCAGACCCTTATCCTAGCATGCAGGTCAGGAAAGGGGGGGGGGGGGGGGGGGGCGCTGTTCATACCCTTGCGATACGATTGTGCTGCATTTTGCAAACTGATATGCGGAGTGTTTTTAACATACACTTCAGTCAGTTTGCGATTTTGATGCAGTGCTGATTTGCAGAGAATTCACACCGAATCTAGTGTGAACCGGCCCTAAGGGATCTTTATTGGTAAGCTCCTTGAGGGCAGGGACTGATGTGAATTTGAAGCGCCACAAAAAATTACAGCACAATATAAATACCTGTATTAAAATAAAAGTGAACTGTTGCATGTTTCCCTTCCCTGTAAGGAGATGCATACTTCTAATTTATTTTGCACCAGAGTCTTTGTATATAGCGTATATTTTTGTGTGTATAAGGCTAGGCCTGGAACACTGTCTAAAGTTTAGAATAACAGTTGTAGGTCCTAAAAAATCATCTGGAACATTTTCCTTGTTTAAAGTAATTTGAAACAGAAGGGAGAAGTATGTGTGGAATGTTCCAGGGTGAGATCACCAGGATCTTCTCTAAACTCTCCTGCAGCGATCGCGTTACGTCTGCCCATAAAACGCACATCTCCAGGATGGGGGTTCTGCCAGATTGCCCTGTTTACTCCAGGTTTGAAGGGACTAAAACTTTTTGGACACCAATCCTCTGCAGAGTTTCACAACTAGATCTCAATACCAGATTGAACTCTTGCCGTAATCCACCCTCTATGCTACATCTTTTTCATTGAGTAATTGGGCAGCCAGATCATATCAACTGACTAAACTTTTTTTTTTTTTTGGGGGAAAAAAAAAATTTGGATGCACACTGGTTTCTGTACATTTGGTGCCCTTATTTCACTTTTAAAGTGGAACTTTACCCCTAACAATTTGATCAGAAATTTTCTTTAGCAAGGAACATACATTCCACAAATATGCTACCAACAGAGCGCTGTAAACTGCTTCCAGCATTGCTCCCGATTCTTCTTGCTGAATGTTGCCATTTGGCTGAAGCCTAGAGACCCTGAGCAGCAGTAAATCTTTAGGCTGTCACAGATCGGCCTCTAGGTTTTCGGCACAGTGCTGAAAAATCGAGCAACTGAGCATGTGATCCAGTGTATTACTAGATTATAAACAGTATAGGCACTTGTTATGCTATACCTGCTAAGGGGCTAGCAGGACTTAATTTTCTGACTATAGTGCTGCTTTAACCTCTTCACGCTGGCCTAACCCCCCCTCCCCCATGTGGCCTCTCAGCTTGTGGACCTTCACACAGAGCGGCTGCATTAATTCACTTAACGTGCTGTAGCTGGTGGTTACAGTAAAGCTCCCGCTCGCTAGTATGCATTGGGAGCTTTCTGATCATGTGACCGCCAATCACAGCAGTCACATGACCTGAATGTCCACCTCCCCAGCGTTTAGAACCCTTAAAGGGCTGAGAGAAGGCTGTCAGAAAGAGGTTAACAATCCCATGTTGCTCAAATAGGGGCCTTCAACATGTCTGCCAGCTGAGTTGTGTGAAGGCTTGTTGAAGTTTGACCTGTATGTCCAGTGGCAATCTAATTTTGAATACTTGAGTCTTTAAGGTAGTATTCAATTATTCAATCTAAAATGGTAACAAGGCTTGTTGGCTTATGATTAGGGATGCACCGAAATTTCGGCCACCGAAACATATCGGCCAAAAATGGAGCAGGGCTCCGCCCCCACCCATAGTGCCGCCTATCAGGGGGACTTCCTATGTCATTGAAAGGGGGGAGAGCCGCTGCTGCCTGTTTGATTACAGCGTCAAACATCACAGCTTTCATATCAATAGCTGTGTGTTCCTCGCTGCGCGCCATCACATACAGCCCCCCCCCTTGTCTGGGCACTCCTGGGAGGGTGATCTTTCTATACAGAGGCTGTATGTGACTGCGCGCAGCGGGGAACACAGTTATTGAAATGAAAGCTGTGATGTTCCCGGCGCTGTAATCAAACAGGCGGCGGCTCTCCTCTCCCTTCACTGGCTGCCCTACTGGGGACACTGGTGAGGCTGCATTGATTTCTTGTATCATGTCCGCAGTCTCTGACTCTGACCATCTCCTGTACCATGTACGCAGTCGCTGACCATCTCCTGTATAAAAATATTTTTAAAAACAGTCACGTTCGGTATCGGGATCAAGGAAGATTTATTTTTGGTATCGGTTTTGGCACCAAAAAACCCATTCAGTGCATCCCTACTTATGATTAAAATTTTTATGCCGGAGGGCTGAATTGTCTATTTATTTTTTTTGTCCCAAGGGACTGTGGTAGGACTTTTTTTGGCTAAAATTAGTAGGCCCTACCTAATTGAAATTTTGGCTGGGCTTAGTGGTGGAGGGTTGGAAGCTCTGATGGGGTCTTTAGCTATGTGTCCCTCCCCTGGAATGTACCCTCGGTTTTGTCCTGATAACCATTGTCGTTAGGACAGAAAATTAGGAAATCCAAATGTTGAAACCGGGATCCTGTTCAGTGACGTCTGTCTGGGTATTTCCTTTCTCCTTCCCTTTTTTTTTTTTTTTTTTTTTTTTTTTTTTTTTTTTGTGATAGTCTTTTACATCCTTGAGACGTAGTAAGTTTCCTCCATAGACAGATTATGGGGGGAAACAAATGTATGAACCATTCCCTACTTTAGCCAAAATTCAAAGGTCATGACCTTCAATATACTTTAAGAATAGCTGAGTGACTGTATGAGAATACACAAGGCAACTAACATTGTGTAGATGTACTGAAGTGCTAATAAATATATTCTGTCTTTTCAGGTTCTCCTTATTATGACAACGTCCGCCCTCTCTCATACCCGGACTCTGATGCCGTCTTAATATGTTTTGACATTAGCCGTCCTGAAACGCTGGATTGCGTACTTAAAAAGGTAACTGCCTCTCTTGTACATCGGAGCTGTCAATTCATCCCCTTAGTTTGCAAGTCAAAAGCATACGTTGCTTGGATTTTATTTATTTATTTTTTTTTTCTTCTCATTTTGTGTTCTAAACTCTGCTGAAATTCAAATGACATGAGACAAGAAAATATCGGTATAAACTAAATCAGTCTAAACAAGTCAAGGCTGATCTAATTATTAAAGCCCAACTCCTGGTTCAAAGGGTTTTTTTACATCTAGTTTCCTCTTGACTTAACATAAAAATGTTGTTTTGAAGGATCACTTTTTGCTGCAATACTTTTTTGCTCTCCAGCGCTATCCCCTACAGAAAGTCCACTTGTTGCCAATGGTTGCCCCCTCGCTTCCAGATTCATTGACCCCCAGCCTCAACCTGAAAGTTGGCACACAGGCAGTGATGGCTCTGCTCTTAAAGGTGTAGCAATCAACCTAGATTGGCATGGAATTACAAGGATTGCGAGGCAGGAGATCACTTGAGAGCAACTTGGAAGGAATTTGGCAAGTGTACTGAATGTTAGTTGGGCTTTAATTTTCTTAACCGTTCTAAATTTGAGAGGGCTGCAAGTGTTTACAATGTGGTTTCCAACAAGTTGGTGTCCACCTTGCTTTAGTATAAATTTGGTAAAAACCACGCTCTGTCTATGCCCACCTCCACCACTATGGCTTACTGAGGACAAGTGGAAACATTCCTGTGGTTTAGACCCTGTTACCAGCCATGCATTTAAAGAAAAAAATATTGTCAAATAAGATTGTGGTTTTTGTACAGGTTAGTTGCCTCCTTTTACGTAGACCTCCAAAATCCCTTAGACCTTGCTGTGCCCTACTGTCTTGGATGTGATATCGGTAGACCCAGAACTCACACCAGTGATGCTGTATAGTATTCCCCTTTTCTCCTCCCCTAGCTGTTACATAAGGTTGTGGGGTGGTAAAGGAAGCTGTAGTGAAGCTGGGCAAGCACTGGCAGAAAATAGCCCTCTTTTCTCTTCTGGCAGTCTTGTGTAAGAGGGGGCTGTGCTAGAGAATTCAGTCTTCCTGCAATAAGTCAGATTTTCTAGCTTTTTTTTTTTTTTTTTTTTTCCCCCCCTCCCATGTGTGGTATCTCTTATCTGTATTGGATACATTTTTACTGATAACATTTTCCTGTAACATTCTTTTGCAGTGGAAAGGTGAAATTCAGGAGTTCTGCCCCAATACAAAAATGCTGCTGGTTGGCTGCAAGTCTGACTTACGAACAGACCTCACAACCCTAGTGGAACTGTCCAACCACAGGCAGACGCCGGTGTCTTATGATCAGGTATGTGAGCCAGGACTACAACTTGCACCCCCCCCCCCTCTAGTCTCCACAGCTGGTGAAATGTTTGAGGTCAGTTGTGTTAGTACTACTTCCTTTACATCCTGTATAGTCTGTAAATCAGATGAACCTCCTTTAGCAAACATTCTAACCAACAGTGACTTATTACAGTTTTATATTAGTGAAGGCCTACAAAAGAACATACTCTTTGAGCAAAGGGCACTGATCTTAATTTGGGCAACTGGATGGCCCTAATGGCCAGAGACTTTTTTTTTTTTTTTTTTTTTTTTTACTATTGATCTGGTCCTGTTGGTAGAGGGGCCTGTCCTGAATACAGATGCCATGGTTTGTGCTGGTAATGTAGAAATGATGGTGGAACTCGGGTTGCTACTAAAGTCAGGTTGAACTAAATGGGGGGGGGGGGGGGCAGATCTAGGTGCATGGCGACACCAACAGAGGTAAAATGGGAACTGTGCCCATATGCAGGACCATATAAGTAGTCTGTTTTTTTTTTTTTGTTTCTTGCCATTAGAGGTGCTGGATGTCTAGATGGCACAATGACGCGTGACCAAAAAATATGGGTGCAATAAGAAGTGTCTCCTTACTACAGCAATGAGGTTAACCGTGCAGGCCCTATCTTGTCTTAGGACCCCTAGTAAATGCACCCCATCTGGTAGTTCTGATACTGTTGACCAGGATATAGGCTATGAACATGTAACTAAGTATTACCCCCCCCATTCCGCCACCCCCCCCCCCCATGCTAGCAGTGGGAAACTGGCTGGAAGATTTGTGACATACATGAAGATATGCCAAAGTCTACACGTGGTGCTCATTTGCTCTGCTTCAAATTGTTCTAAATTCAAGATATCACAATTACTGCTTTTATCTCTGGGTACCTTGCGATTGCGCTCCTGTGTTCCCAGCAGAAAGCTAATTATAGTTCATGCAATGTGAAGTAATTACAGGTCTGCATGCACTGGTTAGGATTTGTCACAATGTGAATCTAAATCCTTCTAGATTTTTGCTTAAGTCAAGATTACCATCACAGGCTTTTGCAGTTTTTTTCAGATGTTTTACCCTCTGCAATTATTTAGTTGTGTTCAAATATCAGCCACGAGCAAGTCAAGTGACTCAGGAGCTGCTTCTCAACACATGTTATGTAACTCGTGTGTTATATCATTAAATTAAGTAACTTTTTTTTGCGGCGATACGCTTATTTTGCTGTTTGCATACAGTAGAACTTCAAGCAAATCTATTAAAACCTAATTCCTTTTTTTTCAGTTATATGGCTGATAAAAATGGCTTGAAATCACTGTCTGACATGGGTGAAGTAACAAGAATGTATTGACAGTTCAGTTTCATTTGGGGGGGGGGGGAAAGCTCTCATTGCTGCCTTTCCTCTGAACGTGCTGGTTGCATGGCTGATGAACTGACCTGGCATCAGTACTTTTAAGTCCTTAAAAGAGAATTATGGCTAACACTTTCTTTTGGTCCTACTTCTCCTGTGGGTCACAGAGTGCAGTTAGTTCTGCAGTCCTGTGACTGGTTTTCAGCTGATGTCACAGCCATTCCAGGCCCTGAAACGATCCCTACCGTATGGTCAGGATCCACCCAGAAGCCTGGACTGACTGCTGGCTCAGCCTCAGAAAGCAACTGCGGGCACGAGCCAGCCCTCCACAGACCAGTACCCCAGTGAGCACGGGAGGGGCAGAGTTGGTGACTGAGGACCAAGAGCTGAGCAATCGGCAGTCTTTGCTTGCTCCATTGCTCGGTCTTGGAGGCGGCAGGGAACGGCTGTAGCTGAGCTCAGTGGTGCAACCATTAACCTGGGAAAAAAATACATTTGAATTAAGTCACTCTATTAGTCTTGCCAAGTCTGGCATAGAGACACTAATTATTGTTAAAAGGGGTCATCAGGACTAGCTGACAAGTAGCATTTTCAAAAGGGAAAAATTGCCAGTGCTAGCCTTCATCTTTTAGTAGTAGATGGTCGCATTCAACTGGACTTGTTCAGTAATGTGGCAGCCAGTTCTACAGAAGTGATTATAAAGGAAAAATTGAAAAATATAAACCAACATTTCTATGCTTACCAGCTCTGTGCAATGGAACCGAACCCCCTCGGGTCCCCTGCCGGTGCTCTTGGCTCCTCCTTTGTCCGGTACCCCATGGGAAGCCGTTTCCCATGGGGGTACTTGTACATGCTCGTTGCCAAGCCCTGCTGCTGTGAAACTCCCCCCCCTTTACTGCCCTTGACAACGGCAGGAGCCAATGGCTCCCAGTGCCCCAGCAAAGTCGGTGAGGGGGGAAGAGTTGCAGACTTTTTTTTTTTTTTTTTTTATCTTGATCCAAGGAATGCATTAAAGTGTTTAGGATTGAGAACCAATTGGATAGGCTGCAAAACATCTTCAACTTTACAGAACAAATTCAGTTAATCGTAACTACTACTTATCCCATAACTAGATAAATTAGAACCTTCACAAACATTGGTTGTAATGTTCTTATGACTGATTTCCTTTAAGCTGTAAATGGAATTGTTGAATGTTTGCTAATTTTAGGAAACTTATTGATGCATGCCCCTTTTTTCCTTCAGTGCTTCTAATTTGGCTTTTTTTTTTTTTTTCCTAGGGTGCCAATATGGCCAAGCAAATCGGAGCAGCCACTTACATAGAATGCTCAGCCTTACAGTCGGAGAACAGTGTGAGGGACATTTTCCATGTAGCCACGCTGGCATGTGTCAACAAGTCTAACAAAAATCTCAAACGGAATAAAACCCAGAGAACCACAAAGAGAATTTCCCACATGCCCAGCAGACCAGAGCTGACTGCAGTGGCCACAGACTTAAGAAAGGACAAAGCTAAAAGCTGCAGCATAATGTGAGGCATCTTGGCTGAGGTTTCTATGAAGATTTAGTGAAGGATCAATGAAGGGAGCTCTCGGAGGAATTTGATTTTGGGTAAAGCCAAGTTGAAAAGGATTTTCTTTACCATTGGTACTCAAGGATGCAGCATGTTAGAGCGGAAAGTTGGGTTATTTCCACAGATGCTGTTTGGAAGGAAGCCACGACAAACTAACCCCCAGAAGTGATTGGAATGTATAGATGGATGGGGGGAAAATATCATCTCTTGAAAATGATCGATCTTGAATTTCACCTATTTCTCTTTGCATTCTTGGCCAAAATAAGAGTACCGTGCTTACTCAATGCTGACTCTAGTGATGCTGTTTGCACTCTGGAATGTGATCCTTTGACTCTTCTAGACGTTACCATGGTGGTCCCTTGGGATCTTCTAAAGACATTTTTGGGAAGTTCTCTTGGTTTTCCCATTTGTATAACGTTCTTGCACAGCTGCGTAGGCTAGATAGTACATGGTACTTTTTTTTTATGACCTAGCTTTTTAATGTGATAGTTTTATTTTAAGATATGTTTAGCTGTTAAACTGGGAATGAACCAGCTATTGAAGTGTAATGGGCAGTCAGTTAACTTTATGACACTTAAAACTAAGAAGGTGCTACACATTCATCCATGTCGGTCATGTCCCTCCCTCCAGGGTCTCTGGAAAAGGAGTAGGCATTTAAACTCCAACCAAAACTTTGCAGTGGGCAAGAGTTGCAACGGGTTTTAACCATTCCCACACTTGTCTCCAAAGTCAGAAAAAAAATGTGGGCTGGAGTCTGGTTTTAATTGCATTTGATCTCCCTGGCTTCGAGTGCATTTTTAAAATGGTTAATTCAAAGGTCTCTTGCTTAAACATCCTCATCTAACACAATTGTATGAGAACCTTTATTTCTTGTCGACCATGTGACTTTTCTGCTTAAAAAGGGTGGAGGACCTATAGTTTTAGTAGTCATAATGCTTCAAAGTAGGAGGCAAGGGGAGGACAGCCACTATGCTGTTGTGTGTTTTTTACTGTGTTTTTGTCCCCCCCCCCCCATATGTTTATGAAGGCTTTAGTGTGTTTAAAGGTCAGTCCCCTATTGGGTTAGCTTGTGCGTAATGTACAACTGACACTGGTATTACTACCTGTCCTCTGTTCCACTATGTGGTCATGCAAACAGGATTTGGATAGAGTTTACATTTACACCTTAAATAACCACCATAACCAAAATGATGAGGCTTCCTTAACAGCTTAACTAATCACAAATGTGTATTCAAAAATATTCACGTTTGTCTATTTGTTTGGTTTTTTTTTTTTTTTTTTTTTTTTGGGATCAGTTGACAGAACTGCATGCTACAAATATCATTCCACACGTTTTTATTTGCATATCTTTTGGATAATATCCTATCCTACACTTGTTGCATAGTTCTATATTGTTCAAGTGACCTGTTGGGGTTGAAATTTTAGGAGCTGCTCTTGCTGACCCACTAAATGTGAATGATCCAGGGTTGTTGCCTTGCTTTAGGCTTGTTTCACACCTATGCAGTTTGCTTTTGAGCTGTTTTCTGCAGTGCATTTTTGTGCACTTTAAGGAAGTCGTCCCAACCTGCAAAAATTAAAAGCCAGCAGCTGTTGACTTTTTTTAATAGGACACGCCTGTCCTGGAGTCAAGCGATGTTGGCACTACAGCTGATGTTTCCATCAGCTGTTGGGTGCTATTGGCAGTGAGGGAACCCAGCATTACAGCTTCACGCTGGGTCCCTACTGTACATGTGCAAGGCACTGCTGTGCTCTCCTACTGGCACGGTGGCTGGAGGAAGGAGAGGGAGCCAAGCCACTGATGTAATTCGCCGCGGCCTTGACTCACGGAAGTTGGGACAAAATACTTGTCAGACAGGTATCCGCCAAATGTGGCACCTGAGGGGTGGGGGGGGGGGCAAATGAGTGGACGTTCCACTTTTGGGTGGAACTCTAGTTTTAAAACCAGAAATCGCTGCAAAAACGCACTACATGCTTTTCTGCAGCTTCTCCATTGAAGTCTATTGAACCAAAAACTCACCATTTTTTGCTTTTAAGTCCCCGACCCTTTCCAAAAATGCAGTGGCTGAAAAAAACAGATGTGAATGTGTCCCATAGAAAACTATGTTAAATGGTAGTGCGTTTCTGCAAAAAATATAAATGTATAAGTGTGTGTGAACCGAGCCTCATTGCATAGAATGCCACTGACCTAGAACTAGAAATAAGCATGGCTTCCTTTTGGGTCATGTTCACATCTGCATTTTATGGAAAGGGCCAGGGACTTTTTTCTGTTTTTTTGGTTCCATAGACTTGAATGGCTCAAACGCATTAAAAAATGCACCTGGAATATGCAAACTGCAACCTGCATAGGTGTGGGCCAGGCCTTAATCCTTGCATACGCCCACTTTTTTTTATTTCATAATATACACTAGAACCTTCATAATACAAAATTGTCCTCCCTCCTTTCTTTGCTTCATTAAGTTTACTACAAAGCCAAAGTTTTAATGGTCCCCTTTTTTTTTTTTTTTTTTTTTTTTTTTTTTTTTTCTCTATGCAGAATGTAGTTGAAAATATGGTGGCATGAATATTTAAAATTTTGTGAGCGGTAGCTGGGAGGTCTGGTCATATAAAGAGGAACAAATTCAGCTAGTACATATCTTGCTGACTCTTGCTTGTTGAATGCAAGCATTCTTTCCATTAATGGCTTCGTTATTTGAAGCGCGAGTCTGTGTTATGACAGTTAATCCTGTGTTTCATGTGTAGACAAGCACTGTGTCATATCTGTAGAAGAGCATTAGGCGGTCTCAGGCATTCCAGTTGTCTTTCCAACTCGGACAGGACGGGGTGTCGAAGGAAAGCTGTAGCCCATTCCTGTCCTCTGCCATCAGATCCAATATTAACCACGACAGTACTCTCTCTCCATAACGCAGCTATGTGCTTTGGGCAGTATTACAACAACCTAGCTAGCAAATGCTTACTTTATATTTAAATATTGTAACAAAGCAATTAAATTATATGTGTCTGACAGCTGGGCAACATATCTTTTCAATGTCTGTCACCTTGTACGTTTGATTTGTAAATGTTTCTGCAATATTTATATATTTTTTTTTTTTTTTTTTCTTTTGAATAAAGGCTTCATTAAGTTTATTCTGTCTCCTGTGGTGAAATGTTTCACATGAGTTATTTGGCAACAGCTACAGTGGATATAAAGTCTACACACCCCTGTTAAGATGTCAGGTTTCTGTGATGTAAAAAATGAGACCAAGATAAATCTTTTCAGACATTTTTCCACCTTTTTAATGTGACCTATAAACTGTACAAATCAAACAAATCAATTGAATGACAATTGCGCAGTCATGCTACACTGTACCCAAACGATTTTTTTTTTTTTTTATCATTTTGTTCCCACAAATGGAGCTTTCTTTTGGTGGTATTTGATCACCTCTGTGATTATTATTTTTTGCACAACAAAGACTAAAGTTTGAAAAGGTTTTTCTTAGTTTCTGTTAAAATTTGTAAAGTAAATTTTCTCCAATGATGGGCACCAATATGGCGGCACTGATGGGCACCAATATGGTGGCACTGATGGGCACCAATATGGCGGCACTGATGGGCACCAATATGGCGGCACTGATGGGCACCAATATGGCGGCACTGATGGGCACCAATATGGCGGCACTGATGGGCACCAATATGGCGGCACTGATGGGCACCAATATGGCGGCACTGATGGGCACCAATATGGCGGCACTGATGGGCGTCATTGCTGGGCATCACTTGTCTGATCTGCTGCATAATGTTGCCAGTCAGTGCCCATTTGTGGGCACTGGCATATATTTGGCTTTTTTTTGTGGATGGCCATGGGTTACGTACCTGGCCATCCACATGTTGGGGGGCTTCCCTGGTGGTCCAGTGCGGGCATCCAAGGGGGGCTTCGCTGATAAACAATCAGCGCAGACACCCCCCCCCCCCGTCAGGAGAGCCGCCAATCAGCTCTCCTCTACTCGCGTCTGTCAGACGCGTGTGAGGAAAACCCAATCAACGGCTCTTCCTGTTTACATCGTGATCAGCCATGATTGGACACGGCTGATCACGTGGAGGCTCTTTACAGAGATCGGTGTAGCGATGTGTCAGACTGACACACACCACTGATCGCCACGATGCACGCCCCCACGGGCGCACGGTTGTTATCCTGCTGGACGTCATGACGCCCAGTCAGGATAACTGAACCACTGCCCGGCTGTCATTCTGCTATAGGCCGGGCGGGAAGTGGTTAAATAGGAGTCAGTACACACCTGCCATTTAAAGTGCCTCTGATTAACCCCAAATAAAAGTTCAGCTGTTCTCATTGTTAGAAATTCTTTTGTACCCTTCTCCTGATACCTTTTTTAAGGCATTAAATATACCATGAAACACAGTGAAGACAGTCATCAATTGGGGCAAATATGGCACGACAATGACATTACCAAGTACTGGACATACCCCCCCCCCCAAATTGATGAAAAGACTAGAAGAAAACTGCTGCCAAGATAGAAGCCTTTCTTATGAAGAAATGCCCAAGCCCAGCTAAACTTGGCAAAAACATATCTGAAGTCTCCCAAAATCATGTGAGAAAATGTGTTCTGGTCCGATGAAACCAAGGTTGAACTTTTTGGCCACAATGCCAAAAGATCTTTTTGGTGCAAAAACAATGCACATAACTAAACACTATACCCACAGTGAAGCATGGTGGTGGTAGCATCATGCTTTGGGGCTGTTTTTCTTCAGCTGGAACAGGGGCCTTAGTCAAGGTAGCTAGAATATGAACAGTTTCAAATGCCAGTCAATGTTGGCATGAAACCTTCAAGCTTCTACTAGAAAGCTGAATATGAAGAGGAATGTCATCTTTCAGCATGACAACCCAAAGCATACATCCAAATCACCAAAGGAATGGCTTCACCAGAAGATTAAAGTTTTGGAATGGCCCAGACCTGAATCCCATCGAAAATCCTGTGGGGTGATGTGAAGAGGGCTGTGCACAGGAGATGACCTCACAACCCGACAGATTTGGAGTGTTTTTGCAAAGAAGAGTGGGCAAATATTGCCAAGTCAAGATGTGCCATGCTGAGACTCGTATCCAAAAAAGATTGAGTGCTGTAATAAAATCAAAAGGTGCTTCAACAAAGTTAAAGGGTGTGCACACTTATGCAACCATATTTGTTTTGTTTTATTTTTACTTCCCTCCATCTAAAAGATTTCAGTTTGTTCGATTGAGTTGTACAGTTTATAGATGACATTAAAGGTGAGAAGTTCTAAAATGATTTCTATTTATATAATTTTTTTTTTTTTTTTTTTTTTTTTTTTTTTTTTTTTTTTTTACATCATGCACCTGACATTTTAACATGTGAATTTCTTGTTCTGTGAGCACTGAAGCAAAGTTGCATGGAATCATGAGATGCTTCTTACTTTCCCAGTCTGAGCTCTGCTGTTCAGTGGAGTTCAAGAGGCTGATATCAAGTCTAATTCAGGTAGTTGCACAGCTTGCTATATAGATATCTATCAAGCTGTGTAACTACCTGAATCTGACTTGATAGCCTCTTGAACAGCAGAGCTCAGACTGGGAAAGGGAGAAGCAACAGTGGTGTGTGTCCCTTTCAACTTTGCTTCAGTGCTCATGGAACAAGAAACAAACTGATAGGAGCAGAATGACAGATGAGTGCATCAGTCTGCTGCTTTTCATTTTACCGACCATTAACAAGTTGGGGGAGGGGCAAGAGCTGGGAATACCCATTCACTGCAGAAGAGAAATGGGGTCATCTGCCCTACCAGACAGGGCTGTGTTAATATCAGAACTGTATAGACAGATCTTAATCCTTTGACAGGTATTGTACTGTTTGGATCTAAACTTTTTTTTTATACAAATCTTTATTAGAAACACTTTACCAGGTACATAGTAAAGATCAGCTACAGTTTGTGACATGAGACCATCAAAGAAAAGCATAAAGAACAGAAAAGCGCAATCGGAATCATAATCTCCACTGTCCACAGTGTTTGTGTAATATACAATAACAAAATAACCAATCGTAAGTAATATACAAGTCTAACAATCTAATTGATCACCTTTAAGTAAAGGCAGACAGAGGCCCATCCTCCAGTTCCAACATCAAAGAACCTCACTAGTGGTATTCCAAAGATTGGAGGCCGAGGGATCTATAGCATCCCAAGAGGGCTACAACTCGGAGAAGAAATCCTCCCCAAAGCCAAAGAGGGGGGTTTACAAGTGGAGGGGACAGAATAGCTAGGTTCGGATGAGAAAGTCATGGCCTAAGTATAGTGTTCTGTACCAGGGTGGAGCCAATAATAAAGCGGTCTGGTACAGGAAAGAGTAAAAAGCCCAGTCAGACCCGAAGAGAATAGGAAAAGGGGGTGGGGCACAAGGAAACGGGGAAAGGGGAAAAGGAAGAATGGGTGAGGGCGAGGGGTACAGACCATCTCCAACTCCCTGTCCCCTCAGTTAACCACACCAGTTCCAGGTACCCAGTAAGGAAGAGGTAAAAAAAAGGGTATGTAGGTTCCCAGGTCAAGCAGACTTTTTGGGTCCATACAAAAAGGGTCAGTGCCTGAGTACCAAGGGGAAGATGGTGTCTTTCCATGACAAACTGGCATCTTTCAATAATAGATTTTCTCCCATCACATTCCAGGATGGCACACCTAAGATGAGGCTCCTCCCTACAGAAAACAATCCATTGTTGGCTGTTATAAGTCCACACTCTTCCTCTTGACCCTCAGCATTGATTTTGTTCCTCAAGCGGAACTTGTGATGTTTGTTTCTCTTAACCAGAAGACCAGGGAGGGTCAGATGGTACCCCTGTAAGGCAGGCACAGGGAAGCCGTGAGGTCTCATCACAGGTAGCATGGAAATTGTACCCGCGGTCTGGTCTCAGGAGTATGAACCGCTGCTGGTACACACCACTCGGCAGTCTCTGCCTCTGTCCCTTCCTGTCTCCCTTTGCATTCAGGTGAGCCTTGTTGCCAGTCCCTGGTAAGGGCAGCAGCGCGACCCAAAAAGGGAAAAGCGGCTGGGGAGAAGCTCATGGAGACACCAGATCGCTACTGTGTTGGCAAGTGGTGCATCAGAGCAAGTGTCTGCCTAACCACCTCAGATGGAGAGGGAGGAGGGAAAGGCATCCTCAGTGGCTGCAGGCAAGAGCAAGTCAGGACTCGGTAAGTGCCTTCACTGAGGGGAGCTCAAAAAAAAAAAATAAGGAAGCAAAAGGTCCCTGTCAGGGAGCCTTTTCTAAACCATTCTCCTGAACAGAGTAGTGTTTAACCCAGATCCTCTTTGTTGTCCAAAGTGATGTCCTTGTTTCACAGAACAAGTCTGATCAGTCCTTTTCGTGGTCCTAAAGCTATTACAGGCACTATAGGCCACGATTGCTATAGTAGATGGTTGAGATTAGTCAACCTTTCTAACCTACACAATTCCCATGTTTTCTGATTCCATCTTTAAGAGGCCACTCCAGCTAGATCCTGCTTCTTCAGTAGGGACAGTGGTGGAGCAGACCTGCACATCAGACACAAGATCCAGCTAACATGCCTTCATCAGGTATGATGGCATGGAGGTAACTCGCTGCCGAAACTGTTGTGCTTGTCTGTTTGGATAATATCGGATGAGCTGTCTGCTATTGAAAGCTGTGTACTAATGATCAGATTATCATACGATCACTTCGAAAGTGGTATTCATATGATTTTTGGGTCATATGTAAGAGCCATAAGTTAGGCCTGCAGTTACTTTGATTATCCGCTCAGGTGTGCTCTCCTGGAAGATGGGAGAAAGCTGACTGTTAGACTTACTGGTAACGGTGTTTCTAGGAACCTTCCAGGCCTACTTCCCGCCTATTGGAGGAGGGAAAAGTGTTGAACGGTATGTGGTAAGGGAGGAGCCTCTCATATCTCAGGTGTGCCGTCCTGGAAGGTTCCTAGAAACAGTTACCAGTAGGTCTAACTGTTGGGTTTTCTCAGGAATGACCTTGCAAAAGAGCACTATAGGGAAGAGTCTCCTGAAAGTACTTCTAGCATGACCAAACCTGGCTAAATTTGGATACTTGATACGCATAGCACAGTACCAACTCGTCTAGTCCATTCTTGCATCGAGGGAGAGTGGTTTGACCTTCAATGCATCGGGATGCAAGCAGCATTTATCATGTGCATAGCTACACATTTATAATGGCGTTTTGGAATATTTGGAAATATTGGAAAAATTAAGGAAGAATTGCGTGCAAAATCAGTTACACTTCTTCATAGAAACCAATCAACTTCCAGGTTTTATTGAACAAGCTGAGGTTAGAAGCTGATTGGTCTCTCTGCAGAAGTGAGCGATTTTGCACTCTCCAGCTTTAGTAAATACACCCCAGAGTGTTATACCAACAAGCCTTCAGCTTGCAGCCATTCTCCTGCACAGAGATATTCAGGGAGCCCTTGTGTATGCAGGAGTTTATAGCTTCCCAATCTTCCTCCCTCATTGAAGGCCATGCTCTTTCTCCTAATTTCAAAAGGTCTGGAATGTCATCACACTGGGAGGTGTATATAGAGTAAAAAAAAAAAAACTTGTGTGCAGCAGCCCCCACCTAATACCCGAGCCCCATCTCGATTTAGCAATGTGCATGAGAGCAGCTGTACTCCTGGGTCTCTTCCTCAATGGCTGTCCATTGCAACTAGTGAGCCATTGAGGAGAGAGTGGGGGCTGGACCAAGCCACATTCCGGTTGTGACACACAGCAGTGGCTCGGGAGAGAGCCTGCTCAGGTGTCCCCAAAACTCTTCTAGGTGAGAGAAATGCGCTATGTGCCAAAAGTGTTTAGCCAGCATATTTGGATAAGGCCACTCTAAGGCTAGGAAAGATGGACATCTCAAGTGGAAAGCAGGGTTACTCCTGAGAGGTGTGATAGGCCTGAGTTTGACTGAAACAGAATAGGTAGGAGTGGGAAAAGACAGCTGGATTTAGGTGCTTCTTCGAAATACAAAGTATAATACCCAGGATGGTTCCCCTAATATATTTTTTTTAGTCTTACCCAATCCTGAAAATGGCCAAGAGCTTTTCAGTGCACCACTAGGGTGAGTTTGGAAGCCCAGTAATACTGCTATCAATACTATCAGAAATTCCGTTTGGATGTTTTTTCCAACGAAATTCCGCTCAAGCTTGCCTTGCATACACACTGTCACACAAAAGTTCTCTGAACTTTCGACCGTCAAGAACACGGTGACGTACAACACTACAACGAGCCGAGAAAATTAAGTTCAATGCTTCCGAGCATGCGTGATTTTTTGCATGTCCGAATTGCATACAGACGAACGCATTTTCAGATAAGAACTTTTTCAAGACCGAAAAATAGAAAACCTGCTCGCAATCTTTTGCTAGCTGGAAGCCTGCCAGCAAAAGTCGGATGGAGTATACACACGGTCGGAATTTTTGACCAAAAGCTCACATCCGACTTTTGCTGGCGGAATTTCTGATCGTGTGTACGGGGCATAAGTCAATCTGGGAAGGGTTTTCACTCCACAGGAAGGCCCAACTCCTTGCCCTATAAGAAGTGAAAAAAGAAGACGGCAAACGAATTGGGATTGTCGGCGACTTATAGAGAACACATGGACACAATGTCATTTTTATGTGTTGGCATATATTGCCCAGTTCTGTGAAGCTAGTCTATTTTAATCACTTTTCCTCAATCACTTTGTATACCCCTTAGGGGTGTTTTTACATTCCGCTAACAATCCTGCAATCAAACCATGTTTAGCGCAACAGTTGTAAAGTTCATTGATCAATTTTTCCAGTCAGTGCAGTTGTTCCATGGAATGATTGTGTTGCATTTAGAGCCATATAAGAACAATTCGCATGGAGTATGATGAATAGCTACAGAGAGCTGGCTAAATGTACTAACCTATAATTGCTGGGATATGTGAAAAGGATCATTGTTTTCAGCAGTGAGAGGTGACGGATTTATTATGGCAAGAACTACACATATCTGTATCCAGATGAGGACACATCTAAAATCACTTTTTTAATTTTTTTTTTTATATATAAAATGAAGGAGAGGTCAGGTTTTATTGCTGTTTGTATTTCTGCTGTGGAGCTTTACTTTTTCTATTTGTCCTGGTGACCATTGTCACGGAGATGTAAAGTGAAGAGAATCCATTTTGAGTTGGAACAGGAAAGTAGGGAAAATCTTCCAATGGGGACACTTATTTACAGTGACAACTAGGTAATAATTTCCCTTCCTTTGGAAAGAACGCTTTTCATATCTTATACAGTGGTGGTAAACTTGATATAGGCGGGTGTTCTGGGCACCCCTGACCTCTTCAAAAGGGGGGCACATAATCAGTAGATGAAATGCTACAGAAAGTTCTTGGAGACCGTCAACAGGAGATTGTCAAAGTACAGGCATGCTATGAGACATGGTTGGAGACTACAGGCATGCTATGAGACATGATTGGAGACTGCAGAAGTCCTTGGGAGATGGTGGGAGATTGCAGGCATGCTACATGAGATGGTGGGAGACTGCAGGCATGCTGCATGAGATGGTGGGAGACTGCAGGCATGCTACATGAGATGGTGGGAGACTGCAGGCATGCTACATGAGATGGTTGGAGACTGCAGGCTCCAACCATCTCATGTAGCACACCTGCAGTCTCCAACCATCTCTCAAGGACTTCTGCGGTCTTCAACCATCTCTTGAGATGAGACATGAAGAAACATGAGATGGTTGGAGACTGCAAGCGTGCTACATGCAGAAGTCTTTAGGAGATGGTTTGAAACTGCAGACATGGTAAAAGATGGCTGGAGACTGCATACATGGTACAAGAGATGGTTGAAGATTGCAGACATGCTACAAGCAATGGTTGGAGACTACAGGCATGCTACATGAGATGGTTAGAGACGGCGAGCATGCTGCATAAGATAGTTGGAGACTGGAAACGTGCCACATGAAATGGGTGGAGGCTAGGGATGCATCTCAGGAGGAAGTCATAGTTCAGAGACACATTACATGAGACTGCCAGAGATCACTGCGTCCAGATTTATGTTCCCTCCAGCCCCCTTATAAATTACTTGTGCCAACTTTTGATCTTTTAGCAAGATACATTATAAAATATAAAAAAAAAAGACAAAGGGATGGACAACACAGAAAATTGTTGGCTTTAGTATTTTAAAAAGTTATCTCACTTTTTCAGACAAAAGTAAAAGGTGAGCACCCTCCACCCCCCAGTCCTCACTGTACTTGCCTCTGTGAATGCTGAGCTCTCAGTACCCACACAGCCAGTGCAGTGGACCAAGGATTTGAAATCCTCACATTTCTTCCTTCTTTCTGCAGTGCTTCTGGTCTGTTCCGGTGCTGACCAATCAGAATCACTCTGATCAATCCTGGAAGCACCAGTGAAAGAAGGGGAAGGAGAGCAGGATTTCAAATCCCTAGACAGCTGAGTGGGCACTGACAGGTCAGGATTACCGGAGGTAAGAACAGCGAGGGCCAGGGAGATATAATTTCTTCTGAAAAGGTGAACTTGCACTTTAATGAGCTTAGGCAGTGGTGGAACTACCAGGGTCACAAAGGAAGGGGGCTGCTGCAGAACACATGTTAGGGTTTGCGCAGCTGCAACCCCAATGTCGTGTCACTTGCTTGTGATTTATTTGCAATTTGCTTGCGACTTTTGTGATTTAACATTGCAGTCTACTGCACTCAAATCACACCAAGGTCATAGAAATGTAGTACAGGAACCTTTTTTTCTATTATTATTTTTTGTGCCTGCAACTTGTCGCGTTGATTAAGAGAGCACCTATTGAAATGAATGTGTTTTGAATGCTCATGTGACTTTGTGTCACAAGTCGCATGATAAATCGCAGCAGTGTGAACCAGGGCTTATAAAGGGCCCACAATGGGAGTAAAGGGCCCCAGCCTTAGGTGGGAAAGGCTCTGGGACCAATGGAAAGGGCCCCGGCAGTCAGAAGAGCCCTTCTTGCTACACCTCTGAGTTTAAGGAAATGTAAGCAAACCTTTCTATGGTTGTAGATATTGAAAAAACAAGACTTTGCTGTACTAGCACATTGCGCACATTTCACAAAGGTCAGGGATGAGGAATCAGATTGAATATTCATGCCACATGCCCTTCAATAAACAAATCCTTCTGTTAGTCGCCGTGCTGGGTGATGTAACGCTCCATCCAGTCATCGCTGGCACGTGGAGGAAGTGCGACGTAATTCTGACTATATTTGGAGCCATCTCTACAGCGTGTTTTACAGGGACGACATACCTTGTTTAGCAATAAAAGAGAAGCAGAGAACTCCGATATGAAATATTGGCAGGAGCAGCGGGATAAGTTCCAGTCATCGGAGCTGCAATACAAAAAAAAAGAAAAGAAAAAAACATTTTGATTCGTGTAGACGGTAAAACATAAATGGACAGGTTCCAAGATTCAGGTAGCAGTAATGTGCCTAAAAATGCTGGCAGCAAATGTGTTCTGGAGCCTGGTGTTGATAGAAGTGTGTCCCCTGGCTCCTCAAAGTATATCTAAAGCCAAAAGTTGTTTTTTTTTTTTCCATTTTGGGTAAAGTAAGGGACGCTTAAAGTTTAATCTGCTTATATTTTGCCTTCCTTGGTTCATCCCTTCACACCCTTCTCAATAGGCCAATAACATTTTAAATAACCTCTTTCTGTTTTCATTACATTCTAGGGCACATTCACACTCATGTGACTTGTTATGCAACTTTGAACATGACAATTCACAGCCCTTTGTTTGCAATGGCACCGGTTCAGATCGGTGTGACTTAAAGTCGCAGCGATTTTGAGAAGGTTCCTGCACTACTTTGGTGTGACTTTGTTAGATAAGGACCCTAAAAAGGGACACAAGTACCTCCCGATACAATGGGACATTGTATCGGGGGGGTACTTGTGTCCCTTTTTAGGGTTCTTCGCTAACAAATGTTTGGGATGTTGGCAACATTTTAGTGAGGATACAACAATTCTCCCTGTGGTCCACCATTTATATTTATTGTGACTTTGGTCCAGAGAGTGTAAAGTCAGGATCAAGGTCAGGCTCCAACATTGCACTGGAAATTTCCATTGTGAATTTGGAGATGTAGTAATGTGAATGGAGCCTTATCCAACACTCCAGTGCTTAGTAATAAAAGTTCCTCAACAAAATCAGACAAGTCTCTCTGGATGTGTCTTCTTACTATATATGTTCAGATTCTTTGACCTTTAGTGAATATGAGTCTAATAAAGTTTAATTCCAAGCAACCACCGTGTCTTCTCTTTCTTTCAATAATTCTCTATTGCAGGAGTGTCAAACTCAATTTTCATCGCAGTCGGCATCAGCAGTATGGTTGCCCTCAAAGGCCGCTTGTATCTGGGGTGCGCTACATGCAGAGTTTGGGAGTGTGCTACGTACAGAGTGCAGAGTTCAGTATTGTACTACAGTGCATTGAAAAAGTATTCATACCTCTTGAACTTTTCCACATTTTGTCATGTTACAACCAAAAACGTAAATGTATTTTATTGGGATTTTATGTGATAGACCAACACAAAGTGAGACATAATTGTGAAATGGAAGGAAAATTATAAATTGCTTTCAAAATGTTTTACAAATAAATATGTGAAAAGTGTGGCGTACATTTGTATTCAGCCCCCTTTACTCTGATACCCCTAACTAAAATCTAGAACCAATTGCCTTCAGAAGTCACCTAATTAGTAAATAGAGTCCACCTGTGTGTAATTTAATCTCAGTATAAATACAACTGTTCTGTGAAGCCCTCAGAGGTTTGTTAGAGAAGTAAACGGCATCATGAAGGCCAAGGAACACACTATTAGTCAGGCACTCCACAAATCTGGTCTTTATGGAAGAGTGACAAGAAGAAAGACCTTGACAAAATCCATAAGAAGTCCTGTTTGCACTTTGTGAGAAGCCATGTGGGGGACACAGCAAATGTGGAAGAAGGTGTTTTGGTCAGACCAAAATGTAACTTTTTGGCCTAAAAGAAAACACTATGTGTGGTGGAAAACTAACACTGCACATCACCCTGAACACACCATCCCCAACATGAAACATGGTGGTGGCAGCATCATGTGGTGGGGATGCTTTTCTTCAGCAGGGACAGGGAAGGTGGTCAGAGTTGATGGGAAGATGGATGGAGCCAAATACAGGGCAATCTTAGAAGAAAATCTGTTAGTCTGCAAAAGACTTGAGACTGGGGCGGAGGTTTACCTTCCAGCAGGACAACGACCCTAAATATACAGCCAGAGCTACAATGGAATGGTTTAGATCAGGAGTCTTCAAACTATGGCCCTCCAGTTGTTCAGGAGCTACAATTCCCATCATGCCTAGTCATGTCTGTAAATGTGAGAGTTTTACAATGCCTCATGGGATGTGTAGTTTCACAACAGCTGGAGGGCCGTAGTTTGAAGATCCCTGGTTTAGATGAAAGCATATTCATGTGTTAGAATGGCCCAGTCAAAGTGCATACCTAAATCCAATTGAGAATCTGTGGCTTGAAAATTGCTGTTCACAGACGCTCTCCATCCAATCTGACAGAGCTTGAGCTATTTTCCAAAGGAGAATGGGCACAAATGTCACTCTCTAGATGTGCAAAGCTGGTAGAGACATCCCCAAAAAGACTTGCAGCTGTAATTGCAGTGAAAGGTGGTTGTGCAAAGTATTGACTCAGGGGGGCTGAATACAAATGCACGCCACACTTTTCACATTTATTTTTAAAAACTGTTGAAAACCATTTATCATTTTCCTTCCACGTCACAACTATGTGGCACTTTGTGTTGGTCTATCACATAAAATTCCAATAAAATACATTTATGTTTTTGGTTGTAACATAACAAAATGTGTAACATGTCAAGGGGTATGAATACTTTTTCAAGGCACTGTACGTGTGGAGTTTAGGAGTTCAGTTTTACACTGAATTACAATTTCAAGGGGTATGAATACATTTTCACAGTACAGAGTGCAAAGTTCAGTATTACACTATGTACAGAGTGCAGGGTTTAGAAGTGTGTTATGTACAGAGTGCAGGATTCAGGGGTGTGCAGTGTACAGATGCAGTGTTCAGGGGTGTGCTGTGAACAGAGTGCAGGGTTTAGAAGTGTGTTATGTACAGAGTGCAGGATTCAGGGGTGTGCAGTGTACAGCTGCAGAGTTCAGGGGTGTGCTGTGAACAGAATGCAGGGTTTAGAAGTGTGTTATGTACAGAGTGCAGGATTCAGGGGTGTGCAGTGTACAGCTGCAGAGTTCAGGGGTGTGCTGTGAACAGAGTGCAGGGTTTAGAAGTGTGTTATGTACAGAGTGCAGGATTCAGGGGTGTGCAGTGTACAGCTGCAGAGTTCAGGGGTGTGCTGTGAACAGAATGCAGGGTTTAGAAGTGTGTTATGTACAGAGTGCAGAATTCAGGGGTGTGCAGTGTTCAGGGGTGTGCTGTGAACAGAGTGCAGGGTTTAGAAGTGTGTTATGTACAGAGTGCAGGATTCAGGGGTGTGCAGTGTACAGATGCAGAGTTCAGGGGTGTGCTGTGAATAGAGTGCAGGGTTTAGAAGTGCGCTATGCACAGTGTGCTACCCCCAAAGCTTCCTCAGATTCTGGAGATTTGTCCCCACCCTGTGTGTATGCAGGGATCTGTTAGTTCCGGGAGCCACTGAGAGCAAAGCTGTGTTTATAAGTGACAGTGGAGAACAGGAGCGCGTGAGCCAGAGGTGGGGGGAATGGAGTTCTGCCACATTCAGGCTGCAAAACTGGGTGCGAGTGCCGGATTCAGCCCGCGGGCCTTGTGTTTAACATAAGTGCTCTATGGTAATGAACCCAAAAACCAAAACATAAAAAACAATAGTTAGAGAGTTCTTAAAAACATTTATTTCCACTAAACTGGTGGTATCCAAAATGGTGGTACAGGCACTTCTGGTTCTGGCGTATATGCCTCTGATGTCATCTGCTGACGCATTTCGTCACAAAGACCTTGATATTTATTACTTAGTACCTATTACATTTAAATTTTTTTTGCACTAAAATTCATTTTAATCACTTGCCGCCAAATCATGTACGTGATTTGCTTTAAGTGATTATACCGACGTTTTGGCCGCAGCTGTATGCCATAACCCCGGTATTTTTTTATTTTTTATTTTCAGCCAGCGATGCTCTTTTATCTAAAAGCAATCCTAGCGGCTGATTAGACCTTGGATTGCTTTTGCAGCCACATCTCCGGGCTCTCCCATACAAACAGGGAGCCCAATATCCAATCTGGCGGTGTCATCGTGTTATAAAGCTGGCTGAGGACTAGAAGGTCCCCGGCCATCTCAATGGTCTAGGAGACCAGATGCAATGCCATTACTTCAGTTCCAGTTAGGGCAGGTGTAAACACTCATGCTTTCCATGGTAGAGGAGAGATTTAGGGTCTTATTGACCTCAGATGTCTCCATAAATAGGACCTGTCATGCCTTATTTCTATAACAAGGGATGTTTAAATTTCTTGTAATTGTAAAAATAGTGATCATAAAAAAATTAAAGGGACAGTGTAAAAATGTAAAAAAATAAATAATTAAAAAAATGATTTTAAAGCACCCCGTTCCCTCCGTGCTTGCGCACCGAAGCAAGCACATGCATAGTTCGCACATGCAGTATATATATATATATATGTAAATGGCATTCACACCACAGATGTGAGATATCGCTGCAAATGTTATACCAAGAGCAATAATTCTAGTGCTAGATCTCCTTTATAACTCTAAACTGGTAACCTAGAAAAAGTGTTTAAAGTGTTGCCTATGGAGATTTTTTAAATATCATAGTTTGTTGCCATTGTAACGAGCATGCTTAATTTTAAAGCACGACATGTTAGGTATCTATTTACACGGCTTAACATCTTCTTTTAGATTTTACCTAAAAAAAAATGGGTTATATATTGTGAAGTTTTTTTTGCATTAAAATTCACAAAAGTGTAATTTTTACAAAAATATTGCATTTAAAAAAAACGCTGTGCAAATACCGTGTGACATAAAAAAAATTGCAACGACTACTCTTTTATTCTCCAGGGCCTCTGCTAAATATATATATATATATATATATATATATATATATATATATATATATATATATATATATATATATAATATGTTTGGGGGTTCTAAGTAATTTTCTAGCAAACAAAATGCAGATTTTTTCTTCTGAATATATGCGTTTGATAAATAGGCAACATTCACTACCCAGGTTTCATATATCTCTATGTATGAAGAAAATACATAAAAGCAATAGACATATACACTTACGGGTCTTGCTCCTCCCCCAGTCTGTGACTGGACAGTGAAAGGAGAAGCAGCAGACTGATGAGCACATCTCTGTTCTCTACTGACACATCACTCTGCTCTCTTCTACTATCAACATGTTCATTAGCACACCCGATTGGCTCCTTGTTCTGTTTCTCCCCAGTCTGATCTCTGCTTTACAGGGACAACAAGAGGTTGATGTTAGGTCAAATTCAGATATTTATTCATTGGAATTGAATACAAAGTTGCATTTCTGTGTCTTTTTCATCGGTCTGGAAGTTCAGTGTTAAATTGCTGCTGGCTTTTCTGTCTGCTGGTTTTTAAACTAGACTAACTGGCTCCTGAAGCCTACGTGGATTTGACCAGTCCTTTCCCAGATGCAGTCCGTGCCAAGAAAAATTGCTAGAGTATTCAGCAGTTCTCTGATTAGATAAATATCATGTCTTTCCTGAGTCAGTCAAAATCCGTGTTACAATGTAAAACTAAATGTACTACATTGGATAATTAGTTGCAGTTTCTAAGCTTAGAGAATTCCCAAGAACTTAGCTTTTCCATACAACTTTCTGCAGTAATGTTAGGCCCCTTTCACACGTGCGGACCGTATGTCCGTATTTCATCCATCCGTTTTTGGATGAAATACGGACATACATGCATCCCTATGGGATAGCGGGTGTCAGCGGATGTACATCCGCTGACACCCGATGTTGTCCGGCTCCGCTCTCGTCCGATTCTGCGGACGGAAGAAAATCCTATTTTTCTATCCGTCTGCAGAGCGGATCGGAGGAACACGGACAGACGGTCCGTGTTCCTCCGATCCCCCATAGGGGAGAGCGGAGATCTGACAGGGCGGTCCCTGCACAGTGTGCGGGTCCCGCCCTGTCATCTGCCTGCTCAGCTGGGGAAAGCGGAGCGATCCCCGCTGAGCAGCGGATAAACACGGGGCGGATCAACACGGATCCGTCCCGTGTGAAAGGGGCCTTAGATGTACAGTATATAGAGATAGCTGGATTTCCACCACTAGTTAGGCAACTAACTAACTAAGTAGGCAACTGAAACATGAATTTAACCACTTTAAGTCCAGACACTTTCACCCTCCTCCAGTCCAGAACACTTTTCAGCCTTTATTAAGAGGCATGGTGAATTTTTTTAAGTTGTCATTTTTCTTTCTTTTTTTTTTTTTTTTTTTTTTTTACAAAGTTGTCATTTTAACAAGCTATTATTCACATAGGCATACTTGCAATTACACCTCAAAACACATTCTGCTATGTATCCTGAGTAGTGGTGGCCCGTCCATTAGGGGCGCCCGGCCACCGCCCACCCTCTCCAGCCACCCCCCTATATGACTAATGGATAGATTTATGCATAGCATGAATCTATTCACGGCCGCCGCTACCACCGCCTATTTTGGCGTCTGGCCCCTTGCCAGGCGCCTGAATTACAGTGAAAGGGGTGTATTTTTGAAGCACCTGGTTAGATCCATAGGCTCTAATGGGCTTCAAAAAAGGAGGACTCGTGGCATAGAGCATTGAGCTATGAGCCCATCCAGGTGTTACAACAATGAATGAATATTCGCTGTTTTAACACTGATCCTCAATTTGGCCAATCAAAAGTTTTCCGATTGGCCAAAAAGAGAAGCCTCCTGATTGGCCACCCGTGAAGAGCAGGGGAAGGAGGGAGGAAACTGAGGGGGAGCCGCTGCTGCCAGTGAAAGAGAGTCCAAAGCGCTGATTACATGGGGTGAGTCAGTGCACCAGACCTGCCGGCTGACCCACGGGGGGCGGGGCACTGGCTCTGTTGACACTGGTACTGATATGGCGGTGATCAGGAGACTGGTATAACAGTGATCAGGATGGTGATATGGGGTATAACAGTGATCAGGATGGTGATATGGGGTATAACAGTGATCAGGACGCTGGTATGGCATATGGTGATGATCAGGACGCTGGTATGGGGTATGGAAGTGATCAAGACGGTGATATGGTGTGTGGCGGTGAACAGGGCCCTGATATGGCTTATGGCGGTGATGGTGGCTCTGATATGGTGAATGCCAGTGATCATGGTGCTGGTATGACGTATTGTGGTGATCAGGATGCTGGTATGGGGTATAGCGGTGATCAAGATGCTGGTAAGGGGTATGGCGGTGATCAGGATGCTGGTGTAGCCCCCTAGAGGACTGCTTAGAATTACCTGCTCATCTGCACGGCCGTGACCTAGTGAACATTCCAACCCACCTAACACTCTGGGTTCAGACATTCTTGTATGCTGTAGAGCACAGGTGTCAAACTGGCGGCCCTCCAGCTGTTGCAGAACTACAAGTCCCATGAGGCATTGCAAGGCTGGCAGTTGCAAGCATGACTCCCAAAAGCAGTGGCATGATGGAACTTGTAGTTCTGCAACAGCTGGAGGGCAGTCAGTTTGACATCTTTGATGTAGAGTATCGGACACTTTGCGTATTTAGGTTCTAAGAATATTTTACTGGAAAAATAAAGCAGAAGGTTGTTACAAAAGGGAGGGGGAGGTATTAGATCTGCTGAGTTTTGGCAACAGCGCCAACTCAGCAAAAGAATTCCTCCGAAAAGACACAAGACAATATTAATAAAGACAATACTGTATAAACACTTCCTTGAGAATAGGGTTATCTCCCTAAAGGATGTTACAGCCAACTGACTGTACTGACACTCTGAAAGAGATAGAATCTGGCCAGCCTATACTGTTATCATAAGGAGGGAGAGCAGCTTTAAGAATGATAATATAATGACATATAAGGATATATAAGGCCCTTTTATCAGTAAGAGCAGATCTGATGTTTTTCAACTGTAGTGGGAGCTCGTTAACTGTAATCTGATTAGGTGTGGTGGTAAACAGTGGATTTCTTGTAGTGTGGAAGACTAGAGTTGTCTTAAGCATAATATTCAAATAAATTCAGTAAAGTATTCCTGGCGTGAAGGTGTCAGTGCAAGGTGTCCCTGTGTAACTGTGACAAAGGATGGATAAAGGTTGGGCGATTTGCCCTCTCACCAACGACCAGGCCGCTCTGATATCTTCCGGACAGGAACTCGTGTAGCGACACTCGTGCAGCGGATCCGCTGTCTCGATCTCCCAATGTGAAGCTTGACACACACCGAAAGGCAGGCGACCGGAGTGGTGATGGAAGGATGTCCGACAGCAAACGACAGAGCTAGGCTCTTCAGATTGGGAGTAGGAGGGTGTAACTCTGCATGGTAGGCCACGACCCCCCCCCCTCCTGTGTTTTACAGAGAGGTCCGTCTTGTGTCAGGCCTGGAAGGAAAAGAGCGCCGCGCGGGCTTTCCGCTTCTTTTATAGATACTCCCAGCAATCTGAACAGCAGCAAAGATCCCTGGGATATGTAGTCCGGACACATAATCAGGTATAGCAATTATCTGGTGGGAGAACTACTCATCTCACAGTCCTTTATGCTGGGCACACAAATATGACGTCACCTGATACACTGAGCACTAGAGGGACAGGTGAGGCTTTGAAAGACCCAGGATACGGTGCTTTACAATTGTAGTCCATTTTGCTACACTGGTATGATTATGGCTGTGATCAGGATGCTGGTATGGCATACAGCAGTGATCAGGACACTGGTATGGGGTATGGCAGTGATTAGGACGCTGGTATGGTGGTGATCAGGATGCTGATATGGGGTATGGCGATTAACAGGATGCTGGTATGGGGTATGGCAGTGATCAGGACGCTGGTATGGGGTATGGCAGTGATCAGGACGCTGGTATGGGGTATGGCAGTGATCAGGATGCTGGTATGGGGTATGGCAGTGATCAGGATGCTGGTATGGGGTATGGCAGTGATCAGGACACTGGTATGGGGTATGACAGTGATCAGGACGCTGGTATGGGGTATGGTGGTGATCAGGATGCTGGGGGTATGGTGGTGATAAGGACACTCCTTTGTAGCTCTAAACTGGTAACCTGTAAAAAAAAATTAAAGCATCTCCTGTGGCGATTTTTAAGTACGGTATTTGCACCACACATGTGTGATATTGCCGCGATTGTTATAGCCAGAGCAATAGTTCTAGCACTAGACCTTCTCTGTAACTCTAAGCTGGTAACCTGGTAAAAATTTTAAAGTGTCACCTAATGCAGCGTACACACGAGCGGACTTTTCGACTGGACTGGTCTGATGGACTGAATATGGCGGACAATTCAACCGTGTGTGGGCTTCATCGGACCTGCAGCGGACTTTTTCGGCCAAAAATCTGACAGACTTTAGATTTGGAACATGTTTCAAATCTTTACGTCGGAACTCCACCAGACCTAGTTCCTATCGAAAATTCCGCTCGTCTGTATGCTAGTCTGACGGACGAAAACCGGCAGCTATTGGCTACTGGCTATGAACTTCCTTATTTTAGTCCGGTCGTACGTCATCACGTACGAATCCATCGGACTTTGGTGTGATCGTGTGTAGGCAAGTCCGTTTGTTCGGAAAGTCCGTCGGAAGCCCGCCGAAAGTCCGTCGGATAGACCGTCGGTCCAGTCCGGTCGAAAAGTCCGCTCGTGTGTACGCGGCATTAGGAGAATTCTAAGTATCATAGTTCGTTGCCATTCCACAAGCGTGTGCAATTTTAAAGCATGAGGTGTTAGATATGTATTTACTCGGCATAACATCATCTTATAGAAATTGGGTTATATAGTGTGTTTTTTTTTGCATTAAGATTCATTAAAGTCGATTTTTTTTCTGGTCCTGTCCAAGGAGTGGATACTGACTACATCATGGGGTATTTGTATTCTGCCTGCTATATTCTAATGATCCTTTAATAAGCACACAAGCCCATACTGCAGATGTCAGCGTTCTTCTGCTTAGTAAATTACTCCTATTATTGAAGTGTTCTAAGATGAAACTCACAAACGAAGATAGAATAGATCAGAACTGAGGTCACCCAAGGCTGTAAATCATGTATTACACGATAATACAGGAAGGATGGCGGAGATCACCTTGGCATTCCATGACCTATTTTCACGGTTCCCAAGCAGACTAATACGTAAAGATCTGAGCGATGGAGGACTGTGCCACGGCCTCCACAAGGACAGACCTCTGGATCTCCTCCAGTATCCATGGGATAAACGGCTAATATGATTTTATACAGCTGGCACCAGTGCCATCACTTTGGTTATTAATCACATTACATAATTATGAAGGAAAATGCCAATGAGGGGGGTCAACAAAACTCCTTGGAGGATGACTGAATATAACCAGATTTTCCTATTCACAGAAAAACTTAAAGGGGAACTCCTCCTTTTTGTTCATATATATATATATATATATATATATATATATATACATACGGTATTTATCGGCGTATAACACGCACCCCAAGTTTAGGAGGGAATTTTAAGGAAAAAAAAACTTTTAGGAGGGAAGTTGAAGGGAAAAAAACTTACATTTAAATGCCCATCATTGCAGCCTTCTCAGTGCAGCCTTGCCCCAGTGCAGCCATGTCAGTGCAGCCATGTCAGTGCAGCCTTGTCAGTGCAGCCTTGTCAGTGCAGCCTTCCCAGTGCAGCCTTCCCAGTGCAGCCTTGCCCCAGTGCAGCCATGTCAGTGCAGCCATGTCAGTGCAGCCATGTCAGTGCAGCCTTGTCAGTGCAGCCTTGTCAGTGCAGCCTTCCCAGTGCAGCCTTCCCCAGTGCAGCCTTGTCAGTGCAGCCTTGCCCCAGTGCAGCCTTCGATCCTGTGATCCCCTGCCATCCTGGGCTTCAAAATCGCCGACGGCGATTTGAAAATGGCGCCGCTGGCGCCGAAATACACAGAGCCCGTTCTCGGCGGCTCTCGTTCACTTTCAGCTCCACTCGTAGTCCCGGCGTGACTGTGAGCGGAGCTATCCGAACCTAGCCGAGTACACTTGGCTAGGTTCGGGCGGCGCTCGAGTGAAGCCGAAAGTGACCGAGAAGAGCCGAGGACCGGCTCTGTGTATTGCGGCTCCATTTTCAAATCGCGGTCGGCGATTTTGAAGATCTGGCAGCTCAGGATCGCAGGGGATCGGATCGTATAACACGCACCCGCGATTTCCCCCTGATTTTAAGGGGATAAAAGTGCGTGTTATACGCCAATAAATATGGTATATATATATATATATATATATATATATATATATATATATATATATATATATATATCACCTATCAGCCATAACATTATGACCAATGGCAGGTTAAGTGAATAACATTGATTATCTCTTTACAATGGCATGTGAAAATCGATAAGAGATATTAGGCAACAAGTAAACATGTCCCTGAAGTTGATGTGTTGAAAGCAGAAAAAATAGGCATCATAGATTTTTGTGTATGGGGCTGCATAGCCGCAGACTGGGCAGGGTGCCCATGCTGACCCGTGTCCATAGCCAACAGTGCCTACAATGGGCATGTGAGCATTACAACTGAACCATGGAGCAATGGAAGAAGGTGGCCTGGTCTATTGAATTACATTTTCTTTTACATTATGTGGATGGCCGGGTGCTTGTGTGTTACTTACCTGGGGAAGAGATCACAGCCATCATGAATGTAACCCATTCATGATAGTTGAAAACATTGCTGTTACAATGATTATCATTGAAACAACAATCAAATTGTAAAAAAAATTATAAAAATCCCTGATCACCCCCCCCCAGTGTAGTTCAGTGTTACTATGGTGACACTGAACTATTCTGATGAAAATATGTAAAAAAATAAATAGTAAAAAAGATGGAAATAAAATGTAATGAGAAAAAATCATTTAAAAATTATATATTATTACTGTTTTTTTTAACATACTGTCACTAGTCAGTGTCCCTGATCACCACCACACCAGTCATATGATGATGCTCTCCTGCCCTGGTGACAGTATGTAAAAAACTGCCCTGGTTACAGTATGTAAAATAAAAATTGGGAAAGAAAATTTCCCAATTTTTATTATTATTATTAATTTTATTTAACTTCTTAATTTTCCAAAAAATTGTGACAAAAAAAATTACAATTTCAAGAAAATCGTCATGACTCTTACTAAATGCCTCAGACTGTCTACAGTTCAAAAAAGGGGTCAATTGGTGGTTATTTGTACTGTCCCGGCATTTGAAGGGCCTCAAGAAATTAGATTGATCGTCAGTTCATCAGGACTGATCAATTTTCAAATACAGGCATCCCCACTTTTAAGTACACAATGGGGTTTATTTACTAAAGCTGGAAAGTGCAAAATCAAGCTCACTTCTGCATAGAAACCAATGAGCTTCTAACCCCAGCTTGTTCAATTAAGCTTTGGTAATAAAACCTGGAAGCTCATTGGTTTCTATGCAGAAGTAAGCCTGATTTTGCACTTCCCAGCTTTAGTAAATAAACCCCATTGTGTACTTAAAAGTGTTGCATGCCCGTATATCGCTCATAGTTCGTAGACGCTTTAACTTTCACACAAACCAATTAGTATACACTGATTGGGATTTTGTTTTTACCAAAGAGTAGCAGAATACATTTTGGCCTAAATTTATGAAGACATTAGATTTATTTTTATTTTTTTCATTGAATATTTTTTATAACCGAAAGTAGAAAATATTGGGGTTTTTTCAAAATTTTTGGTCTTTTTTCGTTTATGTAATATAAAATAAAAAACCCAGTGGTGATCAAATACCACCAAAACAAAGCCTTATTTGTGTGAAAAAAATTATATAAATTTAATTTGTGTACAGTGTGGCATGGCCGTGCAATTGTCAGTTAAAGTAGCCCAGTAAAACCTTCTGGAGCTTAAGTGGTTAAGGTTTGACATTTTAGGTATCTATGTACTCGGTGCAACCTCATCTTTTATATTTTACCAACAAATTGAATGATTTATTGTGCTTGTATGCCATAAAAATTCATTTTAATTAACGTTTACAAAAAATGTATGTTTTCTAGACCTTTTTGGTTATATCATGTGACATAAATACAGGCATACCCCACTTTTAAGTACACAATGGGGTTTATTTACTAAAGCTGGAAAGTTTAAGCTTTGGTCATAAAACCTGGAAGCTCATTGGTTTCTATGCAGAAGTAAGCCTGATTTTGCACTTTCAAGCTTTAGTAAATAAACCCCATTGTGTACTTAACCTCCCTGGCAGTATGATTATTTCAGATTTTTGCGTCTCAAAGCGGTACAATTATTTTGCATAGAAATTTGGTGTTTTATATTGTAGGCCTGTAATTCTTAGCAATAACACACTTAAATCTGTCCATCAAGAGTCTAGTAGATATCCCGGGTATGATGAAGTTTGAAACACAAAATCATAAATTATAATATAATAAATAAATATAAATAATTAAAAAAAAATATATATAATAATAATAAAATACATTTCGATACAATTCACTATCGCTCAATTCTGCTAGTGTTCTAATTTACTATCGCTGTTTTGTAGTTGGTCTAAAGCCACTTTTGATGCAAAGGGACACTTTTTGGTTACTATGGACAATCTCAAGTTTCCAGGCAGAAAGGACAGTATATATAATATAAAACTGCATGCAGGGCATTGGACAAAGCATTGGGGACAAAAGGGATGTGAAATAATTTCATACAGTACTGTAATCTGTAAGATTACAGTACTGTATGTGTTATGGTTTTTAAATTTTTTTGAATTTGCCGCCAGGCTCCGCCCCATGCGTTGCGTCGCTCGCAGGGAACGAAGCCTGGCACAGAGAGGCTTCGGGAGGAGGACAGAGCCCGCAGACACTGCGGGGGGACCTCGCAGGATCCTGGGGACAAGGTAAGTATACCGCTCCAGGATCCTGCAATGCAATCCCGAGTGTGGCTCGGGGTTAGCGCTAATGGTGCTGAAATTTAACCCCGAGCCACACACGGGAATACTGTCAGGGAGGTTAAAAGTGGGGTATGCCCGTAATTGGAACTACCACTATTTTATTCTCTATGGTGTCTGCTTTCAGAAAACATATAATGTTTTGAGAGTTATGCATTCTTCAGGCCTAAAAATTATTTTTTAAACATGTGTGCAAAAACAGCTCTTGCAGAAAATCTACTGGGGGAAGGGCACCCACTTCCACCCACATTTTGGGCAGCTGACTGAAGTTTACCTTTAAGGTTTCAAAGAGAGAATTGGGTTTACCAGGATCGCCAGCCACAGTCACATTATATGAAGCCAAGAATGTCAGACCTTAGTGAATTTTTTGTCTGTTGCAGTAGACCAATTGTTTGCAAGCAATAATAATGAGCCAAAAAGAAAGACTCTAAAAATATATTTTTTTAAAAAGAAGCTTGTAAGGGAGAAATGTGAAAGTATGCCTGAGTTTCATACTGGTTCTCTCTGGCTTCTATACTTTCTTTTTCTTTTCCATAATAGAAATCTTAGACCCCTTTCACACTGGGGCGGTTTGCAGGCGCTATTGCGCTAAAAATAGTGCCTGCAAACCGACCTGAAACAGCCGCTGCTGTGTCTCCAGTGTGAAAGCCCCGAGGGCTTTCACACTGGAGCGGTGCACTAGCAGGACGGTAAAAAAAGTCCTGCTAGCAGCATCTTTGGAGCAGTGAAGGAGCGGTGTGTATAACGCTCCTCCATCGCTCCTGCCCATTTAAATCAATGGGGCACCGCGGCTATACAGCCGGTAAAGCGCCTCTACGGGGTAAAACTGCCCCGCTAGCAGCCGAATAGCGCCGCTAATCCGACGGTAAATCGCCGCTAAAAATAGCGATGCACCTCCCGCCCCAGTGTGAAAGGGGCCTTATTGAACGGGGGTAGAAAATACAGCGTCAAAATGATGTACAATATCTTGGTAGGTAGAAAGGATGTGCTTTGTAACATAAAGATGTCAAACTTGACAAAGTAAGTAAAACACAGAAGTAAAAAACAAGTTACTAAGACTTTGGTCCCTACATCAACCATACATCAAATGGGCTGAGAAATATGTAATTAGAAAAACATTTAATTGCTTATAAATAACTTTCAATTTAGGTCAAGTAGGGTTTTATCTAAAGGGTAACGTGTTGGGCTATGGTATCCAATCTCGATTAAGTGTAGTAATTTAGAGTATATATTATTGGGATGTTTGCCATCCCCGACCTACATGTGGCCCGCACTGGCAGATCATGGTGGGTCAAGATGGGGACAATGTGGTATAGAGTGCTTTTGAGTGATGAGGTGTAATAGGTAGCAGAGTGTTCTTTTAGTTAGCGTTAGTATGTCATAATTAAAGGGAAAATACAGGTAAGAGGGAAAGTTAAGAGTCAAGAGAGAAAGTTGAGAAGGGTACATGGGTGATGGAATAGGGGAGAAGAAGGAAGGGGAAAAAAAAGGGGGGGGGACAGAGTGATCCCTAATGTTGAGTTTGATACTTAGGATTTAGAGTCAGCTATAGAACTGCAGATTAATCATTAAAAAAAATCGCAATCTCGATTCAACCCCCATCACGATCTTAATCCAGCATTTCCATGATTCATTCATGTAACAAGTGCAGAGCCTTTCTCTGCTCACTCTGCTGTCAAAAAAAAAGCTAGGAGAATAACTATAAACAAAGTATCATTTGGTTCTTTTAGATCAGGGGTCTCAAACTGGCGGCCCTCTGGCTGTTGCAAAACTACAAGTCCCATGAGGCATTGTAAGGCTGACAGTTACAAGCATGACTCCCACAGGCAGAGGCATGATGGGACTTGTTTCACAACAGCTGGATGGCCTCCAGTTTGAGACCCCTGTCAAATAAATGAACTTCAGTCTGTAAAATAGGTCAGTTTAACCACTTAAAGACTAAACCATTTTCTGACACTTGTTGTTTACAAGTTAAAATCAACATTTTTTGCTAGAAAATTACTTAGAACCTCCAAATATTATACAGTGGGGACGGAAAGTATTCAGACTCCCTTAAATTTTTCACTCTGTTATATTGCAGCCATTTGCTAAAATCATTTAAGTTAATGTTTTTCCTCATTAATGTACACACAGCACCCCATATTGACAGAAAAATACAGAATTGTTGACATTTTTGCAGATTTATTAAAAAAGAAAAACTGAAATATCATATGGTCCTATATATATCATATATTTAACTCAGGTGCTGTCCAATTCTTCTGAACACCCTTGAGATGGTTCTACACCTTCATTTGAGTCCAGCTGTGTTTGATTATACTGATTGGACTTGATTAGGAAAGCCACACACCTGTCTATATAAGACCTTACAGCTCATAGTGCATGTCAGAGCAAATGAGAATCATGAGGTCAAAGGAACTGCCTGAAGAGCTCAGAGACAGAATTGTGGCAAGGCCCAGATCTGCCCAAGGTTACAAAAATATTTCTGCTGCACTTAAGGTTCCTAAGAGCACAGTGGCCTCCATAATCCTTAAATTGAAGACGTTTGGGACGACCAGAACCCTTCCTAGAGCTGGCCGTCTGGCCAAACTGAGCTATCGGGGGGAGAAGAGCCTTGGTGAGAGAGGTAAAGAAGAACCCAAAGATCACTGTGGCTGAGCTCCAGAGATGCAGTCGGGAGATGGGAGAAAGTTGTAGAAAGTCAACCATCACTGCAGCCCTCCACCAGTCGGGGCTTTATGGCAGAGTGGCCCGACGGAAGCCTCTCCTCAGTGCAAGACACATGAAAGCCCGCATGGAGTTTGCTAAAAAACACCTGAAGGACTCCAAGATGATAAGAAGATTCTGATGAGACCAAGATAGAACATTTTAGCCTTAATTCTAAGCGGTATGTGTGGAGAAAACCAGGCACTGCTCATCACCTGTCCAATACAGTCCCAACAGTGAAGCATGGTGGTGGCAGCATTATGCTGTGGGGGTGTTTTCAGCTGCAGGGACAGGGCGACGGGTTGCAATCGAGGGAAAGATGAATGCAGCCAAGTACAGGGATATCCTGGACGAAAACCTTCTCCAGAGTGCTCAGGACCTCAGACTGGGCCGAAGGTTTACCTTCCAACAAGACAATGACCCTAAGCACACAGCTAAAATAACGAAGGAGTGGCTTCACAACAACTCCGTGACTGTTCTTGAATGGCCCAGCCAGAGCCCTGACTTAAACCCAATTGAGCAACTCTAGAGAGACCTAAAAATGGCCGTCCACCAACGATCCAGGACTGGAGCATCCCAATAAGTACGCTCCATTGAGTGACATTGGTGTAACCAGTCAGGGACCAGCACTGCTGGAGTTGAGGGACTCTCCTAGCTGCCAGGGGAAGAACTCCTCCAGTGAGAGTGGGGGGGCAGCAAAGGGAAAGGAAAGACAGATTCTGGTGGTAGGGGACTCAATTCTTAGAAGGACAGAGAGGGCAATCTGTAACCAAGACCTGAAGCGCCGAACAGTATGTTGTCTACCGGGCGCTCGGGTTCGGCACATCACGGATCTTGTGGACAGATTACTGGCAGGGGCTGGGGAAGACCCGGCTGTCATGGTGCACGTTGGCACCAATGACAAAGTCAGAGGCAGATGGAGTGTCCTAAAGAACGATTTTAGGGACTTAGGAGCTAAATTGAGGAAAAGGACCTCCAAGGTAGTGTTCTCAGGAATACTACCGGTACATCGAGCCACACCAGAGAGGCAGAGGGAGATTAGGGAAGTAAACAAGTGGCTGAAGAGCTGGTGTAGTAAGGAGGGGTTTGGGTTCCTGGAGGACTGGGCCGACTTCTCAGTCGGTAACCGGTACTATAGAAGGGACGGACTGCACCTAAATGAGGAGGGTGCAGATCTGCTGGGAATGAAGATGGCCAAAAAGTTAGAGGGGTTTTTAAACTAGGCGATGGGGGGGAGGGTCCAGAGACAGTGATAGCCAGCGCGGAAGATATTCCAGAGGGTAGTATTGGGGGCATTAGTGGTAGGTTAACCAAAGCACAAAAACACAAGGTGAGTATAGTAGCAAGTCCAAGTTGCAATCTTGAAACACCCAATACGAGGACAATATGCGACCGGTCTAAACTATGTGGCATGTTCACCAATGCCAGGAGCCTGGCGGACAAGATGGGTGAACTAGAGATACTGTTGTACAAGGAGGATTTGGATTTTGTGGGAATTTCAGAGACCTGGTTCAACAGCTCTCATGATTGGCTGGCAAACATTCAAGGGTATACCCTATACCGCAAGGATAGAGAGGGTAAAAAAGGGGGAGGGGTATGCCTATATATCAAGAATAATGTACAAGTGAATGTGAGAGATGACATCACTGAGGGGGCTAGGGAGGAGGTGGAATCTTTATGGGTAGAGCTCCAAAGGGATGAAGCTAAGGGGAAAATAATACTGGGAGTATGCTATAGGCCCCCTAACCTGAGGGAGGAAGTGGAGACGGATCTCCTATCACAAATTGGATTAGCAGCAAGGATGGGAAGTGTTATCATAATGGGGGATTTTAATTATCCAGACATAGACTGGGCGGAGGGAACCGCGCATTCATTTAAGGCTCGCCAGTTCCTTAATGTCTTGCAGGACAATTTTATGGGTCAGATGGTAGACGCACCAACTAGAAATAAAACATTACTAGATCTACTGATTACCAACAATACAGACCTGATAACAGATGTGGAAATACGGGGCAATTTAGGTAACAGCGATCACAGGTCAATTAGTTTCAGTATAAATCACACAAATAGGAGACATGAAGGGAACACAAAGACACTGAATTTCAAAAGAGCCAACTTCCCTAAACTACAAACCTTGCTAAAAGGCATAAATTGGGATAAAATATTAGGAACAAAGAATACAGAGGAGAGATGGGTTTGCTTTAAGAGCATATTAAATAAGGGCATTAGCCAATGTATCCCATTGGGTAATAAATTTAAAAGAGCGAACAAACATCCTGGATGGCTTAACTCCAATGTAAAAATGCATATAAAAGCAAAGGAGAAGGCCTTCAAAAAATACAAGGTTGAGGGATCATCCACAGCATTCAGAATTTATAAAGAATGCAATAAGAAATGTAAGGGTGCAATTAGGATGGCTAAGATAGAACATGAAAGACACATAGCGGAGGAGAGCAAAAAAAATCCCAAGAAATTCTTTAAGTATGTAAACAGTAAAAAAGGGAGGACAGACCATATTGGCCCCATAAAGAATGAGGAAGGACATCTGGTTACAAAGGATGGGGAGATGGCAGAGGTATTGAATTTATTCTTCTCCTCAGTATTCACGAGTGAATCGGGGGGCTTCAGTAACCAAAACTGCAGTGTTTATCCTCATGACACAACACAGGAAGCACCTACATGGTTAACAGAGGACGGAATTAAAATTAGACTTGAGAAACTTAACATTAATAAATCACCGGGACCAGATGGCTTGCATCCGAGGGTACTTAGGGAACTCAGTCAGGTGATTGCCAGACCGTTGTTCCTAATTTTTACAGACAGTCTATTGACTGGAATGGTGCCAGCTGATTGGAGAAAAGCCAATGTAGCACCAATATTTAAAAAGGGCCCAAAAAACATCCCTGGGAATTACAGACCAGTTAGCCTAACATCAATAGTATGTAAACTCTTGGAGGGGATGATAAGGGACTATATACAAGATTTTAGTAATAAGAATGATATAAACTAAAAAGGGCACAATCGTAATGGATTGTGTAAGTGATTCTGCGCAACACAAAATGAAGTAAATGAATAAATGCATAAACTACACACCTGAAAAATAAAATAACAATCCCCTAATGGGGTAGAGCAATATGTGCAGATTAAAAAACATGTAGCAGGTGTATCATAGTGACAAAGTGCTAATCAAATAAAAGTCACTCAGTAAAAGCACAAAACATAACATAAACTGTGACTGGTGGGTGAACATGCGTTGCTAGGTGATCTGGTGACTGTTCGTGGTAACGGATACCCACTCGGGGCTCCCAGAACTCTCACCTCTATGGCACGATAAAAGTGCCTGTGTGCTTCCAATAGGTCTGTGGTCACTCTGGTGCAGTGATGACAATGGCGTCCTACTCCTTCCGGAGGGAGGGGGGCGTCACTTCCTCCACTTGGTAGGGCCTCTATTCCACAGTAGGGGTGCCTATGTACTTCCAATGGGTCTGTGGTCACTCTCGTGCAGTGATGGTGATGGCGTCCTAATCCTTCTGGGGGAGGGGGCCGTCACTTCCTCCGACTGTTACGCTCCATATAGGGGTAATTGAAAAGACTCCAATAGTGTAATAAAGTTAAAGCCAATGGATTTATTAAAGGTAAAAAATCAGCTTACATAAACGTAAACAAAAAACGCCAAACAGCGATGGGAACAGCGTTATAGCGATACTCGCTACGTCACTTCCGGTCCGCACTGACGTATTTCCGGTTGCGTGCCTACGCGTTGCGTCAAATCACGTGACTTCTTCAGGGCCCTGAAAGTGGAAGTACATAGGCACCCCTACTGTGGAATAGAGGCCCTACCAAGTGGAGGAAGTGACGCCCCCCTCCCTCCGGAAGGAGTAGGACGCCATTGTCATCACTGCACCAGAGTGACCACAGACCTATTGGAAGCACACAGGCACTTTTATCGTGCCATAGAGGTGAGAGTTCTGGGAGCCCCGAGTGGGTATCCGTTACCACGAACAGTCACCAGATCACCTAGCAACGCATGTTCACCCACCAGTCACAGTTTATGTTATGTTTTGTGCTTTTACTGAGTGACTTTTATTTGATTAGCACTTTGTCACTATGATACACCTGCTACATGTTTTTTAATCTGCACATATTGCTCTACCCCATTAGGGGATTGTTATTTTATTTTTCAGGTGTGTAGTTTATGCATTTATTCATTTACTTCATTTTGTGTTGCGCAGAATCACTTACACAATCCATTACGATTGTGCCCTTTTTAGTTTATTAGTAGTGTAAGGTGTTCACTATTTGATTTTGCAGCATCACTAAGAATACATCACCACTATTATTTCATTTCATTATTTCACTTAGTTTTAGGTAGTAGCGCAGAAGTCTTTCTTTTTAGATTTTTTAATAAGAATGATATCATTAGCAGTAATCAGCATGGATTCATGAAGAATCGTTCTTGCCAAACCAATCTATTAACCTTCTATGAGGAGGTGAGCTGCCATCTAGATAAAGGAAGGCCCGTAGACGTGGTGTATCTGGATTTTGCAAAAGCATTTGACACAGTTCCCCATAAACGTTTACTGTACAAAATAAGGTGCGTTGGCATGGACCATAGGGTGAGTACATGGATTGAAAACTGGCTACAAGGGCGTGTTCAGAGGGTGGTGATAAATGGGGAGTACTCAGAATGGTCAGGGGTGGGTAGTGGGGTTCCCCAGGGTTCTGTGCTGGGACCAATCCTATTTAATTTGTTCATAAACGACCTGGAGGATGGGATAAACAGTTCAATCTCTGTATTTGCAGACGATACTAAGCTAAGCAGGGCAATAACTTCTCCGCAGGATGTGGAAATCTTGCAAAAAGACCTGAACAAATTAATGAGGTGGGCGACTACATGGCAAATGAGGTTCAATGTAGAAAAATGTAAAATAATGCATTTGGGTGTCAAAAATATGAATGCAATCTATACACTGGGGGGAGAACCTCTGGGGGAATCTAGGATGGAAAAGGACTTGGGGGTCCTAGTGGATGATAGGCTCAGCAACGGCATGCAATGCCAAGCTGCTGCTAATAAAGCAAACAGAATATTGGCATGCATTAAAAGGGGGATCAACTGCAGAGATAAAACGATAATTCTCCCGCTCTACAAGACTCTGGTCCGCCCGCACCTGGAGTATGCTGTCCAGTTCTGGGCACCAGTCCTCAGGAGGGACGTACTGGAAATGGAGCGAGTACAAAGAAGGGCAACAAAGCTAATAAAGGGTCTGGAGGATATTAGTTATGAGAAAAGGTTGCGAGCACTGAACTTATTCTCTCTGGAGAAGAGACGCTTGAGAGGGGATATGATTTCAATTTACAAATACTGTACTGGTGACCCCACAATAGGGATAAAACTTTTTCGCAGAAGAGAGTTTAATAAGACTCGTGGCCACTCATTGCAATTAGAGGAAAAGAGGTTTAACCTTAAACTACGTAGAGGGTTCTTTACTGTAAGAGCGGCAAGGATGTGGAATTCCCTTCCACAGGCGGTGGTCTCAGCGGGGAGCATTGATAGCTTCAAGAAACTATTAGATAATCACCTGAATGACCGCAATATACAGGGATATGTAATGTAATACTGACACATAATCACACACATAGGTTGGACTTGATGGACTTATGTCTTTTTTCAACCTCACCTACTATGTAACTATGTAACTATGTTTACCATCCAACCTGTCTGAATACTTTTCGTCCCCACTGTGTGTATATATATATATATATATATATATATATTTTTTTTTAGCAGAGTCCCTAGAGAATAAAATGGCGGTTGTTGCAATATTTAATGTCACACTGTATTTGCGCAGCTGTCTTTTAAGCGCAATTTCTTGAGAAAAAATACACTTCAATGAATTAAAAAAAAAACTAAACGGTAAAGTTAGCCCAATTTTTTTGTATTATGTGAAAGATGATGTTACGCCGCGAGAATCGTGAGAGAATCGTGATCTTTATTCTAAGCAAAAAAATTGTGATTCTCATTTTCGCCAGAATCGTGCAGCTCTAGTAAGCATTGAAGATTTTGTTTATTATAGGCCAAAAGACCTTTTGTGTCTCTGTGTTCATGGTGTTAAGACTGGTTATGAGTTCTATACTTTCTGAGTCACTGACCTGGAGCAAGTATGCAGCAAGGGAAGTCAGGAAGTAGTCCGATCCCCTGATTTTCATGCTTGTTCCAAACCAATAGTAGCCCAAAGGGTATTGAAGTAAGAGCACCAGCATGACAGACAGTAAACTAGCATTTTAAGGAGGCCAGTAATAGCAACATGCACATTTCTTTAGTGACAGGTTTATTTTAAAGTAAACCTGTACTTGTCTATACTGTGCAAAGTAACAGGTTCACTAATGCCGCGTACACACGATTGGAAATTCGGCCAGCAAAAGACCGATGAGAACTTTTGGTCGGAAAATGCGACCGTGTGTATGCTCCATTGGACTTTTGCTGGCCGAATTCCAGCCAGCAAAAGATTGAGAGCATGTTCTCAATTTTTCAGTCGGAAAAAGTTCCGATCGGAAATTCCGATCGTCTGTAGCAATTCTGACTCGCAAAATTCCTACGCATGCTCGGAAACAATTCGCCGCATGCTCAGAAGCATTGAACTTCATTTTCTCGGCTCGTCGTAGTGTTGTATGTCACCGCGTTCTTGACGGTTGAAAGTTCAGCGAACTTTTGTGTGACCTTGTGTATGCAAGGCAAACTTGAGCAAAATTCCATCAGAAAAATCATCCAAGATTTTTCTGATGGAAAATCCGCTCGTGTGTACGCAGCATTAAAGTGTAACACAGGGGTTGCACCGCTCCAGCCGATACGTGAGGTCTCTCGCTGCTGTAAGAACTGCCGGGTGCCAGCCTCGGTCCGCAACCAGAATGTGCACAAAAAAAAAGAAGTGGCGGCCTAAAAAAGTAACTTTATTGGAAATCCATTAAAATCGAGGAGATGACATGAATCTCATGAGGAACTCAGCAAACGTGTTTCACACACCTGTGCTTAGTCATTGCAATGACTAAGCACAGGTGCGTCAAACGCTTTTGCTGAGTTCCTCAGGAGATGCATGTACGTGTCATGTCCTTGATTTTAATGGATTTCCAATAAAGTTACTTTTTTAGGCTGGAAGTGCCTCTTCTTTTTTTCTTTGTGTAACCGGTTCACTTAACTGTTTAGAGCGCAGGGTACATACACTATACTTATCTTCCACTTGGCCCCCCTCCGCTGGCCCAATATTGACCAAAGTCAAAGTCTACACTTCCTTTGCCCCTATATGACACCTCTTTGTGAGTGGGTGGTCCGGCGTCAAGTACCGAATTGTAGGAAGTCAATGGACAGTTCCCCTATACCCAGGTAGGCCAGTGGCATTGAAAAGTAATAGAAAGGGTAGTAGAAGGTAAGTACATGTTCCTTATGCTCCACATGCTAAAGTAAACCCACCTGGGGTGGTCAGAGTACATGTTCACTTTAAGAAGTTGACAATTTTTCCTGTCTATATTTGATTATTTCTTAAAACCTGGTAAATGATCCCCAGCTCCCTTATATAAATATATCTTATCTCTAACATCCCCCCAGCTATTGTTTACTAAAGCTTAGATCTCACTGTGTATTCAGTGCTTATGAGTCACAGCGAGATGTGCTAAGCTGGCTATAAATATCACGATTCTATGAAACGTGCTGTAATGAGAAGTCAGCATAGGAAACCCCAATCACTTATAGGAAGCTCACACTCCTTATATGGGTTTCTTCAAACGCAGCTGGCAAAGGGCCACCGATTCAAGGAACAGCCTCACGTCTTCATATGGCATCCACCAGTACTATTGTATGGAAGTTCTGAAAAATTGTTCTTCAAAGCATTCAATCCTCCCATAATTTAGTCAATTAACCACTTCAGCCCCGAAAGATTTTACCCCCTTCCTGACCAGAGCACTTTTTGCGATTCGGCACTGCATCACTTTAACTGACAATTACGCGGTCGTGCGACATTGTACTTAAACAAAATTGACGTCCTTTTTTTTTCCACAAATAGAATTTTCTTTTGGTGGTATTTGATCACCTCTGCGGTTTTTATTTTTTGCGCTATAAACAAAAAAAAGCGTCAATTTTGGAAAAAAAAGCAATATTTTTTACTTTTTGCTATAATAAATATCCCCCAAGAATACATAAAAAAAAATGCAATAAGCGATAATAATTTATAGCGTGTACAAAATAGGGGATAGTTTTATGGCATTTTTATTACTCAAGCTGGCCATAGATGAAAAAACAGATTCTATCATCCATGCAAGCGAAGTGAATTTAGGAATCCCCCCCACTGTGTCAACTGAGACTCCTCCTCTGTCAGAATACACTGATCAGCAGCCACAGCCGATGATCAACAAAAGTTTTTTAGCATTCGAATGTTAAATTGACTTCTGTCGAGCAGGAATTGCCATAGATGGATCGAAATGCGTCCTGTCCCCGCTGAAATGGCATCTATGGCCAGCTTTAAAGGAGAAGTACAGTCGTTTGGCTATGCTTCTCTTGTGGATCACAGGAGTGCAGCTCGTTCTGACCTCCTGTGACCCGTTTTCAGCAGACAGTAGGCTGACGTCACAGAGTCGGTCCAGGCTGGGGCAAGATCGTGACAATATGGTCGGGATCTGCCCACAACCCTGGACCGGCACTTGGCTCAGCCGGTCAGCGAGCTGCTGAGAGCCCGAGCCAGCTGCTCCCACCCCCACCCCCACAGCCCAGCACTCCAGTGAGCGATGGGGGGGGGGCAAAGCAGAGAGCCGGTGACTGACAGTCACCAGCTCTCTGCTCACGTAGCTCTGAGAACTGAGTGATCAGTGGTCTTTGATCACTCGGTTCTCATCCTTAGACGGGGGACATATGCAGCATCAGACCAATGCTTCATCCACCTAGGTACTCTTCTTTTAATGTGTCCTCAGTCTTTTTGTATGGGGACAGACTCACTTTGAAATTGTTCAGAGTAGCTTGCAATATGCCCAAAGACCTGCTCCAAAGAAACATCTAAAAGGTCTTTTTTTTTTAATTCTTTTAACAAAAGCTATAAATAACTATTTTTTTAATTTACCAAAATTTGACATCTCACCTTTCCGGATCTTTTCAGAATATATTTACTATTTTTCTCTGCTGGATTAGAACTGAATGAGCCTTTCTTCTCTCAGCGGGACAGATTGCTGCCTGGGGTGTCTGACTCATCGATCGAATCCTCTTTAATGTCAGCATATCAGGAAGTCTTCCGCATTCCACTTGGGGCAGGAAGTGCGTGATTTCATTCTCGTACCTCGTTCACGGCAACTTTTTCCAAGAAACTTGATCCAGACAAAATGTTCTACACAAGCTTTCTTTGTATCCAGGAGGCTATGTACAAAATAATCTGTTCTTCAACAAAATAGTTCATTATGTGCCAAACATTGGGATTCTAGGTAGTCTATGTTTCCACCCAAGAAAATATAGTGTACATGTTAACACATGTATGATTTATCATGGGTTTGGAAGGCCCCATTTGTGTGAATAGTAAATACATATTTGGAAGAGTAAATGGGCTTTGCTCGTTGAGATCAGATGCATTCCGGGGATAATTTAATAAATTCATGCTGATTATTCACATGTGTTAAATAGACGTGCTACATTTATACTTTATTTTTAATTCCAGGTCAACATGATGGAGTCTAAAGCATGCTCACATTGGAGTTGGAACACCCAGTGTTTACTAAGCATCAGGGCAGGTCAGGACCGGATTTCCCATTAGATACTGTAGGCATGTGCCTACAAGCACCCATCTGTAAATGGCTGGACCTAGGGGGGGTGCTGGGGTGGCCCCCCATATTTCAGTTGTGCCCCCCAGGCTGCCCCCCCCATTATCCCCTCCAAGCACAAATCTTTCCCAATTCTGCCCCTTAACACATACATCCCACCTCCCCCCCCCCTTTCCTCCTTCTTGCAAAAATGATTCCCTCCTATTACCCTTCCCAGCACAAACAGTCCCCCCTTTCCAATCTTACATAAGTAGTGAGGAGGTGCTGGCTCTCTGTCCCCCCCATGAACATTGTACCCATGCCTGCTCCAAGTCCAGACAGCAAGAAGAGAGTTGGGGAGCATTCCTCCATACAGCGGATTGGACCGGATCCTCTTAGATTGCAAGGAACACAACTTGATTACCCACCCACTACCCACATTTCTGGGAGATGAGCAGTCCTTGAAGGAGGTAAGGGATGGGTAATTAAGCCGTGTACCGTTCGATCTAAGAGGATCCTATGTTATATGCTGTATGGTGGAGTGCTGTTATCCCAGCTCTCTCCTTGCTGAGACGTCTCCTGTCCAGACTTTGAGGTACAATGTTCATGGGGGGAGGGGGGAGCACAGAGAGCCCGCACCTCCTCACTACTTCTGTAAGATTGGAGGAGGGGGGACTGTTTGTGCTGGGAAGGGTAATGGGGGACGGGAATTTGTGCAAGAAGGAGGAATGGGGGGGGGACATATGTGTTAGGGGGCATAACTGGGAAAGATTTGTGCTAGGAGGGAGGAATGGGGGGGGCAGGGATTTGTGCTGGGAAGAGTAATTTGGAGGGGGTTGTGCTAAGAGGACGGATTTGACAGAATTTGTGCTGAGAGGGGGGATTTGGGGGAGAAGATTTGTACTAAGAAGGGGGATTTGGAGGGACAGGATTTGTGCTGAAAGGGGAGACAATATTTGGGAATTGGGGGGGATTTGAGCTCGAAGGAGGAATTGGGGGGCAACGATATGTTTGGGAGGGGGATGTGCTGTGAGGATGGGGTATTTTTGCATTTTTGTTTGGTGAGAATTTTACCTTGAAAATTGAGGAATTTTTGCGCAATAAGGATTTCTTTGGTTTGTCTATCTGTATGAGGCATTGTACTGAACGAGACGCCAGAAGTGGATCTCTACAGGGGTTTCCCCACATGCGTAAAGGACCATACTAGCGATAGTTGGTTAACTACAGGGGGTGAGTTTACATCTATGTGGGGCACCCAAGTCTGAGCACATTGAAGCTCGGAAATATCAACTTTGAGCACGAGCACTTTATATCACCATACTACTGGGACTGTTTCATATTTGTGTAAATCATCCGTACAGTGGACTGTTTTATATGAGAATTTTAACATGCAGAAGAAATTTATGCTTAGGGATGAGTGTGTAGATTTTGTTTTGTTTTTTTTTCTTTTGGGGGGGGGCTCATGAGATGTAAATTCAGCCCTAGGGCAGCTGCTTGCTAAGGGAGCCATAAGCCAGCGGCTTTCATTGTAGTAGCACTGCCGAAGGGAGCTTGTCCCAGCTCCTACAATCACTGGTAGATAGCCACACAGACCAATTTGATGCAGCGTGCGGCGTATGGTCTGAGCACTGACAGACTGACCCCCTGAACTTCCAGTGACCAGTATGAGAGAGTGAGAGCGATAACACCAAATTTAACACACCTGCTCCCCATTCACACCCAAGACATATAACACTAATGAGTCACATGACACCGGGGAGGGAAAATGGCTAATTGGGACCTTTTCACTTAGGGGTGTACTCACTTTTGTTGCCAGCGGTTTAGACATTAATGGCTGTGTGTTGAGTTATTTTGAGGGGACAGCAAATTTACACTGTTATAGAAGCTGTACACTCACTACTTTACATATAGGCAAAGTGTCATTTCTTCAGTGTTGTCACATGAAAAGATATAATAAAATATTTACAAAAATGTGAGGGGTGTACTAACTTTTGTGAGATACTGTAAATGTGATTCTTACTTCTTATTGAAATGCTTCTGATCCCTCTACCCACAGAATATTTTATGGTCCCTAAGGGTTAAAGTGAGGGTTTACATCTGACATGGCTGAAAATCCAGATTACGCTACCAATTATTGATCGGACAAAAAGCCCTTTGAAGGGTTAGGCCTCTCAGATTTTCAGAAATATTGTCAGGCAGCGACATTATCTAGAACACTGAATTGGCACTACAGGAAGACCAAGAGGCAGTGGGTAGAAAATGAAGAATCTGTTACAGGTCAGGATATGGGTAATATGCTTTGGGTACAGAGACCTGGTCATATCCAGTGCCACATTAACAGAATATACTTTCAAGGTGTGGGATACACTGTGGTAGTCACAGAAATGACTAGCAAATCCACCTAGGATTTCCCTGACAGCCAACCCCCATTTCATTAGACGAGCGTGCATTTCATAATTGTAGATGGTACACTAATGCCGCGTACACGCGGTCAGAATTTCCGACAACAAATGTTCGATGGGAGCTTGTTGTCGGAAATTCCGACCGTGCGTAGGCTCCATCGGACATTTGTAGTCGTAAATACCGATCGTGTGTACACAATTCCAACTCACAAAATTCCACGCATGCTCGGAATCAAGCAGAAGAGCCGCACTGGCTATTGAGCTTAATTTTTCTCGGCTCGTCGTACGTGTTGTACGTCACCGGGTTCTTGATGTTCGGTATTTCCGACAACATTTGTGTGACCGTGTGTATGCAAGACAAGTTTGAGCCAACATCCTTCGGAAATAAATCCAGGATTTTGTTGTCGGAATGTCCGATCGTGTGTATGCAGCATTAGGTTACATCATATGCTGAGTGGTAGAGATGTGCACAATGAAAAAATATTGTTTCAAATTCATTCATTAAGTTAATCATTTTGTCATATTCATTATGTTAGAATGATTCGTTTTTAGAATTCGTTTCGTATATTTGGATTTGTTTAGTATATTCATTGTTCCGAATCGATTCGTATTTTCAGAAGTTATTTTGGAAGATTTGCTATATTCATTTTAATGTGTTCATTTTTTATTTTTGGAGATTACTTATGCACCGTAAATGATTTCGAAATGTAATGAGCTAATTGGATGATATCGGCTGGAGTCACGTGCATCCAAAAGAACAAATGACGCAAAATTTATTTGGGATTCATTTATTGTGTTGTGATTCAGAGATTCTGATGGATCCACCTCCATACAACCCAAACACAATAAGTAGCAATCTTCTTATTTCACTTTTTTTTACCATACTGTATCTATTGTGATATGTTTCCATTTCAAATGTAGTGCATTTTTTATAATAATAAAAAATATTAATGCAAAATAAAAACGAAATGGATCTGAATCAATATGTTAAGACATTCGTTAAGTCTTTGCGTTATTTTGGATGTTTAAACATTAGCAAAAGGCCCAAACTATCACATCATGGGATGCCGTGGGACGGAAGTCCCAAAGAAAACATACCAAAAAGGTATAAAAAAATAAATAAATTCAAAAACGAGGCTGCAGGAGGCGGGGTGGGGGATCAGAGGGGTGTGGTTATGTTTTAAAAGGAGTTGCATTTTTACCTGGAACTCCGCTTTAAAATGTAAGCTCATATTTACAAAAAAATCTGTAAGGTGAACTTACATAGAACCCCCCCACCCCCCCCCACCCCCAAGTCCCGATGACCTGGAGCGCGGCAATCTCCTGCTCTGAGCCCTGCTATAGCCGCGTCATGGGTCCGGGGCTTAGCAATTCCCTCGGCTTTCACTCTCCTTCTTCCCTGCTGACAGGATGGATAATAATAATAATAATTATTATTATTATTATTATTATTATTATTATTATTGTTGTTGTTGTTGCTGTTATTATTTTTATGATTATTATTATTAGTAGTAGTAATTGTTATAACTATTTGATTAATATTTCTTAATTTGTTATTTACTTATTATTTACAGATATTAAGTAATTCTTAAGTAATTAATAATAATAATTTTTATTATTGTTGTTGTTGTTGTTTTTATTTTTATGATTATTATTAGTAGTAGTAGTTATTTTTATAACTATTTGATTAATATTTCTTCATTTTTTATTACTTAATATTTACAGATATTAAGAAATTATTATTATTATAATTATTATTATTATTATTGTTGCTGTTATTATTTTTATGGTTATTATTAGTAGTAATTGTTATAACTATTTGCGTAATATTTCTTCATTTCTTAATTACTTATTATTTACAGATATTGGGTAATTCTTAAGTAATTAATAATAATAATAATTATTATTATTGTTGTTGTTGTTGTTGTTATTATTTTTATGATTATTATTATTAGTAGTAGTCATTTTTATAACTATTTGATTAATATTTCTTCATTTATTATTACTTAATATTTACAAATATTAAGAAATTATTATTATTATTATTATTATTATTATTTTTATTGTGTTGTTATTATTTTTATGATTATTATTATTAGTAGTAGTCATTTTTATAACTTTTTGATTATTATTTCTTAATTTATTATTACTTAATATTTACAAATATTAAGAAATTATTATTATTATTATTATTATTATTATTATTGTTGTTGTTGTTATTATTATTTTTATGATTATTATTAGTAGTAGTAGTCATTTTATAACTATTTGATTAATATTTCTTCATTTATTATTACTTAATATTTACAGATATTAAGAAATTATTATTATTATTATTATTATTATTATTAATAATAATAATAATAATAATAATAATAATAATAATAATAATAATAATTATTATTATTATTATTATTATTGTTGTTGCTGTTATTATTTTTATAGTTATTATTAGTAGTAATTGTTATAACTATTTGCTTAATATTTCTTAATTTCTTAATTACCTAATATTTACATGTTTACACAAGCAGGCAAAAAAAAATATATAAAAAAAAGGTATGCATTGTGCTGCAGTTATTTGCTACTTAAAAAAGAAGCGATGCCAAATGCATAAAAAGTGTAATATAAAAGACAAGGCCTATAACCTGAACCTGCGGGGACTGTTGCTCGTGCCTCTCACATTCATTACAATAACGCACAGGCCCGGCACACATCAGCAGAAGTGTGAATTTCTGTGATATTAATATCAATCGGTGTGTATCTTTGCAGTAACCTCAGTGAGTTTATTTCCCAGAAGTCAGTGATATGAGTTATTGTTTATTCCCGCGGCCCAAGAAGTGTTACTTTGGTGCCGGCGTTGCGGAGTGAAGTGTTCTATTTAGGGGAGTGCCGTGTTCTCCCTGGAGGGGGGATGCTGAGGGGTTCCATGGTGATACTAGCAGAGAAATCCACCAGAGGCTGCATTCCAGGTTGCTATGGCGATTGGCTAGGTATTTGTTTAAAGCTTTCCGCCTATGTGCTGATGCTTAATGCTTGTAAATAATACCAGATATAATGGGGCGGCCAAGGCCATTATTCTTTTCTCTCCTGGAGTATTTCATAAAATGAAAAGGCGGACTCAGAGGGACTGAAAAAAAAAAAAGAATTATAAGCTGCCGTATAATAATAACTATTACTAAAAATAATAATAATAATAATCTTCATTATCGCAGTTATATTACAGAATGCATAATTCCACTTATGGAAGCAATTCAAGATCGGCTCCAGGCAACAAATAAAGTCAATAGGTCAATTGTTATTACCAGCAATACACGTCCACATCCAACATCCACTCCAATTATTTTATTTTATCTAATGCAGCCAGATGAAAGCGGGCCTTTCCCCCTAAATAGTACATGCTGCTCTGTATACTCATCTATAGACGCTCCGCTCCCATATTGCCCTCATTCAATACCTTTGGCACATCTGCACATGCGCGGAGGGGACTTTATAATGTATAAAGGAAAAAAGAGATGATGGACAGACATAGAAGGGAGTGCAGAGATCTTAGTAAATAAGAACAGATCCCCGGAATTCCAGGTTCCATGGGAAGTAGTACTGTGCAGCACAAAACTGCGCTCAGGAACCTAGTCCATATGTAGGTGGTGTAGACAACCCTTTGGACTAAATGTGGAAAGTCAAAGGTCTTGCTGCCCTCCTCAGTACAATGGGTGTCCTTGGTGCTAAAACATAGAAAGACAGGGAGAGAGCACCGACCTTGTGCATTACCAGAGATACAATTTATTTAAATAGTAAAAACAAGAGTCATACTCACAAACAAACGTTTAAAAGAGGCTTGACATTGCTCAAAGAATTTGGAGCTGTGTCTTCTAGACACCCTTCAACCTGGACCGGGTGTATAGGAGGAACCAGATGGTATCACAAGCGGCTTACGAGGAAGTACCCTCTTCATCAGAGCCTTAGCTGTAGCCTACTGCTAAGGCTTTGATGAACAGGTTGAAGGGTGTCTAGAAGACACAGCTCCAGGGGCATCGCTAGGGGGTGGCTATTGGTGCTATAGCCCCAAATCTGGGGCCCATAGCCCCAAGTCTCTTGCCGCAGGGTCCCTGCATAACCAGCGGGTCGCATGAGAGAGGCAGATGAGAGGAGAGAAGCGAGCGGACGGACGAGCAGAGATGACATCATCTCTCTCTGCCCACGCCACATCACCATTCTTCCGCCCTCACAGCCGGGCCTCTTCAATGTGGGAGCGAGGTGCGGCAGAGAGCAGTGAGATGACAACATCTCTCACTTCCCACCATGCATCACCGCTCTCCTGCCCTCACTATATGGACCAATGCTGCCAGCCTGCCACCAATGCAGCGACAATGCACATTTGGTGGCACTGGCTGGCATGGCAAGTGACAATCCACATCAGTTAGCAAGTGACAATCCACATCTGGTGCCAGGCAACGTGGCAAGTGACAATCCGCATCAGGTGGCAGGTGACGTGGCAAGTGACAATCTGCAAATGGTGGCAGGTGACGTGGCAATCTGAAAATGGTGGCAGGTGACGTGGCAAGTGACAATCCTCATCAGGTGGCAGTTGACGTGACAAGTGACAATCCGCATCAGGTGGCAGGTGACGTGGCAAGTGACAATCTGCAAATGGTGGCAGGTGACGTGGCAATCTGCAAGTGGTGCACAGTGACGTGGCAAGTGACAATCCACATCAGGTGGCAAGTGACAATCCACATCTGGTGCCAGGTGACAAGCCACATCTAGTGGCAGGTGATGGCAAGTAACAAGCTGCATCTGGTGACAGGCGACTGTGGCAAGTGACACGCTGCATCTGGAGGCAAGTGACACGCTGCATCTGGTGGCAGGAGATGGGGCAATGGACACGCCCAGGGCTCCCAGTGATTCTGCATTATGGTGAGTTGAACTATTTCATTCTATATTACAATGTAATAATAGAAACAATGCGCTTCAATCACCCTGGAAAAATTGCTTACTACACCCTTCCCCCCCCCATCCCCCAGCCTGCAAAAAGGTTGGTGACCGCTGGTATGGGCTCTAGCCCCAGATCTTTTGCAGACCCAGCAACACCCCTGCACAGCTCCATATTCTTTGAGCAATGTCAAGCCTCTTTTAAACGTTTGTTTGTGAGTATGACTCTTGTTTTTACTAATTAAATAAATTTTATCTCTGGTAATGCACAAGGTCGGTGCACTCTCCCTGTCTTTCTATAAGTAGTACTGTGAAGCATCCAAACATACAGAGCAAAAACAGATACTGAGAATTACACCCAGTATACAGGACAAGGTGAAGAAGTAGTACTGTGCAGAGTCCATACATACAGAATAAGAATTGGTACTGATCACACACTGTGTTCATTTAGAAAAGGAAGGGGCCAGTAAATATGACACATTTACCAACCCCACCCCGCTCTCCATCGATCCCCTCCCCTGTTGTTCCTCACTGCAGTAGCTGAAAGCCAGCGGGAGGGAGAAGAGAAGAAGGCAGCTTTTAGCTGCTGCAAGGGGGAGGGGGCTACAGGGGATCGGTTCCTGTAATTTCCCCCACCACACCGATCACCCCCCCCCCCCATTTCTCTGCTGAGGTAAAATGTTTTTATGTATGTAGTCCAATTACCAGGTTTGTCTAAATTATTTCTCGGGTCCATCGGGACAGGTTTCCTTTGTTGGCACTAGCAGTGGAGCAGGAATAGTTTCCTTGTCCCAAACATACACTATATTACCAAAAGTATTGGGACTCCTGCCTTTACACACACATGAACTTTAATGGCATGCCAGTCTTAGCCTGTAGAGTTCAATATTCAGTTGGCCCACCCTTTGCAGCTGTAACAGCTTCAACTCTTCTGGGAAGGCTGTCCACAAGGTTTAGGAGTGTGTCTATGGGAATGTTTGACCATTCTTCCAGAAGCGCATTTGTGAGATCAGGACTCTTTGAAGGCCAGTCAAGTTCCTCCACCCCAAACTCACTCATCTATGTCTTTATAGCCCTTGCTTTGTGCACTGGTGCACAGTCATGTTGGAACAGGAAGGGGCCATCCCCAAACTGTTCCCACAAAGTTGGGAGCATGAAATTGTCCAAAATGTCTTAGGTATGTCTAAGGTATGCTGACGCCTTAAGAGCTCCCTTCACTGGAACTAAGGGGCCAAGCTCAACCCCTGAAAAACAACCATAACCCCCCTTCCACCAAATGATTTGGACCAGTGCACAAAGCAAGGTCCATAAAGACATGGATGAGCGAGTTTAGGGTGGAGGAACTTGACTGGCCTGCACAGAGTCCTGACCTCAACCCGACAGAACACCTTTGGGATGAATTAGAGCGGAGACTGCAAGCCATTCGTCCAACATCAGTGCCTGACCTCACAAATGTGCTTCTGGAAGAATGATCAAACATTCCCATAGACACACTCCTATATCTTGTGGACAGCCTTCCCAGAAGAGTTGAAGTTGTTTTAGCTGCAAAGGGTGGACCGACTCAATATTGAATCCTATGGGCTAAGACTGGGATGCCAATAATTCATGTGCGTGTAAAGGCAGGCGTCTCAATATTTTTTACATTATAGTGAGTGTGTGTATGTATATTGTCACGGAACGTCCCACACTCTGCTTGAGTGCTTCCGTCATATACCACTTCCTCCCAGTCTGTATACAGATATCAGATATTCCAACCTCTCTGAGCACAAATCAAGGCGACACTTGCTTGTTGCTACCATGAACTCACTTTATTTAGAATCAAAATTACAAGACTTTATATGCCGTTGGAACCTCCTCTAACAATACAACTGTAACCTAATTAACCTAATTAACATGAGCTAATTAACTAATCCTTTATACAGCCTAGGTGACTGAGACATGACCTTTTGCCCAGACTGAGTTAATTATCACAGGACACCTTTTCACAATAGTAGCAGCTCCAATAGGAGTCATCCCGTCTCCTACATTGTATAGAGGACAATGTGATCAGCTCATTCAATTAACATAAACACAGGTAGTTGGAGTGGATGACACCAGCATATCCTCACAGGATGTGTCCCAACAGTATGTAGTATCATTCTAATATGGCATATAAAGGGTTCCCAGAGTCTGTGTGTTTTGGGGGGACATGGAGCTGAATCCAAAGTAACACCAACCCCAGGGTCCCCAGGCATACAGCTCACAGAGAGCACAATTCCCCCAAATGCTAGGGCCCATAATCAAAAGGCAACAGGCTTGCGTTCAGTCCCCTCCAATAGCCTCTGTCCCAGGTGAGTCTGTCACATATATATATATATCACGTCACACTAAGAAGAGGGAAAAGGGAGAAGAAACAGAGGGATATGACTGAAAAATGTGCAGGTGGTCAAAGTACAAAGGTTAGGACCTGTCTGAGAGCTATTGTTTTTTCCTTTCAGGATTAGGTTGACCCTACAATAGCCACAAAGGACCCTCTCCTAGTACATTCCAGGACTTAATACTGTGGGCAATGGGCTCCCATGATAGTATTGTTTCTGAAGAGGAAGAGTATCTCCAATCTATTATAAAAGCCCCACAAGGATTTTTTACCAGCAAGAAAATGGTTCTCCCTAAAATGCCTGGTCCAGTGGCACATGGTCTGCATTCTTCAAGGATCTGAAAACTGTTGTCACCCTATTTATGCTTTTTAGGCACAGAGCATGGAAGGAGTGTGTAGAACACAAGAGACATTGCATTACATTACAAATCTGTTAGTAAAGCCACTCCAGTACGTCTTTCCCGTACAGCAAACTTGCTCTTCATGTATACTGTGTTTAGATCAGAGATTGTCTCAACACTTCCCACTTAAATTTCAGTAAAAAGTGTTTAATGTAGAAAAAAATAAATCAAATAAGCCCACACAACTCTTTATGACTAAACACGGTATAAAATAAAAATGAATTTAATATAATATATTTGTCAGATTTGCACAATTTCTAGGGAAAGTAGCTCCAAGCTTTTGGAGTTTTGGCCAAATTTTTGACCTTGGTACTTCAGCCTATTATAAACATGTATCCCATTAAAGGACAGCTATACCTATTATTAAACTTTTGCTAATCCTCCACGTACCTCTCCAACATTGGGAAAGAGGGACATGTTACAAGTAAACCCCTAATTATGCAGACTTTAAAAAATGAATACTCAAAAAAATGATTGGTTAATCCTACAAGCATTTTTTTCCACCACATTCCTTTATATTAGTTTCATCAAAATAACAAATACAAAAATGTTGAGGTGGGGTGAAAGTTAGTATCGTACAGTTAAATTGTACCTTTATTTTATAGCTCTTATAGCGGGAGGAAAACCCAGACTGTATGTGCTATTTGTCCACATCCCAGCAAATCTTGTACAACTATGAACAAAATATATAGTCATGGACTTTATGTGGACATACAGAAGAGAAACTGAGTACCATAAAAACAACTTTATTATGTACCATTGAAAATCAATTACACAACATTAAAAATGACTCTCCACATAAGGGTTTACAACATCCTAAGGTTTCCATTACAGTTCACATGTGGACTTGATGCGTTTCAGGAACCCATCTTCAGGAGCACTGGAACCCACTCCTAATCTCTGGGGTAGACTGGAATTCATAGCAAGTGTATGTTGCCCATAGATTTGCAAATGAGTAAGCCAAGGTGAAGTCACTGCCTCTCGGGTGGAAATTTCAGGTACATTCAGGTCAGTAAACAACCAATTGTCTTGTACACATAATCTTAAAATAGCAGGACCGACTTCCCAATGGCGAACCATCCAGTCCCAAGGTGAGTAAATCACCATAAAGACAGCATGGTGGTCAAAGTAGTCAAGGCACATATATTCCAAAGAGGGGGCTCTTGATAAGTATCTTAGAAACAAACTCAGTTCACAATAATCCATCCTGTGGATTGTTTTTTTTAATGTTATGTATTAGACTTTTAATGGTACATAATAAAGTTGTTTTTATGGTATTCTATTTCTCTTCTATATGTCCACACAAATTCCATGATTACATCATTTGTTCATAGTTGTACATGTGTAGACAGGAAGAGGATTTTGGTGTGATTTTAGGGGTGCCAAGCAATAAAGTTACTGACAATACATCAAAATGTAAAAAATATAACAGAATTTATTACATAAAGTTTGAAAAAAATTTATATTGGCTGTACATATATAACACAGACAGAGATACACATCTAGTCAAATGATGGAACAAATGGTCACTCGACACTAGCATGGAGTGACATATCCCGACATGTTTCGCCTTTTAGGGCTTCCTCAGGGGATGTTTATTGAGAGGTAGATGTGGTACTGCGACTTGATGTTGAGCCAAATGGAGAAAATGGACACTAGGCCGCACACAGAAAGACTGGCCAAGAAGAGCCCAGGGACAGGGCCAAAAGGGCCGGTCTCTGTAAATGACAGAACTGGGTCCATGAGGAGGCCAAGTGTGCCTAAATTATAAGGTGTTATCTCGTAAGGAGAGATGTCTCAGCGTGGCAGACCAGCGTCAGATGCTAGATGGGTCTGACGCTGGTCAGGCTTGAGAGCTCAAATTATTTTTCTGCAACTCCGAGATGTAGTTTTTCTAGGCAGAGGGAGAATGTAGGCAGGGTTGCTATTAAATGTATTTGCCAAATGTTTTGGCCAATTGATAGGAGGACAATTGATTTCACCCTAATTCTGGAATTGCTGCACTTCTCTGTTCTGTCACTAAATGGCCGGGTATCTGGTGACATTAAGTAAGACAAGGGCATTGCAGGACAGATTAGGAATGAATGGGGTGTCTCAGCCAATGGGCAGGGATTTTCTTGGGTCCCTTAGCCTGCTGGGAGAGCCTATTTATTTGGGTGGAGTCAGGTGATCAGGGTTTTTTGTGCCACCTGGACGGCTGTCTGGGTGGACGTGTGTCGTATTGCCCCCTGCTGCTAGGCCAAAAACCTAAGGCCTATCCCGGGGACATCTGGCTGCTAGGTTATCTGAGAGCCTATCCAGAATTAGTGCAGGGTTGAGACTGCGGGCTTGTAGTCCAACCAGAAGTAACGGTTCCGCCGGCCGGGGAACCTGTCATGGTCGGAGGTAGAGGGGAATCTGTCGCCAGAAAGGTACCATCCACCTTGCTACTGGAGGCCATTGTGAGTAAGCTGAGGCCAGTACCAGAGCAGACTTCCCACCAACCGGGGATGGTGAAGAAGTGGGAAAGCATCAGCGAGTACCAAGTCAGGGACCCAGCGGAGGTGACGCTTGTGGAGTGCCAAGCCAGGGACCTAACGTGTCAGCAGGGGTGAAGCATGAGGAGTATATGTGAGTGCCAAGCCAGGGACCCAGCAGTGAAGCGGGGGGTGACGCTTGAGGAAGATACTGAGTGCTACAGTGAAAGAGCTAAGGGGATCCAGTGGTTAGTGGATCTGAAGTCTAGTGAGAGAGACTGGGAGCTCGTTGAGTGAAGACCCACAATGAGTGTGGGGTAAAGAGAACTGTTTGTATTGCAGAAAGTTGAATACCTTAACAGTAACAGCTACAAGATTGTTGCCATAGGAGATAGCGGCCCTACCTATACAGAAGTGGTGTCCGGCTGGAGGCCTTCACCTGTATATCTGTCTACCTATAGAGGTCTCGAAGTCTGCCAATTAACAATGCATCTACCTAATGGTTTTGCATCCAAAAAGTGTCTGGTGCCCACCTGTTCATCTTGCATTACACCCACCATGCCTTGTAACCCACTCTACACTGAAGGATGTCAGCTGTCCTTAACTCTGCAGGTCACCATTGGGCTTCAGGGGGCCCCGCGACTTTGCCACACAAATATGGCTGCCCCCATGTAGATTAGGGTTGCCACCTTTTCTTCAAGCCAAACCCGACTACTTTAGCAGCCTGGGACACCTTTGGGTGCCCCAAGGCAGGGTCGCTGGTAAGGCAGTACAGCCAGTCCTCCTGTACTGGGCCTGGGCCCCATCAGCTCAAAAGGGGGCCCAGGCACCTGTTGAGCAGGAGGACTAGCTGTACTGTTTTATTGCAGACTCTGATCCTCTCCTGTCTCCTTCTCTCACTCACTCCGGCTCCACAGCACGGGATTGGTTCTAGTACGTGTGCCCCTTCCATTAGCTGTCCGAGCCCCCCTGTGTGCCCCTTTTCCCAGCAGTGCTTCTGGCTCCTCTCCTCTCCTGCCTTCAGCTGCTGTTGACACACAGGGGGATGTCATTTACTGGCCCCTGCCTTTCCTGAATGAACACAGTGAGCGATCGGTACCAATCACTCCTGTGTGTATTCATCACTAAAGCTTAGTAAACTGTGTTTACTATGCTTCAGTTTGGGAATGAACAGGAAGCTTCAAGGCACCTCCCATTCATTCATCTGTGCAGCTGAGGCTGTAGGGAAAGGGACCGATAAATCTGTGTCCTCAGTCACTTCTGGTCCGAGGGGGGGATGTCCCTGTCAAGTACACTGTACGGGGCCCCGTAATTTCTAACAGCAACCCTGCCCCAAGGAGAGTAGTTATGTGGTGTGCATAGAGTGCCGCAACGAACAGTGTTTTTGGTCAAATCGCTATTGCTGGCTCAAGTGTTCCACTGTTCCTGCATTAACCTACCCCCAGACAGACGCCCGCAGCTCCAGGATGGCAACATATTTGTGTTACTATCTTGGTTACTTGGGGAACCACAGCCTGGTCTGAATAATGTGTCCGGGTTTCAGTCCGCCTGAAATTCAGACACATGATTCAAAATCTGAACTGTTCGAGTGAATCCCGGACAGGTGGCAATCCTAACGTAGATATGGTGTTGCAAACCATTTACTTATGTATTGAAAATATAAACACTCATTGATATAATTTTTTATATCAAGCTGAACACACATATAACAAAAAAAAAGGATGAGTTCCCCTTTAAGTACAAAGTGTCCTTGAAAATGATTTTAAGATGTTGGCAAGCATGCTTCAACATGTATTATGCGAACCTTACGCTGGTGCCTTTTAAACACATTTAATGGTGGGGGCCCTTCATACTCCAGCCTGACACTAAGAAGCCTCTCAGCTGAATTGTTAAAAGTCATCTTCCATTCTGTAAATGCATCCATTGTCAGCTGTATCTGCACTTGCACGGAGCCAAGACATTATCTGGGAAATAAAATTGCTCTCAGACAGGTCCGGTCTTCCCTGCACTTGACGATGGGGTTATTAGTTCCAAAACCTGCAGCAGCATCTGCTCTCTCCTAGCTTGAAATCATGTTTAATAACATGAAAATGGTCTCCAGCCAAATCCCCAAAGGGAGGGACGAGTCTGAACAAAAGGGTCCCAGCTCCCAGCGATTACCATAACAGATGTACTATGTGATGCATGACAGCTCTGTACTGCTGTGCCGCTCATCAGCCTCATCTGCAAGAAACTTCTGTAATTGTATGCGTTGTCAGAGGAAAGCGAACACTTGTCATTGCGGGGGAAACTTTATTTTTTTAATTTTTAAAAAGATTTGTTCAACAAAGTGATCAACGTTATGTAAATAATTTCTGAAACATTCATTTTGAAAGCCTTGTTTTTACCTATAACCCCCCCCCCCAAAAAAATCACGCCCCCCAAAAGGCCCCCACATCCATTATTTTACATCATGACAATTAAAGCTAAAATTAAATGTATCAGGAAGTCAGGTTTTGCAACAGTGTTGGTGGTGGGGGGTTCCGTGCAATGCAGCTGTGGTGGTAAGGGGGGTCCAGACAGAGGCGGCGGTGAAAGGGGGGTTCAGTCAGAGGCAGATGTGGTGGGGATGGGATCAATGGGGCTGGCACTTGCTTGCTTACAGTGTTAGTCGTGCCTCCAGCGATGCCTTTTCCAACATGGGGTCTCTGCTCACAGAAGAAAGCTCCTCCCCCTTCACGCTGTTGGCCGTCAGCTGACTTTCTCCTGCAGTTTCTGCCTCTTGTCCCGACATGGCATTTGTCTGCAGCAATGGGGGGGCTGCCGCGGAGAGGATGGGTGGGCATTCCGCTGTGTGGGTATGGCAGCGAGTGCTCTGCCCAGGGCTGGACTGGAACAAAAATGGGATGCAGCTTGTCACTTGCCACGTCACTTGTCAGCAGATGCGTGTCACTTGCCACCAGATGCAACTTGTCACTTGCCACGTCACTTGTCAGCATCACTTTAAATGTCCCTATTGCCACGTCACTTATCAGCAGATGCAGCTTGTCACTTGTCAGCAGATGCGTGTCACTTGCCAAGTCACTTGTCGTCAGATGCAGCTTGTCACTTGCCGAGTCACTTTTCACAAGATGCAGCTTATCACTTTCAACCAGATGCAGCTTGTCACTTGCCACTTGCCATGTCACTTGCCACCAGATGCAGCTTGTCACTTGCCACCAGATGCAGCTTGTCACTTGCCATGTCACTTGTCAGCAGATGCAGCTTGTCACTTGCCACGTCACTTGTCAGCAGTTGCAGCTTGTCACTTGCCATGTCACTTGTCAGCAGATGCGTGTCACTTGCCACCAGATGTAGCTTGTCACTTGCCATGTCACTTGTCAGCAGATGCGTGTCACTTGCCACCAGATGCAACTTGTCACTTGCCACGTCACTTGTCAGCATCACTTTAAGTGTCCCCATTGCAAGGTTCTTGCTCTGGGGCACTCGTCAGGAGGGAGGGGCCAGGAGTGCTAACAGGGGACCCAAGAAGAAGAGGATCGGGGCTGCTTTGTGCAAAACCATTACCCAGAGCAGGTAAGTATGACATGTTTGTTATTTATAAAAAAAAAAATGCCTTTAATATCACTTTAAGGCAGCCCACAGTTGAGCTGCCCACCCGAACTTGATCGATCAACATTGAGCATACAGTAACTATCCTCTAAGGCCTCATGCACACTGGACATTTTTGGACGTTTTTACAGCTGCTGTTTTTAGCTTCAGACGTTTTTTTCTACAGTCAATGAACTCTCCAGCATGTTATTCTATGTGTCCTTGCACACATAGGCTGTTATCAACTGTTTTTGGCTGGGGTGTTTTTCGGCAGGAATAAAAAACGCAAAACAAGTGGGTTCTGAGAGGAGTTTTTTAACTGTAAAAATGCTCTAACGAAAAAAAAAAAAAAAAAAAAACGCCTAAAAATGCAGATAAACGCTTAAAAACACAGCTCACCAGCCTTTTTTTAACGTTTTTGATCCCATTGAAGAAAAAAAAAAAAAAAGCTAAAAAACGTTGAAAAATGCTGAAAAACTCTAAAAAATGCTAAAAACATTATTACAAAAACGTTGAAAAACTCACTGCAAAGCTACTGGCGTTATTTTTAACGTTATTGTAACGTCCAGTGTGCATTATGCCTAAAAGTATTTTTCAGAGTTTCTTAAAAAGTGCGACTAAAAAACAAAGCAATGTTACAGGGTTTCCAAACTTAGTTAAAATTAATTGCTCTTAATTACTTCCTAGTTTTTCAGCTCTAGGCTAATGTGCCACATTTTTCACCAGGCACCCTTCTGTCAGTTTAATTCATTTTTTAATGCTTGATTCATTAGTAAAAGGCCATTTCCATTTCAGCTTTCAGAAATAAATGCTGTGGTGACATACAGCGCCGTATAATAAGCACCATTTATCAATAATATATTAGCAACGCTGGATAGAACAAACTTTTCCTTTACAATGTAGGCGTTATTATTAAGCAACAAAAGGAACTGAAAATTCTCACAATGCCAAAAACTTGGAAGAAGACCACCAGTATCTGGCTCATTTAACAAGATTGTGCATAAGGTAATTTGGTAATGCACAGCGTGCCGTAACTAATAACTAAATCTTCATTTTAATGTAGTAAAGTCATTTAATGGGACATGCCTGTGGAATTTTTAAATGAAATATAGTACACATTAACAGCACACTTTACCTGCTCAGACCTTCTGATTTGAATCTGTGTTGCTGTAGTGCAACAGCAAACCCCCTACCTTATATTAATCAGATGATCCAGGAACTCCTTTTGCTTGCCTATAATGCAGGATAGGTTTTTCTCATACACACCCATTGCAGGATCCTTGCTGCCTTGAAAGTCTGATGTGTAATGCCCTGTACACACGATCGGACTTTCCGACAACAAAACTGTGGAATTTTGTTCGAAGGTTGTTGGCTCCAACTTGTCTTGCATACACATGGTCACACAAATGTTGGCCAACAATTACGAACGTGGTGACGTACAAGACGTACGGCGAGCCGAGAAAAAGGAAGTTCAATAGCCAGTGCGGCTCCTTCTGCTTGATTCCGAGCATGCGTGAACTTTTGTGCGTCGGACTTGTGTACACACGATCGGAAATTCCGGAAACAAAGTTTTGTTAGCGGAAAATTTGAGAACCTGCTAGCCAACATTTGTTGGCGGGAAGTCCGCCAACAAATGTTCGATGGAGCATACACACGGTCGGGCTTTCCACCAACAAGCTCACATCCTACATTTGTTGTCGGAAAATCCGATTGTGTGCACGGGGCATAAAGGTCTCAGTATCAAGAAGTTCCTCACAGCCACCAATCGAGGTCAAGATCTTGGACCATGATTGATGTACATGAAGCGGACACAGGAAGTAATGTAATCTGACAGCAGCGGAGCACAGAATACCCATCTTAAAACCCAATATTGGTAATACTACTTTTTTTTTAACTTACAACAGTGAGGAAGGTTAAGAATCTATGCCGAGTTTTTATTGCCTTCAAGGTACAGTATTTCCTAGGAGACTTCCCTTACGTCCAATGACACCTATCTTTGAGAAAGGAATTGAGAAAAGGTCTTAACAGTGAGGATAAAAAGTTCAATGCACATAAGTTACACACCAGGGTAAATGCAGCATTGTTGCACGCAAAAAATGTCAATTCGAAAAAAAACAAGGGGTGGGGGTAGGGGTTGAGAAAGAGATGGGAGATCCCTACATAGTGTGTTTTTTTTTTTCTTTGTAGCCGTGAAAAGGAAAAGATATTGGCATAGTATTACATTTTTGAAGGGTCTCTGGAGAGGAAGTCAGTGTGAAGGATCCTGGTTTTTGCCTCCTGGGCACCTGCCAGGAAAGGAGGTTTTTTGCCTCCCAGGCCTCCTGCCTGGGGAGGACACAGTTCCGTGGCCAAGGCACAAGGATTGATGTTTTAAAGTGACCCTGTTAGTAGCTTAATAAATCAAACCTAAAGTTTCCTGTAAAGGAAGAGCTTTTTACTCACCTTTCTGGCAATCTGTGTCTCCTACCTTTCTTCCAATCCAGCTCTGCAGCCTTCTTCATTTTCCTTGGCAATCAACACATCCAAAAGTGTCGGCTGCCTGTGTCCCCAGCCATACACTACAACTCCTTTCTTCAACTCCTACATCACTGCTGAGTCCTGTAGTTAGCATTTATACACTGGGAAAATCTTGAGGAGGCATCAACTTGTCAACTGTAGTGTTGAATCCCACTAGTCTTTCTTCCGACTTCTCAATGGGTAGGCAAAAAAACAATTAGAACACACTGTAAGCTTCTTACAAGTTTTGAAACATTATATTACAATATCTGTTGTGCTCCTTGGAGAACTATTAATCAGCCTAATGCTCACCTATGCAATGCATTGGGCTGTTGGATTGGGTGACATTGGGGAATTTATGGCCAGCCTTCCGCTCTGCTTGATGCAAGCAGGTCACACCGTTATAAAGCAGTTGGGAAAGCCTGCATTGCTGGATAGAGCAGGTTGCCTAAAGAGCCCTTTTACTAGTTCACTTATCACCAAGCAAATGTAAACCCGGCAGAGTGAAATTCTGATCCACCAAACCACCATTTTCACCTGTCACTGGAAACAACATTAAATGTTTTTTTATCAAAACCTTTTTGAATTCTGCTTGTGCGCTGGATAGTTGTGGCTCTTTTCCATAACCGGAAGTTCTCCTTTAAAGCCCAACTCCAGCCAAAACTTTTTATTTCATTTTGGATAAAGAAAGGAAGGGTTACGTTGGCCATACACTATACAGTATAATTGTACAATTGTACAATATCTGTACAAACTACTTCTTAGATTTACAGAAACTATATAAGGCCAGCCATACATGGTTCGAATCTCGGCCGGTTCAGCAGGAACTGGCTGAGATTTGAAAATTTATTGGGCAACTTAATGTACACAGTTGATCATATGGTCAGCTTGGGTACAACCAGCCTGCCAGATTCTCTTACGATTATCGCTAGTGGCTGCTATAGCCGCTAGCAATAATACCTGTCTTTTCCCGGCAAGGATGGCTTCCCCCACCCGACCGAGCCGCTCTCGCCAGGAGCAGACAATTGCTCGGCAGGAGGGATTCCCCTGTCAGCACTGTCCGTGTTGATGGGGGAATTGTGTATGGCCTGCCTAAGGATCTACCTAACCATTAATGCAAAGTGTATCTCTTTAGTAAGGCTCTCCTACTATATAGTAGTTTATAGATCTAAAGGAGATCAAATCAGTTACTATAGTGTCTGGTCAGCTATAGGTTAGGTTCACATTTGCTGAATCTGTGAAAAGCAATCTATAGTGGATCGCTGTGAAGCAGTCACTGTCAGGCATTCAGGAAGCAATCCTGAACACCTGTTTTTTTTTTTTTTTTTTCAATGGGACTTTTTTTTGTTTTACCAAATTTACAATGGGATAAATGTGCCAGAACCGTGAGCCAAAGGGCGCAGCATGTCAACTCGACATGCCAAGTGAAACTTTCTGTGATGCTAAATATTGTGGGCACAGCATGTGAATAGCCCCCTCCAGTTGTATAGTAGGCGTTAAGTGGGCGGATGGGGGAGGTAAAACCACAGCTAGAACCATGACTATAGCATGTTTTTTTGCAACCCCGATAACCCATGTCTCCTGGCCTTGTCCCATTACAACTATTCTCCCCTTTTTTTTGTACAGACATCACAGGGAGGGGAAGTGAGGGAAAATCTCCTCAATAGGTAGACTTCATGGCCTTACATGAATTGATGCGAAAGCTATCCAACAGAGACACATGTAAAAAGACAGTTACATTAAAGAGGGTTATAACTCCTGACAAGGTTTGTATTGCTCTCTGTGTTTTTCTGTCCCATTAATGACCACACCACGCATTTCTTGTATGGGCATCACAAGGACAGGAAGTGAAGGAAAATCTCCTTGATGGGATTACAGACAGAAAAAAAGCCTGACAAAAATATCCAGAACTAAAAAAAAAATTTGGCTGATGTAAGCTGTTGGGATTTGAAATGTGAAGCGTTGTCCATCATTTCTGTACTTTTCTGGAATGTTTGCAATCTCTGTTTTTTTCCATCAAGAAGAAAGAAGTAATAGATAGTAAGAGGCAGGAAGATATTTGACATAATGCAACTAATTCAATCTGAAGAATGCCGTCAAGAATTTTCCTCTCTTAGGAACAGTCGGAGTCGTGTTTACTGCACTGCGATCTGGGCCTTTTAATGTTTTGCGGATAGCCACCAATCAATACATCTCCATTAGAAGTGGAAAACAGAGACACAACTTCATGTCTGAAGAGCAGAATGTGACAGCGGCTGAACTCCTTATCTGCAGTCTATTGCTAGAGTTCTCCTGATACTTTATAACTGTAGGAGCCAATTTAATCCGTACAGCATGCCAAAGAAAGGAAGAAGTTATAGCAAACCGCTGATTTGTTCTGTTTGATTTCTGCTTTTTTTTTCTTCTATAAAAATAACAAACATCTTACTTCTCAGAATGAGGTAGTGCATCTCAATCTGTTTCCTTTTCCATTGTCTTAAAGGCCAACACACCCAATTTGATATTTTAGTTTTGGGCAGGTTCTTGTGGGCTGAGCCACCTATCGTCTTCTTACAGCAGCGATGACATTTGTCTGATGGCAGAAAAAAGACCAAATGGTCTATCAAGCCTGTCCCATTTTTTTTTATATACAGTACTGTACGAAAGCTTCAGTCAGGTGTGAAGAAATGCTGTAATGTAAGAATGCTTTCAAAAATATATATTTGAATTGTTTATTTTTATCAATTTACAAAATGCATAGTGGGGAAACAGAAAAAAAATCTAAATCAAATCAGTATTTGGTGACTACCCTTTGGCTTCAAACCAGCATCATTTCTTATACTAGCACACTTTGTTCTTTTGCACAAAGTCAGGGAACGTGTAGGATTAGAGTCAGGAGTAGGATTAACAAATTATACAAAGCAGGGACTAAGAAGCATTCATTTTATATGTAGGCTGAAACACAGTCCTTAACTGAAACACAAACAGTTGTGTAGGAGGCTTAAAACTGGGTGAGGAACAGCTAACCTCTGCTACTAAGGTGAGGTTGTGGAAGACAATTTCATGTCACAGGTCATACGCCATAGCGAGACAAGACACGAAGTGGTTATACTGCATCAACAAGGTCTCTCCCATTAGGGGATTCACATCACCTCTGACCCAAGGCTCCTATATAACCTTAGTTATGGTTCTTTACTTACAGGTATATTAAGGGACTTGCAGGGAAGTAGGGGCAACCCTTTGACATGGTTTGGAAGAGTAAATGCTCTCAAAATGACCATTCTGACCATGAATAATCTACACTTTATATACTCTGCCTATCGCATTTCCACAGATCTTTTTAAACGTATACGTAGGGCATTTTTAACCTTTGTATGGCATGACAGACGTCCTAGATTGGCTTATGATATCCCTTCGTAGACACAAATTAGACAGTAGAGTTGGGCTTCCTGATGTAGCTCTATATTATAAGGCCATGTCTTTAGTACGCATTTTGCACTGGCGCCATGACTCCTTACCCCAATCTGTCCGCTTATCTCCTACTCTATTAGCTTTTAGACAATCGCTGAAAACCCTTTTCTTCAGAGAAGCCTACCCTACCCACATCTAACAACTGTTTTTTTTAATTTTCTCCATCAGCTCACCCCCCACAGTTATTACCTTTTGTTTCCACTTGACCCTCCCCTCTAGATTGTAAGCTCTAACGAACAGGGCCCTCTGATTCCTCCTGTATTGATTTGTATTGTAAGTGTACTGTCTGCCCTCATGTTGTAAAGCGCTGCGCAAACTGTTGGCGCTATATAAATCCTGTTTAATAATAATAATAATAATAATTGTGGGTTCCCCTTAGAGAAAACACTGGTGGGTAGAAATCTGGCGGGAGCTCCCTGGATCCCGGCTGCCATTAGGTGTCTCTCAGACTGGACGTCCCCATTAACTTGGGCATCCCTGTCTGTGTGTGATAGGCTGAATACATCAAGCAAATATGCTCCTCAAACATCCCCTCTGGCCCCATTGGGATGGTATCCCTGGTTCCCCTCTGGGGAAGAATCCGGATGCTTAGGCTCATGGGGGTCTGATGGGAACACTGCATGTGCTAAGTTTGTGCTACAGGGCACATTGTCTCCCCTCCCGGAGTTAGTGCTGTCCGTAGGGAATATAGCCTTAGCATCCTGGAGACCTCACCAAATGGCGGACTTCTTTAACAAATTGAAACCTCGAATGAGGCCCTTGAGCTCCTTTACTACCTTTGACTCTTTATGCATTAATATCCCGGAATCTAAACACCTGTTATCCCAAATGTACAGATTGTTTCTTAGCGCCCAATATACCTCAATCGCCTATTTCATTAGAGAATGGGAGAGAGAGATAGGTCACACTTTTACTCCTCCATAAATTCAAAGACTGATCAGATCGACTCATTCCGCCTCCATAAGTTCCCGCACACAAGAAATGGCTTACAAATTTCTTGCTAGTTGGTACCGGACTCCTGTCCGTTTAGCACAGATGTATCCAAAGGTAGATGCCCGTTGCTGAAGGGGCTGCAATCAACAGGGCACATTCCTCCATTTATGGTGGTCCTGCCCCAAGATCAAACCGTTCTGGGAGGCCCTGTGGATTAAATGGGTGACTTTTAGACCCATAGAATTCTCTCCTTTGCATTTTCTTTTCCATGGGGTGCCCCCCTCCATCAAACTCTACAAAAAAAACATCACCCCACACATCTATTGAATGCAGCCAAATCATTAATATCTAGGTTTTGGAAACAGTCTACATGCCCTACTTTGTTGGACTGAAATAGAGAGGTTGATATAATTATGGAGGCTGAACGGTGTGTTCATATGGTTACAGACCAACACGACAAGTTTAAAGACATATGGACAGGCTGGATGTACTATTCTTCAGAGATCTCTACAGACTAAATGCCATTACCTCTTTCCTTCACCCCACTATAGCTTGTACTGCCGCATACCTCCTCATAGATGCACCCGTTATTTGTTATTTGATCCTGATTTTCTCCTTCTGGTTTCCCCATTTCTCTTTCCTGGGGATGCTCTTTCCCCTATTCCCTTGTTTTTCTATATCATCGTCCATGATATGTAGGTCAATGTGAGATTTGTTTGTACAGTGTTAATATTTTACTAATCTCAGACAGGTGTCCTCTGCCGGTACTGTGCCTTGGTTAATCTATGCCCGCCTTGTCGATGGTACGGGGTTGGGCGGGACACTGAGGTGCCCCTCCACTAGGTGCTTTTCGTCCATGTCACCCACTTGGGATCTTTGCATTGAATTAGTTATATTTGTTACTAACAAATTACCTTAATACTAATTGAACTTGTTTACACATTCATGGAATGATCCTGCTTCGGTTCTAACCTCAATACTTATACCTTTTTTTTCTACTTGTAAACTTTAATAAAAATGTTATTATGAAAAAAAACAAGGTCTCTCCCAGGCAATGATTTCAAAGCAGACTGGGGTTTCAAGATGTGCTGTTCAAGCTCTTTTGAAGAAGCACAAAGAAACGGGCAACATTGAGGACTGTTAACGCAGTGGTCAGCCAAGAAAACTTAATGTATAAGATGACATCGGCATCGGAAGTTGTCCAGCAGTGCCATCCTCACAGAACTGGCAGAAACCAGTGGGACCCAGATACGCCCATCTACTGTCCGGAGAAGTCTGGCCAGAAGTGGTCTCTATGGATGGAACAAAAATCATATCTCCCATGTGGAAACAAGGCTAAGTGACTCAGATATGCACAAAAACATAGGAACTGTGGTGCAGAAAATGGCAGCAGGTGCTCTGGACTGATGAATCAAAATGTGAAATATTTGGCTGCAACAGGAGACGGTTTGTTGGCGAAGGGCTGGAGAGAGGTACAATGATGAGTGTCTGTAGATAAAAGCATGGTGGAGGTTCCTTGCAAGTTTAAGACTGCATTTCTGAAAATTGGTTAGGATCAATGGTGTCCTCAATGCTGATTATATTTTTATATATATATATATATATATATATATATATATATATATATATATATATATATATATATATAGATAGATAGATAGATAGATAGATAGATAGATAGATAGATAGATAGATAGATAGATAGATAGATAGATATAGACAGGGCTTTTTTTCAGGGGGAACTTGGTGGAACTCAGTTCCGCCACCTCTGGCTCAGACCCTTTGGTGCCTACTCACCACAATCACTTGTAAACACAGAAGTCTGGTTTCTGTGTTTACAAGTGACAGCTCTGCACTCTGTATGTAATGCAATCCTGATATTTAATTCCCCTTTAAGACCCTTCTACTGTTTGTGAAATATGACCACACCCTCTATTTGATGTGATTTGGAGATTGTGTGTGTGTGTGGGGGGGGGGGGGGGTTTGGGGGATCGTGGTTGAGTTCCAGCACCTATTGTTTGGGAAAAAAAGCCCTGGATATAGATATATATAGATATATCTATATATAGATATATATATCTATATATATACATAGATATATATATATCTATATATATATCTATGTATATATATAGATATATATATATCTATATCTATATATCTATATATAGATATAGATATATATATCTATATATAGATATATCTATATATATATATATATCTATATCTATAGATATAGATATATATATCTATATCTATAGATATATATATATATATAGATATATATATATATATAGATATATATATATCTATATATATATATATATATATTTATTTATTTATTGATTTTTTAACTTTTTGGTTTGGGTGTAGATCTAGGTTTGTCCCAAGCAGGTTAGAATCCACTTACTGTCAACTGACTCACTACCTCTGCTACAAGCCTATTCCAAACAATCAACTACTCTTTTGGTGAAATAACATTTTCTAAGATTAATTTAGAACTTTCCTCCTTTGAAGTCATGTCCCCTAGTTCTTGATCTTGGCTTCATATCGAAAGTACTGGTCTCCTGAACCTTATTCAACCCTTTATGTATTTAAAGATTTTGATCATGTCTTTTTGAACATGTTACCAGCACTAGAAGCTCATCCTGCTTATGTTTCCCTGTAGACAGGCTGGGAAAGATCTGGGTCATGTGACAGCTGTACAGGCAAACCCCATTTTTAAGCGCACAATGGGACCAGAGCATGTATGTAAAATGAAAATGTACTTAATACACTAGCTCTATGGGAAATCTTGGTCAGCTTGACATGGCACTGCTCCCGGTTTTTAACCACTTAAGGACCAAGCCTCTTTTTGAGATTTTAAAATTAAAATAATTTTTTTTGCTAGAAAATTACTTAGAGCCCATACAAATTATATATTTTTTTTCAAAAACTCTAGAGAATAAAATGGCAGTCATTGAATACTTTATGTCACACCGTATTTGCGCAGTGGTCTTACAAGCGCAATTTTTTTGGAAAAAATAAATTTTTTTTAAATTAAAAAATAAGACAACAGTAAAGTTAGCCCAATTTTTTTCTATTTTGTGAAAGATAATGTTACACCGAGTAAATTGATACCAAGCATGTCATGCTTCAAAAATTGCGCCCGCTCGTGGAATGGTGACAAATTTTGGCACTTAATAATCTCCATTGCCAACGTTTAAAAATTTCAACAGGTTACCAGTTTTGAGTTACAGAATTATTGCTCTTGCTCTAACGATCGCAACGATACCTCACATGTGTGGTTTGAACACCGTTTTCATATGCGGACATGACTTGCGTATGTTTTCGCTTCTGTGCACGCTCTTGGTGGGACGGGGGCGCTTTACATTATCTTTATTTTTTTATTATTTATTTTACTTTTATTTTTTATTTTTACACTGTCCTTTTAAAAAAAATGTTTTTGGGTCTTTTATTCCTATTAAAAACGGTTATCAAGAAAAAGAAGCAGCCGGAAACTCCATAACATCAAGGTAATTTATTGTAAAGTCTTCACAGTGAGTACAGTCAGCAGCAGACTTTTGCAAACAAACAGAGCCTTCCCTTTTGGGTGGAGCTTTGCTTTAGCTTGTCTTTTACATCTGTTTACAGCTTTATTTTTTTTTCCTGCCACTTAATGCCCCTTTATGATAGCCTATGTGTCCACACATAGGCGTTTAGAGGCAGGAAAAAACCCCCCCACTACCAGCGCATCCAGGAGCAGCAGCATTTTGGCAGAAAAAACAAACAACCACCCCCCCTCCATCCCAATCAGTTGGGTCACCCCCCCTCCCCCCCCAGGGGTCTAGCGGTCGGTCATCTAGCCCTGCATTTACCCCTTCTAAGTTCCGGGCGGGTAGCGCTCCTACGGGCGCCTCCTCCTCCTCTGCATCATGGTGGCTTCCACCGTGCATCTCCTCCCTCCTCCTCCTAGGCATCCAATAGGATCGCCTGTCCTTTAAGCCAATCGGGCTTCCTGATTGGCTGGGAGGAGGATTAGTGTGAGAATAGCGAATATTCATTCACTATTGTCACACACACAATTGGGTGGGCTTGGCTACTCCCCGAGCCCACCCTTTTTCGAAGCCTATTAGATCCTCTGGTTCTAATCATATGCTAACCCCCCCCACCACCACCACTGGAGTCCTGCATGTAGACTAGGGGGGCGGACGCATAGATGGGGGGGGGTGGCGCCCGTGTGCCCCTAAGGGACAGGCCGCCACCACTTCCCCTAGTACAAGCACCTCCCACAGTTTAGTAAAACACCAGCTAGGAATACATTTAACCCTTTGATCGCCCCTGATGTTAACCCCTTCCCAGCCAGTGTCATCAGTACAGTGACAGTGCATATTTTTTTAGCACTGATCTATGCATTGGTGTCACTGGTATCCAAAAAGTATCAAAAGTGCCAGGTATCCGATTTGTCCACCACGATATCGCAGTCTGTAAGTCGCTGATCGCCGCCATTACTAGTAAAAAATAAATAAATAAATAAAAAGGCCATAAAAATATTCCAAAGTTTGTAGATTCTATAGCTTTTGCACCAATCAATATATACACCGATTGGGATTTGTTTTTCCAACTAAAAATATGTAGCAGAATACATATTGGCCTATATTGATGAAGAAATTAGATTTTTTTTATTTTTTTATTTATTGGATGTGTTTTATAGCAGAAAGTAAAAAATACTGTTTTTTTTTTTTTCAAAATTGTCGGCCTTTTTTATTACTAGCGCAAAAAATAAAAACCCAAGAGGTGATCAAATAGCACCAAAAGAAAGCTCTATTTGTGGGAAAAAAATGACATAAATTGTATTTGGCTATAGTGTCGCATGACCGCGCAATGGTCAGTTAAAACAACACAGTGCTGTTTTGCAAAACACAGCCTGTTCATGAAGGAGGGTAAATCTCTCTCTTAAAGCGGGGTTCCACTCTGTTAAACAATACAGATTGAACAATAAACATTATCATTTTCCTTTAATAGTCAAAACGTTGAAAAAGGAAATGAATAAATCTATAAGTAATACAGAAACCCTATAAAGAGTTAAAGCGAAATCCTCCAATATTTTAGGTCTGTGTTTTTTGTAATAGAAGCTGCTGCCCCATTTATTTCATCTTCATCATTTTGTATCCATTACGGCGAGTTTCTCAAGTCATTTGCTTGTCAGGCGCTGGTAGAAGGGGTAATTTGTTGCTGGAGGATGGAGGATGACAGCCGCCCCCTTCGCGGTGGGTCTACAGTTTTCAATTCTTGTCCTGCTGACAGATGAAGAGATTGTTTCGTGTTGATCTTTCTCCTCCAGTTTGGTGTTTATACAATGTCTCTATGTATGTTCTGGGTGGAGCGCGCTCTGCAGGATTTTCAGGGGGTCATATCAGGATACCACCTCGCCACCTGCGTAAGGAGAGAACATCCTCGTCTTCCTGGGCTCATCATAATCCAAACATATTTTTTTTTGGAATTAATTCAGACTCCTGTAAACAATCACATGTATTAAAATGGAATTCCAGCTTTTTATTTTAGGGGGGGGTAGAGAATGGTAAGAAGCTCTGTCAATGGTAAATGCTGATGTGCAAGGAATCCCAGAAAGCTATTAAAAAGCTAGATTATAGGTACAAATACATAGAAGTACATAGGTGTGTGCCAGGTGTGCCTGGGCACAGCCTAATCATCACTTTGTGCTGTGCAGACTCCCCCTGCTGCCTGGCTGCAGAGAAAGGGATGAGAGAATCTCTGTCCTCACTCCCTGTCTCAGAAGTGAGCCATCTGGGGTCTGTTTAGGCCCCTGATATTTCACCAAAGCCCCCCCCCCCCATGGGACTCCTAAAATTTTTAAAAATATCAATAAATAAAAAAATTATTGTAAAAAAAAAATGTAATTGTAAAAAAGTAAAAAATAGAAAAATAATACAAATAAACTACTACCACCATTCTCTGCCCTACTGCATCATCCACTGCTCTACTGACACTGTCTATTGCCCTACTGCATACCTCTCAACTGTCCCTGATTTCAAGGGACTGTCCCTGATTTGGAACAATGTCCCTCATTCCTCCTCATTTGTCCCTCATTTTGGTCTGATCTATATAGATGTATATAAAATGCACTTTTTATCTATCAAAAAGTGTTTCCCGGTGCTAAACTTTTCATCTGATTTCTAAATTGCTGCATTTGTAGTTTCCAAAAGCCAGTATAAAGGAATAAAAGAATAATATTGTGGGTTTAACCAATTTTTTTTTACAATTCTCCTTTAAGGGGGCGTGGCAAGGGGTGTGTCCTAGGCCTACATACTTTTGCTGATAGGTGTCCCTCATTCCCATCTCAGAAAGTTGGGAGGTATGCTACTGCTATATACACATATATACAAACACACGTGTGTTTGACTTTTGGGGTGCACACCCCAATGCAATAAGCTGCGCACACCTATGTATAAGTACATTTGTTGAACACTTAACTGCATTACAAGACAATATTTTATATCTGCCTACTTTTTAGCCAGCCACAGATAGATCGAATCTCGGGCAGTTCTCAAGGAACAGGACAAGATTCGATCCATCTATGGGCAGGCTGGTTGTACTGAAGTTGATCCATCAATCGACTTCAGTACATCCAGCTTGTCGGGTTGTTTGCATGCAATTACTGCCAGCAGCTTGACCGACAGCAGTAATCATTGAGTTCTGCTGGCAGGGAAGGCTCCCTGCCAGCAGAACACAACAGCACTGCAAGAGGGATTCCCCCATCAACACTGATTTGATGGGGGAATCAAGCGATTTTCTTTACTGCAAACCAAGTTTGCAGAAAAGAAAGATGCATCACCTATGGCTTGCTTTACAATTCAAAGGTCAATTGAAGTTGTTTTTATCTCTTGGTACATCTGAGCAAATAGATGCAGGCTGTTCATGACTAAAGGGAGAAACAAGTCAGAAAAAGGTTAAAAAAAATGCAGTTTAACCACTTCAGCTCTGGAAGGTTTACCCCCCTTCATGACCAGGCCCTTTATTGCAATACGGCACTATGTTACTTTAACTGACAATTGCGCAGTCGTTCAAAATGTATGTCCCTTTTCTTCCCACAAATTGTTTGATCACCTCCGAGGTTTTTTTTTTGCTATAAAAAAGGGCCGACAATTTTGAAAAAAAAAAAAAAAACAATATTTCTTTCTTTTTGCTATAAAACACATCCATTAAAAAAATAGACAAAATCTAATTTCTTCATCAATTTAGCCCAATATGTATTCTGCTACATATTTTTGGTAAAAAAAAAAATCCCAATAAGCTTATATTGATTGGTTTGTGCAAAAGTTATAGCTTCTACAAACTATGGCATGTATTTATGGAGTTTTTATTTATTTACATTTTTTTTACTAGTAATGGCGGTGATCAGTGACATTGCGGCAGACAAATCGGACACTTTTTTGGGAACCATTGACACAAATACAGTGATCAGTGCTAAAAAATATGCACTGTCACTGTACGAATGACACTGGCAGTTAATGGGTTAACATCAGGGGTGATCAAGGGTTAAATATGTTCCTAGGGAGTGGCTTGTAACTGTAGGGGAGGTTCTTGTATGGTGGGAAGGCAGAGTGTTTCCTGCTTAGCAGAAACACGCTTAGAAATCACTACCTTCCCATATTGACAGAACAGAGATTTGCCTTGTTTACATAGGCAGACTGCCATTCTGCTTCTCTCTGGAACGATCGGTGGGTCATGCTGCCCAATCACAACGGAATTGGGTCGCCGGCGGCACACGTGCGCGCCCCAGGAAAGCCGCCTCGCCGACGTATATGTACAGTATATGATCTGCAAGCGGTTAATGTGGAAGGGGTGTAGGTCTTACCAGTTTGGTGGCTAAAGGTAAGATGGGCCGGGTGGAGCCCCAAGAGTCGTTCATCAAAAGCCCCGTACACATGGGGGTCATACCCCTTCAACAGAAGCCGAGCGTCTGGCTTCGGTCGGACCGGCTGCCGTACACACGGGCCAAATGTCGCCCAGCCGGCTGACATTCGGCCCATGTGTACGGCAGCCGGTCCAACAGAAACTGGCCAAACATCTGGCTTCTGTCAAGGGGACATACGTAACATCGGACTGTTAGTACAGGATCTCCTCCAGAGCTCTTCAGTTTTTTTTTTCGTTCAGCCCGCTGGGTTGAATATAAGAATAAAAAATAAAAAGATAGTGTGTACTAGGCTTAAAGAATGCTGGGTAAAGAGGTGCAGAGGAAAATTCCCCACCCTAAACTTGCGATTCATTATGAGTCAATCATGATAGAGAGGTATTTATTTAAAACTAAACGGTCGCAGCAGCTAGGTGGGTCAGGGGGTCTTTGGGGGTAAATGAATACTTGAATTGTTACAAAACTGTGGGGGGGGCGCTATCTCGTTATGGCACTTCCACTGTGCTCACACTCCTGTGCGATTCCTGTATGATTTGAGTGCAGTACGTTTTCAGCCCATTTATTTTAATAGGTTGAAATCGCACTGCACCGCACCAAATGTAGTGCATACACTACTATTGAAAAAAAAATGCACTGCAACCGGATCGCACGATACTTCTGTACCATGCATGTGATCTGGTGCAGGCAAACGCACTGCATTGTGACCTGTGTTTGGGGTGTAGTAAGCACTGAATTGACATCCGTTGCAGATCGCAAGGGCAGTGCTTTCTGAACGCAGTGCGGGAAACGCGCATGGAATGTGGGTTTCCCACACCGCCTTCGGATATGAACAAGCCCTTAAGGCTTTTGTGTTTTTTGACCTTAAAGCGGGGTTCCACTCAAATTTTTAACTTAATCTTTCCCCCTTCAGTTAATTGCATAGATGTTCAAATTCCGCACGAAATTTTTTTTTATCGCTGTAATTACCTTTATATTGTACTTTATTGTGGCACTTCCTGTCTCTCCTCCCATGGGAGTAGGCGTGTTTATTGCCTTTCCCCGGCGCCGCACTGTCTCCTGGGAGCTTAGTGTAAGGCTTCCCAAGATTCAGTGCGGAAACAATGATCATGCGTGTGAACAAGCTGTGAATGAACAGCATTCACCGCATCCAGGAAATCAATGCTTGTGGGCTTCACATGCCCACAAGCAAGATGGAAACAGCCAGCATCACCTTTTTAAAGTTATTCTTCAGTACTAAAACAGACAGAGGCAGAAATATTACACCCAAACTGTGAGTATTATTTTGGGATTAGCAAAGTGTCTCAATGACCTAAAAAAAAAAAAAAAGATTGGTCGCCGGACTCCCACTTTAATGCATCCTATCCTATCCTATGCATCCTTACCTGAGCCCTGCAATGTCACACTCCGGAGACGCGCTCTTCCTCTGCCCGGTGTTCTCGGCTCTTGATAGGATAGATTGATAGCAGCGCAGCCATTGGCTCCCACCGCTGTCAATCAAATCTAATGACGGGGGCGCCGGGGGGGGCGGGGCCGAGTCCGGCATTCGTGTCTATGCACGCAAATGCTGGACTCAGGAGCGCGCCCACAAGGTAACCCCCTGGGAGAGCCTTCTCATAGGGGGTTATCTGATGCAGGGAGGAGCCACGAGAGCCGCCGAAGGACCCCAGAAGACAAGGATCTGGGCCACTCTGTGCAAAACGAGCTGCACAGTGGAGGTAAGTATGACATGTTTGTTATTTAAAAAATAAATTGAAAAATTAGTCTTTACAATCACTGTAAGCCCCTCCTGGTTACATTGTTGAAATAGTTTATTGTATGTGGTACTGTTATGTTATTTATTTTATTTTGTAAATAAAATAGCTGCTGTGGTCATTTAAACCCATGTCATGCAGTCTGTGTTATTATTGGAAGGTTTAGTAGAAAAAATGAGATTAACAAACCCTTTAGTCATGTTGATTCCTGTTCTCCCTCTGCAGTGTTCTGTGCTGCTGTAGCTGAGTAATAACCACGCCCCCTTACATAGACACATAGACTTGTAATGCAGTAGAAGAGAGGGGGGCGTGGCCAACCAGGTCTGTTACTAAAAAAAAAAAAAAAAATGACCACTGTAAACTAAAAAGAAAGGTCAATCGTTCAGATCACTTAATAACTAGTATAATAAGGTGCAATTGAGCGCACTTCACAGAATAGTACAGTATATTAGCAGATTATATTAAACTAACAAATTGAAGCCAAACTCCGGCACATGCCTAATAATCAATTACAACAAGGTTTTTTTTTCCATTTTGGGATAAACGGTTTGCATAAATAAATAAAAGCTGATCATTTTAATCACCCCTGCCAGTGCTAAGTGGTTTGTCTCATCCATGTAAACTGATACATTCTGTTGGAGAGCTTGAGTTTGTGAAAAAAAAAACAGACTTACTGCATACCTCCCAACATTTTGAAATGGGAATGAGGGACACCTACTTGTAAACATATGTAGGCATAGGACACGCCCCCCCCTGACGCACCCCTTTAAAGGAGAATTAACCAAAAAAAAAGGTTAATTAAATCCACAGGGACTTTTTTTTTTTACCACTACTATTCCTTTATATTGGCTTTTAAAATTTACAAATGCAGCAATTTAGAATTTGGATGAAAGGTTTAGCAATGGGAAACATTTTTTGAAAGATAAAAAGTGCATTTTATATAAAACTAATATACATCAGAGCATAATGAGGGACAAATGAGGAGGAATGAGGGACAGAGGAACATTGCTCCAAATCAGGGACAGTTGGGAGCTATGTTACTGGCAGTGTTGCCAACCATCAGTATTTTTACTGGCAGCCAGTAAAAAACAGGCAATTTTCTCCTGCCAGTAAATGTCAGTAAAAAGAAAAGGTTGCCAGTAAAAAATATGGCTGTGACGCTCGGCCCAAAGCCAGCCAAGACCATACGATGCCTGTTACAGTGTGTTCAGGCGGCTCTGGTGGAGGTGGTGCCTGTGCATGTTCTGGGATGTCATGGTGCAAGGGAGCCAAGCAGAGCGGCCAGAGTCTTGTGTGTGGGTCTGCGCAATAGGAGCAAGGCAGGCCAGGAGCGGGACCATCAGTGCTGTTTGGACTGGAGGGACCACCTGGCTTGGAGAGAGAGACTGTCACTGTGACTGCTGCACACTGCTGTCAGTATCACTGTGAGAGTCAATTTTGTGTGTGTGTCACCCATTCTAATTTCTTGCCCTCCTGAGTCCTGTCCCTGAGCTACTTACTTACTATATCGAAAATAAAATAAGAAATATGTTTTTTGCCTTATTCTCTACCTTAAATCACACTACTAATCACATATTGTACTTGTTTGTAGCCTAAATAGTGAAATTTGTACTTAAAACTGTAATTTTGTAACTTTTGGAAATGCCAGTAAAAACTTGGCTGTGCCAGTAAATTTTGGGTGTCGTGTCAGTAAATTTCAATCTGTTAGGTTGGCAACACTGGTTACTGGCCAGATCAGTAGATGAAAATGGGAGAAAAAAAGCCTAAAAAAGGAAACGAATGCCGCCATCAGATCTAAGAATTAGTAAGTTACAATATAATAAATATTTCCTTTTGGGTTTAATACTGCTTTAAGTCTTGCAGCACATATTTTTGTTTTTAATGGGAGGCCATAGTGCTATTAAATGGAGGCTATTAATACAATCTGTCTTCATATCTATTTCTGTAACTTCGGGAATGATAAGAACGGAGGAATGAAAGATAACTATATGTACCTGAATATTGGAAGAACACATAGGATTTTTTTTTTTTTTTTTTTACAGGCAGCAATATGTTATAGAGGCAAATTTGTGCATCAAAACTTTGAATTGAAAGAGAGCTTCATCTGGGTACGCGGATGGAATTGTAATGACGCTCATGTTTAATGAGAGAAACTACGCGCCTCATTTTATCCGGCTACTTTCCATATTCCCAGAACTCATTTAAATGCGGACACTTCAAAGGAAATGTGTGTCAGTTCAATAATAAAATGCTAGATTTACCTCTGGAACGAATCATTTTTATAATGGTGCTAAAGTATTATGTTTAAGGTCAGTACAATGAAATCTCAGACTATTAAAGACAAGCTCTTTCTTTCTTATGTGTTACTATTTTTTACTATTTTACTATTTTTACTATTTTTTACTATTTTACTATTTTTACTATTTTTTATTCCCCTGGTTGGCTCTGGTGCATTTTATGGACAGAATCTTATGTTTCACCAGATTTTGGGGTTTCAGGAAGAACCTACCTATGATATAGTGCTCAGGATGTAGATTAGCTATTACACAAAATGTAGTTCCATCCAGCGGCGACACTAGCCACCATTCAGTTGTAGAGACACCATTTAAAGCGAACTCCAAGCAGACAGAAAATAAGCAATTGATTGCAGTTCTGTATTCAATGCAAAAGTTAATGTTTTTTTTTTTTTTTTTTTTTTGTAAAGCAAGTAGTGTAAGTGCCTGAAGATGATCTGCCATCAGGATCTTGCACAGCAGAGCTCAGACTGGGAGAGGGAGAAGCACCACAAAGAGCCAGTCAGTTGTGATGCAGTGCTTATTTGATAACAAGGGGCAGGCTGATAGGAAGAGAAACCAGAGAGACTGAGAGGTGTGCTCATCATTCTGCTACTTCCCGCTTCACTGTCTAGTTAACCACTTCAGCCCCGGAAGATTTGGCTGTTGAATGACCGGCCATTTTTTGTGATTCGGCACTGTGTCGCTTTAACTGGCAATTGCGCGGTCGTGCGACGCTGCACCCAAACAAAATTAACGTCCTTTTTTTCCAACAAATAGAGCTTTCTTTTGGTGGTATTTGATCACCTCTGCAGTTTTTATTTTTTGCGCTATAAAAAAAAAAAAAAAGCAACAATTTTGAAATAAACACAATATTTTGTACTTTTTGCTGTAATAAATATTCCCATTTTTTTTTTTAAAAAAAGCTAATTTTTTTTCTCAGTTTAGGCCGATATGTATTCTTCTACATATTTTTGGTAAAAAAAAAAACACAATAAGCGTATATTGATTGGTTTGCGCATAAGTTATAGCGTCTACAAAATAGGGGATAGATTTATAGCATTTTTATTATTTTTTTTTTACTAGTAATGGTGGAGATCTGTGATTTTTATCGTGACTGTGACATTATGTCGGACACATCGGACAATTTTGACACATTTTTAGGACCATTGGCATTTATACAGCGATCAGTGCTATAAAATGCATTGATTACTGTAAAAATCTCACTGGCAGTGAAGGGGTTAACACTAGGGAGCGATCAAGGGGTTAATTGTTTTCCCTGGGAGGTGATTCTAAATGAAGGGGGAGGGGACTGACTAGAGGAAGTGACGGATCGTGGTTCCTAGCTATTAGGAACACACGATCTGTAATTCCACTCAGAGCAGAACAGGGATTTGTGTGTTTACACTTCCGTGTTCTGTCCCTCGTGCTTGTGATCGCTCGTGGCTGGTGGTCATCACGACCGTCGGCCACGAGCATCAGCACCCCCACTGTGCAGCGGGCGCGGGCCTGCTATCCCGATCCCGCGAACTGACGTATAGCTACAACGTTTCGCGGGATCGTGCCGACCTGCCGCCGTCTAAAGACGGCGGCTGGTCGGCAAGCGGTTAAAGGCTGTGGAATAGACAAGACCTACTGTAGCTATTTTACTTCAAGTAGCAATAAACCCTCAACTTTTTTTTAGCTTAACACAGATCACCACCAAACAAAAGTTCTCCAGTCAACTATTTATTAAAATTCTTACCCCAGCACTTGCAGTTTTTACAATGTTCAGTGCTGCTGGCTCCTGCCCTCTCAGTGCTGATTTGTTGAACTTCTGATTCTGGTGTACAGTGCAGTCTCCGGTCAGTCTGTTTGTAGGCAGTGGCGTTGCTATGGGGATGCGGGGGGTGCAGACCGCACCCGGGTGACACCCACCAGAGGGGTGACACCTCTCCGGTGTCCATTCCAGTGTTTCGTCAAAATAGCCAATTCATCAAGATTTCCAATTACGTCACTTCCGGTTACAGTAAACCATCAGTAATTGGAGATTTCGACCACTTGCCATTTTTACACAACACCAGCAACTGTATACACTCCGGTACATGGCGTTATGAGCGGATATTGTTAGTCCGCTCCGATACTAACCAACTAAATGGCCGCCTCCGTGGTGGTGTCAATGTTTTCCTTGTTACCCGCTGTTGTGTCAAAACAGCAAGTCATCGAAATCTCCAATTACTGATGGTTTACAGCAGGGGTCCCCAAACTTTCTAAGCAAAAGGCCAGTTTACTGTCCTTCAGACTTTAGGATGGCCAGACTAGGGTTTGTGGCAGTAGAAAATGTCCTGTTGTCCAGTGGGAGTAAACCATGCCCTATGTTTGTTGTCAGTGGGAGGAATAGTGCCCCTTTGTTGGTGTCAATGGAAAGAATTCTGCCCCCTTGTTGGTATCAGTGGGAGGAATAGTGGTCCACCATTGGTGTCAGTGGGAGGAATAGTAGCCCAATGTTGGTGTCAATTAAAGGTAATGTGCCCTTTAGATAGTTTTGCACTGTTGGTGTCAGCGACAGGAATTATGCCCCATTGTTGGTTTTAGTGGATGGAATGGTGCCCCAAGGGCCAGATAAAGGCAAGCAAAGGGCCACATCCGGCCCCAGGGCCACAGTTTGGTGACCTCTGGTTTACAGTAACCGGAAGTGACGTAATTGGAAATCTTGATGAATTGGCTATTTTGACAGAGCACCGGCCCCAGGCAGGACAGGATCCCTGGCTGGGATAAGCCGCCATGTTTCTGGAGTCCAATATCCATTCATCCCTATGTAGCGGGTGCTGGCATTCCCCTCCCCGCCCAAGCCACGGGGAGTGTACACAGCCGTCACTGCTGGGACTACATGTCCCATGGTGCTCTCCTCCCCTCTTGTGATTGGCCTCTTCTTGGCCAATTAGAAACAAGCATTGGCGGGCTGGGCTACACAGTGCTGGCCACCTTCTCTTGTCCTACGCTGCTGACAGGGCGAGGGGGGCCGAGCGGTGGAAGGAAACACTGACAGCCGCTTGCCCCCCCCCTCGCCCTGTCAGCAGCGTGGGATGGTCCATTCCAATGTAGTTGATCTCTTATAAATATCATTAAGAGCCCTTTCACACTGGGGCGGGCGGCGGCGGTAAAGCGCCGCTATTGTAAGCGGCGCTTTACCGTCGGTATGCGGCCGCTAGCGGGGGGGGTTTTACCCCCCGCTAGCGGCTGAGAAATGGTTAAAAACCACCGCAAAGCGCCTCTGCAAAGGCGCTTTGCCAGCGGTATAGCCGCGCCGTCCCATTGATTTCAATGGGCAGGAGCAATGAAGGAGCGGTATACACTCCGCTCCTTCACCACTCCGAAGATGCTGCTAGCAGGACTTTTTTTACCGTCCTGCCAGCGCATCGCTCCAGTGTGAAAGCCCTCGGGGCTTTCACACTTGAATGAAAGCAGCGGCACTTTCGGGTCGGTTTGCAGGCGCTATTATTAGCGCAATAGCGCCTGCAAACCGCCCCAGTGTGAAAGGGCCCTAAAGGGTGATTTGACCCAAGGGGGCCTATAGATAAGGTGAGCAGGCATTGCACTCAGAGGTGGCCGTGATAGCTTTTCTTCAAATCACACACTTGTAATATTAATGTGTGGCATGGACCCTGGAGTAAAATAATTACAGTTTTATCACAGAAGAATTCACATATTAATTTTGGATTGCATGTGGACATATATATATATTTTGCACATTTCTTTTCAAACATTATTTATATACATTTTTTCATTTATTGGTGTCTGTTTTTTATATATGGTACCATTTATTCACACAATGTCATTATGTGTTATTGGATATGTTAATTGGATATGTTAATTGATTCACAATTTGCAAGGATTGGCGCACTATTATTCTTATCACATATTTACCATTGGTGTTAGATCACTATTGATTTGTTGCAGCTGCTCCATATAACTACATTAGTTCATCCTAGATAGCAGCGCTTGGGTATTTCTACCATATTATCAATTTCACTCTCCTATATATTGCTTGGACTACATGTCCCATGGTGCTCTCCTCCTCTCTTATGATTGGTCCTCTTCTTGGCCAATCCGAAACCATCATTGGCGGGCCAGGCTACACAGAGCTGGCCACCTTCTCTTGTCCCGCGCTGCTGACAGGGCGAGGGGGGCCGAGCAGCTGTCAGTGTTTCCTTCCACCGCTCGGCCCCCCTCGCCCTGTCAGCAGCGCAGGACAAGTGTAGCCTGGCCCACCAATGCTTGTTTCTGATTAGCCCTATAAGAGGACCAATTACAAGAGGGGAGGAGAGCACCGTGGGACATGTAGTCCCATATATAGGAGAGTGAAATTGATAATATAGTAAAAATACCCAAGCGCTGCTATGTAGGATGAACTAATGTAGTTACATGGAGCAGCTGCAACAAATCAAATGCAGATGGAGAGGAAGTCATTCGGAACAAGGTTCCTCTATGGTTTCCTGAGTCTTTGGGGCAGTGATCCAATTGGATGCTGGCCACACATGTGACTCTAGTGACCATCTTAGGTGTGGCAGAGTCTAATGCCCCGTACACACGGTCAGACATTGATCGGACATTCCGACAACAAAATCCATGGATTTTTTCAGACGGATGTTGACTCAAACTTGTCTTGCATACACAATGTTGTCGGAAAATCCGATCGTTCTGAACGCAGTGACGTAAAACACGTACGTCGGGACTATAAACGGGGCAGTAGCCAATAGCTTTCTTCTCTTAATTTATTGTGAGCATGCGTGGCACTTTGTGCGTCGGATTTGTGTACACATGATCGGAATTTCAGACAACGGATTTTGTAGTCGGAAAATTTTATAGCAAACTCTCAAATTTTGTGTGTTGGAAATTCCTATGGAAAATGTGTGATGGAGCCTACACACGGTTGGAATTTCCGACAACAAGGTCCTATCACACATTTTCCTTTGGAAAATCCGACCATGTGTACAGGGCATTAAACCCTGGCCCCTGGGTGTGCGCTTTATGCGAGTGGACAGCGTAGGGAAAGGTACCCTGTCTGTTAAGAACTAGTGGTAGAAAAAGGTTCCTGACGAGGAGGGAAAGCTTAGGGTCCCATCTCTCTGGATACCTTCCTGATTGGGCACAAGACGGCCAGACCGCATTCTGTCCCCTCTCAACAGACACTGTTGGTTCGGCTGGAATCTGCTTCTTCATGTCACTGGAAACTGTGAGTGCACCCAGCTGGGTAGCTGTCCCAACAGGTCTATTTATTTATTTATTTATTTTAGGTACTTATATAGTGCTGTCAATTTACGCAGCGCTTTACATATACATCGTACATTCACATCAGTCCCTACCCTCAAGGAGCTTACAATCTAAGGTCCCTAACTCACATTCATACATACTGGGGACAATTTAGACAGGATCCAATTAACCTGCCAGCATGTCTTTGGAGTGTGGGAGGAAACCGGAGTACCCAGAGGAAACCCACACAGACACAGGGAGAACATGCAAACTCCAGGCAGGTAGTGTCATGGTTGGGATTCGAACCAGTGACCCTTCTTACTGCAAGGCGAGAGTGCTACCCACTACACCACTGTGCCACCCATGTGAACTGTTCCTGCATTACTCCAATACAAATTTTATATCGTGCCTGCCTCATTTGCTGGACCTAGGCTTAGGGTCCTCTCCTATATAAAGACCACTTGCTTAGAAAAACACTCACACATTGCAGGGACACCCAAATTCCATGCAATAGTATCTCTAGGAGGTTGTCCATTCAGGACCACAGCACTGCAAAGCTTCTGCAATAACCACTAAGCCATCCCGTTTTTTATCCAAAGCTCATTCTGAACAAATGTAACAATAAAAAAAAAGTAAGGAGAAGTCGACGTGACCCGACATTCTATCTGGCATAGAACAGATGAAATAATTTATAACTTAAATTCTCCATGCCATTTTGTTTCAATAGAAGACATTAAACCTACAAGCAAAAGAGAGAGAACATTGCAATGGCTGTTCTGTGCCGATAAGCTTATTGCATTGTTCTTCTCTGTGGGAGAAGCATTTTCCGAAAGAACCAATCTGGTATTTTAAGGTCAATGGATATTTATGTTGTGAAGAAGGCAAAACTTCTTAGAAACGTGTTTTAAATTATAGTGACATGGCCGAGGAAAGAACTGGTCTTATCTTTCATTTTGTTAAAGTTCAGCAAACGAAACAAAAGTAAATTAAGGCTGGTATATAAAATACGTTTTTTGCTCCATTATCAAATTAATGCTGGCCAAAAACATTTTTTGCAATAGGGTAAATAGTTTGTTCATGCAGTGTCTGGGAGTTTGGATAACAAAAACAGGAATGCATAGTCTTTTCAATGACTTTTAGATGCTTAAACACCAACCCTGTGACCAGCCCCCCCACCCCCCATTGTGCTCCCCCAAATAGTATTTTTGCTTTTTTTTACAATATATACTTGTGGGAAGGTGCAGTGTGATGCAGTTGTACAAAACACACGTGGTCCAGGTACAATATCAAGAATGTATTATAACAGAAGTCTAGTAAAAGCAAACAAGACGTTGGGAAAGCAACCCAACCGGGAGCACTCACAATTTGTAACAGCAAAGCGGCAGTAGAGTGATGGACCAAAGGAGCCAACAGTGTCTGTCTCGAGGAGCGGAATGCGGCCTGGCCGGTCTGCACCCAAATGGGGAGGTTTCCAGGAAGGATGGTGTACACTTTCCCTACACATCCGGAACCTTTCCCTGATGCTAAGCACTGTCCCTGACAACAGGAAACATGTTCCTACTTTAGCCACTCACAAAATGCATGTCAAACCCCAGAACCAGGGTCTTAAATAGACTCTGCCGGACCCAACATGGCTGCCAGAGTCATATGGGGTACCAACATCCATTCTGATGGCTGCCTCCCTGTGACCGAATAAACCATAGCATTGGCGATGCGTGGAGCGCCACCTGCAGTGGAGAAAGTAGAGTACACCTGTGTACATACTTACCTGTTCCAAAGTCTACAGGTCAGACACATGATGCCACAGTGTCCTTTTCCTCTTCTCTGGGCTAGGCAGTCCTCAATGAAGCCAAGAGTGGCACTGATGTGATCATCATCAGCACTCTGCACCATTACAGAGCAGCAGTGATACCCCTCATGGGCGGAACCATGACGCTCTGCACTCACAGTATGTCCTCAGTCTTCTGCATGCTGAGGATCACTTACTTAGCTTTCCTGGGATTGTTTTTCTGATCCTTTTATCTCACTGCTAATTGAAAAGAATAGACACTTTGCAGTAAGGTTTGAAAGTCAGTGGCTGTGTAAGTAAGGCTATCTATGTCACAAGCTAGGGATAATCAGTTTGTTATTCATGACCAGCAAAGGGTTTTTTCTGTACTAGGAGAATGTAGCTGATTGGTTCCCAATCATGTGATCGCCTTGACATGGAGATAACATGGGTTTGTTTACAAACTTTTCTACATTCTATACTTGGAGCATGTAGCTGATTGGTTCCCAATCATGTGATCGCCTTGGCAAGGAGATAACATGGGTTTGTTTACAAACAAACCTATCTACATTCTATACTAAGAGTGTGTAGCTGATTGGTTCCCAATCATGTGATCACCTTGGCATGGAGATAACCTGGGTTTGTTTACAAACCCATCTACATTATATGCTAGGAGCATGAAGCTGATTCGTTCCCAATCATGTGATCGCCTTGACATGGAGATAACATGGGTTTGCTTACAAACCTATCTACATTCTATACTAGGAGCATGTAGCTGATTGGTTCCCAATCATGTGATCACCTTGATATGGAGATAACATGGGTTTGTTTACAAACTTTTCTACATTCTATACTTGGAGCATGTAGCTGATTGGTTCCCAATCATGCGATTGCTTTGACATGGAGATAACATGGGTTTGTTTACAAACAAACCTATCTACATTCTGTACTAGAAGCATGTAGCTGATTGGTTCCCAATCATGTGATCACCTTGACATGGGGATAACATGGGTTTGTTTACAAACTTTTCTACATTCTATACATGGAGCATGGAGCTGATTGGTTCCCAATCATGTGATCGCCTTGACAAGGAGATAACATGAGTTTGTTTACAAACAAACCTATCTACATTCTATACTAGAAGCATGTAGCTGATTGGTTCCCAATCATGTGATCACCTTGACATGGAGATAACATGGGTTTGTTTATAAACTTTTCTACATTCTATACATGGAGCATGTAGCTGATTGGTTCCCAATCATGTGATCGCCTTGACAAGGAGATAACATGAGTTTGTTTACAAACAAACCTATCTACATTCTATACTAAGAGCGTGTAGCTGATTCCCAATCATGTGATCACCTTAACATGAGGGTAACATGGGTTTGTTTACATTTATATTGGGCTTGTTTACAAACAAACCCTCCAATTTCAGCTGTTACTGTTCCTCAGAGACAGCACAGTGACAGCTGAAGCCAGCAGGCAGATATTGGTTGCAGCAAGATAATTTTGCACCAATGAAGTGGATTTATTCAATAACAGCAACACCTGGATAAAGAACAAAAACTCCAGCTGTTTATTCTGTATGCAATTCATATCTTCATTTAGTGTTCTGACTAAAGCATTACATTTAAACCCTCATGTGATCTTTCTCTCTGCGGAATGTGATGTCAGCCCTTCCTATAAGCCATTGTTTCAGGGAGGACATAATGACACGTCAAATGTAAAGTTCAAGGAGAAGTCAGCAGAATGGACGGCTCCAACTTTACTGGAACAAATTTTTACTAAATATGGATCTCATCAACGGTAAAGCTGTAAGGTCACGTCCAATGTTTGTCTTGTTAATTGGTTCTGTGGAAGTTTGACTTCTAATGTATAGGAAACATGACGATTACTCTCGTTGACATTCTTGGCTTGATTAAAAAAAGGAAACAAGCAGCACTCATAGCAACTGATGAGGAATTACCGTTGATTGCTCCAGTACAAATTAGTTATTTAAAGACAAATTCCGCTTGGGGCTTTTTTTTTAAATACAAAATTGCCACAAATGAGAACCAGGCTGTCATTTTAGTAACTATAAAAATAAGACAAATTTTTAGACAGACTGTAAATGCCATCCATTTGTCCGAGATTTGATTCTTTGGGTGACCTCACGTCTTTGTTGGCATCTCAAAGATAAGAAGGTCTGAACCAGAGCAAAAAAATGTTTCCGTGATTTCTTACTAGCTATGTTTGTTCTGCTGTACTGTCGGTATGCTGCAGCAGTGGTGGTGGCCACAGTTACAATGTTAGCTGCTTTACTGGCTATAATGGTTTCTCATCTCCTGACTTGCATACTTGTTTCCAGTCTGTGACCACTAAATCAGTTTGACAGCAAAGGAGGTCAATGATAGGCTACCTAATATTCTCAGCACTTACAGTGTATGTAAGCCCTAACAATGAACCCCACTCCAGTCAGTTGAGTATACCATTGAGCACATTTTTTTTTAAATCTATTCGATAACTGCAAAAAAACACTTGATTCTGCCAGAACTCTAACCTCTCAGCTATAGAGAAAAGGAGAGAGAGAGGTTTCTCTAGTCCTGTAGCTGCTTCTCCATAGATATAGCAAGTTAGCATTGTCATCCTAGGAGAGGATGTGTGTTACTGGCAGGATCACCAAGTAAAAATAAAGGACTGCTAAGCTGCAATATATTATAATTTTGTTCTTAATTTATGTAGCACCCTGACGTTTAGGCAGGGATGCTATCAAATTTAGTTGCCAGGCGATAGTTGCTTTGGCCGATTGTTAGAAGATCAATTGGTTTCGCCCAATTGGTTTCTGGAATTGCTGCACTTCTCTTCTCTGCCACTAGGTGTCCCGATATCTGGTGACATTAGATAACACAAGGGCATGCAAGGACAGATTAGGAATTAATGGGGTGTCTCAGCCAATGGACAGGGATTTTCTTGGATCCCTTGGCCTGCTGGGAGAGCCTATTTATTTGGGTGGAGTCAGGTGATCGCTGTTCTTTGCCACCTGGACGGTTGTCTGGGCGGACGTGTGTTGTGCTGGCCAGGACCCTGAGGCCTATCCCAGGGACGTCTGGCTGCTAGGCTGTCTGAGGGCCTATCCAGAAGCAGGATAGCAGCGTAGGGTTGGGACAGCGGGCTTGCAGTCCAACCAGAAGTAACGGTTCTACTGGACGGAGAACCTGTGGCGGTCGGAGATAGAGGGGGGAAGCTGTCACCTCTAAGGGGCCATCCACCTTGTTACCGGGGACCACTGTGAGTAGCTGAAGCCAGTACCAGAGCAGTATTCTCACCAGCCGGGGACGGTGAAGAATTGGGAAAACTTCAGCAAGTGCCAAGCCAGGGACCCAGCCAGCGGGGGTGACACTTGCAGAGCATTATTGTGTGCCAAGCCAGGGACCAAGCAGGCCAGCGGGGTGACGCTTGAGGAGTATCTGTGAGTGCCAAGCTAGGGACCCAGCAGGGACGTGGGGCTGACGCTTGAGGAAGATATTGAGTGAGAAGATTGCGAAAAGAAGAGAAAATGGATTTGGGACTTTACATGAGCCATGTTTTTGTAAATGATAATGTATAAAATAAATGTCACAATCTCTATAAGGCTGTCCATGAAAACATAATAAATTAATACATTTGATAAATTAATAAATATGATATATAATGCATAATATAAATAATATACAATGCATGAGATAAATGAGAAAAACGTTAATAAATATAATAATAACATATTTAATATCAATAATAAATTGACATGATTGGTACAGACAATAACAATAAGTATAATAAACATATGAATCAATTAGTGATAATTATCATGATAAATGCAAGCAATACATAATGTAAACAGAATTTATGTTTATAGGCAAGCTTGACTTGGCACCCTTGAGTGAAGACTCGATGCGTTTCATGGTGTTTACAGCCAATCATCAGGAGTAGGATGCATGAATTTAACTACGGGGGTTAAAAAAAAATGAATAGGTAAATAGAATATCAAAGGGTATATCATGCTCTCTAAATGAAAGAGAGGAGAGCGTGATCTAGCAATTTATACATTACCTATAGAGTAAGCCATAGGTATGACCCAGCGGCTCCTAAGGTGGGATTTAACGGTGGCTTGGAATGAACTGTCTCATCCGGGGGCTGAGGCGGGAGAACCCCCCTACTCTATCTCTCCTCCGCCGCGGGAAAACACGATAAACTGGACAGAGGACCATGGGAAACAACAGCGCCCAATTATGGTTAGTTGCACCCATAATTGGGCGCATGCTATGTGTCAACAAAAAGGTATATACAGTGGGGACAGAAAGTATTCAGATCCCCTTAAATTTTTCACTCTTTGTTATATTGCAGCCATTTGCTAAAATTGTTTAAGTTCATTTTTTTCCTCATTAATGTACACACAGCACTCCATATTGACAGAAAAACACAGAATTGTTGACATTTTTGCAGATTTATTAAAAAAGAAAAACTGAAATATCACATGGACCTAAGTATTCAGACCCTTTGCTCAGTATTTAGTAGAAGTACCCTTTTGATCTAATACATCCATGAGTCTTTTTGGGAAAGATGCAACAAGTTTTTCACACCTGGATTTGGGGATCCTCTGCCATTCCTCCTTGCAGATCCTCTCCAGTTCTGTCAGGTTGGATGGTAAACGTTGGTGGACAGCCATTTTAAGGTCTCTCCAGAGATGCTCAATTGGGTTTAAGTCAGGGCTCTGGCTGGGCTATTCAAGAACAGTCACGGAGTTGTTGTAAAGCCACTCCTTCGTTATTTTAGCTCTGTGCTTAGGGTCATTGACTTGTTGGAAGGTAAACCTTCGGCCCAGTCTGAGGTGCTGAGCACTCTGGAGAAGGTTTTCATCCAGGATATCCCTGTACTTGGCCGCATTCATCTTTCCCTCGATTGCAACCAGTCGTCCTGTCCCTGCAGCTGAAAAACACCCCACAGCATGATGCTGCCTCCACCATGCTTCACTGTTGGAACTGTATTGGACAGGTGATGAGCAGTGCCTGGTTTTCTCCACACATACCACTTAGAATTAAGGCCAAAAAGTTCTATCTTGGTCTCATCAGACCAGAGAATCTTATTTCTCACCATCTTGGAGTCCTTCGGGTGTTTTTTAGCAAACTCCATGCAGGCTTTCATGTGTCTTGCACTGAGGAGAGGCTTCCGTCGGGCCACTCTGCCATAAAGTCCCGACTGGTGGAGGACTGCAGTGATAGTTGACTTTCTACAACTTTCTCCCATCTCCCGACTGCATCTCTGGAGCTCAGCCACAGTGATCTTTTGGTTCTTCTTTACCTCTCTCACCAAGGCTCTTCTCCCCCGATAGCTCAGTTTGGCCGGATGGCCAGCTCTAGGAAGGGTTCTGGTCGTCCCTAACGTCTTCCATTTAAGGATTATGGAGGCCACTGTGCTCTTAGGAACCTTAAGTGCAGCAGAAATTTTTTCTGTAACCTTGGCCAGATCTGTGCCTTGCCACAATTCTGTCTCTGAGCTCTTCAGGCAGTTCCTTTGACCTCATGATTCTCATTTGCTCTGACATGCACTGTGAGCTGTAAGGTCTTATATAGACAGGTGTGTGACTTTCCTAATCAAGTCCAATCAGTATAATTAAACACAGCTGGACTCAAATGAAGGTGTTGAACCATCTCAAGGATGATCAGAAGAAATGGACAGCACCTGAGTTAGATATATGAGTGTCACAGCAAAAGGTCTGAATACTTAGGACAATGTGATATTTCAGTTTTTCTTTTTTAACAAATCTGCAAAAATGTCAACAATTCTGTGTTTTCTGTCAATATGGGGTGCTGTGTGTACATTAATCAGGAAAAAAATTAACGTAAATGATTTTAACAAATGGCTGCAATATAACAAAGAGTGAAAAATTTAAGGGGGTCTGAATACTTTTACTGTATATATATCTATATATATATATACATATATATAAGAATGAAAGTGAATATAATGTAATACATACATACACTTATGTGTCTGTATTGGTAGCACACTGGCACTCCATTTTTGGATGTGTCCACCTCATTTAATTATATTCACTTTCATTCTTATATATACATTTTTGCTGACACATATCATGCGCCCAATTAAAATCATGGGTTACTCTATAGCAGTGGTTCTCAACTCCTGTCCTCAGGACCCACTAACAGGCCAGGTTTACAAGATAACTGAAATACATCACAGGTGATATAATTTGCTGCTCAGTGATTGCAGTATTCTAGCCTGCATCTCCCCCAAGGTAATACTTAAAATCTGGCCTGTTGGTGGGTCCTGAGGACTGGAGTTGAGAACCACTGCTCTATAGGTAATGTATAAATTGCTAGATCTCACTCTCCTCTCTTTCATTTAGAGAGCATGGTACACTCTTTGATATTCTAATTACCTATTCATTTAGTTATTTAACCCTGTAACTAAATTCATGCATCCTACTCCTGATGATTGGCTGTAGACGCCATGAAACGCATCGAGTCTTCATTCAAGGGTGCCAAGTCAAGCTTGCCTATAAACATGAATTCTGTTTACATTATGTATTGCTTGCATTTATCATTATAATTATCTCTAATTGATTCATATGTTTATTATACTTATTGTACCAATCATGTCCATTTATTATTGATATTAAAGTGGAGTTCCACCCAAAAGTGGAACTTTCGCTCATTTGTCTCCTCTCCCCCTTCAGTGCCACCTTTCGGGGCGGAGGGGGTACAGGATACCTGTCTCCGACAGGTATCCTGTTCCCACTTCTAGCAGTCCGGGCCGTGGCCCGTGACATTACCGCGGGGCTCCCTCCTCCTCTCCCTGTTGCCGGGCCAGTAGGAGAGAGGAGCGGGGCCTCACTTGTAAGGTACCCTTACCCGCAATGGCGGCGGCAGCACTCGACAGCTGATGGAAACATCAGCTGCGGTGCCGACATCTCTGGACTCCAGGACAGGTAAGTGTCCTATTGTTAAAATCCAGCAGCTGCAGTATGTGTAGCTGCTGGCTTTTAATTTTTTTTTTTGGGGGGGGGGGGGGGCGGAACACCGCTTTAAATGTGTTATTATTATATTTATTATGGTTTTTCTCATTTATCTCATGCATTGTATATTATTTATATTATGCATTATATATCATATTTATTAATTTATCGAATGTATTAATTTATTATGGTTTCATATAGGGATTATGACATTCAGTCAATTTATAGTTAGGTATTTTATACATTATCATCTACAAAAACATGGCTCAAGTAAAGTCCCAAATCCATTTTCTCTTCTTTTCGCATATATTCAGGGATGGAGGCTTGCCTTTGTGGTGCTTGGGTCTAAATAGGTCACTCTCTGTTTTTAGTTTGAGTGAGAAGATTGGAAGAGCTCAGGGGATCCAGTGGCAGTAGATCTGGTAGTCTAGTGAAAGACTGGGAGCTCAGTTGAGTGAAGTTCTACAATAGGAGATTGTAGAGAAAGTGAAGGAGTTCATTGAAACCTTTGTTAGAAACTGATCAGAATCCAAAACTATACCTCTCACATGTGTACAGATAGAGATAGCGGCGCTAATATAAATTGTGTAAGATAATGGGTCAGAGCAGCATAATGCCTATGACCCTCTACTTATACATAAAAATAATAATAATAATAATAATAATAATAATAATAATAATAGTGTCATGAAAAAAAATTATTTTCATCATGAAAAAAATTTCTTTAAACACCCAGTGAAAAGTGTCACTATAAATAATAAATTACAAGAAATGAATTAGAGCCCTTGCACACTGGGGCGGTTTGCAGGCGCTATTGCGCTAATAATAGCGCCTGCAAACCGCCCCGAAAGTGCCGCTGCATGTATTCCTGTGTGAAAGCCCCGAGGGCTTGCACACTGGAGCGATGCGCTGGCAGGACGGTAATAAAAGTCCTGCTAGCAGCATCTTCGGAGCGGTGAAGGAGCGGTGTGTATACCGCTCCTTTACCGCTCCTGCCCATTGAAATCAATGGGACGGCACGGCTATACCGCCGGCAATGCGCCTCTGCAGAGGCGCTTTGCGGTGGTTTTTAACCCTTTCTCGGCCGCTAGCGGGGGGTAAAACCGCCCCGCTAGCGGCCGCATACCGACGGTAAAACGCCGCTATTAATAGCGGCGTTTTACCGCCGACGCCGCCCCCCGCCCCAGTGTGCAAGGGCTCTTATCAAGCTCAACAGTTGTTTTTCAATCTTCTTGTGTGAAAAATCTTCTACTCTTCCACCACACCACCGTGATAGTGACGCCACTCCCTCTGAAGAGCGCACTCACCAGATTGTATAGCCACCCACTCTCGTGTTCGGCAAAACAGCAATTGTACCACACCTGGGTTGCATGTGATGAACCGTGAATCCAATCAAGCCAGCTCCATATGTGAAAAAATGAATAAGGTGCTCCACATAGCGTGATACCATTTTGACAGATTTATTAAAATCACTTCAAACACACTTCAATGGTTACACTCACTTTTAAACTGAAACATAAAAGCCTTTAAAAAAATCCACAGCAAGCAACAAGATCAGTGATCCAACGGTGCACCGCGGTCAAAGCGGACCTGAAGTGTAAACTGATGTATCTCTCACCCAACCTTCTAAGGCCCAGCCATCCGATCGGTGTAGTCCTCCTCAGACAGCGGCATCTAATGTCAGTGCAATGGAATGCCGTGTGACCATGCCCAAGACATGTTTCCTCGAAAAGACTTCTTCAAATGGTATTGGCTACACGGATGGTTCATCAATCCTTATATACTATCTATGATCAGTCATGTGATCATCATCAGTCATGTGACCTCCTGCTCTGCACATGCTCACACTTCGTGTCCCCCTGACCGTGAAGCACAGGTACAAAGACTGAATAAATTAGTGGATCACAAACATTTTTACGGTGTGTAGTTAGAATGCTGATGGCGAGGAAGATGTCTCGGGATCTCTAAGGAATTTGGAGAATCTTTTGGAAATACAAGTTAAAATTTGGTGGGATGTTTTCACGTTTGAGGTGGTTTCTATTCATTGACCACTGATAATATATTTCCCTTTTTTTAGACTCGCTTGCAGTCATCCATATTTTTTATTAATAGGATCAGATTGTGTTTCAGTCATTGTTTGTCCTATTCAGCTGTATGATAGTATCATGACTAATATATATAGCTTATATTTTAAACTAGACAAATTCATTATCTCCTGTTGAAATGTTCATTTTAATTTAATAATATTCATTTTTATTGGTTACTTTTCCACATTTGGGATCCACTAATTTATTCAGTCTTTGTACCTGTGCTTCACGGTCAGGGGGACACGAAGTGTGAGCATGTGCAGAGCAGGAGGTCACATGACTGATGATGATCACATGACTGATCATAGATAGTATATAAGGATTGGTGAACCGTCCGTGTAGCCAATCCCATTTGAAGAAGTCTTTTCGAGGAAACATGTCTTGGGCATGGTCACACGGCATTCCATCACACTGACATTAGATGCCGCTGTCTGAGGAGGACTACACCGATCGGATGGCTGGGCCTTAGAAGGTTGGGTGAGAGATACACCAGTTTACACTTCAGGTCCGCTGTGACCGCGGTGCACCGTTGGATCACTGATCCTGTTGCTTGCTGTGCTAGCTGGGTGCCTTTTCCTGCATGGCTGTCTGCCTATAGAAGTCTCGGAGTCTCCTGTTCTGTTTAAGAGACAATAAACCTCTTTGCATTCAAGAAGTGTCTGGCACCCATCAATCCACCTTGCATTACACCCACCATGCCTTGTATCCCACTCTACACAGAAGGATATCAGCTGTCCCTAACTCTGGAGGTCACCATTAGGCCTAAAGCGACCCGGGACTTTGCTACATTTAGGTATGCTATAACCGCTTGCCGACTGCATACTGTACATATACGTTCTGTCAGTAGAGAAGGTAGTGATCCTGTGTTTCTGCAAAGCAGGAACACGGATTTCTGCCTTCCCAAAGAACAAGCACCTCCCACACAGTAACCAAGCACATTTTAGGCACACATTTAACCCTTTGATCGCCCCTGATGTTAACCCCTTCCCAGCCAGTGTCATTAGTACAGTGACATATTTTTAGCACTGATCACTGTATTAGTGTCACTGGTTCCCAAAAAAGTGTCACTTAGTGTCTGGTTTGCCCGCCGTAATCCCGCTATAAGTCCCTGATCACAGCCATTACTAGTATATAAAAAAAAATCTCAAAATCCATAAATCTATCTCCTATTTTGTAGACGCTATAACTTTTGTGCAAACCAATCAATATACGCTTATTGGGATTCTTTTTTACCAAAAATATTTAGCAGAATACAAATTGGCCTACACTGATGAAGAAATTAGATTTTTTACATGTTTCTATTGGATATGTTTTATAGTATAAAGTAAAAAATATTGTTTTTTTTTCAAAATTGTCTGTCTTTTTGTGTTTATAATGCAAAAAATACATCCCACCAAAAGAAAGTTCTATTTGTGGAAAAAAATTTAATATGGGTACAGCGTCGCATGCCTGCGCAATTGTCAGTTAAAGTAACGCAGTGCCGTATCATAAAAAATGGCCCAGTCATGAAGTGGGGTAAACCTTCCGGAGCAGAAGTGGTTAATGTGGGGGCATTCAATCTTTTGAAGAGCGAGGGCCACTTAAGTGATTTTTCATAAACTGGTCGCAGGCCACAATGAACGATGAGGTTTTAACACCCCCCCCCCCCCAAACCGCAAATGTAAACAAGTCTTTACTGTCCTGAGCCCCCTATAAGACTGCTTTCACACTGATGCGCTGCGGTTTACGCACACCGCGGGCACAGCACTGTGCACCTGCAGCTTTCATGTGGTTTAGCTGCACTTTCTGAAAGTACACCAAACTCCTGCATTTAGGAAAGCTGTAAGTGAACTGCGCTGCACCTGCGGATGAGTGTGAAAGCAGCTAATAACCCTTTTTTATAAGTGATAATATCATACCTCCCAACATTTTGAGATGAGAATGAGGGACACCTACTAACAAACGTATTTAGGCATAGGACACGCCCCCTGCCACACCCCTTAAAGGAAAATTAACCCAAAAAAAGGTTAATTAAATCCACAAGGACTTTTTTTTACCACTACTATTCCTTTATATTGGCTCTTAAAATGTACAAATGCAGCAGTTTAGAAATTGGATGAAAGGTTTATCACTGGGAAACACTTTTTGAAAGATAAAAAGTACATTTTATATACATCTATATAGGTCAGACCAAAATGAGGGACAAATGAGGAGGAAAGAGGGACAGAGGGACATTGCTCCAAATCAGGGACAGTCCCTCGAAATCAGGGACAGTTGGGAGCTATGGCTAATATGCCCATTGCAAAAGTGCAGTGCATGTGATTTTTAATACACTGGCTCTCTACCTCTTCCAGCTTCTGCTGGAATCACTCTCCAGGCTGCTAGAAAAGTCCCAGGCAAAGTGCACCTAGTATCACTCCGCCTGAGACAGGAGCCGATGCTACAGAGGAAGCATCAGCTTATGCGGCTTCTGCTCCCTCCACAGTCGCCTGCTTCCTCTGCTACCAGCGCCGGCTCCATGCACTCTGATGCTCTGGGATGGCAGGTCAGCAACCCGTTGCTTGCAATCTGGGCATGCTGACTCCCCATTCCAGAGCATGAGGTCGTGGGCCACATCAGAGGGCTCTGCGGGCCACAGGTTGAACACCCCTGCTTTAAAGAGACTAGTTCCTAATACCGTTCTCCGGGGAAAGTAAAAATGTCCTCTTGCAGTAGGGCTGCACTGCAAGGGTTAAATGCTCATTTAGGTCTAGGGTACCTAGAAAAGTCGTTTTATTTATCTAATCCCCTGTTTACCCCATCAGCAGCAGTTGCTTCCCAAAACCTAAACAGGCATTCAAAGATTGCAATGTGGGGTTGGACCTATTGCAAAGGGGGATTTTTACTTTTCCCAGGGTTCAGCTTTAAATCCCTTAGTCCCTCTTGACATTCCTATAAAATCACCCCTCCCCCTAAACTACCTACCACTCTAAAGGAAAGAAAGGGGTTCCCCTTATGCCCCGTACACACGAGCAAAAGTCCTATTGGTTGGAAAATTCGACCGTGTGTATGCTCCATCGGACTTTTGCTGGCAGAATTCCAGCCAGCAAAAGATTGGGGGCAGGTTCTCTATTTTTCGGTCGGAAAAAGTTCCTATCCGAAAATGCGTTTGTATGCAATTTGGACGCGCAAAAAACCACACATGCTCGGAAACAATTTGACGCATGCTTGGAAGCATTGAACTTAATTTTCTCGGCTTGTCGTAGTGTTGTACGTCACCACATTCTTGACGGTCGAAAGTTCAGCGAACTTTTGTGTGACCGTGTGTATGCTAGACAAGCTTGAGCGGAATTCCATCGGAAAAACCATCCAAGATTTTTCCGATGGAAATTCTGCTCGTTTGTACGGGGCATTAGTCCCTGCAGCCACCAAATCACTCCATTTACCTCTGTAAGCTGTGACTGAGGTTGGGTCTATGTGAAGCAGAGGCAGTCATTCATATCGCTGTTATATTCTAATTCTGCATTCTAATTCTACTTTACTGGGCTGTACTTATTGAGCCTGACATGTTAAATAAAGTGTCATGAGGTCAGAGATCACATATGACATATGCTGCCCTATCAACTGTGTGACCCAACATTGTGGAGTTGGGAGATGATTTGTGATGTCACGCAGTTGCCAGTAGGGTTGTCACCTGTCCGGGATTCACCCGGACAGTTTGTATTTGGAATCATGCGTCCGGGTTTCAGACTGCCCAAAACCTGGACACATTATTCAGACTGGACTATGGCCTCCCAGCAGGTTTGCTGGTTGCAGTTGGCTAAGCTGAAAGTGTCTGTTACACTCTTTTTTACACTGCCCAAAGCCAGCACTAACAAAACTAACAATCCCCCCCCCACACTGACGGGAGAGGAGAGGGGGCTCAATCTGTACCTCTTCCTCCCGCCCCTTCCCTCTGTGTCTGCCCACACTCCAATCCCCAGCACTGTGCCTCAGAAAAGGATAGTGGGGGCCAGAAATTGGAAGTCTAGCAGCCTCAGATACATCTGAAGGAGAGGTGCTGACTGCCAAGGGGTGAGTGAGCTCACCATCCATCCCTGTCTGTGACTGAAGTCCCCCCCCCTTCTCTCTAGTGAGAACACTAAGGTAAATCAGGGTTCTCAGAGTACCCTTTACATCAGAGTTCCCCTTTACACCAGAGGCCACAGTGTTCCTGCTTACAGCAGAGTCCTCTCCGTACATAAGAGTGCTCAGTGTTCCCCCTTAAATCTGGATTTTCAGAGCATTCCTTAGAGTCCCCAGAGTTCTCCCTTACATCAGAGTCTGCAGAGTCCCCCCTTACAGTGAAAGGGAACTCTGCGAGTTCATATGTAAAAGGGAAACTCTGTGGATTCAGATTGGCTAAAGCCAATGGACACTATTCTGTACTACTTCTCCTGGATCCTCCTCAAAAAACTCCACTCCTTTGGTCTCCGTGACTGTACTCTTCGCTGGTTCTCATCCTACCTATCCCACCGCTCCTTCAGTGTCACTTACAACTCTACTTCCTCCTCTCCTCTTACTTTTTCCGTTGGGGTCCCCCAAGGTTCTGTTCTTGGACCTCTTCTTTTCTCAATCTACACCACCTCCTTGGGTCAGTTGATTGCCTCCCACGGCTTTAAATATCATCTCTACGCTGATGACACCCAAATCTATCTCTCCACCCCCCAGCTCTCTCCATCTGTCTCCTCACGCATTACCAACTTACTAGCAGACATATCAGCCTGGATGTCACATCACTTTCTCAAACTCAACCTATCCAAAACCGAGCTCATGATATTTCCTCCCTCAGGTGCCACTTCCCCTGATTTCCCTGTCAAGATCAACGGCTCAACTATCAACCCATCTCCCCACGCCAAGGTCTTAGGTGTAATCCTGGACTCTGAACTAACCTATCACTATCCAAAGCTTGCCGCCTCAATCTTCACAACATCTCCAAGATACGCCCCTTCCTAACCAATGACACCACATAGCTTCTAATCCACTCCCTGGTCATCTCCCGCCTCGATTACTGCAACTCCCTCCTCATTGGTTTACCTCTAAATAGGCTATCCCCACTTCAGTCCATCATGAACGCTGCTGTCAGGCTCATCCACCACACAAACCGCTCAGCGTCTGCCACACCCCTCTGCCAATCCCTCCATTGGCTGCCACTCAGTCACCGAATTAAATTCAAGATACTAACTATAACTTACAAAGCCATCCACAACCTGGCCCCCAGCTACATCTCTAACCTAGTCACAAAATACCAACCTAATCGTTCTCTTCGCTCCTCCCAAGACCTCCTGCTCTCAAACTCCCTTGTCACCTCATCCCATGCTCGCCTTCAGGACTTCTCCAGAGCCTCTCCCATCCTCTGGAATGCTCTACCCCAATCCGTCCGATTTTCTCCTACTTTATCCACTTTCAGACGATCCCTGAAAACTCATCTCTTCAGAGAAGCCTATCTGGCCCCCACCTAACAACTGTACATTTATCTTCTCAATCAGCACATCACCCACAGTTATTACCTCTTGTAGCTCTTGACCTTCCCTCTTAGATTGTAAGCTCTAAGGAGCAGGGCCCTCTGATTCCTACTGTATCAAATTGTATTGTATTTGTACTGTTTACCCTCAAGTTGTAAAGCACTACGTAAACTGTTGGCGCTATATAAATACTGTATAATAATAATAATAATAATTAAAAAAAAAGGGGAACTTTGTGGACTCTGATGTAAAGGGGGACTTTTGTTATTAACGTCATATGATTAGAAATGTTATTTAATAGCAAAATATATGTATACTTTATACTTTAAAAAAAAAAATTGCTGTGCACCGCTAAAGTGTTTGGGTTTGATTTGAAGAAAAGGTGACAACCCTAGTTGCCAGGCCAGCGGCTGTGAGACTTCAGATGACCTCTGACCTTCTGATTGCTCCAGCAATGGCACCCATATATCTATCACGTCGGGTCCCTTTTTAAAACTGTTGTTCTCAACCAGTTTCAAGCTGTATCATTAAAAACTAATTGGCAGACCTGAAATTTACATATCCATTATGTGCAATACCTCTGTGCTCTACCTGCAAACATCTTGGAGAAATCAGAGATCATAAATCGAGCCGTTGGCATTCCAGTCATGTATAATCGAAAAGGTTACTAAGCATAAGCCAGCACAACTTGTAATGAAGTGCAGATCATTTCCAGGCTCATAAAGTAGCATTAATTGCACTTAGTAGCACCTGCTCCAGCCTGCTGAGTCACCAGTTCTGTGTAGATGAGAAATATTGTCCAACAGAAGAAAGACATTCATACACAGGCTGGCAGTTTAAAAAAGAAAAATGCAAATCGGGAAAGTCGTCAACTCCATCATTAATTTCCAAGTCACAAAATTCCAGAGCAAGACCCGTGAAAACAGTTGATGATAATAATCTTACTGTAGAATTATAAGAGTGCGGAAATTAGGATATAACTAGGAACATTTTATTTGAACATCTACTGCCATAATTAATACAGCTGGAGAGCAGAAACAGATAATGAATTCTGCACCGATAGGTACGTTTAGGGATGAATACACATGCTTAAAATACTCAATATAAATGAAATCTGTCACAAACCTTGGAAAGTCAAAATTAGTAATTAATGATAAAACATACAGACGGCATGTACCTCCAGTGGCAACTGCATGACAAAATGTAAGTCCATGAATATAAAGACCCAAACATGACCATCAATCTCAACGTTACCCTTCAGGTCTTTATATCCCTGGACTTCCATTTCTCTTTATGTCAAGCTTGGCCTCAACCTTTTTTTATTAATATTATTATTATTATACAGAATTTATATAGCACCAACAGGACTTTACAGCGTTAGGCCAAACAGTACAGGTACAACACAATCCAATACAGGAGGAATCAGAGGATTTTGCTTGTTAGAGCTTACACTGTAGAAGAGAGGGTCAAGTGATACAAAAGGTTATAGCTGTGGGGGATGAGCTATTGAAGAAAATTAAAGTACAGTTGCTAGGTGGAGGCAGGATAGGCTTCTCTGAAGAGAGAAGTTTTCAGGGATCGCCTAAAAGTGGATAGATTTAGAGATAGTCTGACAGATTGGGGTAGGGAATTCCAAAGGATAGGAGAGGCTCGGGAGAAGTCCCGGAGGCGAGTATGGGAGGAGGTGACGAGAGAGCAGGAGGTCTTAGGAGGAATGAAGAGGACGTTTTGGTTGGTATTTGGAGACTAGGTTAGTGATGTAGCTGGGGGCAGTTTTGTGGATGGCTTTGTAAGTTATTGCTAGTATTTTGTATTAAATTTGTTGGGTGAGTGGCAGCCAATCGAGAGACTGGCAGAGAGGGGTAGCAGACGCTGAGTGGTTTGTAAGGTGGATGAGTCTGCCAGCAGCATTCATGATGGACTGAAGGGGGATAACCTATTTAAAGGTAAGGCAATAAGGAGAGAGTTGTAGAAGTTTAGGTGAGAAATAACCAAGGAATGAATTAGGAGCTTTGTGGTCTCATTGGTTAAAATGGGATGTATTTTGCAAATGTTGCGGAGGTTGAGCCGGCAAGCTTTGGAAAGTGATTGGATGTGGGGCCCAAAGGAGAGTTCAGGCTAACACCTAGCACCCTGGCATGTGGGGATGGGCTGATGGTTGTGCCATTGCTCTTGATAGAGAAGACCTTTTCTCCCTTTCTTGAGTCTCCTTATTGGTACATTAATGCGATGGGCCTCAGTGACCAATTGAGAGGCAGGAAGGTGGAACCAGATCAACGTCTATAGAAAAAGACTAAATTTCCATATAGCTTAAGTTGTCTATAGCGTTCAATTCCCGTGAGTCCCTGATTTGATTATGGTGGTATACATAAGAGGGCTGCCCCAAGAGTAATGTAAAAGTGGTCTTAACAATTTTTAGTTCCATAACTTTCTATTAAAGTTCAACAGAGAGTACAGAGAATCATATGAGAGAAGTTAAATATACACAAAATGTATAACTCCGGAACAGGTGTACTGCTTGAAAAGTTCAAAAAAAATTATTACTCAATAGCATTGCACAAAATAAGGATTTGTAGCGCTACCCCTGTAGGAGACGCTGAATAGTGTAAGACCTCTGTGCCTTTTCCGACCTTCACAACTCTTTGACCTTTCTGTCTGACACTCTGGGTTTAGTAATGCATCTTGCAACCAAACCAAGGAGTTTGTCAGAACTATCTTTCACCATACACTTAAAAGCATTAGGCAAAGTAATAAAATGGAATTCTGCTGCATTGACACAACCCAAATAGTGACAATAGGGTTGATTTACTAAAGCTGGGGAGTGATAAATCTGGTGCAGCTCTGCATAGAAACCAATCAGCTTCCAATTTTTTTGTCAAAGCTTACTTCAACAAGCTGAAGTTAGAAGCTGATTAGCTAGCATGCACAGCTGTACAAGCTTTTGCACTTTCCAGTTTTAATAAATCGACCCCAATGTCAACAATCAGGTATATCAACAACTGTGAACAGGTAGATAAGCAGCTATAAATGGTAAATGGAATAAAATAGACTAGCTAACCAAACTCAGCTTAGCCATAACAATAGCCCTGAAATGCAACTATGGCAGCTGGACTAGGAAAATATTGGATCAGGAGGCTATGCTGCCACAGAGCATTCAGGAATATGCTAGGCCAGTAGTTGAGGTTGCTAGAAATTAAGGAAGAGAAGGAGAAGGAGGATAGCAATTCTGAAGAATAACAATAACAATAATCCTAATGTCCCTATGAATGTCCTGCAGGGGATTCTCAATCTTCTACCGGCAATGTGGGGACCCTATTATTGTTTTGGAAGCCCTTAATGATAATGCGGATGGTTCTGCTAGCAGAGAGGAACTGTAGTTATGGAGAATGTGTAGTATTCCATTGGGCAGAGTTTTGATCTCAGACTACTAATAGTATAAGTGGGCTTGCTCTCAGAGTGATGTAATATAACTTGGCGCATGGCCCTATCACCAGTCCTCAGATATGACGGTGGTCCTTCTGAAACTCCTGTGTTGGTGATGATGGTTGCTGTGTAACTGAAGGCATACATTGGTGTGATGACCACTGCACCACTGAGGGCATCCACTGGTGTGTCTCTGAAGAACTGCCGCTGAGAAGAGACAGCAGCTTTTTAACTGAAGGATTTCCCCTCCCAAAGATGTTGGTACACCCTGATGTGCTCACTACGGTCCCGTGCTGCCAAGAGAGTGAACCTGTCCACAGCAACTCCTTATAAGGCCTCTTGACCCTCCTTCTGCTACCAGTCTTCATGTGAGTTGCACACAAGGCTTCCTGGGAGTTGCAGTTTAATCAGGTCATAGTATAATGTTAGAAGGTAGTTTTGGTCCTATAATTCCCTGCTTCTTATTTAGAGGTAATCCCTCCGCTAGAGATCAAGAAAGGGCACTAGAGTATTGCATAGTTTTGTATTCAGTAGAAGTTTGTTAGTGAGACCAACAAGCCCATTTTTGCTGTAAAGTAAAAGCCTATCCAAGGATATTTGTATAAGTTCTTCCATTTAGACTACTGTATTCAATCTGATAAATCATTCTTTCAAGGACGGTATTCAACATTGACGCAAATGAACAGGAATGCACATCCAGCAGCATCAGTCATTTAAATCATTGACCTTGGGGTTCAGCAACCTCCAAGAACTATGCAAGGTAAGCATGGTAAGCTGAAGTTTATTATGACATAATTCCTTAATGGCCCTGAGCCTGGAGCGTTTTTACACGAGCGCTTTGTTGTGTGGCGAAATCGCACCACGTTTGGGGTGCCATTCAGGAATCGCGGGCAGAATTGCTCAAGTGTGAATGGGGCCTGAGTAGTATAGAAAGGAAATGGCAAATACCTGATTCTGTTTATTCAAACACACCTGACAGAGAGGACTACATATGTGTACCAGCCGAGCAATAGCTGACATCACAGGACTGTAGAGCTACGATTATTTCTTCCCCATCTGCTGATTTATAATGATTCCTTTGTTCTTCTGCAATCACCTGCTGTAAGAATAATGTATGATCTCTCCCACTGTAAACTTCCTATAGAAGCTGCCTGGTATTATTTCAGCTGATGATGGTTCATGCTTTAAATAACAGTTGTGTTTTTTTTACAGATGGCATCAACGTAGAACATGCTCTTAGCTAATGTTATTCTTGACGCAGTAGATTCTGCAGACGTAGGTCTGACACCAGCATGCCTGGAAGATAGGATCTCCATTGTTACAGGAAAAGAGCTTATGCCCAGCTTGCATGGTATTTCATAGCTAGCTTAAAGTGTTTGTTAACCCCAAAAAAACAAAAAAACAATTGATTTCCTGGTCCCTTGAAGAACATTAAACAGCACAGCGCTTGTGCCGTGTAATCTGCCCCCCTCTAGGCTGTAAAAAAAAAAAAAACTGAATCTGCCACTTCCTGTATGGCCTCTCTAAACAGACTATGAAAATCGGGGCATTAGCACAGTGGCAGACAATATGGAACCAGGCAGCGAAGAGCTCAATGTGTACGCTATATAAAGAAAACTCATACAAAATCCTTTACTTCTGGTACATGACTCCAGATGTGCTACACACTATCTTCCCTAATAGCTCAGATAAATGCTGGCGCTGCCAAAAAGCTAAAGGCACTCTTATACACGTGTATTGGACCTGCCCACTACTGGCACGGTACTGGGAGATGGTTAGTCACCTCCTTGCCCGCCTCTTGGAAACCGAAGTCCAGGAGACCCCAAAATTCTTCCTATTGGGCCTATCACCACTAAAAATCTGTAGACCATACAAGAAACTAGTACAACACATACTCACGGCAGCACGCTGTCTAATAGCCCTACATTGGAAACGCATTTCTCCACCCTCTGCTGAAGATCTATACGCTAGAATCAAGGATGTAGAATTGATGGAGAAAATGACAGCTAGAATCCAAGATAGACTGGAGGCACATAACAGGGTTTGGGAGCTGTGGCACCTCCGGGAGGACCCACCATGATCAGGTAATAAAATCTACTAGAAGGCTCTTCTTCTCTTTCCCCTTCTTTGATTTTCTCCCTCCTATCCTATTCCTAATCCCCATATATCACAGGTTTATTCAACTTTGTTTTCTTTTACAAATACCTGTTTTATTTTTGTGTGTTTTTTGTTCTTTCCCAGTCAAGAAGACTGGAACACAATTCAGCATCTGAATGAACGTTCACATTTGCCTTACTGTTTATCATAGGAACTATTACCACTAAGTCATACATAATACATGTATATTACCACTTATGGATACACTGGACAATGTTTGCGATTTTCTATGTTCCTTTATTTTGTATTACTAAAATCTATAATAAAAATTGTTATTTGTAAATACAAATTTAGCACTGTTTTCAGGCTGGTCACGTGACTCTCGGCCAGGTTTCCAGGGCTACTGCAGGAGAGGCATGATTTCCCTGGCTGACGTCAGAGGGAGATCACGGCCCCTCCTGTAGAAGCCATCCATCGGATGTATACAGCGGCCACGAGTCATGTGACCGGCCTGAGGATCGTTGTAAATCAGTATTTACAACGCTCGTTTTTATGAAAGACTTCGGCTATAGGATTTGCATTTCAGAGATCAAGTCTTGAAATTTAAAGCTAAATTTCATGTATGGACATTTTTGTATAGTTACATTGGTTCAACTTGGCCCTATGTATGTATGTGCCATACCTGTGGTATCCACATGTGTTATGGAAATTTGGTTGTACGCAGAGCACACAGCCAAATCTCCTGTTTCTAAACATAATAGCAATTTCGTCTAATGAAATAAATGCAATGCATCTCACCTTTTGATCGTATCCATCCTCTGGTGTGTGCCCCAGCCATCCAACAAGACAAAACACATGGTTCTTACATTCCCATCTCAGCAAGACTGGCCTTTACAGCTCTGTCTGCCTCCTTTATTCAAAAGACCACAAAAGCAATCACAAACAGGAAGCCCTGGCCCCAACAGCCAATCGTTTCCTTCACAGGATATGACCTCACAGGATGTAAGTGACCATATAAGGATTTAACAACAGAATACAAAACAACCAATGAACAATGACTACAGGACATGATACAATATACTAAATGACGATGACTAAAGTTCCTTGTGCATGGATGAGAGATTATCTGCAGGTGTAGGTCATGGCACCCCAAACATGTTGATCAGGCATACCAGGGGCGACAAGAGCAAAACACCTCTAAACCGATAATGTCTTTGCAGAGCGAACGCATCCCCACCAGACGATCGTTCCGTGCATTGCACAGGGGCCCTTTTGCTGGCGGACATGTCCTCTCTCCGAAAAACACCTCCCTCCAAACACCAGGAAGTTTTCCATTACCTAACAGGTCTCAGCCAGCGTCGGACTGCTCCAGTCAGTTCTTTAGAACAGGCTGTGGTTGATCAGACACTGGGAGATTTATGACAACACATTAATATAACATTTCCACAACAGTTCCTCCTCTTGTCATATGATCCCATGTGTCCCTCGATGAATCCTGATCTTCTTCTTAGTCCATAAAAAGTAAAACACGGCTTGACATGTAGACTCTGTTGGAGATGACGTGGTGAGCTGTAGTAGTCGCCGGTCGGTCTGGGATCCTCTGTGTCTTGTACGTGGGTCAGGCTTCGGGGCATCTCATCAGGGAAGATGTGGTCATCCGCTCAGGCTCTGGTCACGCGTCCAATCAGGCAACAGGAGCACCTCATCATGGCATATAGAAGGAATAGAAACAAAAACAACATGAGTATATATACCCCTACTTCCTTCACTATGATCCGCTGCAAGATAAAAATTAAATCTCCAACGATTCCCAAACCCTTAAAAAGGATTCCAACCTTCACTATCTATAGCTCTGGCTTTGCCTTGCAGGGATCTAAACTTTATCCATATGGGCCTGAACTTTGTCACTACTATCCCTGATCCAGATATAACAATCTTTACTTATGAATCCCCAGAAACCCCCTTGGAATGTAGGAACTTCCTTGTAGCTTCAACCGTTACATGAAACATCCCATCCTCAATGGATGAAAAATTGTTCAAGCGTTTCATGAGCTCAAGCCCCCACCGTGTATAAGCAATTCCCTTCCAGCTGTCCCTGCCATTCTTACCTTCTCTCGCGCCATCAGACCCTCACGATCGGCCGCGACATAAGATGCTGGGACGAGTTTCATCAGCACACATGAACCTCTTGCCTTACGGGAAATTACCTTATAAAGCTGTAGATCCACATTAATACCAAACTTCAGTTGTAGCACACTTGTGGGCTACCTCGTTATCCCGATACCAAAGCTGGCAAGAACCAGAGCTATTGTTAAAATTATAACTAATTTTACCCTCTAGAAATGTTTTGTTGTTAAGTTCTTTTGACAGGTGTCTGTTTGGATTTTACTAGTTTGTCAAAACTCCTCACACCAATATGAACGTCACATATAGCATGTACCGCCATCATCGCTGGGGCACTAATACCCGACCATGTGCCCTGTTCTCTTTCTTAGCTAGTTGGGATGCTTTCCATCGTTACCCTTGCCAAAATGTATTAAACAAAAAAATATAAATGAACAAAGATACTCCTCTACTCTTTTGTGGTTGATCAGCTTCTTGCAGTGGCTGGCGTGGTCTCATCCCTCAAGCTTCTTTATAATGACCCAGTCACCTGGTTGGAAAGAATGTAAACTGGTTATTGTGTCAGGGTCCAGGGTGGACTCGTGAACCCTGTGGTGGACCTTTTGAAGTTCATGTTACAGTGATTGCACCCACCCCATCAGCTGAGAATGTAGGTGACAGCTAATGAGGAAAGTACAATTCTGTTTTTGGTTGACCTTCAAACAAACCTCATATGACAATAACCCAGACATCGGGACTGTGGTCACTGCATAACCTGTGTGTGGCTTACCATCCGGGGTGTAATACCTGGAACCAGTGACAAAAAAGTTCTTAGCATCTGGGATGGGAGCCTCTTTCACCAGACTGCTGCTTGCTGATTCAAATTCCATCAAAGAAAGACAGTCTTGGCACAAACTTGGTTAGAATTACAAAGGTTAGTATTGTTGGTTTGAAAATGTGTTATTCTCACCACTATCATCCCCCCTTTTCTTCCCTCCTCATTACAAACTGGAGGAAGACATGCAGGGTTTAGAATGGTGCAGAATAAAACAGTGAGTTAGCCTATGATACTTTTACCTTCTTATACACCTGTACACACACTTCCAGAAACTGGACCTGAAAAGATACTTATAAACAAAGGTTATTACTCTATCCTTCAAAGAATGGTAAACAATACAACATTCATGTACATTGGTAAATTGTCACTGACATTCCACAAAACCGATAATAACTAAACCCTCTGTAAATCTTACTTTCACGTTTTTTTTTTTTTTTTCCCCTAAAATACAAAACAGCCGCGACACACAAGAGAGCTGTCACGGGAGGTTCAAACATCTTGTTACCAAATACAAACAATGAAACAAAGACAAACATTTAGATACAAATGTGGGGGAGATATTTCATAGTTCCCAAAAACGAAAAAAGAATAAAAACGACCAGATGGAATGCTGCCTTCATTCTTTTAGCGATAGAAAAGAATACAATTTGAAAGGCACGAGAGCATTTCAAAATCTTTGCATGGACCAGCCACACAAAGTTCAAAAACAGGCCTGTGTATTTCTAATCACACAAATGTCTACTACGCATCCATCAACTCACTCAACATTACAGATTTCTGAAGCCGCAGTCGCGCAACATCAACTCCAGAGGGATACCCAAAATAGTATCCTTGGACCACCTATGTCAATCTTTCTGGGGTTTAATGGCCTTTTCCTCAGAACTCAGATTTCATGTATTATGTAGCTGACTGGGGTGCATGGACGACCTATTGCCCATGACGATTCAAATCGCTTTTTTGGCGAACTCGGCGTCCAGAGAACCCTGCGCTTTATTTTCAGAGCGATTATGGTTTGCGCCTTTATCACCATAATCGACCACCGCATTCCGATTATTATACACGGACTGAGCGGGGCTGTTAGCGTACTACTCCTCACGTTTATGCTAATACAATCGCAAACTGGAATTCCGACTATTATACACGGCCCAACCAGTCTCACGATATACAGCCCTCTAAACGTGTTTGTCCGACAACTACAAAAACACCATGAAATCCTCCGCTATTCAAAACAAAAACAAACTTATGGCTTCTGTCTGTACCCAGATATTACAACAATAACTTGGATGCCTCCTGTTTGCTCTCTACCCAAAACTGTATTACAGTATAAACCTTAATATAATTTAAAAATAAAAATAATTTCGTCCTTCCAAACACAAGTCAAAAGACCCCAAGCCCCTCCCACCAACTTCCTGTTGCACACCTGAGTAGGAAGAGGGAGGGGGAGGGGAAGCCTCAAATAGCTTCATATTTTTTTCTATTGTTAGGTTCAACTTTTAAATAAGTTGCTTATAGTTTATATTGCTTTGCCAAATTATTGCTTCTATAAGAAACATGACACGGAGTCAGGTATGTCTGTATCACAGTTCTGAGCCTCCCCCAAAGGACTGCTCCCTTTACTTCTTTTATAGGCAGTTACAAAAGCAGTAATCTTATCGGCATTACCAAATGTGGTTAAGGTACAAAGAGTTTCTCATCAGCGAACATGTAATGATTATTCAGCAGTTCCAAATTCCATCTAGATACAGATTGATAGAACAATTGATACGTACACAGGTAAGAAAGGAGCACAAACAATTTAAATAGAACAATTGATACGTACACAGGTAAGAAAGAAGCACAAACAATTTAAATAGAACAATTGATACGTACACAGGTAAGAAAAAACAGAAACAATTAAAGTGGAACTCTAAGTCATTATTTCAACCCTATCAATTTCCCCCTTTGACATCATCCTCTCCTTCCCCCTGGGTCCTCATGAATAAGTTCTAGTCAGTTTTTCCCCAGAGTCCTTTCCCTGACCGCGAGTTGTCAGAGGGGTAGAACCCATCCCCCTAGGTATTACCAACATCTTAAAATTCAAGAAGAGGAGTCTTATAGGAGTAGGGTGATGTCAATACACACTTATCAGTATACCCTGTCTATTCTCTTAATTTTCCTATTTATTTTCCTGTATACACATATATTCGTGATTGTAAGTGATATTAATATTAGAATAATAATTACCATTGGACTTAACAACCAGTGAAAGGTATTGGTTGCTGTAGAAGACATTCCACTAAATATATCCCACCAATGTGGTGCAGTATCCTGTTGTATCTGTGAGGAAAGATGTACTAGTCTACCTTTGTCAATAATAATTTGCTACTTTAGGATCATCTATAGCCCATTCGAAAGTTGTTGTTTCCTCTACTTCAAGTACATTAATACCAGGAGTCCATGCATATATTTGTAAAACAACAATCTTCAACAAAAAATCTGTAAGTAGATATTTCATCATGTTGTTTTCTCGGGTTGTTTCTTGCAATGTGATGCGTGTATCCAGGTAGGTTTTCCTTCCAGCTTTACTGAGGTGGCTGTGGTCAAGAGTACTTGGTAAGGACCTTCAAACCTGGGTTCCAATGTCTTTCTGGTGTGTTTCTTCACATATACATAATCCCCTGGTAGCAGAGTATGTGTACCTGTTATTGAATTAGGGTCTGGAAGAGAAGAATACACACTTTTGTGGATCTTAGTTAGACGTTGTTGTAATTGTATCACATATGCAGTCAAACTATCACATTGCAATTGCATACTCTGTGGAAAGTATAAACCCAATCTAGGTGCATTCCCAAAAAGTATCTCATATGGGGATAATCCTGTCTTTCCTGTTGGAGTGTACCTTATAGAGAACAAAGCCAAAGGCAGGCATTCTGGCCAAGGCTTGTTTAACTCTTGCATGGCTTTTTGTATTTTTAACTTTATTGTCCCATTTACTCTCTCCACTGATCCTGAACTCTGTGGGTGGTAAGGGGTGTGAAAACTTTGTTGAACCCCTAACATGGTCATCACATTCTGCATGATTTCTCCTGTAAAGTGTGTCCCCCTATCTGATTCTATGGTTTCAGGAAGACCAAACCTAGGTATTAACTCAGTGATCAGTTTCTTAGCTGTGGCTTTAGCTGTAGCTGATTTTACTGGATAACTTTCGGGCCAACCTGAGAATAAATCGATACACACGAGGACAAATTCAAAAGGGCCGCTCTTAGGCATTTGTATGTAATCAATTTGCAGTCTCTGGAAGGGGTATTGGGCCCGGACCTGGTGTTTTCGTGGGGTTTTTACTCTCTGTCCTGGGTTATTCAGGAGACAGATTTGGCAGGCTGCACAGTAGTTTCTTGCAGTGCTACTGAATCCAGGGGCGAGCCATCCTTGGTTCACAATCCTATACATGGAATTGGAACTGACGTGTGTGGGTAGGTGAACTGCCGCTGCCATTTCTGGGTACAGAGAGGCAGGCAGGCATATTTTGCCTCCTTCCCTCCATACATTGTCAAGGTCTGGTGCTGCTCCCATCCTGACCCACTTATCTTTCTCGCTCTCCCCTGCTTGCTCCTGTAATTTACTCAGCTGCTGCCATGTTGGTTCTGGGATACTCACCTCTACCGCTGCTAAGGTCTCAGGGCTTCCTTCCCCTAGAGCTGCCTGTTTTGCAGTCAAATCTGCAAATGCATTTCCTTTTGCCTCAATTGTTTTTGCGCTCATGTGTGCCGCTATCTTCATAATGGCTACTCGTTTAACCTTTTGAAGATTGTTCAGGACTCTCTTAATCCCTTCTCCATGTTTTACAGGTGTACCTGCTGCTGTCAGATAACCTCTAGCCCTCCATATGTGGCCATAATCGTGCGCTACACCATAAGCGTAGGCAGAGTCAGTGTAAATATTCCCTTCTCGTTCTTTTAAGTATTCTAGGGCTTGTTCTGAAGCTTTTAATTCTGCTTCCTGTGCTGACATGTGGGCTGGTAAGGCCTGTGCTTCAATTACCTGCGTATCAGTCACTACAGCATACCCTGTGTGATATTTACCCTTGTCATCAGCAAACCTACTACCATCTATATACAAGGTGTGCTCAGCATTTAAAATCGGTGTATCTGTAACATGTGGGAATCCCATTGTCTCCTGTTCCATGAGCTGAAAACAATCGTGCTGATCTACTTCTTTAAACAAAAGAGTGTCAGTGTCCTCATTTCTTTTCTCACTAGTACTATTAGTACTATCATTCCCCCTTGCCAAATCTGGTGACTGAAGAGGCAAAAAGGTGGCCAAATTTAAGGTTGTACAGCGCTGAAAAGTAACATTTGGAGGTAAGAGTAAAGTACACTGTAATCTTAATTGCCTAGCCATTGAAATGTGTTTGGGCTGTACCTGAGACAAGATTGCATGTATGTCATGTGTGGTATGCACTACGACTGGATTGTCTAGAACAATCTCTGATGACTTATCTATGATAATTGACACTGCAGCTACCGCCCGTACACAAGACGGTGAACCTCTAGATACTGGATCTAATGCTACTGAAAAGTAAGCGACTGGTCTTTGTTTTACATGTGCCTGTGTCAGAACACCTGTGGCGTGTCCAGTGATCTCAGCAATGTACAGATTAAATATCTTGGTGTAATCTGGTATACCAATAGCCGGGGCAGAAATCAACAACTTTTTCAAAGTGATAAACGACTCATAAGCTACTTCTGTAAGCACATACGGTACAATTTTCAAACAATCGTATAATGGCTGCATCAAAGCGCTAGCATGTGGTATCCACTGTCTACAATATGACACGATACCTAAAAACATACGCAATTGTTTGAAATTCCGTGGGGGTAACATTCCCTTTATCACTTGAACCCTCTCCTCAGTGAGATGTCTTGTACCCTGTGATATACAATGTCCCAAAAAGATAACTTTTTCCTGACACACTTGTAACTTTTTCTTATTAACCTTGCAACCTTTTTCTGCCAAAAATCGCAACAAATTAAGGGTGGTGGCCAAACAAGTTTCTTTGTCAGGGCAGCATAACAATAAATCATCCACATATTGTAACAATACACAGGAATCTGGTGGTACCCATTCTCCCAACACCGTTTGCAATGCTTGCGAATACAAGGTAGGTGAATGCGCCATACCCTGAGGTAGGCGTGTCCAGGTTAGTTGCCGGTTTTTTTATTGAAAATGCGAACCAAAGTTGGCATTCTTCAGCAAGCGGGACGGAAAAGAAAGCATTCGCTAAATCTATAACCGTAAAGTACATACTGGTTGATGGTATTTGTGACAGTAATGTATGTGGATTGGGTACTAAAGGTGTCATCGGGGCTAGTATTTTGTTGACCGCTCTAAGGTCTTGGACCATTCTATACTTAACCGGACTACCGCCTACTGATTTCTTTTTAACCGGGTACAAGGGAGTGTTTGCCGGTGATTTTACCTCTTTTAGAACTCCACTTTTTAAGAAGGATTGGACCTGCATTTCTATGGCCGTCTCTTGGGGTGCATGTGGATACTGCTTTTGTTGGGGAAGCACTGCTCCTGGAATCAGCTGTAGGGTAACCGGAGGTATGGGCAAAAGTCCAACATCAGCTGGATGTTTTTCCCATAGTTCTCCTGGAAGGGACGACAAAATCTGATCTAAGTCTGAAGGAGGTGTGCCGGACAATTCCGATTCCTCCTCTAGGTATTGTATCAGGTTACACATCTCCATGTGTTCTTGATTATCCCCTATAGCTAAGGTGACAGTGCCATCTGGGTGATAGGTAATGTTAGCTCCTATTTTCTGCAAAATGTCAGCTCCTAACAAATTAGTGGGGGCTCCTCTGGATACCAGAAAGCGTGAAAGGAACATGTGGTTTCCTACTTTAACTTTCAGAGGTTTTGTAAGCGGGGCGTCGGCTAAAATGCCATCATATCCAGTTATTAGTAAAGTGTCAGGTGATTTTTGGCCAGGGAGTAGTTCAGAGTCAGAAAGTAACGAGCGTGAAGCTCCTGTATCGACTAAACAAGAGATTTTCTTATTACCAACCGTTATATTTGTCTTAAGCATTGTTGTTTTGGATTTTTCTAAAACCGGGGTGAGTCATGCTCGTGGACCATCTCCCTGCTGCCTGATATGACTATTTTTGTTGTCCCTGGGCTGGTTCCTTCTCTGATTAACTGGAGAATCAACACCTTCCTCTCCTTCATCCCTTATTCTTTTCTTACAGTTGCGTCTGATGTGACCAATCTTGTTACAGTAGTGACAGGTAAGGGGTTTGCGAAAGGAACCTCTACCTTGCTCTTGGGGACCCCCGAGTGCGTTGATAGCATGAGATTTCCTCCCTTTGGTTTCTGCTAAGTCCGCCTCTATGCCTTGCGCTTTTTGTAACAACGTCCCTCTATCTCTAGTTGCCCTCCACTCTGGTGTGCAGGCTTTCAGTCTCTCACTTATCTGTGGAATTAATCCCTCCATAAATTGTCTATTGAAGGCTCGGATTGTGACTGGCAGGGCCAAGTCCAATCCCTCATCTGCCATCATACTTTCCATAGATAAGTAAAATTCCGATACAGTCTGTCCTGGCATTTGCTTCATGGGTGATATGGACCCCCTCTCCTGTTGTTTTGCCTGACAAAAAGCTTCTAATCTAGCAATAAAAGGGGCCCTTGAGTCTATATGTCTGACATGTCCTGTCTCTAAATAGCCATCCCCATCAACTTGTCCTGCAGGTCTGTGTGGACCTATTTCTGTCATAAACTGGTTAAACAGGGTCAGAGTCATTTTGTGTCTGCATAGATCCTCCCCATCCTGCCAGGTCGCTTCATGTGTATTCATTAACTGTGTCACAAATCTACAAAAAGCAGCTGGCTTTGCTACCGGGTCTGGGGCGCTCTGTATTAATGCCATAAGGGTGTCTGCCGACCATGGTGCCCAAGTCCTTATTTGCATTCTACGAGTGACAGTAGGCGGGGCATTTGGATGGGCTGCTTGTCCAAATTCTGGATTGTTTACCTGAACAATGCGTGTATCAGTGCGTACGGGAGCTACAGTTTCTGGATGAGGTTTTTGTGCCCCACAATGCACACATTCTACTGCCCATTCTGGGTTTTGTGCTCCACAATCCTGACAAACCCATCCTCTCCCCTCAAGTACCGGATATATCTTGTGTGGTTTGCGTTCTACGTCAGTGTATGGGGGTGGGATGGCTGAGCTGGGAGCCTCGACATTTTTTGTTCTTCTATCTTTCATATCCCAACCATCACAATCTGGATTATACTTCCACCCCTCTTCTTTCGCTCTATTTGAGACCTTAATTAAGCATTGAACCTGACGCATCCATTGCTTCTCTAACACCTCTCCTTGTCTGTCCCTTTTTATTTCACTCCATACATCCGGGTCTAAGCCCGCTGCTCCTTTCACCTTAAATTTACGAAGGACATCCTTTAAGTCCTGTGCTTCGGTTTTCCCATAAATGTTCTTAATTATCTGTGGCACCGTATAGTGCGCCACAATTCCCTGACGGGGTTTTGTGTTCCTCTGGCCCATTCTAACAGTCCTGCCTAGGTAGCGTGTGGGACACTTAGTGTACAATATAATGCGTCTACAACATATACAAGAATGAATAATTACTTTATATGCTAGCCCAATAGCAAACCAGCTAAGTTACACTAGTTCCTCGTTGCCTTCCTCCTAGGGTGCTAGAATTCTAGAAACCTCTCCGGAATGAGATTTCTGAAACCGAATTACTTTATATGCTAGCCCAATAATAAATAATTACTTTATATGCTAGCCCAATAACAAATCAGAATGCGGCTACAACATATACAAAAATGCGGCTACAACATATACAAGCATTCCTTTAAGTGGCCAGGTATCCGACTAGATCTCGGGACTTTGTTGAGACCTTATTCCCTCCCCGTATCTGGGAATCCCTCTCATACACTCTTATCCCTGCTTTATGGAGCAGACAGGGCTTATACTCTCAACCCGTCTATGGTTTATGAGTTAGATGTGAGGTTAAGCATAAGCGTCAGACCCCCAAGCTCACAAGCCCTCAGGTTCCCAATCGTGTGAGGTAAGGCGCATTCCGTTGCTTAGTTCGGCAATCCCCTTCTAACTCATACCATCCTTGACAAGGCTCATTCACTTTCTCAACAAGACAGACAAGACAGACAAGACAGACAAAACAAACAAATAATTCCAGCAATATAAACTAAAATATCCAGTAATTCTAGACTCACCACTACAGAGGCTGGTGTTTTAAAACCAGGAGAACCGTAACTGACAGAACGGATAGGCACAAATCAGGGGAGCACAGAATATAAGAAAAATAAAGCTTTTTCTTACCTGCGCAGGTTTTTTTTTGATCTGTGGTTCCCGGAATGCCTATTCCTTTTTGTTCCGTCAGTCGCGTTCGTCCACCTCTTGTAGTATCATCGGTGAGTCCCTGTTCGGGCGCCAAAATGTTAGGTTCAACTTTTAAATAAGTTGCTTATAGTTTATATTGCTTTGCCAAATTATTGCTTCTATAAGAAACATGACACGGAGTCAGGTATGTCTGTATCACAGTTCTGAGCCTCCCCCAAAGGACTGCTTTCTTTACTTCTTTTATAGGCAGTTACAAAAGCAGTAATCTTATCGGCATTACCAAATGAGGTTAAGGTACAAAGAGTTTCTCATCAGCGAACATGTAATGATTATTCAGCAGTTCCAAATTCCATCTAGATACAGATTGATAGAACAATTGATACGTACACAGGTAAGAAAGGAGCACAAACAATTTAAATAGAACAATTGATACGTACACAGGTAAGAAAGGAGCACAAACAATTTAAATAGAACAATTGATACGTACACAGGTAAGAAAAAACAGAAACAATTAAAGTGGAACTCTAAGTCATTATTTCAACCCTATCACTATCAAGACATTAGAAATCTTTACTAGAAACATAAACTTCTTTAAAACAACTGGAATAAAAACCTAAATGATTCTACTGGAAATGGAATTCAGTACAAAACCAGAGATATTTCGCTGGGGGACTAAAATCAGCAGAAACAAAAAGGCAGTTGCAGCAATCGAAAATCGGTCCACGGCAAAATGGTGAATGAAACCAGGACTACAGAAAAATGGCCGACATTAACAAATGACAAGAGACAAAGTTACATAAAACATCTTAAACAATACACGCTTGTCGCAAATACAACACAATATTTGACTCAGAGTTAGAACTCCCCCATGTTATTACCTAGAAACCAGAGACCCCCACAGGGTGTAAACAGCTCCTATTGTGATGTCCTAACAATGCATGGGCACTTGGATATGCGACAGGCATTTCAACTTAAAACCAATAATTCACAAAATGGTGCCTAAAAGCCAGATTGTAGCTTAAAGCACATGGCTTTGCACACACAAATGAATACACAATGGAGCAGCTCCAGGGGGAGCTCACACATCTTCAAAATGGCCGCCGATGCACATGGTGACCACAACAAAGGCCAGACCCCAACAAAATGGCGCATTTTCCCGCCAAAACTGACCAAGATGGATAAACATTTCAAAGTTCACACACAAAGGAAAAGAAAATGGCCAACCGTAGTCACATGGTAGACAACAACAAGAGAACAAAAGGAAGTAGCAGACAAAAACCATTTTCCTGCCAAAACCAAAAATGTCTCCCCAAAAACTTACACATTTGAGATACTAAATGAACGCTTAGACAAACATTTAAAAGTGTTAAAGTTACAAAAAGCACAACTTCGGAACACATGCTATCCAATGCAACAACCAAGGCACATAACCCACAATTACACGGCTGTAACATACACTCAAACTCAGTTCACAGCTTTCACAGGAACCAAAACATTGAAAGATACAGACAGTGAATGCTTGCAATGTCTGTTCAGAACATTAAAGTTCCCTTCCCCCAGGGCGTAGACCCTTTCAATACAAAAACAACAATGCCTGCCCCTTCACTAAACTCATCTTTACAAACAGGTTCAGCTACTTACAAAACTACTCCACAGTGTCCACACACACACTGCAGGCTGCAAATAATATCAATTCATACATTTCTATTTCAAACATCTGCATTATAAACTTGTTACACAGCATCAGTCACACACACACACACAGGCACAGTCTCCTTACACAAAGATTCGAAATACAAATCACACACACACACACACACACACAAGCAGGCACACACACACACACACACACAGGCAGGCACACACACACACACACACACACACAGGAAGGCACACACACACACACACACACACACACAAGCAGGCACACACACACACACACACACAGAGGCACACACACACACAGGCACACACCAGACATACGATCAAACTTCCAGCATTATTTCAAAAGACGAAAAATGTGTTCTTTTTGCGAAGCAGACCCTCCCCAGCACATCTTAATGATCCGATTCTGAAGGAGGTTCTGTTCACTCCTACCTGGCTCGCCATGCTGTTATGGAAATTTGGTTGTACGCAGAGCACACAGCCAAATCTCCTGTTTCTAAACATAATAGCAATTTCGTCTAATGAAATAAATGCAATGCATCTCACCTTTTGATCGTATCCATCCTCTGGTGTGTGCCCCAGCCATCCAACAAGACAAAACACATGGTTCTTACATTCCCATCTCAGCAAGACTGGCCTTTACAGCTCTGTCTGCCTCCTTTATTCAAAAGACCACAAAAGCAATCACAAACAGGAAGCCCTGGCCCCAACAGCCAATCGTTTCCTTCACAGGATATGACCTCACAGGATGTAAGTGACCATATAAGGATTTAACAACAGAATACAAAACAACCAATGAACAATGACTACAGGACATGATACAATATACTAAATGACGATGACTAAAGTTCCTTGTGCATGGATGAGAGATTATCTGCAGGTGTAGGTCATGGCACGCCAAACATGTTGATCAGGCATACCAGGGGCGACAAGAGCAAAACACCTCTAAACCGATAATGTCTTTGCAGAGCGAACGCATCCCCACCAGACGATCGTTCCGTGCATTGCACAGGGGCCCTTTTGCTGGCGGACATGTCCTCTCTCTGCAAACACCTCCCTCCAAACACCAGGAAGTTTTCCATTACCTAACAGGTCTCAGCCAGCGTCGGACTGCTCCAGTCAGTTCTTTAGAACAGGCTGTGGTTGATCAGACACTGGGAGATTTATGACAACACATTAATATAACATTTCCACAACACATGGAAGCTGGAAATCACTGTGGTGGACACCACTACTCCTGTGATGGCCTCTAGTTTCTGGGTGCCGTGCTGAGCAACTGCTGTTACTCCTTACAGAACACAGGAGTTCGTTTGCTCAGCAAGGTCGTAATTCGCCTCCTTCCAAGCAATGTCCCTCTGACGCATTTCATCCGCTCATGGGCTTAGTCGTAGAGGTCCCCATCACAAATGTCCTCACATAATGCTGGGAAGGGAGAAGGTGTTTATGATTAGGTCTGTTACTGAGTTTACTGAGTGTACTAGGTAAACCTCTGGTGCCTATTGGACTACATGGTCATATTTTGTTTCATAGTTGTAAGGTTGAATAAAGATGCCAGTCCATTCAATTCAACCTGTGTGGGTATGTGGGGTAATATGTGTTCAATAAGATACCCCTCTAAAAGTTTTTTTGAAATTAATGACACTTCCCTGTCAGGAGCGTCTGGCGCTCCTGCTCCTCATTCCAGCATCCTGGTTTTGACTATGGCTTTCTCCTTGTCTGTTTGTCCACCTGCAAGGAGATTAATATGGTTAGTCTCTGGGTGGAGACCAGACACGATTTAAGCCAGCCGAACCTTCAGTCCCATGCTTGTGATAGAGAGTGATTTTGTATGTATAGTAATACTTGATCAAGCCCCCTGTCTGTCTGCCCTGGTCTGCTCAATTGGATTTCCCTGTCTACCTCGAGCCAGATATCGGCCTATTCTCTGAACTCTGCCTGCCTTTTACCTGGACTGTCATTGAACAGCTCTGCCTGTCTGCCAACCGCACATACCTGTTTGCTTTGCTCAGTTTGCACCTGCCCTGGCGTGGTAGCCAGGAACTAAAGCATTGTGTATAAGACCAGGGGGAAACCAAGTACCAAGAGGCCTGCTTGCCTTATGGGAAAGGGGGGTGCTATAGGTGAAGAACACAGTAACAAACTATAGTGCTTGACCACCTGAGTCAAGAGTAAGCATGACATTCCCGCTGAAATCACTAATTGGGGAAGAGAGTTCCACATCCTTACTGCTCTAACAGTAAAGAATTTCTTACGCAGTTTAAGGTTAAACCGCTTCTTGTCCAACTATATTGAGTGGCCATGTGTCTTCTTCAGTGACCTGAGACCGAATAGTTTACTGCCAGTGTTGGAATCACCATTAAAGTGGTTGTAAATCCTTACAGACTACTTTTTGCTACAGGTAAGCCTATAATAAGGTTTACCTGTAGCTACCCAGGATATCTCCTAAACCTGCACGGTTTAGGAGATACCCCTTGTATTTGCATCTCAGGTGAGTATTACATAACGAGCTAGTATACTATGTATACTATGCATACTAGCTCATTATGCCTTTGTCTTGCAGGTGTTAGTTTTTGCATTCATATTTAGACACACGACATAACTGTTTTGTCAGGAATGTGGAGGTAAGACCATGAAATTGGAGGTTGTTAGTACAATGCCTTCTATATCACATACACTATAATGTCGAAAGTATTGTGACGCCTGCCTTTACACGCACATGAACTTTAATGACATCCCAGTCTTAGTCCGTAGGGGGGGTAATGATGTGGGGTTGTTTTTCAGGGGTTGGGTTTGGTCCCTTAGTTCCAGTGAAGGGAACTCTTAAGGCGTCAGCATACCAAGACATTGTGGACAATTTCATGCTCCCAACTTTGTGGGAACAGTTTGGGGATGGCCCCTTCTTGTTCCAACATGACTGCGCACCAGTGCACAAAGCAAGGTCCATAAAGACATGGATGAGCGAGTTTGGGGTGGAGGAACTTGACTGGCCTGCACAGAGTCCTGACCTTAACCCGACAGAACACCTTTGGGAATTAGAGTGGAGACTGTGAGCCAGGGCTTCTCGTCCACATCAGTGCCTGACCTCACAAATGCGCTTCTAGAATAATGGTCAAACATACACCCTCCTAAACCTTGTGGACAGCCTTCCCAGAAGAGTTGAAGCTGTTATTAATATTATTATTATTATACAGGATTTATATAGCGCCAACAGTTTACGCAGCGCTTTAAAACATTAGGGCAGACAGTACAAGTACAATACAATTCAATATAGGAGCTGCAAAGGGTGGGCCAACACAATATTGAACCCTACTGACCAAGACTGGGATGCCATTAAAGTTCATGTGCGTGTTAAGGCAGGCGTCACAATACTTTTGGTGTGTATCTATTTCTGTGACTTCAACTGGGCTTTAAATTCTGATCCTAATAAATAAGGAAAATATATACAAAAGCACTGTACTAATTTAGTGCTCTAATGATACTTCCCTATATACAGTATCTCACAAAAGTGAGGACACCCCTCACATTTTTGTAAATATTTTATTATATCTTTTCATGTGACAACACTGAAGAAATGACACTTTGCTACAATGTAAAGTAGTGAGTGTACAGCTTGTATAACAGTATAAATTTGCTGTCCCCTCAAAATAACTCAAAACACAGCCATTAATGTCTAAACCGCTGGCAACAAAAGTTAGTGCACCCTTAAGTGAAAATGTCCAAATTGGGCCCAATTAGCCATTTTCCCTCCCTGGTGTCATGTGACTCATTAGTGTTACAAGGTCTCAGGTGTGAATAGGGTGCAGGTGTGTTAAATTTAGTGTTATCACTCTCACTCTCACATACTGGTTACTGGAAGTTCAACATGGCACCTCGTAGCAAAAGGACTCTCTGAGGATCTGAAAAAAAGAATTGTTGCTCCACATAAAGATGGCCTAGGCTATAAGAAGATTGCCAAGACCCTGAAACAGCTGCAGCACAGTGGCCAAGACCATACAGTGGTTTAACAGGGCAGGTTCCACTCAGAACAGGCCTCGCCATGGTTGACCAAAGAAGTTGAGTGCACATGCTCAGCGTCATATCCAGAGGTTGTCTTTGGGAAATAGACGTATGAGTGCTGCCAGCATTGCTGCAGAGGTTGAAGGGGTGGGGGGTCAGCCTGTCAGTGCTCAGACCATACGCCGCACACTGCATCAAATTGGTCTGCATGGCTGTCGTTCCAGAAGTAAGAATCTTCTAAAGATGATGCACAAAAAAGCCTGCAGTTTGCTGAAGACAAGCAGACTAGGGACATAGATTAATGGAACCATGTCCTGTGGTCTGATGAGACCAAGATAAACTTATTTGGTTCAGATGGTGTCAAGCGTGTGTGGCAGCAACTAAGTGAGGAATACAAAGACAAGTGTGTCTTGTCTACAGTCACGCATGAGTGCTGCCAGCACTGGAGAGCTACAGTTCATTGAGGGGACAATGAATGCCAACATGTACTGTGACATAATGAAGCAGAGCATGATCCGCTCCCTTCTGCAACTGGGCTGCAGGGCAGTTTTCCATCATGACAAGGACCCCAAACACACCTCCAAAACAACCACTTTCTTGCTAAAGAAGCTGAGGGTAAAGATGATGGACTGGACAATCATGTCTCCAGACCTAAACCTTAATGAGCATCTGTGGGGCATCCTCAAACAGAAGGTGGAGGAGCGCAAAGTCTCTAACATCCACCAGTTTTGTGATGTCATCATGGAGGAGTGGAAGAGGACTCCAGTGACAACCTGTGAAGCTCTGGTGAACTCCATGCCCAAGAGGGTTAAGGCAGTGCTGGAAAATAATGGTGGCCACACAAAATATTGACACTTTGGGCCCAATTTGGACATTTTCACTGGTTTAGACATTAATGGTTGTGTTTTGAGTTATTTTGAGGGGACAGCAAATTTACACTTTACACTTTACATTGTAGCAAAGTGTCATTTCTTCAGTGTTGTCACATGAAAAGATATAATAAAATATTTACAAAAATGTGAGGGGTGTACTCACTTTTGTGAGATACTGTAAATGCTTGTTTAAAAAAAAAAAAAAATAGCTTTGTTGTTTTTCTTGTACCCCGGTATAGCCTCTTTTTATGTTTTATAAAATTTCTCACGTTACACCCTATCCATTTCCTAGTGCACACATAAATAGATTGCAGCCTTCTGTCAGCTGCAATCTATTTAAAGCACAGTTGTGTTGGCTGATAGAGTTAAAATAGCCATCTGTATATTGTGTTTCATGAAAACAATGTCTGCCCCTGACACATTAACTCACATGTATTTGAGGCACACATCAGTCAAGCACAATCAATTTGATCTAGCTGTACTCTGATTGTCATACATATTGGAGGATATGAGGGATCAAGGACAGCTCAGAACTGCGTGAAAGGCTCACAGTACCACCAAACAAGCGTTGCAGTACCACCAAAAACCCAATGGTGAACGTGGGCGCACTAAACTGTTAGATTGGATGCTCACAGCCCAATCCTAGTCATGTCATGGGACACTAATCAGCTTCATCAGACACCCCTAGCTTATTCACTTCCTCAGATGCGTCGGATACTGGCATATTATTGCTCTAAAAGTGAAAAAAAAAAGGTTTTAAACCCAAAAACAACTCTACTTTCTTTATGGAAGAGGAAGTCAGAAGGAACAAGGTTCCTCTATGGTTTCCTGGGTCACTGGGAAAGCTATCCTATTGGATGCTGCTGCTCTACATGACTCAAGCAACCACCTTGGGTAAGGCACAGCCTTTTTAAGACCCTGGCTCCCAGGTTTTTGTCGCGCTTTGGCGAGTGGACAGAGTAGGGGCAGGTACTCCTTCTGTGAGGAACAGCAAGAGCTCATTTACACTTGCTTCGGCTTCAACACATATGAACGGCTGGTTTATATTTGCTTCAAAACAAAGCTTCGGACACGCTTTGTTAAAGCTCTCTGAAGGCTGTCACTAAATAAAATGGTTAGCTTACAGTGCTGTTTACACCTTGCTTTTGCTTTGCTTTGGCTTCGCTTCAAAAATTATACCCCATGTAGCTTTAGTGGTGCTTCAAAGCGTCTTCAAAGCCTCTATAGAAGCCTATGGCAAAGCTCGCTTGAAGCCCAACCGAAGCCCCACCGAAGCCTCATCGAAGCCCCACCAAAGCCTCATCGAAGCCCCACTCAAGCTCCACCAAAGCCTCATCGAAGCTCCTCCGAAGCCTCATCGAAGCCTCATCGAAGCACCAAGCAAAAGCAGGTGTAAACATTACCATAAGCTAACCATTTTACAGGGGTGACAGGGGTTTTGACTGGCCTTCAAAGAACTTTAACAAAGCATGTCTGAAGCCTTGTTTTGAAGCAAGTGTAAACTAGTCCTAATAGTATTAGGGAAAGGTTCTGAGGAAAAGGTGACGAGGAGGGTAAGAGTAGGAGAAAATGTGTGTCAGGCATGGAACGCCCCCCCCCCCCCAGCAACGTCACTACGCGGCTGGTCTCTGTCCACACAGAGACAGCTGCTCCGACCTGCGGCTGCTCTCCTTCTCTGACAGGAGGAGGTAGGGGGGACGGGCTTGAGCAGGAAACACAGCGGCGGCGACGGTGGCCGGCGGAGAAAGCAGCCTCTGGACACGGACAAGGAGAGGAGGAGGGAGGGGAGCACTCTGGTGCTTCAGCGCCCCCCCGTGGCGCCTGGGTGCACTACACCCCGCGCACCCACCTAGGATCGCCCCTGACTTCATGCATAAGTAAAAAACAGAAGAACTGTGAGGGGTCGAAGGCCGAAAATATAGGATGAAAAGGTGGCCAGGGAGAATGGATGACCCTACGGAGGTTCACCAAAAAAGGGAGGCCACAATTGGAAGACACCTGCCCCAAAGATGCTGCTTGCAGAACTTTTGCGAACGTCCCGCAAGTGCACCGCCCGGGTGTGAAAGCACCCATTGCAGAGAATAGGAGGCAGGTTTCAGGCGCTTTACAGGCGCTATTTCTGGCTCTAATATGCCTTAAACCTGCCTCAGTGTGAAAGGGGTCTAAGAGACAGCGCTGATAGTATAAATATGTACATGTTATTCCAGCAGCAAGAGGGGGGAGGTGGGCACTGTCACTAGCTGACAGGCAGGGAGGGGTGGAGAGAGGACAGATGATGGATGCATGTAAACTGACCACGGTGCCAGGGCTCAGCAGCAGGGGAGGGTAGAAACTTGCAGGATCAGCCAGGTATTTTAGGTGATACGGGGGGCCAAATTACACAGCACAAGCACTGTGCTGTTATTTATACTTTAACCACCAGTGCCCTGATTACAGTAAAGTCCCCCAGTGCCAATCAGTGCCCATCAGTGCCCATCAATGACACCAATCAGTGCCCATCATTGACACCAATCAGTGCCCATTAGTGATGCCAGTCACTGCTGCCTTTCAGTGCCCATCAGTGCCTGCTCATCAGTGCTGCCCATCAATGCCCATCAGTGCCTCCCATCAGTGCCATCCATCAGTGCCCATCAGTGCCGCCTCTCCGTGCCCATCAGTGACACCTATCTGTGCCACCTATCAGTGCCCACCAGTGCCGCCTATCAGTGCCCATCGGTGCCACCTATCAGTGCCCACCAGTTCTGCCCATCTGTGCCATCTATCAGTGCTCATCAGTGCCGCAGATCAGTACCACCTATCAGTGCCCATCAGTGCGGCATATTAGTGCCTCCTCATCAGTGCCACCTAATCAGTGCCCATCAGTGCAGCCTATCAGTGCCCATCAATGAAGGAGAAAAATTACTTCTTTACAAAATTTACTGACTGAAACTAAGAAAAACTTTTTTTTTTTTCAAAATTTTCGGTCTTTTTTTTTTTTTTGTAAAAAATAAAAAACCCAGCAGTGATTAAATACCACCAAAAGAAAGCTCTATTTGTGTGAAGTAAATGATTAACCCTTTCATGACTAAGCCTATTTTTGAAATTTGGTGTTTACAAGTTAAAATCCGTATTTTTTGCTAGAAAATTACTTAGAGTTCCCAAACATTATATATATTTTTTTAGCAGAGAATCTAGAGAATAAAATGGCGATTGTTGCAATATTTTTTATCACACGGTATTTGTGCAGCGGTGTTTTAAACGCAAATTTTTGGAAAAGGGACACTTTCATGAATTTTAAAAAATCCAAACAGTAAAGTTACCCCAATTTTTTTGTATAATGTGAAAGATGATGTTACGCCGAGTAAATAGATACCAAACATGTCACCCTTTATAATTGCACGCACTCGTGGAATGGCGACAAACTACGGTACCTATGAATTTCCATAGGCGACGCTTTAAAATTTTTTTACGGTTACCAGGTTTGAGTTACAGAGGAGGTCTAGGGCTAGAATTATTGCTCTCGCTCTGACGATCGCGGCAATACCTCACATGTGTGATTTGAACACCGTTTACATATGCGGGCGTGACTTCCGTATGCGTTTCTTTGCTGCACGAGCTCGCGGGGGCAGGGGCACTTTAAAATTTTTTTTTTTTTTTTAATTTTATTTATTTTTTTAGTTAATAAATTGTGTTTAAAAAAAAATTTTTTTTTTTAACTTTTATTGCTGTCACAAGGAATGTAAACATCCCTTGTGACAGTAATAGGTGGTGACAGGTACTCTTTATGGAGGGATCGGGGGGCTAAAAGCCCCCCGATCCCTCCTCTGCACTTCAAAGTATTCAAATCGCCGAAAACGGCGATTCTGAATACTGTGTACTTTTTTAAATTCGGCGCCATTGTCATAACGTCGCTTCCGCATTTACAATGAGAAGGCTGGAACGAAGCTGCCCACAGCTTCGTTCCGGCCCACCCCCAGCCGCCGAAGGCACACGATCAGACACCGGTCCTCCCGATCGCACGGGAGGCCCGGTAACAGCGGCGGGAGGCGGCGGGAGGGGGGATGTCCCCTCCTGCTCCTCCGGTATAACAACCGAGCGGCTTTTAGCCGCATCGGTTGTTATACTCGGGTAGCCGATCGCCCACTGTAAACAACGGTACCGGGATGATGCCTGCAGCTGCGGGCATCATGCCGGTATAACCCCGGAAAGCCGAGTACGCATATCTGCGTACGGTCGGCGGGAAGGGGTTAAAAATTAAGTACAGTGTTGCATGACCGTGCAATTGTCATTCAAAGTGCAACATTGCTGAAAGCTGAAAAATAGCCTGCGCAGGAAGGGGGGTGAAAGTGCCCTGTAGGCAAGTGGTTAAAAGGACAAGATCCATTTTTTTTTTTTTTTAGGGTAACAAACTCTTTAACAGTGCATGTCAGAGCACAAACCAAGACATGAAGTCTAAGAAATTGCCTGTAGACCTTCGAGACAGTATGGTATTAAGGCACAGATCTAGGGAAGGGTACAGAAAAATTTCTGTAGCATTGAAGGTCCCACTGAGCACAGTGGCCTCCATGATCCATAAATGGAAGAAGTTTGGAACCACCAGGACTCTTCCTTGAGCCAAAATGAGCGATCGGGGAAAAGGGCCTTAGTCAGGGAGGTGACCAAGAACCCGATGGTCACTCTGACAGAACTCCAGCGTTTCTCTGTGGAGAGAGGAGAGCCTTCCAGAAGAACAAACATCTCTGCAGCACTCTGCCAATCAGACCTGTATGGTAGAGTGGTCAGACGGAAGCCACTCCCCAGTAAAAGGCACATGACAGCCCGCCTGGAGTTTGCCAAAAGGCACCTGAAGGACTCTCAGACCATGAGAAACAAAATTCTCTAGTCTGATCTCCTGACCAATACTATCCCTACAGCGAAGCATAGTGGTGGCAGCATCATGCTGTGGGGATGTTTTTAAGTGGCAGGAACTGGGAGACTAGTCAGGATCGAGGGAAAAAATGAATGCAGCATATACAGAGACATCCTTAATGAAAACCTGCTCCAGAGCGGTCTGGACCTCAGACTCGGGCAAAGGTTCATCTTCCAACAAGAAAACGACCCTAAGCACACAGCCAAGATAACAAAGTGGCTGCGGGACAACTCTGTGAATGTCCTTGAGTGGCCCAGCCAGAGCCCAGACTTGAACCCGATTGAACATCTCTGGAGAGATCTGAAAATGGCTGTGCACCGACGCTCCCCATCCAACCTGATGGAGCTTGAGAGGTCCTGCAAAGAAGAATGGGAGAAACTACCCAACAATAGGTGTACCAAGCTTGTAGGATCATACTCAAAAATAGTTGAGGCTGTAATTGGTGCCAAAGATGCTTCAACAAAGTATTGAGCAAAGGCTGTGAATACTTATGTACATGGGATTTATTTTTAAATAAATTTGCAAAGATTTCAAACAAACTTCTTTCACATTGTCATTATGGGGTATTGTTTGTAGAATTTTGAGGAAAATGAATTTAATCCATTTTAGAATAAGGCTGTAACAAAACAAAATGTGGAAAAAGTGCAGCACTGTGAATACTTTACAGATGCACTGTTTCATTGCATTATTCTCCTCTAATCTCATGAACAGAAGCACTCAGTCTGGTGGAAGGAGGCCTAGGACTAGGAGCCAATCAGGCTCTACTACTGTTCACATATTCTCACAGTGAACATGCTGACAGCAGAAAAGAGCAAAGTGAGAGGAGGGATGACCTCATCATTGTCCTGCTGCTCCATCATTGTTCAATTATCAGGCTGGGGGTGTGTTCTTGCCCAAGCTGTGCTGAAGCAGTGGCATGCTGGCTGTGCTGTCTGGCAGAGGGGACTAGACCATAAGACTGAATGATTTAAATTCTAAATTCTTTGCCTGACGTATAATTCCTCATATACACTATATAATTGAGCTGTGCTTTTAGCTATTTCCTGGAGTCCAGCTTTAACCCATTTAGAGTCTGTATGATTGCCCCAGTTTAGAACTAGCACTGACGTTCTTTGTGGGTGATTATGTTGAACCACTTTTTCCAAATATAATAAAATTATACTTTCCTCGATGTTTACGAGCCTGGGGTGTGCTGATATATTAATGATCATTTCAGCTGTATTTTAATCAGAGGCTTTACTGTCGTAGGCTGCCTGTAGAGTGATTTTCTACATTTACACTATGTAGGAGTCTGCCAGAAATAGAAAGCCGTGATTAATAATATATAGCCTATTTAATTCTGCCATAACACCCAATTTATCATGTCAAATATGCTTAACGCGAATTACGGGGAGCCGACTGTGAATGTGAATATGGAGGGATGGGTTCTGCTCTGCAGGAAATAGAAATCCCATCTAGGTGTGAGCAAACTGATTCCCGCAAACCAGAATGGACTTTCCTTGTGAGGATATCCATGAACTTTGTACTCTAGAGTTCACACTATTTTATGTCATTGGTGACCCCTGGGGGTACTCCTTCATGGTACCTTCCCTGTCTGCCCATTCATCCTGATAACTGCCCACTATTTCCCAAAACCAACCTGGAGAGGTTTTATTATTAGGCACCAGTGGGGCCGGGTGCTTAAATTTTTTTTTTGGGGGGGGGGGGGGGGGCGTCAAACAAACCACCCCCCCATTAGTTCAGTTAGTCAAACCCCCGTCGCTCGGTAGGTCAAACCCCCCCCTTCGCTTGGTCGGTCAAACCCCCCCCCGTTACTCGGTCAGTCAAACCCCCACCCCCCGTTGCTTGGTCGATCATCCGTCTGTCCATCAGTCTGCACTTATCCCATCCAGGCCACAGGCAGCTTCGCTGGCTTCCCCTTGCATCACCTCCTCTACCCCCCCCCCTGCTCCCGGCCAATACGGTCCCTTCTCCTCTCGGCCAATTGGGTCTTAAGACCTGATTCCTGATTGGCCAGGAGGAGAAGCAGGAAAACAATAGCGAATATTAATTCACTATTGTCACACAAGTGGGTGGGCTCGGGGGGCATTGCTTTGTGCCCCGGGCCCACTCATTTTTTAAGTCAAATAGAGCCCCTGGCTCTAATCACGTGCTTCAAAAAAGAAAAAGAACCCCATAGAAATCAATGCGTCCAGTGCCTTGCGTGTAGGTTTGGGGCCGTGCGCATGGATTATTAGAGCGGTGCCCCTGCGCCCCATATGGAGCGGCTGCCACTGTTAGGCACACATTCTTATGAATCATAGCATTGAAGGAAAAGCATTCTCAACACTTGGTGCCATAGTGGACATTTACAGCTGAAGTTTAGTAAAAGAAGTTTTTTTCTCTAAAGCTTTAGGCTTCGTTCACACATACATACCTATGCGGACACCCATGCGAGGGCTGTCTTTGCCCAAATGAGATGCAAAGGTGTTCAGTGCATTCACTTGCAGGCAGTCCTATTCATGTCAATTGGGATGCAGCGGCTGCACGAACACAGCCGCTGGTCCCATTTTGACAGCTGTGCGCGGCTGAACCGGCCAATTTTTGGACAGTGTGTACACAGCCTAATCCCACAGAAGCTCCTCTGCTCCTCAGTAAACATCTCAGAGTGCATTGCAGAGTGTAAGCAGTTGGTGAATCTGTGGCTCCTGACTCAACCTTCAGCCCCCTAAATAGGTGGGGCCCAGTCTTTAAGGTGGTGTTCACCATTACAGTCCCTTTAAACTCTGCATACAGTGATCTATAGCCTCTTAGTAGATGATAAATCCCTATTTTTCCCAGGCAAGATCACTATGTACGTCCAATGAGAGAACTGTTAATCACACTGTAGCCATCAGCTTGTGATCCATTTGTTCAGCAGGCTGTGGGCGTGAAAGTGATAACACAGTTTAACACAGCGGGAGGTAGGGTCCCCCCCACCAGTGTGTCCTCGTGGTTCCCAAGCTCTGCTGTGCTTACCGGGAGCCTGGGGCCACAACCGCCAACTTCAGGAGGAAGAGACATGAGAAAGTGAGGCATATCCATGCCTCGCTTTCACATTTAAACAATGAAAACAGAAGTGATGCTGATTTCAACACTTCCGGTTTCAGATCCACCATTTCCTGGCAGGTACAGCCAGGAGGACACATCTAACCAAGCAGATCTTTGCTTGGTTAGATGCTGTGAAGGGCTGGGGTGACAGTGAAATCTATTAGAACCCTAATGTCTCCAAAAAGAGTACCTGTAACCTGCCCAATGCTATCACATAGGGGTTAATTAACCCCTTGTGATAGAAATCAAGTAAAAATAAATAAAGTAAAAAAGTTTTAAAAAATTACAATAAAATGTATTTTATTTATTTATTTATTTTAAAAAGATTGCCGTAACCCACGTTGCCCTGGACACATGTGCAAATGTAAATACAAGCCCAGGGTGCGCACGTGTATGTAAACCACGGTCGCACCGCACATGTGACACATCACCACGACCCTCAGAGTGAGAACAATAATTTTAGCACAAGAGTTCCTGTTTATCGCTAAAGCGATGAGCTGTAAAAGCTTTTAAAGCGCCACCCATGGAGATTTTTGGGTACCGCAGTTTTTTGGCAAAATCATGAGCCCGCGCAATTTTAAGACTTGGCATGTTTGGTAACTATTACTTGACGCAGCCTCATCTTTTATATTTTACCATAAAATTGGTGGTATATTGTGTGTGCTTGCACTAAGATTAATTTTATTATGTTATTTCCTGAAAATTAGCGTTTACTAAACAGTTTTGCAAATATCAAGTTACATAGAAAATTTGCAACAATCATCTTTTTATTTTACAGGGACTTTGCTTTCAAAAAATATATAATGTTCTAGGGGTTTTAAGTAATTTTATTGCCAAAAATTTGCATTTTTACACGTCTGCCAAAAATGCAAATATTTGAGAGGATCTCTGCAGGAGATCAGCAGCACTGAGATAGGATAAGAAAGGATGCGAAAATTGTGAAAACAAGTCAAATTGTTTTAATACACAGTACTTAAAGAAGAAATAAATAAACGTCATTCAGTTAGCGCCTACTAAACAGTTTTCATAAGCTTACAAATGTATTAAATGGTGATATACAAATAGCATTTGTATATAGTGTTTTTTTATTTTACAAATCAACATTTCATACTGAATGCTTTTGTTATAGACAAGGATCGCAAAACATTTCTAACAAAAGAACTCAGCACTACCTGCATGCTTGAAACAGCATGTGTGTAACTGACTTAGCCAGACAACGTCAGCTAGAGTGGAGTGTCAGTCCTTTGTGACTCATTCTGTAGGTATATAATCTGATCTCTCTGCTTCTCTGGCCATTTTTACTGCACAGCTGTACAATAAGCAGAGGAAAGTTGTTGATTTTGTTTGGTGCTCACCACCTGTTGACTACGCGTGGTAAATGTTAGACATGTGCAATTCGTTTTGTTCTGAGTTCGTTTTATAATAAATTTCGACAAATGTGTTAATTCGGAAATATCCGAATTAACGAAAACCAAACTTTTTTAGAATATTCGTAAATTTGAAAATTCGTAAATTTGTAAATTCGAAAATTCGAAAATCTAAAAACACGAAATTTCAAAAATCTGAAAAAATAACTAACTAATAATAACTTAACTATTAACAATTCTTAAATTATAGGTATTATAACTTCCTTTCAAATTTGGCTGATAGTGAACACAAAGAATACGAATTTATCCGAAGTTACAAATTATCCGAAATAACGAATGCCGTAGCTAAACGAATTGAACGTAACAAATTAATAATAATAAATAACAATAATGATAATAAAAACTTTTTTATTATTATTATTTATTATTAATTTGTTCCGTTCCATTTGTCAGATGCGGCATTCGTTATTTTGGATAATTCGTAACTTTGGATAAAATTGTATTCGTTATGTTCACTAACAGCCAAATTTGAAAGGAAATCCCAATAGCTATAAATTATTAGTTAGTTATTATTAGCTAGTTCGTTATTCTTTCAAATTTTCGGATTTTCTTTCTTACTTTCGGATTTTCGAATTTCCCAATTTACGATTTGCGATCACAATGGTTGATCCGAAAAAGAAAAAAAAGAATGAAATGAAAACAAACAAATTTTTCGGCAGTGCACATGTCTAGTAAATGTTACTTATATTATGTAATGTTCTGTATTTACCAGAATAACCGCTTAAGGACCGTCCCACGTACATATACTAAGGCAGGGTGGCCCTTTAGTGCAAAATCACGTACCTGTACGTGTTTTTTTCTTCCGGGTCTGGGGCGTGCACACGAGCCGCGGGCGACCTGCTCCCACTGTGATTGGACACAGCAGGAGCCTATCCGACGGGACCCACCGATCGTTCCCGAGGCAGACAGAACCGGCGGTCAACAAACAAGGCAGATTGCTGTTCTGTGACAGGAGGGGACAGATCTTATGTTTCTGCTAAGATCTCTCCTCCTGTCTTCTTACAGTACAAGCCCTCCCACCACCACCACACACACACACACAGTTAGAAAGCACCCCTTAGGGACACATTTAACCCTTTGATCGTCCCAATGTTAACCCCTTCCCTGCCAGTGTCATTAGTACAGTGACAATGTATATTTTTTAGCACTGATCACTGTATTAGTGTCACTGGTCCCCAAAAAAGTCATAAGTGTCACTTAGTGTCCAATTTGTCTGCTGCCATGTTGCAGTCTTGCTATAAGTCGCTGATCGCCGCTATTACCAGTAAAGAAAGAAAAAAAAATCAATAAGAATTTCAGAAAAATGTCCCATTGTTTGTAGACGCTATAACTTTTGCGCAAACCAATCAATAAATGCTTATTGGGATTTTTTTTTTTTTTAACAAAAATATGTAACAAAATACATATTGGCATAAATTGAAGAAGAAATTAGATTTTTTACATTTTTTTTATTGGGTATGTTTTATAGCAGAAATTAAAAAATATAGTTTCTTTTTTCAAAATTGTCTTTGTTTATAGCGCAAAAAATATAAACCGCAGAGGTGATCAAATAGCACCAAAAGAAAGCTCTATTTGTGGGAAAAAAAAGGACATCAATTTTATTTGGGTACAGCATAGCAAGACCGTGCAATTGTCATTTAAAGTAATGCAGTGCTGTATCGCAAAAGGCCTGGTCATGAAGGGGGTACAACCTTACCTACCAGGGCTGACCATTTGACTGGCCAAAGACTAGAGCACTTTTTGCAATTCGGCACTGCGTCGCTTTAACTGACAATTGCGCAGTGCTTTTTTTCAAATTGACATCCTTTTTTTCCCCACAAATAGAGCTTTTTTTGGTGGTATTTGATCACTGTGGTTTTTATTTTTTGCGCTATAAACAAAAAAATAGCGACAATTTTGAAAAAAACGCATTATTTTTTACTTTTTGCTATAATATATATCCCCAAAAAATATATTAAAAAAAAAAAATTTCCCCTCAGTTTAGGCCAATACGTATTCTTCTACATATTTTTGGTAAAAAAAAATCGCAATAAGCGTTTATTGATTGTATTGCGCAAAAGTTATAGCGTCTACAAAATAGGGGATAGATTTATGGCATTTTTATTGATAATTTTTTTTTTACTAATAATGGCGGCAATCAGCGATTTTTATCATGACTGCGATATTATGGCGGACATGTCGGACACTTTTGGTGCTATTTTGGGACCATTCACATTTATACAGCGATCAGGGCGATTAAAAATGCATTGATTACTGTGTAAATGTGACTGGCAGTAAAGGGGTTAACCACTAGGTGGCGCTGTAGGGGTTAAGTGTGTCCTAGGGAGTGATTCTAACTGTAGGGGGGAGGGGCTGTGTGTGACACATCACTGATCACCGCTCCTGATTACAGATAGCTGTGATCAGTGAGAGTGACATTAGGCAGAACGAGGAGGTGCATGTTTACATTAGCACCTCCCCGTTCTTCCTCACCGTGAAGCGATCGCGGGTATCCCTGCGGACATCGGGTCCGCGGGACCCGCGATCACGGTCTCGGAGCTCCCGGTAAGCCGCCTCTTAAAGGGTAACGTACAGATACGTTGATCTGCCTGTACGTGCCCTTCTCTTGCAGTATATCTGCGGGAGGCGATCGGGAAGGGGTTAAGATACATTTAAAAAATCTTTTTTGCTCAATCCAATGAAAAAAATATCACTTTTAAACATACATTGAGTGGACTAACCTTATTACAATGGAATAGTCTTTTACTGTATGAATAGCATTTGCGGTTCACCGACTGATTTCGCTTGTTGTTGGAAGCCGCTCTTTATGTTGCATTATTACAGATAATGAAGTCAGTTCTTGCGCTTTCTGCGTGATTCACCACAAAGCAGCTTCCACACAACAGTGACGGGAGCTAACAGACAATATTCTGGTTCTAACAGTGTCACCAAACACAACCAGAAGTTCAACTTTTATGTGTAACAGCATGGAGGATGCTAGAGACTTTGTGCTGAGTTGTATTTAGAAAAGCACACTCTTTTTCATTAATTTAACCAATATTCCAATTGCGGGATGCGGGAAACAAGTGTAGATTTACGGTATATTAGACATCGACTCATAAGATGTATAAAAAAATTAAAATTTTGTTCAATCTCATAAGGGTTAAAAAACATATATTAAAAACATATTCACACAGACGGTAGGCATATAGATCTCTGTCTTGGCCTTGAGATCCAGTATGTTTTCCAACGTGTTTCGCAGGCTGCTCCCGCTTCATCAGGGCCTTGGATTCCTAAATGCTACTGCAGTTATTAACCGCTTCAGCCCCGGAAGATTTTACCCCCTTCCTGGCCAGAGCACTTTTTGCGATTCGGCCCTGCGTCGCTTTAACGGACAATTGCGTGGTCGTGTGACGTTGCACCCAAACATAATTGATGTCCTTTTTTTCCCACAAATAGAGCTTTCTTTTGGTGGTATTTGATCACCTCTGCGGTTTTTATTTTTTGCGCTGTAAACAAAAAAAGAGCAACAATTTTGAAAAAAAAACGCAATATTTTTTACTTTTTGCTATAAATATCCCCCAAAAATATATAAAAAAACTATTTTTTTCCTCAGTTTAAGCCGATATGTATTCTTCTACATATTTTTGGTAAAAAAACGCAATAAGCGTATATTAATTGGTTTGCGCAAAAATTATAGCGTCTACAAAATAGCGGATAGTTTTATGGCATTTTTATGATTAATCTTTTTTTTTACTAGTAATGGCGGCGATCTGCGATTTTTATCGGGGCTACAACAGTATGGCAGACACTTTTGACACATTTTTGGGACCATTGGCATTTATACAGCGATCAGTGAAATAAAAAGGGGTTAATTGTGTTCCCTATTGTGTGTTCTAACTGAAGGGAGAGGGGACTGTGCAGGGGAGATGACAGATCGCTGTTTATACTGTATGAACACACGATCTGTCTGTTCTCCCCTCAGAGAAATGGAAACTGTGTGTTTACACACACAGATCCCGGTTCTCCGTGTGCCCAGAGCGATAGCGGGAGCCCGGCAGTGATCGCGAGCAGGGGGTGCATGCACGCACCACCTAGTGGCCAAATATGTTACCGACGTAACACGATGGCGATTCGCGCAGCCGAGCTACGTTGCCTGTGGCGGCTGGTCAGCAAGCAGTTAACATGCATGAGGTACTTATTGAACAGTAACGTGATGTCATAAAACATATTATTACGGTTATACAAGACATTTAACCATTACTGGCCTTGCGTCAATCAACGTTTTATATCTATTCTTTATAGAAAACATATAACAAATTCCTATCCACCATGGATATGAAAATGGGAGGGATGGGTTTGAAACCCTGCAGTAAGTATGGTTACCTGTATGGCGAATGTATGGAACACTGATAACAACTAGTCCGCCTGGTCCGGAACACAATCCAATCCTCCAATGCCCACTCCAATCTGTAAGGTTAGAAGGTGTAAAAATCTATACATTAAAATATCATATTCAAATAGTGGTATTTTGTTCAAGGAGGGTGAATAGTGTAAAATTCCTTGGATTCCAGAATTGACCATGTCACCAAGAGTGTAAAAGAATGAGGTAAGTTTAGATAAAGGGAAAATGAAAAAATAGGATACAGTACTGTGTATGTGTGTATATATATATATATATATATATATATATATATATATATATATATATATATACAGTATCTCACAAAAGTGAGTACACCCCTCACATTTTTGTAAATATGTCATCCTACAAAAATGGACATCTGCTGATCCTCCAACACATAAACAATGGGTTAAGAAACTTAACTATATACTTAAAAGAGAAAAATTAACATATAAGCATAGAGGTACACGTACACTCCAAAAGTTTGGTAAAATATGGTCATGGTGGATAGAACCTAGTAACAAATTTTATGATGGTTTATCTAGTAGAGAGGAGTAAAGGCAATGGAGATAGATGGGTGTAAGGAGCTGAGGCAGAAGGAAGTGGAGTAGATGAGAAGCGAAGAAAATAATACGTGAAAGAAAGATAGGCTGAAGCTGCAGGGAGGAAGCTACCATAGTCTGATGATTGATATTAAGAGAACTACTTTAATACGAGAGGTGCAAGGTTTGTTTGGTTTATGTTTTTTGAATCTTTTTTTTTTTTCGTGTCTTTTATATTATTTGATAATCTTTGATATTTAGTAATTTAGTTGATATAGTTTCTGCTTGTATGTATAACTATAAAAATAAAAATTAATTGACTGTATGGTCTTGGCCACTGTACTGCAGCTCAGTTTCAGGGTCTTGCCTATCTTCTTGTAGCCTAGGCCATTATTATATAGAGCAACAATTATTTTTTCAGATTCTCAGAGAGTTCTTTGCATGAGGTGCCATGTTGAACTTCCAGTGATTAGTTTGAGAGAGTGAGAGCGATAACACCAAATTTAACACACCTGCTCCCCATTCACACCTGAGACCTTGTAACACTAACCAGTCACATGACACCGGGGAGGGAAAATGGCTAATTGGGCCCAATTGGACATTTTCACTTAGGGGTGTACTCACTTTTGTTGCCAGCGCTTTAGACATTAATGGCTGTGTGTTGAGTTATTTTGAGGGGACAGCAAATTTACACTGTTATACAAGCTGTACATTCACCACTTTACATTGCAGCAAAGTGTCATTTCTTCAGTGTTTTCACATGAAAAGATAGAATAAAATATTTACAAAAATGTGAGCGGTTTACTCACTTTAGTGAGATACTGTGTGTGTGTGTGTGTGTGTGTGTGTGTGTGTGTGTGTATATATATATATATATATATATATATATATATATATATATAAAATTACTGGTGGCAGAAGTATATCTGGCCTCTTGTCGTTATCCTACTTTCACTATACCAGATAACTAAGTCTGTGATATGTTGTGCGTGTGTAGTGGTCACTTTGCTGTGTGTTAGGCCCCATGTACACGGGGCGCTGCTAAATGTACGTTCAGAGTCAGTTGGACGCTTTTTTCAACTGCCCCTGAACTTATTCAATGTTATCCTATGTGACCATGTACACAGTCTCGTTTATTGCCGTTTTTAGGCAGTTGCGTTTAACATTGTTTCTTTGAAAGCAAAAAAATGGGTTCAGACGCCGAAGATTTCCACGTTTCAGATGCCAAACGCGACTAAACGTGGCTAAATGAGGTACCGCCGTGTGACGTGGTTTCGTTTATAAGCGTTTTTAAAGGTACCCTATATTTTTGACCAGAAGAGACAAAAATATGATGGAAAACGATGAAAAAACATTTAAAAAAATAGTTTAAAATGTTTTAATTACTTGCGATGATTTATAGACCATATATAGCCCCTGATGCAAGGTAATACACCACTGGCATTGCTGTATCCAAATTTGAATTGGAATTTGACCCATATGTTCAGATTTGACCAAGATGACCCCACCATTGAGCTTGACCCCAGACTTGATCAAACATAGTTGGCATAGGTACGCAGCTGTATGTATGTGTTGGAAAAATATCCTACCGACATTCGCTGCGCAATCAATGGATGGGTCCAATAGCGATGAACTCTGACTCTGGACCTCGCACGCAATTTTCTACGTCGTTCTAGCCTCATCAAGAGCAACGTCAGGAGCATTTCCTCACATACGCTCATTATGGGATCCATTGCAAAAAAAAAGCACAGAAAGAGGCAAATAGAAGTATACAGCTGCTCTCTCTGCTGTTGCTACTCACTCTGGTCATAATGGCTGAAATAGTTAAATAACAATGTTTTTTGAGCTTGGGGAGGGTCTTAATGAGGTTATCTTAATAAGTGCTTCTAGCCGCAAACGCGGCAAAACAGCTGTTTCTAAATGCCGGTTTCAAGTTCGTTCAGAGGAGTTTGCCTCAGCGTCTCGTGTACATGGGGCCTAAATAGGTGAACCTGCTTAATACAATAAAGTTTATATACAAATCGTAAAAGGAAAAGGAAAGGGGAAGAAATTGCGCTCGGTGTTCTATTTATAAAGTGAAGAAAGATGTAAAAAACGTGAAGTAGGTCCTGCCGCTGAAACACAGTGCGAGCACGCATCGCGCATGCGCGATTGGATTTTAAACGGCGGCGGAGTTTTTTTGTTTCATTTCTCCCTGCCAGAAGTTTTATTTGATTTCATGCCTTTTAAATAAACTAGTGAGACTGTCCTACACTATCGGAGCTCTCTCTTTTCCTTTTTGGGGCATTTTTGATTCAATCCCTATTGCATCCGGAGGGAAACACTTGCTACACCCTGTCTGGAGGCCCCCCTTGGCTTCCCACAGGAATACCTGGAGAACATCGGGAAAGCATGGGTGAGGACACTATCTGGATTTGTACATCTCTACAGAGCCTGTTTTGACCCCCCTGAATAAGGGTGGTCGCAGGCTGTCCGGTAAGCCTCCAATTTGTCCTTTGGTGGTGGGCAACAGCTGCGGTGGAATATCGAACTGGATTTTGTGTTGGAGTGTTGTCACGTTTTGGGATATTTGGTTCATTATTTACTGGGATTTTTATTATAATCATTCACCTTAATTTTTCACTTCCATTGTGATCACCAAGCACGAAGGACCTATTAACAATATATAACTGAAATAAGTTCCTTATCACATGTCGACGAGATTTTAATTTTTGTTGTCACATCAGATTTATATGATTCATTTTAAGTCTATTATATATTAATTTTCGTTTTGGATACATATAGGTGCACTTGATCTAATTACACGTATATAGACACTTAATTGTTGCAGATTAAGTGGTACATGGTTTTTTTCACATTCACTCACAAATATTTGGATCTTGGCTCTTTCGTATATATTATTATATGCGTATTTTTATTAGTCCAGCGCTACACTGTTGTATATATTATATACAAATCTTGTTATTTTAGTGAACCTTGCCCCTTCTGGTCTAGGATTCTAACTGATCCTGATTAGAAGCTACTAAGGACTAAGGCGCAGAATAGATGGGCTGACTCTGAGTTCCAGTGCCACATCACAGTATCCAGGCTTGTTGGACAACGGCTTCTCAGGGGCCCCCTGCAACTTAGCAAAGATTCGGGTTCTCTTATTTACCTACAGGTTTAGCATAATATCCTGTTTGGAGAGGGACATTTCTCATAACCCCCAAAAGAGGGCTATACCAGCCAATAATGACACTGCTGTAAAAATGCTTTCGAAAGATGAATCAGCTGCTTCAGCTGCTTCACTCAAACCCTTGCAAACAGTTGTCACTGCACACAGCCAATTTTAGGCAGTGAGGCATTTCCCAACCGGCACCTGCACATACACACACTACCTATGATTGGCGGTGAGCAGTGCCGGCTTCCTGATGGGTTCAAATCAATGACAGGCAGGCGGCAGCACAGACCTATATGGATCTCTAAGTGCATCCCAGAGAGTACAACCCCGTGGGTCTGGTGCACAGATAAGAAGGAAGTCTGTCTGTTGTGATGTACACAACACTCTGGGATGTGCTCAGAGATCCAGTGATTTGAACAGGCTGCCTCCATGCCCCTGCACGGAACACCTGTGCATCCTGTGAAGATGGCCCTTTGGGCAAGTGCACAGGTCGGCGCATCCATGTAAATGATGCCTTAAAGGTATTGTATATGTTTTGTTTTTTTTTTCAATAGGTTTTTATTAAAATTTTCAATGATACAGCTGTAAAGTCATGTAAATGTATAGCATTAAGCAGTACAGATAATGTTGCGTTGTCAAGAGCACACACAAAACATGGTGCGTGATCTCCGATTTGAACTATAGTAAACAGTAGTTAATAAAAGTATTGAAATGGGATAGAAAATATTGGGAAAAATGGGGAGGGGAAGGAGGGGAGGAGGGTAGGAGAGGGAAGAGAGAGCACATCAGGGTATCGTTTGTTGAGTTGGGTGACCATCTATACAGTCATAGTTTCACAGGTGTTTAATTATACTTTTTTGTATACCAACGTTCCCAAGGAAGCCATAGGTCAAGGAGCCTAGAGTGTGAGGGTTTTCCTCGTGAGAGAAGAGATTCATACTAGTAGTATTTTTGCACTAGTGCAGCTACCTCTGCTATTTGGGGGATAGTGTTTGTCTTCCAGCATCTAGTTATTAAAAGTTTTGTTGCCAGGAGTATGTGCGTGGTTACTAGTCTAAGATTAGGTGGGATTGATTCTATGGTTAGGTTTTAGGATGGCTACTTGTTAGGGTGATAGGAAAATGTAGTATTTTGTGTAAAATATTCTCTACCTCTTTCCAGAGCTTGTGCAAAGGTGGGCATGACCACAGAATATGTAGTAGTGTACCTATTTGGTTGCATTCCCTCCAACAGATAGGTGAGGAGTGTGCCTGGAATTTAGCCATCCTCTGACATGTCAAGTACCATCTCATCAGGGTTTTTTGTGTTAGTTCCCATAGAGAGGTGCAGTTAATAGTTTTATATATTAATTTTATAGCTATTTGCCATTGCTGATCAGAGAAATTTGCTTGTAAATCGTCCTCCCAATCAGTGATGGGTTTGGATTTTTTGGAATGTGTTCTTTTTTTGTAGGATTGAGTAAATTAGGGAGATTCCTTTGGAATCAAGATTGTTAGAGAAAAAAGTAATTCCAAATTTTTGTAGTTGGTGTGTTCCTTCTAGAAGGGGATGTGCTGATAGACATTGTTGTATTCTATGATATGTGATATAGTCTTTAGCGGGTGCATTGTAATCTTTTTGAATTTGTGTGAAGGATTTGTTTGTCACCATGGTACGAAGTTCGTAGATGTGATTCACCTGTTCTGTTATCCAGATGGGTACGTTTAGGTCAGGTGACAATAATTGGATAGTGTATTTGGACAGTTTTGGTCAAGAGTTGTGACCATTTGGTGTAGTGCAGTGTTTTCCATGCTTTGATGGAAGCTCTAATAGTCAGGGAATAGTGGTTCAGGTGGAGCCCTCTAGTGGTCGTGCTAAACTTTATCACCCCAAAGTGTAATGGGGTTCTTGTTCATCCAGTCTTTCAGTTGTGACAGTATAGTAGCTAGGTAGTAGTCTTTTATATCAATGTAACCCATCCTTCCCGTGAATCTGTGTTTAATAAGTTTTGTATGGCTGCACCTGGGTTTTTTCCCCTGCCATACGTAGTGGCTCAGAATGGTTTGGAGAGATTTGAGATATGAATGTGAACGTGGTATAGGTAGTGTACGGAAGAGGTAAAGCAGTCTAGGCAGTATTAGCATTTTAAAAGCCGCCAGTTGTCCTGACCAAGAGAATTTGTGTTTCCCTAATAAGCATTTGTTTGGCCTTAGAGTAGTTGTTAGTGAATAGATCCCTTATAGATTTGATGAGTGTGATTCCTAGGTAGGATATTCCAGTGTCTGCCCATGGGTATGTGTAGAGGTTTCTCAGTAGATTGCTAGTTGTGGCATCTAACCCCAGGTCCAAGATGTAGGATTTATGTTTGTTTACCTTATAGTAAGATATGTCACTGAACCTCTGTAGTAAAGATTGTAAGCAGGGAAGAAAGGGGGTTGGTGATCATCATTATCACATCATCTGCAAACAAGTTAATTTTGTGTTCTGTGGTGCCAATTTAAAATGTTCAATCTCACGTGTTCCTATAGGGGTTCCATCATGAGGTTGAAGATGAGTGATGATAGTGGGCAACCTTGTCGGGTGCCGTTAATCATTTGGAATGGCTTAGAGAGCATCTCAGAGGTGTATACTTGGGCAGTTGGTGATGAGTATAAAGCCGTTGTGGCGGAAAGGATGTGTTCTTAAAAAACCAAACTTGCAAAGGGGCGTTTTTAGGTATGACCAATGGACCCTATTGAATGCCTTCTCTGCATCCAAAGATAGGAGCAGAGAAGGCGTATGTGTGGATGTGTATGTGCAGTATGAATTATGTTGATAAGTCTACGCGTTGCGTCAAATGTTTGTCTCCCCTTTGTAAATCCAGATTGATCCTGATTGATCAGTATGGGTATCAAGGTTATCAACCTGGTTGCTATGACTTTGGCATATATTTTTGTATCTAAATTGAGAAGCAAAGTGGGTTGAAAGTTTTGTGGTGAGGTAGGTTCCTTACCTGGCTTCGGCAGCGTGATAATCAATGCATTCAACATTTCTGGCGGAAGAGAAGAGGAAGAGGCAGCATCATTACACACTTTTGATAGGAAGGATGCTAGTACTGTTCTAAACTGTTTGTAATATTCCCCAGTAAGGCCATCTGGCCCTGGGGATTTAATAGATGGTAGGGTAGAAATGATATTCATATTTCTAGTGATGTGAATGGAGCATTTAATGTAGTGAGTTGTTCCTGAGATAATTTAGGGAGATTTATTTCTCGTAGTAGAAATGCTTCTATATCCTGCGAGGACGGTTGTGTAACAGAGGAGTCATCTTTTAGATTATAGAGTGTACTATAATAGTGACTAAATGCACCTGCAATGGCTTGTGGGTCTAATAGTTTCCTTTGTGAAGTGGGGTGGTAAAGATGTGTAATTTTAGTTTTAGAGTAGTGGCCTTTTTTTCTGGCAGCCATGGCTTTCCCTGCCTTGTTGCCAGTGGAGTAATGTTTAGCCCTAAAATGCTTTTGAGCTTTTTCAAATGATTCCAGTAAATGTATTCTCAGTTCTTGTCTGAGGCGTCCCAATTTAGCTTTTGGTTTTGATTCTCTAAGGTTTTAATACTGGATGTGAGGGTGTCTAGACGCTGTGCTCTCTTCCTCTTTTCTCTAGCACTTAATTTTATAATGATCCCTCGTATGAATGCTTTATGGGCATTGCAGAGAATAGTATTATTAGAGGCAGTTCCTTCATTCAGTTAAAAAAATTCTTCCAAGCGTTCACTTGTATATACTGAATGGGCTGGCAAATGTATGATTGAGGCATTGGCTCTCCATATCTGTGTGCGAGGAGTAGATGGTGCGTTATCTATGGTCATTGTAATGAGTGCATGGTCTGACCATGTTATGGTGGATATAGCCGATTTGGACACTTTGGGTAGAATCTATTTATCCACCAAGAAGTAATCAAGTCGTGTGTACGAATTGTGACGAGGGGAGAAAAGGGAGTAGTCCCGTTAGGTGGTGTGGTGGTACCTCCAAACATCATAGAGGTCAATGTTCCTTATAAAGGATCCCATAGGTGAATGGAGTCTGCTGGTGCGGGAAGAGGTGTCAAGAGAGTTATCTGGTACAATATTGAAGTCTCCACACATAATAAGGTGACCGTGGCGAAAACCGTTGATTTCTTTCTCATCAGTTTGGATAGGAATCTTATTTGTTTTGTATTGGGTGTGTAGACATTCACTATAGTGTATCTAGTGTTGTTTAGGGTACAGTCCAAGGCGAGGTAACTGCCATCTGCATCTACAAGACTGTTGTGGAGAGTAAAGGCGATTGTATTTCTAATGACTATCATGACCCCATTTTTCTTTGAGGGTCCTGACGCTCAGAATATATGTGTGAAGTTTTTGTTGGTACATATGGGTTCTGCATTGAGTTTAAAGTGAGTCTCTTGAATGCATAAGACTCCACAGTGAGAGTCCTGTGCTGTACACCGCATGGACGTTCTTTTTGCTGGGTGGTTTAGCCCTTTTACATTAAGCGACAAGAATTTTGGCATCCTTGAGAGTGGTTGCTGTAGTAGTGTTAAGTAATGTGGTACTCACAGTTGTATGGGTATACATTTTCATTCAGTGGGTAATGAACGTAATCTTCTTTATGTCAGCAGGATTTGTTGATGTGGTAAGTCTAGTAAATCTTGGCTGGAACTCCTCTTGTGCTCTTAGGAGGTAAGGTGGGTAGGGAGTGTTAGGTTCAACTTTTAAATAAGTTGCTTTAAGTTTATATTGCTTTGTCAAATTATTGCTTCTATAAGAAAGATGACACAGAGTCAGGTATGTCTGTATCACAGTTCTGAGCATAAAGGACTGCTGCTTTTACGTCTTTCAAAGGCCTTTTATAGGCAATTATACAAACAATAGCATCAGCACAACCCCCACAAAGGGCAAGGGTAAACAACAACAGGAGTCACCTGGGCTACGAACACAAGCTTCAACACCATGGCAATACAGTTACAAGAAAACAAAAGCAGCTTCAATCGAGTTCAACAGCCAAAAGTTACATTCATAACAGATTTACACGTATATTAAGTGAGAACTCTAAATTAAATCCCTGACCTTATCAATTTCCCCCTTTGACATCATCCTCTCCTTCCCCCTGGGTCCTCATAAATAAGTTCTAGTCAGTTTTTCCCCAGAGTCCTTTCCCTGACCGCAAGTTGTCAGAGGGGTAGAACCCATCCCCCTAGGTATTACCAACATCTTAAAATTCAAGAAGAGGAGTTTTATAGGAGTAGGGTGATGTCAATACACATTTATCGGTATGCCCTGTCTATTCTCCTAATTTTCCTATTTATTTTCCTGTATACACATATATTCGTGATTGTAAGTGATATTAGTATTAGAATAATAATTACCATTGGACTTAACAACCAGTGAAAGGTATTGGTTGCTGTAGAAGACATTCCACTAAATATATCCCACCAATGTGGTGCAGTATCCTGTTGTATCTGTGAGGAAAGATGCACTAGTCTACCTTTGTCAATAATTGCAGATACAAGGTTTTTCTGTAGGGTATTTTCTAGTGTTTCTATGTGTTGTCTTAACAACTCTGATTGTTCCAAAACCTGTTTTAGTGGGTCTAAAGAAATTATAAAGGGTGTAGTGTCAGTGAGATTATGTACCTCATAGACTGAAGAGAATATCTTATCGGCGTCTGGTTCAAAAAGATAGGTGTCGTTACCCCATTGTAATATTTTAATCTTTTTTATACATCCCGCAAACGGCGCCGATTTATTTAATGCTGACATGGTGCGGTTATCATTAGTAATGATACAAATATGCTGGGGTCCTATTTCTATGAATCTATTGTTCACATTTATCGGTGTTCTTTGCATTTTGCATATGCTAGTTTGGTATTTTAACAAGCAAGGTTCATATACTGGGGAACTTCTGCCACATACCATTCCCTTATTAGTTCCTTCACATAGATTTAAATCATGGGTTCTGTTTCCTTTATCTACATATTTCCCATATATTTCTGGATACCAAAACTCGTCTTTAATTACTAGTGGCATGACCACTATTTTACACATTTCCATTACATCTGCTACCCGGTATGCTTCGAACCTTCCTACACACCATTTCTCCTCACATTCTATCTTATCCCCTTTTACTTGGAACCATACACCATCGTCAGTTAAACCCTTAAAATATTTCATCCAGGTATGATAATTTCCCAACTGTAGTTCAGTCCTGGCCCTATTTATTTGTATATGATAGGATAAGAGGTTAAAAGAGCACTGTGTGAAATTTACAAACTGTTGACTTTGATTCCACAGCTGGAGCTCTGCTCCTATCGTGTGATTTATTAACCCTCCCAAAAATTGTAATAGGGGTATTTCTTGCAGTTGGGTTTCAAAAGTGGTGGGTAACCATTTGCTTGTGATAGTCAAGCTGTCAGCTATGTGTCCCCCTGCATGCTTCCATCTGTTGTTCATTTCTTCTATCTCTACCGAGTTTAAAATTCCCATCCCTGTATCTGTCAGTCCCAATAGTGTGTCGTACCATTCTCGTTTATACCTACACTCCGGTATCGGGGGAAAGGTGATATTGAATTCTATTTTTGTTTTCTGTTGTGATGTTGATACATTTATGCAAGTGTTTGGTACGGGTGTTAATATGGAAGATTCAATTGTTGGCGTTACTTCTTCCTCCATTTGTATGTGAAACCCATAGGTCTGTGCCATCCAGTACCACCCATCAACTCTCTCTTCCCTCCACCAAGATGCACAGAGGAAAGTACTGGATTGATTAACGGTAATATCTGTCAGATTAAACATCCCTTCGGTTATATTCCCTCCTTCTGCCATGACTGTTAATATTTGGTACATTTGTCCCACTACCCGTTCCCGGGCTTGTTTCCATGTCTGTGAAAGGGATATTTTATGACACCTATGGTTCTTACTATTGTTAAAGGGGAAACCCATATTATCGTTCCACTGGAAAGTTACAGTTACTTCTGAGAGGGGGTCTGCCTGTATCCATGCTATACCTACATCTACATGAAACGGACGCCTATGTCCTTCAACAGTATAATTACCCACAGTGTAATCCTTATTTATCTCATATCCTGATACATTTGCCACTTTAGGGTCATCTATGCTCCATTCGAAAGTCATTGTTTCCTCTACTTCAAGTACATTAATACCAGGAGTCCATGCATATATTTGTAAAACAACAATCTTCAACAAAAATATGTAAGTAGATATTTCATCATGTTGTTTTCTCGGGTTGTTTCTTGCAATGTGATGCGTGTATCCAGGTAGGTTTTCCTTCCAGCTTTACTGAGGTGGCTGTGGTCAAGAGTACTTGGTAAGGACCTTCAAACCTGGGTTCCAATGTCTTTCTGGTGTGTTTCTTTACATATACATAATCCCCTGGTAGCAGCGTATGTGTACCTGTTATTGAATTAGGGTCTGGAAGAGAAGAATACACACTTTTGTGGATCTTAGTTAGACGTTGTTGTAATTGTATCACATATGCAGTCAAACTATCACATTGCAATTGCATACTCTGTGGAAAGTATAGACCTAATCTAGGTGCATTCCCAAAAAGTATTTCGTATGGGGATAATCCTGTTTTTCCTGTTGGAGTGTACCTTATAGAGAATAAAGCCAGAGGCAGGCATTCTGGCCAAGGCTTGTTTAACTCTTGCATGGCTTTTTGTATTTTTAACTTTATTGTCCCATTTACTCTCTCCACTGATCCTGAACTCTGTGGGTGGTAAGGGGTGTGAAAACTTTGTTGAACCCCTAACATGGTCATCACATTCTGCATGATTTCTCCTGTAAAGTGTGTCCCCCTATCTGATTCTATGGTTTCAGGAAGACCAAACCTAGGTATTAACTCAGTGATCAGTTTCTTAGCTGTGGCTTTAGCTGTAGCTGATTTTACTGGATAACTTTCGGGCCAACCTGAGAATAAATCGATACACACGAGGACAAATTCAAAGGGGCCGCTCTTAGGCATTTGTATGTAATCAATTTGCAGTCTCTGGAAGGGGTATTGGGCCCGGACCTGGTGTTTTCGTGGGGTTTTCACTTTCTGTCCTGGGTTATTCAGGAGACAGATTTGGCAGGCTGCACAGTAGTTTCTTGCAGTGCTACTGAATCCAGGGGCGAGCCATCCTTGGTTCACAATCCTATACATGGAATTGGAACTGACGTGTGTGGGTAGGTGAACTGCCGCTGCCATTGCTGGGTACAGAGAGGCAGGTAGGCATATTTTGCCCCCTTCCCTCCATACATTGTCAAGGTCTGGTGCTGCTCCCAACCTGACCCACTTATCTTTCTCGCTCTCCCCTGCTTGCTCCTGTAATTTACTCAGCTGCTGCCATGTTGGTTCTGGGATACTCACCTCTACTGCTGCTAAGGTCTCAGGGCTTCCTTCCCCTAGAGCTGCCTGTTTTGCAGTCAAATCTGCAAATGCATTTCCTTTTGCCTCAATTGTTTTTGCGCTCGTGTGTGCCGCTATCTTCATGATGGCCACTCGTTTAACCTTTTGAAGATTGTTCAGGACTCTCTTAATCCCTTCTCCATGTTTTTCAGGTGTACCTGCTGCTGTCAGATAACCTCTAGCCCTCCATATGTGGGCATAATCGTGCGCTACACCGTAAGCGTAGGCAGAGTCAGTGTAAATATTCCCTTCTCGTTCTTTTAAGTATTCTAGGGCTTGTTCTAAAGCTTTTAATTCTGCTTCCTGTGCTGACATGTGGGCTGGTAAGGCCTGTGCTTCAATTACCTGCGTATCAGTCACTACAGCATACCCTGTGTGATATTTACCCTTGTCATCAGCAAACCTACTGCCATCTATGTGCAAAGTGTGCTCAGCATTTAAAATCGGTGTATCTGTAACATGTGGGAATCCCATTGTCTCCTGTTCCATGAGCTGAAAACAATCGTGCTGATCTACTTCTTTAAACAAAAGAGTGTCAGTGTCCTCATTTCTTTTCTCACTAGTACTATTAGTACTATCATTCCCCCTTGCCAAATCTGGTGACTGAAGAGGCAAAAAGGTGGCCAAATTTAAGGTTGTACAGCGCTGAAAAGTAACATTTGGAGGTAAGAGTAAAGTACACTGTAACCTTAATTGCCTAGCCATTGAAATGTGTTTGGGCTGTACCTGAGACAAGATTGCATGTATGTCATGTGTGGTATGCACTACAACTGGATTGTCTAGAACAATCTCTGATGACTTATCTATGATAATTGACACTGCAGCTACCGCCCGCACACAAGACGGTGAACCTCTAGATACTGGATCTAATGCTGCTGAAAAGTAAGCGACTGGTCTTTGTTTTACATGTGCCTGTGTCAGAACACCTGTGGCATGTCCAGTGATCTCAGCAATGTACAGATTAAATATCTTGGTGTAATCTGATATACCAATAGCCGGGGCAGAAATCAACAACTTTTTCAAAGTGATAAACGATTCATAAGCTACTTCTGTAAGCATATACGGTACAATTTTCAAACAATCGTATAATGGCTGCATCAAAGCGCTAGCATGTGGTATCCACTGTCTACAATATGACACGATACCTAAAAAACATACGCAATTGTTTGAAATTCCGTGGGGGTAACATTCCCTTTATCACTTGAACCCTCTCCTCAGTGAGATGTCTTGTACCCTGTGATATACAATGTCCCAAAAAGATAACTTTTTCCTGACACACTTGCAACTTTTTCTTATTAACCTTGCAACCTTTTTCTGCCAAAAATCACAACAAATTAAGGGTGGTGTGCAGGCTTTCAGTCTTTCACTTATCTGTGGAATTAATCCTTCCATAACCTGTCTATTGAAGGCTCGGATTGTGACTGGCAGGGCCAAGTCCATTCCCTCATCTGCCATCATACTTTCTATAGATAAGTAAAATTCTGATACAGTCTGTCCTGGCATTTGTTTCATGGGTGATATTGACCCCCTCTCCTGTTGTTTTGCCTGACAGAAAGCTTCTAATCTAGCAATAAAAGGGGCCCTTGAGTCTATATGTCTGACATGTCCTGCCTCTAAATTGCCATCCCCCTCAGCTCAGTCTGCAGGTCGGTCATAAACTGGTTAAACAGGGTCAGAGTCATTTTATGTCTGCATAAATCCTCCTCATCCTGCCAGGTTGCTTCATGTGTATTCATTAACTGTGTCACAAATCTACAGAAAACAGCTGGCTTTACTATAATGCATGTATCAGTGCGTACGGGGGCTACAGTTTCTGAATGAAATTCTTGTACTCCACAAACCTGAAAAACCCATTCTCTACCCTTAAGTACAGGATATATCTTGTGTGGTTTACGTTCTATGTCAGTGTATGGGGGTGGGATGGTTGAGCTGGGAGCCTCGACATTTTTTGTTCTTCTATCTTTCATATCCCAACCATCACAATCTGGATTATATTTCCACCCCTCTTCTTTTGCTCTATTTGAAACCTTAATTAAGCATTGAACCTGACTCATCCATTGCTTCTCTAACACCTCTCCTTGTCTGTCCCTTTTTATTTCACTTTTTTTCACTATTTTTTTCACTATTTCACTTCATACATCCGGGTCTAAACCCGCTGCTCCTTTCACCTTAAATTTACGAAAGACATCCTTTAAGTCCTATGCTTCATCTTTCCCACAGATGTTTTTAATTATCTGTGGCACCGTATAGTGCACCACAATTCCCTGATGGGATTTTGTGTTCCTCTGGCCCATTCTAACAGTCCTGCCTAGGTAGCGTGTGGGACACTTAGTGTACAATATAATGCGGCTACAACATATACAAGAATGAATAATTACTTTATATGCTAGCCCAATAACAAACCAGCTAAGTTACACTAGTTCCTCGTTGCCTTCCTCCTAGGGTGCTAGAATTCTAAAAACCTCTCCGGAATGAGATTTCTGAAATCGAATTACTTTATATGCTAGCCCAATAACAAATAATTACTTTATATGCTAGCCCAATAACAAACCAGAATGCGGCTACAACATATACAAAAATGCGGCTACAACATATACAAGCATTCCTTTAAGTGGCCAGGTATCCGACTAGATCTCCGGACTTTATGGAGATCTTATTCCCTCCCGTATATGGGAATCCCTCTCATACACTCTTATCCCTGCTTTATGGAGCAGACAGGGCTTATACTCTCAACCCGTCTATGGTTTATGAGTTAGATGTGAGGTTAAGCATAAGCGTTAGACCCCCAAGCTCACAAGCCCTCAAGTTCCCAATCATGTGAGGTAAGGCGCATTCCGTTGCTTAGTTCGGCAATCCCCTTCTAACTCATACCATCCTTGACAAGGCTCATTCACTTTCTCAACAAGACAGACAAGACAGACACAGACAACAAACAAACAAATAATTCCAGCAATATAAACTAAAATAAAGTAATTCTAGACTCACCACTACAGAGGCTGGTGTTTTAAAACCAGGAGAACCGTAACTGACAGAACGGATAGGCACAAATCAGGGGAGCACAGAATATAAGAAAAATAAAGCTTTTTCTTACCTGCGCAGGTTTTCGATCTGTGGTTCCCGGAATGCCTGTCCTTTTGTTCCGTCAGCGTAGCTCAGCCACCTCTTGTAGTATCATCGGTGAGTCCCTCGTCCGGGCGCCAAAAATGTTAGGTTCAACTTTTAAATAAGTTGCTTTAAGTTTATATTGCTTTGTCAAATTATTGCTTCTATAAGAAAGATGACACAGAGTCAGGTATGTCTGTATCACAGTTCTGAGCATAAAGGACTGCTGCTTTTACTTCTTTCAAAGGCCTTTTATAGGCAATTATACAAACAATAGCATCAGCACAACCCCCACAAAGGGCAAGGGTAAACAACAACAGGAGTCACCTGGGCTACGAACACAAGCTTCAACACCATGGCAATACAGTTACAAGAAAACAAAAGCAGCTTCAATCGAGTTCAACAGCCAAAAGTTACATTCATAACAGATTTACACGTAGGCATTATATTAAGTGAGAACTCTAAATTAAATCCCTGACCTTATCAGGAGGTAAACAGTAAGTCTGTGGTTAAATTAAGAATAACAGTAAAGGTAGGGGTAGCAGGTGTCAGCAGTGGTCCAAGGCAAACTGCTAAGTAATATGAGGGTATAAGTTTGTGTACCATCTGCAACGAGCAGGCCCCGAATCGAAGTGCAGGACTTGAATAAAATACATTGATACCACTAACCTGGTATTGACTTGCAGTTAGTTGCATGGTGACTGTTGGAGGAAGTTTGGACTTTCTTTTTGTGGTTCGGCAGTGCTGATACATCCACTTCAGGTAGAATTCCCCAAGTGCGGAGCAGTTGTATGCCCTCCTCCACCGTAATTATATTGTGTTTCATTCCATTTCTGGTCACCATTAGTTTGGTCAGGAATCCCCATTGGTATGGAATTTTGTGATTGTTGAGGGGTTTAGTGATGGTGCTCAGCTGTCGTTGCTGTTGGCGAGTATATTGCGAGAGATCTGTATACAGTTGTAGCTTCGTGTATGGAGTTGGGAGCTGACCAAGATGTCTTGGTTTTGCTAAGAGTAATGTCAGAAACCATGAAATCAGGCCGAGACAGAAGTACAGTTAAATCACACTTGTTTAATAATAAAAGTAAAAAGAACAAACATAGTCAAAACCTAGCCAAAGTTCAGTAACCGGAACGGATAGTCAGCCAAGCCAGAAGTCAGGAATCAATGTAGTGGAACAGCAAGCAGGATCTGGAGCCAGAAGGGATGTCAGCAAAGCAAGTCTTGAACAGGATCGCAGGAGATAGTTTCTGTGATGTTGACCAAGGCGAAGGCAGAGATCCACTGGGCTGAACGGCTTAAGTAGGCAGGAATGACAAGCAGGATATCATCAACAGCTGAGTAACTGTGGAGAGATAGGAGCTGGCAATTAGCTGACAGCTGAGCGGCCAGCTCTGAGAAGGAAGAGTTGATCAGGAAGTAGTGTTGATATTATTTCCTGGCATATGAGTTGAGGTCAGTTGGCAGAATCGTTTCTGGTATGCCCCTTATTTTTACGTTGTTTCATCTCGACCTATCTTCTAGGTCCGCCATCTTGGCTCTTACCCATTGTTGTTCCTCGCGGGTATGATCATGAGCATCCATTAAATCATTGATAGTTTCAGTCATGGCGCTCATTTGTTGTTCAATATGACAAACTTTCTGCCCCATGAAATTCATTTCTGACTTGAATTTGGAGAACATGGAGAAAATGTCATTATGGAGCAAGCTATGAAGAGACATCAGCATTTCCTTCATAGTGGTGTCTATGACCGGTTGGTTAGGGGTGGGAAACGCTGCTATAGAAGATGGATGGGCCACCTGTGTATGGAGAATCTCCAAAGCAGGGCTTACCTCATGAGCCTGTGTGCCTAAATCCAGGCGCATCTGCGACTTGCTTGGGCTGTTGGTGATGGATGATCTTTGGGATGAAGAAGGGGAGTTTGAGGAATCATCCTGTGGGGATATTTTGGATCCATCTGCATCAGGGAGTATGAGTCGTCCTTGTGCTGTGAGAGGCCACGGGCGCCATCTTGGATTCTGCCTCTGGGCAGCTGAGTAAAGAAATTGTTCAGTTTTTTAGGCTGCCGATATTCTTTCCGTTTGCGGGATGATCTGGGCTGGTGCCCCTGTGTGTAGGGGTCTGTGGATGGCATATTTGTGCGCTAGGTTAGCAGTAATTTCGTTCGGTTATCCGTTCGGCGCTGGAGCTGTGTGATCAGGCTTCCATACTGCTCAGCGGTTAGCCACATAACTTTTCTAACAGTCAAGACTAGAAACAAAATAAATAAATAAATAAATAAAAATGATTTTTCTTTTTTTTTTGTTGGGAACATATAAAATGTTCCATATGAATATATTGCTCTCTACTTTTAAGTCAGTGGGTGGAGCTTTAGCCTCCTTTTTGTTTTTAAAAGTCTCTCAGTTGACTTCTTTGATCAAAGACGCCCATTGTTCATAGAGCTTAAAGTGTATCTATTCCCAAAACATTTTAAGTTTTGAATAAAATTAAGAAACGTTAGAACATCTGTCAGATTTCATTGCTATCTAGGGTTCTGTTAGAGATAGTTCCCCTCACTTTCTGATATATATATTTTTTAACCTTTTACCAGACAGGACGTGTGAGAGAATCCGCAGCAGAGAGAACATATTGCAATAAAAAGTTGACAAAGGATCTAGCGTTACTTTACTTAAAGTGTTACTAAACCCAGGACCCTGCATTCACTATATCTGGTCTCCCACAGTACACAGAACATGGAAATGCAATAGTTTTAGTAAATATAAACTGCTAAATACCTTTTCTTATCAGCAGTTAGAGCAATCTCGTGACTTCTATCATTGTCTGGTTGAAGCTTGTAGGAGGAGTTTTCTTTCTCCCCTGATGGTCCCATGAGTCTGCAGGACCTCTGAACTTCTGTCTGAACAATGTTGATTGGTCATGTGCTGATCACATGCACCCTCCCAAGAAAAGAAAAAACTCTCTAGCAATACACACCAATCTGAGCCTGTGCAGCTTTTCCCCAAGGCTCTGTACTATCAGACGATGTATTGGGGAGTCTGGAAGAAGGGGAGGATCGGAGAAGACAGGATCAAACAGCATTTTTACACATCGCGGTGGATTAACCCCTTAGGTTCCGCAGTGAGTATAGTAAGCATGCTTTACTGCATATACAGACTGATTTTACTGTTGTGGGTTTAGTAGCACTTTAACTTAAAGTGGTTCTAAAAGCTAGACTTTTTTTTTACCTTAATACATTCCCTGTATTCATGTAAAACATGTCTCAGTAACAGTATCACCCCCCCCCCCCCCAAATACTTACAAGTCCTCACTTGTTTTAGCGCTGTGCCCATCTGTAGCGGCTCTCTCTTCTTTCTCCCTGCATTCACAGGACAGAGAGGCAACAGCCAGAGACATTGACTCCTGCTACAATCAAATTCTGTATGCAGAGTGCAGAGGGTGGGGCCGCACTACACTGTGTGTGTCTATGGAAGCACACAGCCCACCCCGGGAGTGATCCTGCACTTCTCCTCCACTACAAGCGGCTTGCCATGGTAGTAGATACAGAAGACGAAGAGCCCAAGAGGAGGTTGCATTGCACAGAGCAATGGAGAAAACACATAAGCGAGAGCACCCCAAGGCTGCACAACCCAAAAGTATAATACAAAAAAGACAAAAATTCCCCAGGGGGTTTTTTAGGCAGCAATACATTATTATTATTGTAACAATAAAATAAGTCAAGTACATATGGAATTCGAATATACAACAAATTTAATATAAAATACAGACTCTGGTTCACGTGTAACAGACATCGGCATAAAACATCAACCATGGCTAAAAAAGGGCCCCCAGATGAATTAGCGTATCATCAAATTAATATCCACATGAATACCCCGATGCATTTCGACCCATTGGTCTTCTTCAGGGGGATTTAGATTCTAGGGAGATATATCACAATTAGAGTTTGAACTTGAAACTTCAGTCAATATGTAAGATATATACACAGCATTTAGCGTTAATAAATAACTGTATTACATTGTATCTATGGAGGTATATTTACCATTGAGTGGATGATATGGTGGAGATGCACCACACGAACCAGATTGTTTTAAACGCATGAAGGCCCAGAGATCCCAAAGACCACACGTATCCCTCCGTGCCCCACAGGCACATCTGCAGTCCATCGGACTTACAAGGGGCCACACACTTGGACGGGGGAGAGGACGGGGGGCGAGGCACCTGCCACTGTATATAAAAGGGACTTTGTTATAAACCTTAGTAATTGTATTCTATAAGTATCTAAAAGTATCTAATGCCAAAGGGCAATAGCTGATTAGCCCTCACTGAGGTAGTTATTTGTATGTATGTATATATCTTATTGGTAGGACCTATTACTTTAAAGTATGTAATTTATTGATAATATAGTAATTATGAGATGCAAATAAATAAGAGGGGTATAATGGGTGGTAAAAATAAATTAGGAGTATTGAGTCCAATTTGATCATGAGTGAAAGAAGTGAATGTGCTGATAGTGCCGTGGTGACAGCAATAGATGTGGGATGAACGTGTGGGAATGCACTGTGGAGCGTTAGTGAAAAACCAAAGGGTGTAAAAAATGACTGAAACAAACCAAACTGTGATAAAAACGAAAAATGTGTATGGGTACCAGTGAACGGAAAAAGCCATGTCTCAATTATTAAGTTAAATACCATGAGTGTATGGGGTGAGTGTAAAAATGTGAGCTTGTGTGTAAATAGTGGTGACAGAAGTGAAACAAGTATGCTAAGTAAGCATACCTGAAGCCAAAAAGTAGTGGGTTGGTGATAGTACTATTAGTAATAATAAAATCAATAGTAGTAAATATACCAAGCATAGCACTTACCTAGTGCTAGATACTTCTCAGTGGAGTGGCAGCTTTCCGGAGGTACAACTAAGGATCAACCAGGAACTGCCAATTTATACAATCTCAGGGGGCTAACCTACGACTTCCAGGTGGTAAACTCCTCCCCAACACACCAACCCCCACACGTCCACGCCGCCAACTGGCGGCGTCTGTGTGGCCCCCTCGGCGTTCCGGAAGGCGGAAGCCCCGGCAGTCGCCGTCACCTCCGACGCAACTGCGTGACGTCACGACGCCACGCGCGTGCGCGAGGGAACCCGCACGCACGTGACGTCACTGACAGTCCGGCGGTGATCACGGGACGCCGCCGGCACGGGAGAATCTCCCCACGGCTGCTCTTAAACAAGAGCCTTGTCGTGGAGACCACAGGAGGGAGAATCGCATAAATGTAATGCGTCTCCCCCCCACGTGCCGGGAAGTCAGATGGAGATAGGAATGCCACCCCGGAACACGAGGCGGACACAGCAGTCCGTGGGCAGTGAGCCTTGCATGCCAAAACAAAATAATGTAACCACATATAATAGTTCATAGATTTTAGGGTGGTAATGTAAATCTAATAATATACAATTGATTAAGGAAGCCAGGGACATATTATAAAACCAAAGAGCTCAAAAGATGGGGAGGGAAAAAGAGTGTTTTCCTTCATCCCAGGAGCACTGTTCTCCCATGCTTATGGTACATGTGTTCTACACCAGGCAACACTCTCAAACCATTGGAAAGAGAGCCAATTGGAGCGAGGATGGGGAGGGGGAAAAATAATTGTTTTCCCCCATCCCAGGAATAATGTTCTCCTATGTCAGTTAGTGATAAGTGCAATCTATACCAAGCAACATCTTCAAACCATTGAAATATGCCCTGGCTTGTGTGGGGTCTCTCATGTGCTAGAGGGGGAAACGGGTGTTTAACCACCCAAATAGACGAAAACAATGGAGAAAACACATAAGCGAGAGCATTGCACAGAGCAGGTAAGTATACCTGCTATAAGTATACCTATACCTAAAATATGTAGCAGAATACATATTGGCCTAAATTAATGAAGAAATTAGATGTTTTAATTTTTTTTATTGGATATGTTTTATAGCAGAAAGTAAAAAAAATTTTTTTTTTTTTTCAAAATTGTCGGGTTTTTTTGTTTATAGCTCAAAACTTAAAAACCGCAGAGGTGGTCAAATACCACCCAAAGAAATTTGTGGGAAAAAAAGAACATAAATTGTATTTTGGTACAGCGTCGCACAGCCGCACAATTGCCAGTTAAAATAACGCAGTGCCGTATAGCACAAAATGGCCTGATCATGAAGGGGGACAAACCTTCCGGAGGGCAAGTGGTTAAGAAAAAACAGCTTTTCACTTCTGTCTTTATTGCTATTAGAGAGATTTAACCTCACTTCCTGTCCTGGGGACTGAAAGGATCATGTAAAAAGCCCCTTGTGTTTTGTAATCTAATATACAAACTGCGTGTTTTGTAATATGAATGAACCATCATGACTCCATTTTTGTACCCCCCCCCCCGCCATTTTGTTTGAAGTCCCTTATTGTGTAAGTTCAAACTTGTGTAAGAATGCTTGCACAGCATCCCCCCACCCCTTTATTTGCTCACTGTTCCTCGGAATGTATATCCTGTTTAGCCTTAGGTGATCAGCAAAGATATGTGACTAGTGACCAGATGTCCTATCTAACCCCTGATAGATATATATCAGGTAACAAACTTGCATATCCCTAGATACGTATGCATTAAACTAACCACTCCCCCTCCTTTGTTTTATACTGAATATAAGCTACTTTCACACTCAATAAACTCAGACATTTTATGAAAACACAACCTGCCTCTCGTTCATAAAGTGTGTCTCCAGATATCTGAGGGCCCTGTTGGTGTACCTACAAGAAGGATGGTCGTCCACAATACCTACTATTTCCTTTCAGGAACAACCTCTTTACCAGACACGAAGTAAAGGAATCCCTCCAGTATAGCCTGCAATCTGCAGTAAAATCTATCAAGAGTTTTAATCTTTCCCCACGTTATTCAAATTGGAAAAAAGTGGCTATAGATACACTTTAACCACTTACCGCAAACCGCCGTAGCTGTACATCGGTACTTTTTTTTTTTTTTTAAGGGACAGTGTAAAAAAATAAATAAAAAGTAAAATAAATAATAATAAATAAAAAAATTGAAAGCGCCCCGTCCCGCCGTGCTCGTGCGCCCGTATATGTAAACAGTGTTCAAACCACACATGTGATGTGATCGTTAGAGTGAGAGCAATATTTCTTGCAAAACACCTCCTCTGTAACTCAAAACTGGTAACCTGTAGTAATTTTTAAACGTCGCCTATGGAGATTTTCAAGGGTCAAAGTCTGTCGCCATTCCACGAGCGGGCGCAATTTTGAAGCATGACATGTTGGGTATTAATTTACTTAGCGTAACATTATCTTTCACAATATAAAACAAATTAGGCTAACTTTACTGTTCTCTTTTTTTTTTAATAAAAAAAAAAGTGTATTTTTTGAAAAAAAATTGCATTTGTAAACCCGCTACGCAAATACGGTGTGACAAAGTATTGCAACGACCGCCATTTTATTCTCTAGGGTGTTTGAAAAATATATATAGATATATAGATATAGATAATCTCCTAGATTGTAAGCTCTAACGAGCAGGGCCCTCTGATTCCTCCTGTATTGAATTGTATTGTACTTGTACTGTCTGCCCTCATGTTGTAAAGCGCTGCGTAAACTGTCGGCGCTATATAAATCCTGTATAATAATAAAAATATATAGATATATATCTATATCTATAGATAGATATAGATATATAAATGTTTGGGGGTTCTAAGCAATTTTCTAGCAAAATTACCTGATTTTAAACAACAAGTTTGAAAAATAGACCTGGTCCTTAAGTGGTTAAATGCTAAATAATGACTCATTCCCTATCATACAGATTAGTCCAAGTTTAAATCAGGCAAACTGTCTCAAAGCAAACAGCTTTGGGAATCCATGTATTTGTATAGACAAAAATATAAACATAAAACCATAGTTGTAAAAGTAATAAACTTTAAAGAAACCACTAAAACAAAACTGACCACTAAAGTATTCTAATTTTCTTTTAAATGTTTAAAATAGCCGGTAGGCTCACATGAATCAGCCGGATTCCATACTGTGTGTCTATGATGACCTGAGTTTCGAGCTTGGACACACTTTGCATTGGTTTTTCTATCTGACACAGGTCCCTCAAGAAATAGAAAACATTACATTGCTTTCAGCAAACTGATATACTTGTTCAAAGTGGAAAAACAAATGTTATCAAACCCCCCAAAGATCCCTGATAATCCGGATTTGCTGTTCCATCAGGATTGTGCCTTAGATAGTGATATGAAAGAGGCTTCAAAGGGATCTGTTTATCTTAGATAGAATGACCAAGACTTCACACCAATCTACAATATGTATTCACTGCCAGGAATGGCTTTGTTTTTTTTTAGCACATTTCAGATGAAAAGGGCAACCAGTACAATTAATACAGCAACCCTTAATGTTATCAGGAACACTGAAACCCTGACAAAATGATAAAAAGTCACCTCAGTTAACCATTAAATTTTTCGAAACCAAAGAACAAAAATGTCACATATTTTAGATTAGATGAGGTGGCTGCATTAGGGTTTTGGGCCTTTTCTTCTTTATTTTTTTTACCTGATGATTCAGTTACCCTACGTTCACACCTTGCGCTTTTTTCGGCATTTTTTCCATTTTGCTGAAACGCACTACAGCCCATTTAACAAAGGATCCTATAGTACACGTTCACATCTATGTGTTTTTCAGCTAGTACATTTTTGGAAAGGGTTGGGGACTTTTTTTTCCAGCAGCAGATTGCGTTCTGCATGTAGTAGACTTCAATGGAGTCGCACCAGAAAGGCAAGTGTTGCGTTTTTTTTAATGCGTTTTGTTTTTATATCCCCTTTAAAAACACTGTAAATAGCTGGTTGCTAAGGAGTGGGCCGGGAAGCCGGCCGCCACGTTCTTAACAACCGATGAGTCATCAGCCGTCAGCGGGCTTCCCCGCTGACAGCTAAATGTAAAAAAAAGGTTTGGCGGCTAAAATTTTTTAGAAAATAATGGTGTGGGGTCCCCTCCCAAATGCATACCAGGCCCTTCGAGTCTGGTTTGCATTTGCAGGGGACCTCCACAGTCCACAGCAATATAAAAAACCACACCAGGCCACATGCCCTCAACATGAGGGGGTGCTTTGAGGCAAGGGGGCTCTGCCCCCCCCCACCCCAAAGCACCTTGTCATGTTAATGGGGACAAGGGCCTCTTCCCCACAACCCTGGCTGGTGGTTGTGGGGGTCTGTGGCTGGGGGGGCTTATTGGAATGTGGAACCCCCCGGATCCCACCCCCCCCCCATGTGAATAAGTATGAGGCACATTGTACCCCTACCCATTCACCAAAAAAAAGGAGCAGTGCAGTGTTACAAAAAATATAATTGGCAAACCTTGCACTCAAAAAGAAGCAGATTGCCGCACTTATAAATAAGCCCCAATAAAGGATTCAACTAATAAATGTGAAAAAAAAATTAAAAGATTGTGCTGTCTGTTGCCTGTGGACTATCCACAAGCAGTGTGTAAAACATCAGAAATAAAAGGATAAGTAAATGAAAAAATGTTGATATGACGTCAGAAACATCATATCAACATTTTTTCATTTACTCAACCTTTTATTTCTGATGTGACGTCATATCAACATTTTTTCACTTACTCAACATTTTATTTCTGATGTTATACACACTGCTTGTGGATAGTCCACAAGACACAGACAGCGCAATCTTTTACATTTTTTTCACGTTAAGTGTTACAAAAAAACAAGAAACGGTTTTTGACATTATTAAAGTTAAAGAATATCCCCTGACATAGCTCCAATTTCAATCCTAATGTCCTCCTTCTCCGCTTCCTCCACCGATGTCTTCTTCTTTCGCCCCCGACCCACTGAAAATAAAGAAAACGCTCCTCCTCTGACAGCTCTTACTGTATATACTGTAGCTATGGGGCGTGGCCATGCATGGGGCCCCCTTGTGATGTCACAGACCCGAGCATGATAGGTCTGTGATGTCACAAGGGGGCCGGGTCTCCTGGGTGGGGCCAAGCTGCACTCTTTGTGTCTTATGGATACGCAGATACAAAAACAAAAACATATTTGGGGGGCACACCCTAAAATGCGTTTAAATGTTTTTGAATATGCTCAGGTGTTTTTAACTAGCCTTGCAGGAAGTGTCATTCTTAAATGTGTTTGCTGTAATATGTTTTGTACTGTTTGTTGGTTTTATAGCAGCACCATCTTGAATTTAAACACATTTTAGGGTGTTCCCCCCAAATATGTTTTTGTATATTGTAATAGACCCTGACCAGTTTTTTTTGGTCTTGGTCTACCAGTATGCTTGTCTTTAACCACCTTCCCATGTTGTTTGTATTTGGTCCATGTTTTAGACACAGCCGACTGTGAACAACCAACATCTTGTACAACACTGTGTGATGATTTACCCTCTTTAACCACTTCAGCCCCGGAAGGTTTTACCCCCTTCCTGACCAGAGCACTTTTTACAATTCGGCACTGCGTCGCTTTAACTGCTAATTGCGCGGTCATGCAATGCTGTACCCAAACGAAATTTGCGTCCTTTTCTTCCCACAAATAGAGCTTTCTTTTGATAGTATTTGATCACCTCTGCCGTTTTTATTTTTTGCGCTATACACGGAAAAAGACCGAAAATTTTGAAAAAAAATGATATTTTCTACTTTTTGTTCTAAAAAAAATCCAATAAACTCAATTTTAGTCATACATCTAGGCCAAAATGTATTCGGCCACATGTCTTTGGTAAAAAAAATGTCAATAAGTGTATATTTATTGGTTTGCGCAAAAGTTATAGCGTCTACAAACTAGGGTACATTTTCTGGAATTTACACAGCCTTTAATTTATGACTGCCTATGTCGTTTCTTGAGGTGCTAAAATGGCAGGGCAGTACAAAACCCCCACAAATGACCCCATTTTGGAAAGTAGACACCCCAAGGAATTTGCTGAGAGGCATGTTGAGCCCATTGAATATTCATTTTTTTTGTCCCAAGTGATTGAACAATGACAAAAAAAAAAAAAAAAAAAAAAAATTACAAAAATTTGTCACTAAATGATATATTGCTCACACAGGCCATGGGCATATGTGGAATTGCACCCCAAAATACATTTAGCTGCTTCTCCTGAGTATGGGGATACCACATGTGTGAGACTTTTTGGGAGCCTAGCCGCGTACGGGGCCCCGAAAACCAATCACTGCCTTCAGGATTTCTAAGGGCGTACATTTTTGATTTTACTCCTCACTACCTATCACAGTTTTGAAGGCCATAAAATGCCCAGATGACATAAAAACCCCCCAAATGACCCCATTTTGGAAAGTAGACACCCCAAGCTATTTGCTTTGAGGCATGTTGAGTCCATGGAATGTTTTATATTTTGACACAAGTTGCGGGAAAGTGACAAATTTTTTTTTTTTTTTTTTTTTTTTGCACAAAGTTGTCACTAAATGATATATTGCTCACACAGGCCATGGGCATATGTGGAATTGCACCCCAAAATAAATTTAGCTGCTTCTCCTGAGTATGGGGATACCACATGTGTGGGACTTTTTGGGAGCCTAGCCGCGTACGGGACCCCGAAAACCAATCACTGCCTTCAGGATTTCTAAGGGCGTACATTTTTGATTTTACTCCTCACTGCCTATCACAGTTTCGGAGGCCATGGAATGCCCAGGTGGCACAAACCCCCCCCAAATGACCCCATTTTGGAAAGTAGACACCCCAAGCTATTTGCTGAGAGGCATGGTGAGTATTTTGCAGCTCTCATTTGTTTTTGAAAATAAAGAAAGACGAGAAAAAAAATTTTTTTTTTTCTTTTTTCAATTTTCAAAACTTTGTGACAAAAAGTGAGGTCTGCAAAATACTCACTATACCTCTCATCAAATAGCTTGGGGTGTCTACTTTCCAAAATGGGGTCATTTGGGGGGTTTTTTTGCCACCTGGGCATTCCATGGCCTCCGAAACTGTGATAGGCAGTGAAGAGTGAAATCAAAAATTTACGGCCTAAGAAAGCCTGAAGGCGGTGCTTGGTTTTCGGGGTCCCGTACGTGGCTAGGCTCCCAAAAAGTCTCACACATGTGGTATCCCCGTACTCAGGAGAAGCAACAGAATGTATTTTGGGGTGTAATTTCACATATTCCCATGGCATGTTTGAGCAATATATCATTTAGTGACAACTTTGCGCAAAAAAAAATAAAAAAAATAAAAAATTGTCTCTTTCCCGCAACTTGTGTCACAATATAAATTATTCCATGGACTCAACATGACTCTCAGCAAATAGCTTGGGGTGTCTACTTTCCAAAATGGGGTCATTTGGGGGGGTTTTGAACTGTCCTGGCATTTTATGCACAACATCTAGAAGCTTATGTCACACATCACCCACACTTCTAACCACTTGAAGACAAAGCCCTTTCTGACACTTATTGTTTACATAAAAAAATAATTTTTTTTTGCAAGAAAATTACTTTGAACCCCCAAACATTATATATTTTTTTTAAAGCAAATGCCCTACAGATTAAAATGGTGGGTGTTTCATTTTTTTTTTTCACACAGTATTTGCGCAGCGATTTTTCAAACGCATTTTTTGGGGAAAAAACACACTTTTTTACATTTTAATGCACTAAAACACACTATATTGCCCAAATGTTTGATGAAATAAAAAAGATGATCTTAGGCCGAGTACATGGATACCAAACATGACATGCTTTAAAATTGCGCACAAACGTGCAGTGGCGACAAACTAAATACATTTTTAAAAGCCTTTAAAAGCCTTTACAGGTTACCACTTTAGATTTACAGAGGAGGTCTACTGCTAAACTTACTGCCCTCGATCTGACCTTCGCGGCGATACCTCACATGCATGGTGCAATTGCTGTTTACATTTGACGCCAGACCGACGCTTGCGTTCGCCTTAGCGCGAGAGCAGGGGGGACAGGGGTGCTTTTTTTTTTTTTTTTTTTTTTCTTTATTATTATTATTTTTTTATCTTATTTTTAAACTGTTCCTTTCATTTTTTTTTTTTTTTTAATCATTTTTATTGTTATCTCAGGGAATGTAAATATCCCCTATCATAGCAATAGGTAGTGACAGGTACTCTTTTTTGCAAAAATTGGGGTCTATTAGACCCTAGATTTCTCCTCTGCCCTCAAAGCATCTGACCACACCAAGATCGGTGTGATAAAATGCTTTCCCAATTTCCCAATGGCGCTGTTTACATCCGGCGAAATCTAAGTCATAAAATGCTCGTAGCTTCCGGTTTCTTAGGCCATAGAGATGTTTGGAGCCACTCTGGTCTCTGATCAGCTCTATGGTCAGCTGGCTGAATCACCGGCTGCATTTTCAGGTTCCCTGTTGAGACAGGAGAGCCAGAGAAAAACACGGAAGACGTTGGGGGGGGGAGGGGCATTCCCTCCCACTGCTTGTAAAAGCAGTCTAGAGGCTAATTAGCCGCTAGGATTGCTTTTACATGAAAGCCGACCGCTGGCTGAAAAGAATGATACCAAGATGATACCTAAACCTGCAGGCATCATTCTGGTATAACCACTCAAAGTCGTGAATGGCGTACCTGAAGACAAAAAAATGGTTAACAATAAAGCACAGTAAACGGTAAGGTATAAAAAATTGCATACCTGAAAAGCAAACATGATAAAACATAATAACAATAAAACATTGCAGAATAGAATACAGTAAAAAAGAACAGAACAATAGAGAGAGAGAATAGAGAGAGAAAGAACAATAAAACGACAACTATTTTTTTTTTATTTTATATTTTTGTATGTGTTTTTTTTTTTTTTTACACTTTTTTTTGTAACTAACTTTTATAACGGTAACCGGTTCCAGGTTCGGGTCTCTCAAAATGCGATGGCATCTTGGGAGACCCTGTGAAAGTGTGCCTAGTCTGTGCAATGCTGTACCCTACGCTAATACTCAACTAGTGCATGGTAGCGTTCAAAATATTCACCAATGCAAAGACCAGGATTGTCAGGACAGGAGGGACAATAATAGCGGGTGTCACGTCTATATCCGCGCTTGCTGCAGACACGACATCTTTTTTGGGGGGGTTCGCTGGGTAGGGGTACTCGGGAGGACATAAAGAAAATGCCTCTCATGCAGCCGACTGCATTTGGTTGGGGATGTGAATGGGGGAAGTACGGGCGCCGCAGAAGCGGTGGGTTCCCAATTAGGATTGGCGAATGCAGCAGGAAGGGCATTATGGGCACGACGGGCCTGTGTTTGTCTTTTTGGTGGCAGCGGGACACTACTTGTGCTTGCCACCTCACCAGCTTGAACTGCACTTATGGGACTCGCCACGTCACCAAGTGTTACTGCAGTGCTGGTTTGACTACGACCGGGGTGTACTAGGCCGCTGGTGCTTGCCAGTTCACCAAAACGCTACCAAAAAAACTGTTAGCGATCGCAAGGATCAGGCCTGACTCTGCGAACGCTGCAGTTATGCGTTTAGTGTTTTGTAAGTGACAGTGATCGATCGATACTGCACTTGGGTGGGCTGGGCTGGGCCGGGCGGAGGGGCAAAACGCAGGTGCTAGCAGGTATCTGGGCTGATCCCGCTAACACTGCGTTTGTGGGAACCCTAAACTGCTGGGGACGCTAGTATAGATCTGATCGGATCAGATATTGATCCGATCAGATACTATACCACTAAGGGAGGCGTATGCTGCGTGCGTGGGTGTTAGCGGTACTGGCGCTAACCTGACGCTGCCTGGGGCTGGTGCTTGCCAGTTCACCAAAACGCTACCAGAAAAACTGTTAGCGATCGCAGGGATCAGGCCTGACTCTGCGAACGCTGCAGTTATGTGTTTAGTGTTGTGTAAGTGTCAGTGATCGATCGATACTGCACTTGGGTGGGCTGGGCTGGGCCGGGCGGAGGGGCAAAACGCAGGTGCTAGCAGGTATCTGGGCTGATCCCGCTAACACTGCGTTTGTGGGAACCCTAAACTGCTGGGGACGCTAGTATAGATCTGATCAGATCAGATATTGATCCGATCAGATACTATACCACTAAGGGAGGTGTACGGTGCGTGCTTGGGTGTTAGCGGTACTGGCGCTAATCTGACGCTGCCTGGGGCTGGTGCTTGCCAGTTCACCAAAACGCTACCAAAAAAACTGTTAGCGATCGCAGGGATCAGGCCTGACTATGCGAACGCTGCAGTTATGCGTTTAGTGTTTTGTAAGTGACAGTGATCGATCGATACTGCACTTGGGTGGGCCGGGCAGAGGGGCAAAACGCAGGTGCTAGCGAGTATCTGGGCTGATCCCGCTAACACTGCGTTTTCGGGAACCCTAAACTGCTGGGGACGCTAGTATAGATCTGATTGGATCAGATATTGATCCGTACAGATACTATACCACTAAGGGAGGCGTAGGCTGCGTGCGTGGGTGTTAGCGGTACTGGCGCTAATCTGACGCTGCCTGGGGCGACGCATATCACCGCCGGGCGATCAGGGGGCTAAACCTTTATTCGGTAATAAACGGCGGGTGCCCTGACACTATAAAAAATAAACAAACTAACCAGCGTCACTCGTAACAGTTATACGGTGATCAGTGGTGAAAGGGTTAACTAGGGGGCAATCAAGGGGTTAAAACCTTTATTAGATAGTATATGGGGGTCCCTGTCGCTATAAAACGCTGACAGCGAACCTAAATATTTACGTCTCTAACTATCGTCACCAGCGACACTAATACAGCGATCAGAAAAATGATCGCTTAGCGACACTGGTGACAGGGGGTGATCAAGGGGTTAAAACTTTATTAGGGGGGGTTAGGGGGGTATCCTAGACCTAAAGGGGGCCTAACACTCACTGCCCTAACACTGCAACTGTCACAAACTGACACTATGCAGTAATCAGAAAAAAAAAAAAAAAAAAAAAAAAAAATACTGCTAATGTCAGTTTGTGACGGGGGGGGGGGGTGATTGGGGGGGGATCGGGGGGCGATCGGGGGGGGATCGGGGGTGTAAGGTATGCCTGGCATGTTCTACTGTGTGTGTTTGTGTGTTGTGCACTTACATGTCTTCTCTCCTCGGCGCTGGACGGAAACTGCCAGACCGAGGAGAGATGACATCACATCCTCTGCCTGTGTGAAACTATACACAGGCAGAGGAGGATTCCCATTGGCTGGGAGCGATCGCGAGGGGGGGGCCACGATCGGATGGTCTCCCCCTCGCCTCCCGACGCTCCCAGTCAGATGCCGACCGCCGATGGCACCGGGGGGGGGGTCCGATCGGACCCCCCGCCCGCGGGAGGCAGATCACGTACAGGTACGTGATTCTGCCTGCCCGTGCCATTCTGCCGACGTATATATACGTTAGGCGGTCGGCAAGTGGTTAAGGAGTTTGATAATCCTCTCCATTTTTTCAATTGACATCTCTGGTGTTGGAGCCATGCTTCATGTCAGTCCACTTGTTGCAACAGCTCTCCAAGGTGTGATCACTCCTTTTTACCTACATACTAACAAGCAGATTTAATCTGATGCAGGTTTTAGTGTTTGTAATGAAAATGTACAGGGTGATTCCATAATTTTTTCCTCAGAATTGAGTGATTCCATAATTTATTCCCTGTGCTTGTTCTATAAATCTAACTGTTACTGGCCACCACAATTATTTTTCTTGATTTCTTTTAGTGTTTCTTAAAGCCAGAAAGTTGCCATTTGAAATGCCTTTAGTTTTTGGCCATGTCTGTGATCTGCTTTTTTTCTACAACAATAAACAACTGAAGGAACATCCTCAGGGACTGGTGATTCCATAATTTTTGCCAGGGGTTGTACTTCAGACACAATTGATGGTCCTCCTTTGCACTGATCCAGATTATCTTGAAAGTCCTGAAACTGCCTGGCCAAGTTGCTGGACTTTGGAACAAAAGACTTTTTGCTAGAAGTACGATTGCCTTGACTTCCATGATCAGAAGCTTCAGTGCAAGGTGTGCAGAAAGGTTGATATTCTTGGCGTAGAAAAAAAAAATGGCATGAAGATGTCGAAGGAATGGGCAAATAATGAGGTAACCAGTTATGGCACCAAGCGGTCACAGCAGCTCGCTTCTTTTTGTTCTGCATACAAGGCCGCCTTAAATTCTTTTGGAACGAAAAAATTAACATCTTGAAACAATTTGTTTAAAACACTTGGCCCAAGAGAGAGAAATTACTATGAAGATCTTTCTTACTGCATACAAAATAGAAACCAGTCCTTCAATAGTTTTTGCTCTGAAATGGATCTGCAGGAGGTAAATGGTGTTAATATGGGCCGCATTCTTCACTCAGCAAAGGCCTGCATTAATATTGTGAATCACATCGCATAAGAAATGAGAAAAAACTTGGTCAATGTAATCATGAGATCAAAAAGTAAAATCGCCCATAATATTGATGAGTCAACCACCTTAAGTCAAAAATCTACACTGATTGTATATGTTCGATTTCTTCTTGCAAACAGTGCAATGGATTCCCCAGTAAATTTCTTTCTTGATTTGGTTCAACTTGAAAGCATGAATGGGAAAGGAATTGACACTTCTCTCCTTAACTGCCTGCATTCTTATGGGATAATGGACGATTACCTAAGACAACATTTGATCAGTGTTACATGTGAAGGTGCAGCTGTGATGCAATAAGAGCGGTGTTGGGAAATTGTTGAAGGAGAAATTTCCTTCAATTATTCTGTGGCACTGTGCTAGTCATAGATTAGAATTGTCAGTTGGAGATACGGTCAAACAAACATCAGGAATCAATAGATTTAAGGCCTTTATGGATAATTATGTACTATATTATGCATCTCCCAAAAACTGCAGAGAACTGCAAGCCTCTGCTAGCAACCTAGAGGCGTAGCTTTTGAAAATCGGACAAGTTCTCAATACAAGACGGGTGGCATGTACTTTTCGGTCTGTGTCAGCAGTGTGGGAAAGCTACAGAGTGTTGGTTCGTCATTTTGAAGAAGCAAAGCAAGATACAGCCCAGGCTGTGGTGGTGCGTCCATAAGGGCGCATGGGCGCCGCCCCCTCTCTCCAGCCACCCCCTCTATGACCAATGGATAGATTCATGAATTGCATGAATCTATCCACGGCCGCCGCTGCCACCCCCAATTCCGGCGTCCAGCTCCTGTTCGGGCGCCAGGCGCCTGAATTACAGCGGCAGGGGGTTTTTTTGAAGCACCTAATTAGAGCCATAGGCTCTAATAGGCATCAAAAAAGCTTGGCGCTCACAGTTCACCCAGGTGTGTTTGAAAAGCAAATGAATATTCGCTTTCCTAACACTGAACCGCCTCTCCGCCAATCGAGTGCTCTGGTCTGTTACTTGTCACCTGATTGGCTGAAACGAAAGGCGCTGTGATTGGACATCTATCAGGCATCCTATCATAGGAGAGGACAGGAGAAGACATCGAGGACATGGAGGAGCATGGAGGACACCGCTCGCCGCCATCACCCACTGCCCCATCGAGACAGGGTAAGTGCCGAGCAGACGGCAGGCGGGGGACACAGTGGCAGCATTCAATGGGCACAGTGGGAGCATTTGATGGGGCACAGTGGGAGCATTTGATGGCGCAGTGGGAGCCTTTGATGGCGCAGTGAGAGCATTTAATGGCACAGTGGCAGCGTTTAATGGGCACAGTGGCATCGTTTGATGGGCACAGTGGCTGCATTTGATGGGCACAGTGGCGCCAATTGATGGGCACAGTGGCTGCGTTTGATGGTACAGTGGCTGCGTTTGATGTTGGACACTGCTCGCGGCCTGCCGCCATCCCCCGCAGCCCCACCAACACAGGGTAAGTGCTGGCGGGTGGGGGGGCACAGTGGCAGCATTCCATGGGCACAGTGGCAGCATTCCATGGGGCACAGTGGAAGCATTTGATGGCACAGTGGCAACATTTGATGGCACAGTGGCAGCGTTTGATGGGCACAGTGGCTGCGTTTGATGGGCACAGTGGCTGCGTTTGATGGGCACAGTGGCGCCAATTGATGGACACAGTGGCTGCGTTTGATGGCACAGTGGCTGCATTTAATGGCACAGTGGCTGAGTTTGATGGTACAGTGGCTGCATTTGATGTTGGACACCGCTCGCCGCCTGCCGCCATCACCCGCTGCCCCACCAAAACAGGGTAAGTGCCGGGCGGGTGGGGGGTCACAGTGGCAGCATTCCATGGGCACAATGGCAGCATTTGATGGGGCACAGTGGGAGCATTTGATGGGGCACAGTGGGAGCATTTGATGGCACAGTGGCTGCGGTGTTTTTGATGGGCACAGTGGTGGCATTTGATGGCACAGTGGTTGTGTTTGATGGCACAGTGGCTGCGTTTTTGATGGGCACAGTGGCGGCAATTGATGGGCACCGTGGCTGTGTTTGGTACAGTGGCGGCAATTGATGGGCACTGTGGCTGTGCTCGATGGTACAGTGGCTGCGTTTGATGAGCACAGTGGCTGCAATTGTTTTTTTTTTTTCAGAATTTTTCAGTTTGTTTGCGCCCCCCAAAAGTTTTGAGCACCAGCCGCCACTGTGCCCGGGACAACGGGACAAGACTGAACAGTGTATGTATGAAGGCCTATTGAAAAAAATTACCAGCACAAATCTTCTTATTGGATTTGGGACTCATGTGTGATGCTCTTCAAGAGTTGTCTGAATTAAGCTTGGTGTTGCAAGAGCGAAGGATAAATCTCTACAGGGCAAATAAAAAAAATACAAATTGTTGTATAACTCTTTGAAAGCAGAAAAACAGACCTAGGTTCTTATTATAAAGAACCAGCTGTTGCCTCTGAAAATCTCTGTTTCCAGGGAATCTCCCTTTACAGAAAAGAAGCTAAGAATGACCCTCTCATAGGTCCTGATGCTTTTTATGAAAAATGTAAATCTTCAATAGAGAGTAGACTGCTCACTGAAAATGGTTCTGCTCTTGCCAACTGCACCAGGATGCTTGACTCCAAACATTGGCCTGACAATGTTGAGCAAAAGCTTACTTTTGGAGAGGAGAAAATTATAAATTTGTCCATTAGATTACAGTTGAATGGAAGGAAAATGATAGATGTTTTCAGAGAATATTTGATTGTGAAAACTTTGTCTAATGACCTGTGCCCTCTTATAAATGCCATTGAAAGTGTCCCAATTTCATCCAGTGAGAGTGAAAGGGGATTCTCACAAATGAATTTAATAGTTACTCCCAACAGAGCTTCCCTTCTGACAAAAACCATTTCAGGACTACTATTTATCAGAGTTAATGGTCCTCCTCTACGCTGTTTTGACCCCTCTAAATATGTTGATTTATGGCTACTTCATGGTCATCGCGCTGCTACTGATGTGAGAAGCAAGGAGAAGATGCATATGACAAGAATGCTGAAATCATCTGTCTCTGAGCTTACTTTGGTGAGTATTTCAATTTTTTTGCACATTTTACTGCATTGTTTTTATTTAATTCCATACAAATTAATTGTATAGCCCCCCCCCCCCCCAAATTATACTTGGATCCCTGTTCTCTAAAGGGGCAGTTCTTAGGGCATGACCAGGGGAGGGGGGGTGAGCTCCAGCACCTTTCCTCTGAAAAAAAAAAGCCCTGCATTTAATGAAGGTACAACATTTAGCAACTCACCTGGTTGATGATTAAAAGAGGCACATCTAAGTATGCAGGCATCCGGGGTAAATCTGTCCACATAGACCATCCTCCGCACTGCCGGCTCTCACCGCTGTCAGTCTGCAATCATGACCGGGAAGACCACCCTGCAGTAGAGCGATCTGAAAGCGAGGCTTGAACCACTCGTGGAGCGCAGAATGGAAGGAATAACGTCGATGGCAGTGTGAAGGACGGTCTATGTGGACAGTTTTCCCCGGATGCCTGCATATTTAGATGTGCCTGTTTTAATCATCAACCATGTGAGTTGCTAAATGTTGTACCTTCATTAAATGTAACCATATTGCTACACTTAGAGGCACCTCTCTTCTCTTTTATTACCAGTTGTGACTTGACGCTGCTTGTATATCAAGACATCACTCATTTATTAAGTGAAAATTTATTTAAAAAATTTGCTTGTCTTGCAAAACACTCTCAGACCAAGTTACTCTCAATCCAAGGTTTTACTGTATTTCTATTTTTAACTTAATTGGTTATTTTACAAGGTAATTGTTTACCACCACTTTAATTCTTCATGACATAGATTCAACAAGGTGTTGGAAACATTCCTTTGAGATTTTTGTCCATATTGACATGATAGCATCAAGCAGTTGTATTTTTCCAATCTTCTATTGTCCAATTTTGTTGAGCCTGTGTGAATTGTAGCCTCAGTTTCCTGCTCTTAGCTGACAGGAGTGGCACCCGGTATGGTCTATTGCTGCTGTGGCCCATCTCCTTCAAGGTTCGATGTGTTGTGCGTTCAGAGATGGTATTCTGCATACCTTGGTTGTAACGAGTGGTTATTTGAGTTACTGTTTCCTTTCTATAATATCAAACCAGTCTGCCCATTCTCTTCTGACCTTTGACATCAATAAGGCATTTTCCTCCACACACTCGCTGGATATTTTCACTTTTTCGGACCATGCTTTGTAAACCCTGGAGATGGTTGTGTGTAAATATTCCAGTAGATCAGCAGTTTCTGAAATACTCAGACTAGCCCGGCACCAACAACCATGCCACGTTCAAATTCCTTTAAAGTGATACTAAAGTCTTGGTTTGTTTAGTTAAAAATAACAAACATGTTATACTTACCTGTAGACATGTGCACTGACAAAAAATTTGTTCGTTTTCTTTTCACTTGTTTGGTTTTTTTTTTGCGAAATTTGGAAATTCAAATTTTTTTAATTTTCGGAAATTCAAAAATTAAAAAATCAGAAAGAAAATTAGTAAAATCTGAAATAATAACTAATAATAACTAACTATTAAATTATAGGTATTGGAATTTCCTTTCAAATTTGGCTGTTAGTGAACGTAACGAATACAAATTTATCTAAAGTTACAAATTATTCGAAAAAGGAATGCCGCATCTAAACAAATGGAACAGAACAGATTATTAATAAATAATAATAATAAAAAAGGTTTTATTATTATTATTGTTATTTATTATTATTAGATCGTTACGTTCCATTCATTTAGATGCGGCATTCGTTATTTCAGATAGTTCGTAACTTCGGATAAATTCGTATTCGTTACGTTCACTAACAGCCAAATTTGAAAGGAAATTCCAATACCTATAATTTAATAGTTATTATTAGTTATTATTTCAGATTTTCGGGTTTTCTAATTTTCGGATTTTCATTCTTTAGAATTTTCGAACTTCCGAACTTCAGGAATTTCAAATTTCGAATTTCCGAAATTTTAAAATTCGGAAATTTCGGAATTAACAAATTTGTCAAAATTTCTTAAAAAACAAATTCGGAACTAAACGAATTGCACATGTCTACTTACCCGCTCTGTGTAAAGGTTTTGCACAGAGCAGCTCAGATCCTCCTCTTCTTGAGTGCCTCTTCAGTGCTCCTGGCCCCTCCCTCCTGTTGAGTACCCCCACAGCAAGCAGCTTGCTATGGGGGCACCCAAGCCGAGCCGCAGCACCGCGTGTCCATTCAGACATTGACTGATTGACAGCAGTGGGAGCCAATGGGGCTTCGCTCCTGTCTCAGCCAATAAGGAGGGGGAGTCCTGGACATCAAAGTCTCTCGTGCAACATCGCTGGATTGAGATAGAGCTCAGGTAAGTATTAGGGGGGCTGCTTCACAGAGAAGGCTTGTTATCTTAAAGCGTAGTTCCACCCAAAAGTGGAAGCTCCACTTATCTGCCCCTCCCCCCCTCCGGTGCCACATTTGGCACCTTTCGGGGGGAGCGGGTACCTGTTTTTGACAGGTACCCATCCCCACTTCCGAGAGATCTCGCCGCGGCGAAATCACTTAGAAGTTCAGCCCCCCTCCTCCTTCCCCCGCCGCCAGGCCATTCAGAAAGCGCAGCACACTTTGCGCATTTGTAGTAGGGAACCGGCTGTGAAGCCGCACACTTCACTGCCAGTTTACCTTACAGGCAATGGCGGCAGCAGCAGCCAAGAGCTGATGGAAACATCGGCTGTAGCTGCTGACTTTTAACCACTTGTCGACCAGCTCACGCCGATATACGTCTGCAAAGGGGCACGGGTGTGCAAAACAACGTACCCGTACGTCGTTGCATCATCAGCGGCTAGCGGGCATGAGCTTGCGCCCGCCGCACGCTGTGGGTCTCGTGGACTCGATGTCCGCCGGTGGCCCGCGATCATGACACGAAGAGGCAGAACGTGGAGATGCCTATGTAAACAAGGCATTTCCCTGTTCTGCCTAGCAACATGACAGGGATCTACTGCTCCCAGTGATCGGGAGCAGTGATCTCTGTCATGTTCTAGTCAGCCCATCCCCCCTACACTCGCACACACCCTAGAACGCGCCCAGGGAACACACTTAACCCCTTGATCGCCCCCTAGTGTTAACCCCTTCCCTGCCAGTGACATTTACACAGTAATCAGTGCATTTTTATAGCACTGATCGCTGTATAAATGCCAATGGTCCCAAAATAGTGTCAAAAATGTCTGATCTGTCCGCCGCAATGTCGCAGTCATGATAAAAATCGCAGATCACCGCCATTACTAATAAAAAAATAATAATAATAAAAATACCATAAATCTATCCCCTATTTTGTAGACGCAATAACTTTTGCGCAAACCAATCAATATATGCTTATTGCGATTTTTTTTTAATCAGAAATATGTAGAGGAATACATATCGGCCTAAACTGAGGAAGAAATTAGTTTTTTTATATATTTTTGGGGATAATTTATTATAGCAAAAAGTAAAAAATACAGTGGGGACGGAAAGTATTCAGACCCCCTTAAATTTTTCACTCTTTGTTATATTGCAGCCATTTGCTAAAATCATTTAAGTTCATTTTTTTTCCTCATTAATGTACACACAGCACCCCATATTGACAGAAAAACACAGAATTGTTGACATTTTTGCAGATTTATTAAAAAAGAAAAACTGAAATATCACATGGTCCTAAGTATTCAGACCCTTTGCTGTGACACTCATATATTTAACTAAGGTGCTGTCCAATTCTTCTGATCATCCTTGAGATGGTTCTACACCTTCATTTGAGTCCAGCTGTGTTTGATTATACTGATTGGACTTGATTAGGAAAGCCACACACCTGTCTATATAAGACCTTACAGCTCACAGTGCATGTCAGAGCAAATGAGAATCATGAGGTCAAAGGAACTGCCTGAAGAGCTCAGAGACAGAACTGTGGCAAGGCACAGATCTGGCCAAGGCTACAAAAAAATTCTGCTGCACCTTAGGTTCCTAAGAGCACAGTGGCCTCCATAATCCTTAAATGGAAGACGTTTGGGATGACCAGAAGCCTTCCTAGAGCTGGCCGTCTGGCCAAACTGAGCTATCGGGGAGGAAGAGCCTTGGTGAGAGAGGTAAAGAAGAACCCAAAGATCACTGTGGCTGAGCTCCAGAGATGCAGTCGGGAGATGGGAGAAAGTTGTAGAAAGTCAACCATCACTGCAGCCCTCCACCAGTCGGGGCTTTATGGCAGAGTGGCCCGACGGAAGCCTCACCTCAGTGCAAGACACATGAAAGCTCGCATGGAGTTTGCTTAAAAACACCTGAAGGACTCCAAGATGGTGAGAAATAAGATTCTTTGGTCTGATGAGAACAAGATACAACTTTTTGGCCTTAATTCTAAGTGGTATGTATGGAGAAAACCAGGCACTGCTCATCACCTGTCCAATACAGTCCCAACAGTGAAGCATGGTGGTGGCAGCATCATGCTGTGGGGGTGTTTATCAGCTGCAGGGACAGGACGACTGGTTGCAATCGAGGGAAAGATGAATGCGGCCAAGTACAGGGATATCCTGGACGAAAACCTTCTCCAGAGTGCTCAGGACCTCAGACTGGGCCGAAGGTTTACCTTCCAACAAGACAATGACCCTAAGCACACAGCTAAAATAACGAAGGAGTGGCTTCACAACAACTCAGTGACTGTTCTTGAATGGCTCAGACAGAGTCCTGACTTAAACCCAATTGAGCATCTCTGGAGAGACCTAAAAATGGCTGTCCACCAACGTTTACCATCCAACCTGACAGAACTGGAGAGGATCTGCAAGGAGGAATGGCAGAGGATCCCCAAATCCAGGTGTGAAAAACTTGTTGCATCTTTCCCAAAAAGACTCATGGCTGTATTAGATCAAAAGGGTGCTTCTACTAAATACTGAGCAAAGGGTCTAAATACTTAGGACCATGTGATATTTCAGTTTTTCTTTTTTAATATATCTGCAAAAATGTCAACAATTCTGTGTTTTTCTGTCAATATGGGGTGCTGTGTGTACATTAATGAGGAAAAAAATTAACTTAAAGTGGGGGTCCACCTATCTATCGTTTTTTTTTTTTTTGAGTTCATTCACAAACTTTTCTTCTCAGCATTACATACTCACATATTGTGTGTAATATGTCCGCCTGTGTCAGATTTCGTCGGAAAGAATAACTTATATTATTCACTGCAGGCAGTTTCCATCTTCATTGTGGGCATTTGAAGCCCACAAGCATATATTTCCTGGATGCGGTGAATGCTGTGCTCCCAGCATTCACTGCTCATTCCCGCACATGCTCAGTGGCATCCTGGGAAGCCTGAGACTAGCTCCCAGGAGTCTGGGAGAGGCTAGAAACACGCCTACTCCCACAGGAGGAGAACCAGGAAGTGCAAAGAAGAATAGAAAAATAAAAGGTAATTACGGCGATTTAAATTTTTTTAAACGGCATGTCAGCATCTAGGCAAGGAAGAGAATACATACAGATATTGTTCAAAATTTGGGTGGAACCCCGCTTTAAATGATTTTAGCAAATGGCTGCAATATAACAAAGAGTGAAAAATTTAAGGGGGTCTGAATACTTGCCGTTCCCACTGTATCTGTTTTTTTTCAAAATTGTCGCTATTTTTTTGTTTATAGCACAAAAAATAAAAACCGCAGAGGTGATCGAATACCACCAAAAGAAAGCTCTATTTGTGGGGAAAAAAAGGACGTCAATTTTGTTAGGGTACAACGTCGCACGACCGCGCAATTGTCAGTTAAAGCGATGCAGTGCCGTATCGCAAAAAATGGTCTGGTCAGGAAGGGGGCAAATCCTTCCGGGGCTGAAGTGGTTAATTTTGTTCTGGAGGAGGCGGGAACTCCCCATTAATGCATAAAATGCATAAGATAAAAAAAAACATAACCACTTTAAATCCCCTTTCTTCCCCATTCTGATGCTCAGTTTGAACTTTAGCAAGTCATCTTCACCACGTCTAGATGCCTAAATGCATTGACTTGCTGCCATGTGATTGGCTGATTAGTAATTTGTGTTACAGAGCAATTGTATGTTATAAAGTGACCGGTGTAAATACCTGTAATAAACACTACCATCTAGAGATATTGTTTTTTCCATCATCAAACAGAAAATGAACACAAAATATTGTGTGATGCTGAAAATTCACCATCTTATAATACGCAGGCAATAAAAACATTTGCACGGTGGCTTGTGAAGCTCTTCTATCGATATTAAAAGCTTTTATAAGAAATGAAAAAAAAAAAAAAAATCATCTGTAACCGGCGCTGGTAATTTCAATATTTCAAGGTCTTTTTGAACTGAATTTCTGTAATGAGTACACTAGAATTTGAAGAAAAAGGGAGAGATTAAAGTGGTGTTTGTGGTGTGTAGAGGTTTCAGAAGTGCTTATCAGTCTTGCACAGCTGAGAGCAGCACAGATTAAAAAATGATCTGACGGAAAAAAAAAAAAAAAGGACTGACTGCTAAAGTGGGACTTTTCTCTCCCCACTAATTACAAAGTGCATATTAAACACGAGGCAGCTGCACAGGTCCCCCCCGTACGGAGGACACTGGTCTCCCCAAACACACCGCACATAATTAGGAGAATCCAGCATCCCGCTCCCTGCCAGTTGCAACAAAATTAATCGTTTTCATGTTTCGCAGAAGAACAAGATAAGAGAGAGGAAAACATTTGTAATAAGCTCTTGCTGATCTTGGTGTCTTGGTTCAGAGCGGAGCAGTAGTGATATAAAGTGACATAAAGAAACAGTCGCTCCACCTCCACCAATGATTTGCACATTTTGCACTCAAATCTTGCTCAGCTGGAAAATGCAAATCTGCAAAATAAATTATTAGACATTTGACTAGGTTTTCTAGTGTGCCGTCCTATTAGTCAATGTTTTCTGAGCAGAAATTGAACATTTTAATGAAGTGCTACCCTGGAGCGTTTTTTTGTGTGGGTGGAAAAGGATAGTAGAGCACAGCTAATATTGTTAGAGGATGTATTGTCATTGAGTTATTAATGCTGTGGTTTTCTTAACACCTTCCCACCCAGCCTATAGCAGAATGACGGCTGGGCGGGGGGCTTTACCATTCTGATTGGACGCCATATGACATGCTTCAGAACAGACCGCTCGTGCGCGCCCCCGGGAGGGCGTGCAGTGCGGTGATCTGTGGTGCGGTGTGTCCCTCTGACACACCGCATCAACGATCTCAGTAAAGAGTCTATGACATAGGCTTTTTACCATGTGATCAGCTGTGTACAATCACCGCTGATCACAGTGTAAATAGGAAATGATGATTATCGACATTCCTCTCCTCACTAATAGCACATGAGGAGAGGAGAGCCGATAAGCAGCTTTCCTCACTGGGGAGATCTTCCCCACCAGTGATGCCCACTAGTTCCCACCAGTGATGTCCACCAGTTCCCACCAGTGATGCCCACCAGTGATGCCCACCAGTGCTCACCAGTGATGCCCACCAGTTCCCACCAGTGATGACCACCAGTTCCCACCAGTGATGCCCACCAGAGCTCACCAGTGATGCCCACCAGTTCCCACCAGCGATGCCCACCAGTGATGCCCATCAGTGCCCACCGGAAAAAGACCGAGTGCTCAAGACACGGTAAACCCCTTGTGGGTTTTAAATATTTTAAATAGGTAGACCAGGTATATAGATAAAAAATAGTAAATTTTATTTCAAATTATTTTAGCAACAGATAACAGTATTGACATCATATAAAATCAAGATACATAATACCCAAAATTGTTTGCAACTGTATGTTGAACACACTGCCAATACTGAGATCAGTATAGCCAAAAAGTAAAAAAGTAAAGAAAATAGTGATTATGTATGGGAGGTTTTCTATATGTATATGTGAATGTCTAACCATGACGCACACATAGTCCATAACCAACCGGGTAACAATGTTTTCAAAAAAATAAATTATCAGTGCCCACCAGTGATGCTTACCAGTGCCCACCAGTGATGCCCACCAGTGATGCCCACCAGTGCCCACCAGTGATGCCCACCAGTGCCCACCAGTGATGCTCACCAGTAATGCCAATCAGTGCCCATCAGTGACGCTTATCAGTGCTGCTTTCTGATGCCTGTCAGTGCCCATCAGTGCCGCCCATTAGTGCCGATCAGTGCTGCCCATTAGTGCCGATCAGTGTCGCCTGTCAGTGACCATCAGTGCTGCATATCAGTGCCTCCTAATCAGTGCCCATCAGTGCAGCCTATCAGTGCCCATCAGTGCAGCCTCATCAGTGCATATCAGTGAAGGAGAAAATTTACTTATTTACAAAATTTTATAACAGAAACTAAGAAAAACCTTTTTTTTCAGTATTTTTTCGTTTGTTTAGTAAAAAATAAAAAACCCAGTGGTGGTTAAATGTGACCGAAAGAAAGCTCTATCTGTCTCCAAAAAATTATAAAAAATGTGTTTGGGTATATCGTTGCATGACCGCACAATTGTCATTGACAGCGATGAAATATGACAATTGGCATGGGGAGGAATGGGGTAGAAGTGCCCGGTATTGAAGTGGTTAACGTGAACCAGGACATTCAAATATTTACATATCCTAACAAATACTAAATTAGCTTTAAAAGAACCACTCAGTGATCTTTGTAGCTGCAGCACTATGGAACAATTCATTATCAAAGTTCACAGTTCTCCATACCTTTGTCTAAGTCAGTTTGGCACCCCCTGCTCTCCCTCCCTGCGGTGATTTAGCAGCTCAGTTCACCCGGCTCCTCACTCCCAGCTCACCCTTCTGTCAGAAACCATGAATCAGACCGAGACAGAAGTACAGTAAAATCACACTTGTTTATTAATAAAAATAAAAAGGTAAATAGAGTAAGCGTAGTCAAAGCATAGCCAGAGTCCAGTAACCGGATCGGGTAGTCAGCCAAGTCAGAGTCCAGTAACCGCATCGGGTAGTCAGCCAGGCCAGAAGTCAGGGATCCAAGTAGAGAAACAGCAAGTAGGATAAGGAGCCAGAAGAGATGTCAGCAAAGCCAGTCTTTAAACAGGAACGCAGGAGATGGTTTCTTGTGATGTGACCAAGGCGAAGGCAGGAATGACGTGAGCTGGAGATCTTTAAGTGGGCGGGACTGATGAGCAGATCCCCAACAGCTGGTTAACTGTGGAGAGAGATGAGAGCTGGCAATTAGCCGACAGCTGAGCGGCCAGCTTAGAGAAGGAAGGGCTGAGCCAGCCCTGACACCTTCTTCTCCTCTCAGCATTGACTCAGCCTTCCAGACTTCTAATCTCTAAAGCAGGGGTCTCCAAACTTTATAAACAAAGGGCCAATTTACTGTCCTTCAAACTTTAGGGGGGCTGGACTGTGGCCAGTGGGAGAAGAAAATGTCCTGGCATCAGTGGGCATAACATGACCCATCGTTGGTATTAATAGGAGGAATAGTGCCCCATCATTGTTGTCAGTGGGAGTAATAGTGCCTCATCATTGCTATCAATGGGAGAAATAGTACTCCATTGTCTTATTCAGTGGGAGGAATAGCTTACCCAACATTCTGAGATGGAAATGAGGGACACCTATTAGCAAAAGTATGTAGGCAGAACCAGGTTCTTTTAATTGATGTACAGCTTCATGCTTTTTTTTCCAACTAACTCATGAAATCTATCGTATAAATATCTCCCCCAGCATACCCCTGATGAAAGGATTGACCTGAAACGCGTAGGGTTGGAGTGGAGACAATATGATTTCATATGCATAACTCTATAAGATGCATGTAATCTGAGCCGTGCAAGTTTTTTAGAATATACATGTATATCCACAGAATGAAATTTTAATATGTACAAATAAATGTATGTTTTTATAACAAATTCAATTTGTGGTCAAGTTGTATTTAAAATCCCACCCATATATGGGGGTATTTGTTTGTCCACAAGAATAAAATAAAAAGGATGAATCAATGATTCAACTGACATGATCATCCTGAGCAATGAGGACCAGGACATGGCTTTACAATATGGCAGGGTTTCCAGGATCACAAGGTTGGCTGAGCTGAATAACATAGACTTCAATACTTTCTGAGGCCTGAACCCATGCAGGTTGCAGTTTGCATATTCCAGGTGCATTTTCCGTTTTTTCAATACACGTTTTTGATCCATTGAAGTCTATGGAACCAAAAAAACAGAAAAAAGTCCCTGGCCTTTTCCATAAAATGCACAGATGTGAACTACATCCATAGGAAACCATGTTAAATGGACTGTAGTGTGTTTCTACAAAACTGAAAACACACAAAAAAATGCATAGGTGTGAACCAGGCCTGAGACACTAATCCAGAACCAGTGTGGAGATAAAATTTAGGGAAAAGCCCAATACTTTATTTGCTTTGTTCGGTGCATCTAGCTTGTTCAGAATGCGGCCAGCACACCTCACTTTTTTTCATCACAGGTATACTTCCAAGTCACTGATGGTGACTTTTGTACTGTGCATAATTAGTATTTCATACATTGGGTAATAATATAATAATAATAATAATATAATATTTATAATCACTTTTTCTTTATTAGGACAAATTTTAACATACAACATAGAAATACACATTTCACAATATATCTTTATACATTTTTTCATTAACATAAACCACACTAACCCCCCCCCCCACACCTAGAGAAAACACACCGGATCCTTGATCATGTCCTCTTCAAAAGAGAGAAAAAAAAAAAAAAAAGGAAAAAGCCCACCCACTTGCCTACCCATAACCAAAACTCAATTTGTGCAAAACATTATTCAAAGTATAATTAAGAAGGGGGCTTTACTGCGACCTATTACATGTGTCAAACAACCTACAATACAAAAAAAAAAAAAAAAGTAATATAAAAAATATATAAAAAAAAAAGTGTATAATTTCAAATTACTATTTTCGTGTCCTATTATGTTTAGTGTTTTACCTCTATAGTTCTTATATCTACTTCTGCACAATCTGTTCTGCACATGTTGTAGACCTGTATTTATAGAGAGTGTAAATACTGTGCATGTCAATGGTCTGAGCTAGTCTGATGGAAGATACAGGACACCCCCTCGGAGCTCCACTATAGATGAATAACAATGGGGGGACTCTTTATGACTCTTCAGAGGCGGCCTGGTGGGTGAGCAGAGGTCCGGAGTATGGAACATATTTATGTTTCCTTTGAATACCTCAGGAAGAGATTTTTTTCCATATAAAACAGAATTCTTTTCCCAGTTACCTCTTACAGGGTTACAGCTTAAAGGTGTTTTCCATATTCATACAGCAGTAGTAGAATATTGTATCCTGTTAGCCGTTGATTAATGCACAATCTTTATATTTTAGATGATACTCTTTATTGGCTAATCTAAAGTATATACTTGTACTTAAAGCATAGCTCCCAACTGTCCCTGATTTCGAGGGATTGTCCCTGATTTGGAGCAATGTCCCTCTGTCCCTCATTCCTCCTCATTTGTCCCTCATTTCGGTCTGATCTATATAGTTGTATATAAAATGCACGTTTTATCTTTCAAAAAGTGTTTTCCAGCGCTAAACCTTTCATCCAATTTCTAAATTGCTGCATTTGTAAATTCCAAAAGCTAATATAAAAGGAATAGTAGTGGTAAAAAAAAGCACTTGTGGGTTTAACCAATCTTGTTTTTTTGTACAATTCTCCTTTAAGGGGGCGTGGCAAGGGGTGTGTCCTATGCCTGCATACTTTTGCCGATAAGTGTCCCTCATTTCCATCTCAAAAAATTGGGAGGTATGTTAAAGTGTTTGTAAACTTCTGAAATGAAAAATGAACAAAGCATATTCCTCTATAGTGTGCACTCACCTCAATCCAACACACTGAATATGATTTCTGTCTCCTCTCTCATTCCTGTGCCACATGCATGAATCACAGTTTATCCTGACACCCAACAATCCTAGGAGACAGCCCCATCCCCCTTCCAGCTAACAGCAGGTTATTGACAGCCTCAGCTGAGGATGTTTCCCTATGAGACTGTGTAGAGGGGTTGTGTTCTTTCCCTTCACTCAGGTCTCAGATTACACTCAGCTCTATGTTGTGCAGTTTGTGACATCAGATCACCACCCCCTGCCTGCTGGAGCTGAGAAATAGCCTTTGATCTGTGTACTTTGAATGAGTCTGCAGAAGAGAGGGCTACAGATAAACAGGTATAACGTACGTCGGAGGATTTGTTTCATCTCTGTGTATCACCTGAAGCCAGTCACTTCACTAGGTATATGCAAGGGTTTACAACAACTTTAAAAAATCTTTGACAACTTTCATCTTTGGTTCACCTCTAGTAACTTTTTACAAAAATCCCCCATGCAATTCCAGATCATATAAATAGTGCATACCAGTGGTCCCTGTCTTAGCATGCTGCTCCTGCTATCCTTTACATATGTAGCTGTGAAGGCGGGGGGGGGGGGGGGGGGGTTCTCTGCCCCCCTCTATCATACCGCTTGCAAGATTCTACAAGTGTGTGTGTCCCCAAGCAGCCAATCCAACCCATTCAAACTATGCACACACAGAGTAGGACCTCCCCTTCTCTTGCTGCAGCTAGAGAAGAAAAGAATGCATTTATCTACTAGCAGAGCAATCAGAGGTAGCAGGTGCTCCATTTTTTTTGGGGGGGGGGGGGCGGCAAACAATCCCCCCACCACTGCCCATCCGCTTCCCCACCCACCCGCACGCCAGGCAGCCCGCCAGCTCCACACTTACCCCATGCATGTCGCGGGTGGCTTCCCTGGCTTCTCCTCCTGGCCAACCTGGTCGCTTCTCCTCCCAGTCAATTTGTTCTTAGGATGCGCTTCCTGTCCTGGTTGTCCGGAAGGAGAAGCGGGAAGACAATAGCGAATCAACATTTAATAATGTCACAAGTGGGTGAGCTCAGGGTGCAGTGCTCTGCGCCCTGAGCCCAACCTTTCTGAAGCCAATTAGAGCCTCAGTCTCTAATCATGTGCTTCTAAAAAAAAACAACCTCATAGAAATCCATGCATCTGGCACCCCATGGAGATTAGGGGGGTGGCGCCCCTTATGGACCAGCTGCCGCTGAGAGCAATCTCGCAGAGAACTTACCTGTGCCGTGCATCTATGAGGTTACAACTGCTGGGAACTTCTTGGCTTTCTTTAGCCCCCATGCTTCCCAACTTTGAGAGATTAAAAGGGGGACACTCTTTAGCACAAAAGTATTAGTACAATAAAAAGGTCTACTTGTGACTCCCCTATTCTCTTTATCATCATTTAATAAAAAATATCAATACATATCAATCAGCTTACTACACTCATTTTTTTAAACTATCTTTATTTTCCACAGAAAGTTGTATGGCGTGCGTGGCTGTCTGGCTCTGTGCTGCATCTTGCACTATGTCATAACAGTGGGCAATACAGAAACTGGAGACAAATAGGGTGGATTTACTAAAGGCAAATAGACTGTGCACTTTTGCAAGTGCAGTTGCTCCAGAGCTTAGTAAATGAGGTAAAGCTTTACTTTGCAAAGAATGCCCAATCACGTACAAGGAAAAATAAAAAATAACAAAATTGTATTTTAGCTTGCACATAATTGGATGATGGAATACAGCAGAGCTCTCCCCTTATTTACTAAGCTCTGAAGCAACTGCACAGTCTATTTGCCTTTCGTAAATTAACCCCAATGTGCATCGATCTGGTTAGACTCACATGCCAGGCCACACAGCCTTGCATCATAGGGTGACAATGCTGAACCTGCAAAGGCATGGACTCTATCAGCATTGTCAGCTTAGGACAGGAAGTCCCTTACTGGCAGGATCAATAAGTCAATGCCTTCAGAAAAGGATGGATTTGTTTCTATTTTTTTGGGGGGGGGGGGGGGTTTACATACTGCACACTTTGAACTCTGTGATAAGCAAGTACTGTAGAAATGCAGGGGGCATGTGTATTTTTCCTTGAATCTTGGTGTGCTTTGTGTATTTCATCCAGATCTGTGCAGTAATCAAGTGTGAAACTTGGGGTTGATTTACTAAAGGCAAATAGACTGTGCACTCTGCAAGAGCAGTTCCTCCAGAGCTAAATGAGGTAAAGTTTCACTTTGTGAAAAGTACCCAATCACATGCAAGGACATTTTTTTTTAAAAAAATGCATTTTGGCTTGCACATGCTTTTGCTCATTTACTAAGTTCTGGAGCAACTGCACTTGCAGAGTGCACAGTCTATTTGCCTTTAGTAAATCAACCCCAAGTTTCACACTTGATTACTGCACAGATCTGGATGAAATACACAAAGCACACCAAGATTCAGTGCACAGTCTATTTGTCTTTAGTAAATCAACCCTTTTGTCTCCTGTGCAAGACTAGTCACTGCTCCTTTATCTCTCTGTGCAGGGTGACTGGTCTTGTCTCCGCCCCTTCCTCTGGTTTTCTGCAGGCAGTCTATAGTGGGTGGGGCCTGCTGGGTCCCTCCCACAGCTCTGTTTTCTAGACAAGTTATGTTTTGTTTTTTTCCTGCCTCTAAATGTCCCTCCATGTTAACCTATGTCCATGCATACATGTGTGTTTAGAGGAGTTTAAGAGGCAGATAAAAAAAAAACAACACACAACCAGTTCATCCAGGAGCAGCAGAGTTTTTGCAGAAAAAAACGCTTGCTGTGCCTAAACACGTATAAACACGTCTAAATGTGCCTAAGCGCCAATGGCGGTCCGTTCATAAGGGGTGACGCCCTCCCAATCCATGCGCCCGGCTCCTAATCTACATGCAGGGCGCCGGACGCATGGATTTCAATGTGGGGTTGTTGTTTTTTTGAAGCACATAATTAGAGCCTGAGGCTCTAATTGGCTTCAAAAAGGGTGGGCTGCGCCCTGAGCCCACCCAGTTGTGTCAGATTAGCAAATTAATATTCACTATTGTCTTCCTGCTTCTCCTCCTGGCCAATCAGTAAATGGGTCCTGAGACCCGATTGTCCAGGCATAAGTGGGTCCAGAGACCCGATTGGCCAGGGGTCTTAGGACTCCCAGACAATTGGGTTTCAGGACTCGCTTCCTGTTCGGCCAGGAGGAGAAGCAAGGGCCCCAGGTCTTCCCTCTGCAAGCTGCGGGCCATGTGCAGTGAGGAGCAGCAGGTGGAGGGGCAGGGGGGCAGCAACAGCCTCTTCCAGAAGCCCTAACCCGGATCCAGCACCAAAACCACCACCTCTTCATCATCCTCCTCCCCTCACCTCTACTGCAGCAACAGCGAGAGGAGGCGGCCGAGAGCCAAGCAACAGCATCAACCTGGGGGCTTTGTGGTCTCCCCCAAACACCGGCTCATCAAGATTGACAGCTAAGGATAAGGTAAAGCCGGGGGAGGGGGGTAATGCGAGTAAGGGGCTCAGGATTGTTTGCCTCCCCCCAAAAAATTAAGCACCAGCCACCACTGCTAATCACTAGGCACTTTTAGCACTTGAGCGTTAATTAATTTCAACAGCCAGAATAAATTATTATTCTGGGCAATTAAATTAATAAACGCCGAAGCGCTTGACGTGTCTAAATGCTCCTGAATGCGTTACACACGTTCACAAGCGTCACAAGCTGCCAGAAGTAGTGGCGGCCCGATCTTTAGGGGGCGCATGTTCGCTGCCCGCCCATCCATGCGTCCAGGCCCCCTGATCTACATGCAGGGATGCCAGACCATGGATTCCATTGTGGGGGTGTTTTTTTTTTTTAAGCACGTGATTAGAGACAGAGGCTCTAATAGACTTAAAAAAAGGGTGGGCGTGGCTGGCTGGCCAACCGGGGGGGGGGGGGGGTTGTCTGCCCCCCCCCCCCTAAAAAAAAAAAAAAAAAAAACACTGGCCGCCACTTGCCAGAAGGAAAAGCATCTAGGAGAGTTAGCAAATGTCCAGTGTGCATGGGGCCTTATGGTTGACATCAATAAATATTACCGCATTTCATGCCATTAAGTTATACTTTGTGTTTTTGTTCATTGATCATTTCATGTGCTTATTTGGACAATTGTATTAAATACTGAAAATTGTATCAAATTCGTTATGCCCCCAGTACCACTGTGAGAGCAATCCTCATATATCCCTGGATGAGTGCAGTCATAAAATAAATTGCCCCAAGATAACTGCCACTCCCAATCACTCTTATTCATTATTAGAAGCACAATAACGCAGGAAGGGACTAGCGCATTCCCAGCGGGCCGATGTGTCCACTTTGTGCAGATTGATACAAGGCAATGCTGCATTTCCTCCATCCCACCGCCCACATTGCACACATTTGTCTCCATACACTAAGTGCATCCTTAGGGCTAGGCTTTCATTGAGTTTCAGTACATTATTCCTGCCTCGCTTGTGTTATTAGTTGAGTTTCATTTAAAATGAGCAGCGCTGCTTATTGCCTTGTAATTGCAGACAGAAAAGGCCCGGGGTCCCGAGTCATCCGATGATACTTGCATTGTCTACAGACCTGTAATTATTGTATTACAACTAGACCAACTGGAGGGGAACGACGGCGCTCTGCAAATGTCGCACTTTCTCTTTATGAATTCATTGGTTTGGTTTTACACAATCTCCCTAAATATCATTAGAAAAAAATATGAGTTACTAAACAGGATCAGGGGAGGGAGATGAAAAAGCTGAGCTGATTGTCACAAGATTATAATTATGATGATTACAGTAAATATCTGTAAGTGAGGAGCCCCAATGCATAGCTGGGCTGGTACACATCAATTCTTTAGGCCTTGAACAAAGTAGGGATTCTGCTGAAAGGGTCAATGCAGCGTTAAAGTGCCACAAAATTCAACAATCTAACATTTGTCTAACGTCCTCCATAAATCTTTATTTTGAAATGTGAAAAAAAAACTGTAAAAGAACCATCATGGCTGTTTATAAACTAAAATAGATGGTCCTTCACGTGTAGGTCATGCAATGTTATACAACCTGCTTCACTCCACATAGAAGTACAACACAGTGATATCTTTGCAATAGCAATTACTACTGTGTATTTCATATAAAAGCTTTCCAACGCATTTCGAACAGATGTCTTCTTTAGGGGGTGTGTATGGTGTTTTCTGTCATCTAAGGATGTAAAGTTATGACAGCAATATGATGTAGCACCCTCCTAGGTAGGTGCTAGAATTAGTGCATTATAGTTTTTTGTTTCACAGAGGAACAGCAAGGTAAATTTATGTGCTGTTTGCTTAACAGAGAGCTGTGATTGGTTAGTGTAGGTTGCTCAGTGTGCTCTGGTGCTGCTTATGCTGTCTAAGTGTCCCTGTGCTTAGCAACCTAGAAAGGTTCTGGGCTTTAGGTGGAGACTAGGCAGATGCGTGAATATGTATACAGCCCTGGCCAATTGTAAGGGGAGGTGCCCCTAGGCATGCTGGGTGCTGGTATTTATGTTCAGGGGCAAATGGGCTCTTGGTCATATACTGGAGAGGACTGCACCAGGCTGGGGTGGGGGGGGGCATTGCCTCCCCCAGCATTTGCTGCCATTAGGCCTCAGGTTGATGACCTGCGGGCCTGAATTGCTGACATGTGGCTTCAGATGGTAGATTTGAGAGCCTGAAATCTGTGTGGCCGACCCTGGTACTACCATAGCTGACAGAGAAAGTCTACAGTACATCCGATCTGGTATCATGGAGAGAGAAAGCTGCCTAGGAAAGACTGAACGTTAAGGGAAGCAGCGCTGAGAGAGCAGGAGCCAGTAGAACTGAACATTGTAATCTTCAAGTGCTGGGGAAGGAAGTTGGTGGGACATCAACAGAATCCCCTGCAGGACATCCCCTGTGATCCATACATCTATACATCTCTACTAAGCCTGTTTTGACCCCCCTGAATAAGGGTGGTCGCAGGCTCTCCGGTAAGCCTCCATTACTCTATCACCCGGTGGACAGCACTAGTGGTGGAACATTGACCCAGGATTCTGCATTGAATATTTCAACTTTTGGACTTTTATTGGACTTTTATTTTACTTTCACCTTACTATATGAACACATCACATTTTATGAATTTCTGTCTCTGTAATTTATTATTTGATGGTATTTTATTGGTAGTTAATCACTGTTATTGATTACTCATTTATTGATACAACACAATTCACAATTCGATTTATGTCCAGCGCTGCACTGTCCATTATATACCTATTTTTTGTGCCCTTATATCGGGGTTATAGTGTCCAGCAGCAGGACTCCCATCACGGTTCCCCTTTTTTTCCCCCTTTCACTTAAAAACGTTTCCATTTTTCATTCATTGTTTATGCACCTAGCGCAATTCTTCTTTATTTTTATAGAGGTGTAGGAATGTATGTAGCCACCCTCTGCTGCTTGCTTGCGAGATGGACTATGGATTACAGACTTCTCAGATTTGTAGTGTACATAGAGCAGTGTGTATGGCCCCAACTGACGTGCGCTACTCGTTCCAAACAAACGGAAGAGAGGGTGAAAGGGAGAGGTTTGTGAGCTCATGGAGAATGTTACAAGGAGGCAGAAAAACACAGTAAACTAAATTTGGGAAAAAATGGATTACATGGCTGTTAGTTAGTGGATGTGTATGGATGATTTTTGGAGAATGAGAATATTGCTTAGTGTCACTTTAAGAGAAAAACTGACAAAGGAAAAAGCCACTTTGTATTTTGCATATTTCTCCTTTAAAGCGGAACTGCAGTCTGCTCACATAATTTGTAATAAAAACATCTTTGCAATTCTGAAGGTTCCCTCCAACCACTTTGCATATTATTTTATATATACTGCGATACTGTACTTGGCAAATATGCTGCAGAAATCTCCCTCCACTGAGTCTGGCTGCAACTACTTTAACTGTGGGCAGCTGAAGCTGCTGCCTGTTCACTTCCTGGATTTACACAGACACACAGAGGCACACCTCCAGCTCTGCAGCTCGCATTGGCCCTCTTATGACTCATCCCCCCTCCCTTCCTGGCAAACTCTCACGAGAGTGATAGAGAAAGCTGTGCATGATGTCATAAGCCTAGGATTTTTTCCAGACAAGAAACAGGAAGTGGGCTGTATAAGGTATTTACTGGCAGAAAAAAAATGTTTTACTATCCAAAGTTAAAACAACAACAAGGGCAGAAAATTTAATAGATGGAAAGTTGAAAAAAATGACCGAAGGTCCGCTTTAAATTCATTTCATCTACAAATTTAGTTTTAAATGGGAAAAAAATGTCTATATGTTTTTTGTGGCTCTATATTTCAGGAAATTGCTTTCAGGGATGATTATTTTTCTAACGGCCGGCTCGGAGGAGAGTACGTTCATATTTATTTATGTTCAGTCAATCAGAAAAATGAAGTAAGATTTAGGCCTCGGTGGACCCTGATGGATTTCTGCTGGTAGAATCTGATGATATCAGACAAATGAGATGGACAACACAGCGGCGAGGGCTCTCAGCCTCTCCGTCATGAGCCCGGGAACAACTTGTGAAGTCTAATCACTCAGACACAGGCACATCACATCTACAGTGATAATATTGGCAGCTGGGTCATCTGAAAGGAATACACTTTGTCATCGAAGTCCCACCGCTACAATTTGTCACTTTGTGATCGCCGCCAGCAGTTTTAAATATACACACCATACATCAAGTCCTTTACCTACTCCTCTGCTAAATCCACAGCCAGTGCTACCCTATCATTTAAAGATGTGACTGTATAGATGGAGAGAGGTAGTTAGAGAGAGGTAGAGTGAGAAGAAACAAAGAAAGAAAGAGAATGAAAAGACAATAGAAGAAAGAAAGAAAAAACAATAGGAGAAAGAAAGCTAGAAAAGACAAGAAAGAAAGAAAGAAAGAAAGAAAGAAAGAAAGAAAGAAAGAAAGAAAGAAAGAAAGAAAGAAAGAAAGAAAGAAAGAAAGAAAGAAAGAAAGAAAGAAAAGACAATAGCAAAAAAATAGAGAGAGAGGTCTATAAAAGAAAAAAAGAAAAGACAATAGAAGAAAGAAAGAAAGAAAGAAAGAAAGAAAGAAAGAAAGAAAGAAAGAAAGAAAGAAAGAAAGAAAGAAAGAAAGAAAGAAAGAAAAGAAAAGAAAGAAAAGACAATAGGGGAAAAAATAGACAGAGAGAGAGAGAAAGAAATAGAGAAAGAAAAGCCAATAGAAGAAAGAAAGAAAGAAAGAAAGAAAGAAAGAAAGAAAGAAAGAAAGAAAGAAAGAAAGAAAGAAAGAAAGAAAGAAAGAAAGAAAGAAAGAAAGAGAAAAGAAAGAAAAGAAAGAAAAGACAATAGGGGAAAAAATAGATAGACAGATAGATAGATAGGAAAGACATGTACATTTGTTCTGTGTGAATGAAGGCAAAAATCAAATAGTATTAGATGACTTTCTCTCCAGTTCAAAAGTTATTCATTTATAGACAATAGAGGGAATCAGGAAAATACCACATTATGGACACTAGATGGAGCTGATGATTATAGGAAATTAATGCCTATTTACTATGATCGTCAGCTCCATTTAGCCATAATGCAGTATTTTCCAGATTCCCTCTATTCTGTATCAATTTAACATATAAACATTCGACCTGGAGAGAAAATAGCCTAATACCATTTGATTTTGCCCCCCATTCACACACACAGTGAATGTACATGCAATTTCACAGGACGAATACCTCTGCAAATCTTTGTAAATACACCCCAAAGTGTTCCCTGTCTGCCTGTATTTTGTGCAGAGAAAGGCATGTGTAATGAAAGGCTTTCAGTTTAAAAAAATCCTTAGTGCTGAGAGATATGTGTGTCTGTAACGGCCCGTACAGCCGATCCGAAAATCGGACGACAGATCGTCTGTTTTTTTTGCATGCTAGTCACATATCGAAAATGGAGAGGTGATAAAAATTCTTCTACGACAGAATAAAAAAATCGGAAGTGATGTCATGTGTTGTACTTTACCCCTATTGTATTTTCGGGTGACAACTGTACTGATTAAACAAAAATTGTACGATCTGGTATCGTACAAGAAAAACTTTCATGCATGTCCGATCAGATAATATCGGATGAACTGTCGTGATCGGCTCTCGAAAGCTCTGTACTAACGATCCGAATATTGTACGATCGCTTAGAAAGTGGTATTTTTCATCCGATTTTCAGATCATGTCTATGGGCCCTAAGGCTCTCATTTGTGGCGCTGTAATTGAAGAATATTTTGTGCGTAAAAGTAATGCGGTGTATGTGTGTGGTGTATACTGCGCATAGTTTCAGGCTCTAGTAACCCACACCCAATATTCAGTGCAATCTAACCTCGCCCACTTTCCACCACAGTGCCGTGCTGTGTGTCCCCTTCTCCCTATGGTGTTCCTCTCTCTCTAGTTCTGAAGTTGGGATATGGCTGTTATCAGAGTAAATCTACAACACAAACTTTTTTCCTTTTGGATAGTGTAAGGGAGGGTTTTGGCCATCTGTGTCTCATTAAAACAGGCAGTGAGGAGGTGAGAAAACACCTCCTCACTGCCTGTGAAATGCCTTCTGAAGAGTATTCAACCTCAGATCACTCTTCAGCGGGCACTGCAAGTGAAAATGAACCCTTAAAGTGCAGTTCTGCTTTGAAAAGTGTATGTCATTGCATATAGTACAGTCATCATTAGGGTGTGAATTATTTATTTCCTCTATGTGATCTTTGCAGCATTATCAGCATGAGGCCAATTGGAAGGTTTTGTGTCCCAGCTGCCATAACCAACACCCTGCTGGTCTATTTCAAAGCTGTCATAAGACACTTCCCATTTCCATTACAGTCCTAAAAATGGCTTGTTTCCTAGACCTGCTTTATTTGCACCGTCTATGTGTTAAAGAAAAATGTATATATATTTACATAAAATGTATATGTATATATATATATATATATATATATATATATATATATATATATAAAATATATATATATAGATAGATATGTATATCTATCTATATATATCTATAGATATATATATAGATAGATATACATATACACACACACGATATGCTGTATATGTGTATATATATATATGTGTATATATATATATATATATATATATATATATATATATATATATATATATATATATATATATATATATATATATATATAATTTATTTTTTCTAATATATATATACAGTATATGTGTATTTGCTTGGGGAAGTATTCAGCTGTTTGTAAATCAATGCTGCTAGGCAGATGTGCTAACCACTTAGCCACTGTGCTGCCCATACACATGCTGCATGCGACAGAATGTTGCATTCAGAAAGCATTACTGCCTCTGAGCCTGACCCATGCAAGTCTATGGGGCCACGCTGCAACCGCATATAGTGCATGCAATTGTACAAGTTAAATCAGTTGGTGATGGGGAAATATTTTGCCTCCTTTCTGCCTGTCAAATGCTCTCTTAAAAGTGATTGCGCTTCAGAGGGCACCTCATATGAACAAGCCTTAACAATGCTTATTTGCTCCTTTTTGATCTGTGGGAGTAAACTCCAATGCATACATTTTACCTATAAGTAAGCCTATAAGGCAGCTTACCTATAAGTACTGTAAATATCTCCTAAATGTGCACCGTCTAGGAGATATTTACTGTAGATGCTGCCGGCAGTGCCGGCCAGTCCTTAGAGGATGCACAAGCGCCGCTCCCCCCATCCATGCGTCCGGCCCCCTGATCTACATATCGGCGGTACATGGATTCCAATGGCCGCGGCTCCCTGCACCTCCGGGTCACTGCCTGCACCTATGGCCGCCGCTCCCTGCACCTCCGGGCCACTGCCTGCACCTATGGCCGCCGCTCCCTGCACCTCCAGGCCACTGCCTGCACCTATAGCTGCTTCTCCCTGCACCTCCGGGTCACTGCCAGCACCTATGGCCGCCGCTTCCTGCACCTCCGGGCCACTGCCTGCACCTATGGCCGCCGCTCCCTGCACCTCCAGGCCACTGCCTGCACCTATGGCCGCCGCTCCCTGCACCTCCAGGCCACTGCCTGCACCTATAGCTGCTGCTCCCTGCACCTCCGGGTCACTGCCAGCACCTATGGCCGCCGCTTCCTGCACCTCCGGGCCACTGCCTGCACCTATGGCCGCCGCTCCCTGCATCTCTGGGCCACTGCCTGCACCTATGGCCGCCGCTCTCTGCATCTCCGGGCCACTGCCTGCACCTATGGCCGCCGCTCCCTGCACCTCTGGGCCAGTGTCTGCACCTATGGCCGCCGCTCCCTGCACCTCCGGGCCACTGCCTGCACCTATGGCCGCCGCTCCCTGCACCTCCAGGCCACTGCCTGCACCTATAGCTGCTGCTCCCTGCACCTCCGGGTCACTGCCAGCACCTATGGCCGCCGCTCTCTGCATCTCCGGGCCACTGCCTGCACCTATGGCCGCCGCTCCCTGCACCTCCGGGCCACTGCCTGCACCTATGGCCGCCGCTCCCTGCACCTCCGGGCCACTGCCTGCACCTATGGCCGCCGCTCCCTGCACCTCTGGGCCAGTGTCTGCACCTATGGCCGCCACTCCCTGCACCTCCGGGCCACTGCCTGCACCTATGGCTGCCACTCCCTGCACCTCCGGGTCACTGCCAGCACCTATGGCCGCTGCTCCCTGCATCTCTGGGCCACTGCCTGCACCTATGGCCGCCGCTCTCTGCATCTCCGGGCCACTGCCTGCACCTATGGCCGCCACTCCCTGCACCTTCGGGCCACTGCCTGCACCTATAGCCGCCGCTCCCTGCACCTCTGGGCCAGTGTCTGCACCTATGGTCGCCGCTCCCTGCACCTCCGGGCCACTGCCTGCACCTATGGCCGCCGCTCCCTGCACCTCCGGGCCACTGCCTGCACCTATGGCCGCCGCTCCCTGCACCTCCGGGCCACTGCCTGCACCTATGGCCGCCGCTCCCTGCACCTCTGGGCCAGTGTCTGCACCTATGGCCGCCGCTCCCTGCACCTCCGGGCCACTGCCTGCACCTATGGCTGCCACTCCCTGCACCTCTGGGTCACTGCCTGCACCCATGGTCGCCGCTCCCTGCACCTCCAAGGTTGCTCTCCGGGCCGCCGCTCCCTGCACCTCAGGGAGAAGGAGGAGAGGAGATCACATCCACATTCAGGTAAGTGACAGGGCCGCCGGGAGGGGGAGGTGCTGTCATTGCCGCTCTGCCAGCTGCCCCTGGTGGGGGGGGGGTGCTGGCAGTGCAGCGCCCCCCCCCAAATTAAAAACCTACCAGCCACCACTGGCTGCCGGTGACATCACTGGCGCATGCTCTCTGAAGGAACAGCCATCCGTGTCATTCCTGCAGAGTCCTGTGCTGTAGATAGTGGATAGTGCGCATGCACAGGAGTGACGTTATCGCTCTGGCAACTGACACAGTCTGCAAACCCGGAGGGAAGACCTGGTGAAGATGGAATCGCCTTCAGTGGTGACAGCACACTGCTAGAGGGCTTCATCCTAATGTATGTTTCACAAAATGTGCTAGTATGTGATGCATACTAGCATATTATGACATTGCCTTGCAGGTTTAAAAAAAAAAAAAAAAAAAAAAGACAGTGGTTTACTACCGCTTTAAATATATAATTGATAGCATTTTGTTATATCTGTTCCATAAGTACAAACAATTACAGGTTGATCCTGCCTGAAATTTTTTCAGCTGATAACTTCCCGTGTTCTTTTCCTGTGCTTCTTTTTTATCAGTTACATTGTTCCCAGCTATCTCTATGGATTACAGAACCCCTTCCCTCTATGTCAGTGTGTCTCAAACGTTCCCAAAAAGATCTAAAAATTTTCACAGCACACCTGAAAAGATTTAGCAATTTTTGTGGTGGAGAACTTATTTTTTTTACATATATATTTATTTTTAAATTGAATGTGAATGATGAGCCTGCTTTCGAGAGCAAATCAGACTGAAGCGATTGCAATCTTCTTTGTACTTTCGCTTGCTTTTCATTTAACAGTTTCTCTTTCAGAATTCCAGACTTGATTAAAGTGGTGTTCCGGCCAAAATTTTACTTTTTAAATAAAAATACCCCTATAATACACAAGCTTAATGTATTCTAGTAAAGTTAGTCTGTAAACTAAGGTCTGTTTTGTTAGTTTATAGCAGTTGTTTATTATTTTATAAACTTACAGCAGGCCGTGGCCATCTTAAGTGTGGGCATCTGAAGCCAGACTGTATTTCTTCCTGGATCTCATCCTTGCAGGTCTCGCACATGCTCAGTGCAGCACAAGCAGTGTTTCCATAGCAACGGCAGTGTCAGAGGAAGTTGCTGCCCCTTCCCAGAAGGCATTGCAAACAGAAAATGATGAGATGGGTCGCGGCCAGGCAGGAGGAAGTGAAAAATGAATACAGCAGATATACAGTAAGTGCTAAGAAAAAAAATAAAAATATATCCAATTTGTTTACAGTGCACAATTTAGTGAGGGATGCTGAAGAGTTGTAAAAGTGGGTGGAACTCCACTTTAAGTATTTCTCCATCGCTAAACAATGAACAAACTTTATTTATAAGCATGAAAGTTGTAATGGAACGGTCTGTATTATTATAATATAATTAGAGCGATTGAGTTCTCCCGAGATCTCGCACAAGTCTCGCGTTTACGAAAGGAACCAATGAATGACAGACTGACAGAAATTGCGTTTTTATATATGTTACTTTTTTAACTTTTGCGACATTGATTTACCATTTCATTTTTCGATATGTTCAAGGTTTCAACACGCCAGCAATTTAAAAAAATTGTCAAAACTCCAATGGCACACCTGCAAATCTCACGCAGCACACAGTTTGGGAATCACTGCTCTATGTTATGGAGAAGAGGTGAGGGAGGTGTTCTCTAGCTCTTACTTTGGGTGACAATGCTGCTTTTCCATAGATACAGTACATCTATAGACTGGTGGGCTGCAATCATTTTCATTTTTCTTTTTGGGTTTTAATATGCTTTACGGTGAAATCACTTCTATTCCTTATTTTATTTTGAAGGTTGTTTTTGGTTTATAAAGCAATTATTTTCCACATTTAAATTACCATATCATTATCTGAAAATTGGAATCATATTATTTAGTAATCAAAGCACATGGATGTGTTGCAGGGTTTTCCTTCTTCACTTCTCACGCTCACTTGTGGCAGAATAATCAGCTGATAATAACATGGAATTTCCTTGGCTCACTCCGCTTCCCAGGAGGATGTTATGTATCCAGGATACAACGCTGACAGGAGGCAATGCGCATTCTACAGAGGTAACAGTGCAGGTGACGGGTATATCTCATCTCCTTCCTCTATCTCATACAGCTCATGTGAACGGAAAAGAGTGACGTCTCTTCCACAATTTCTCTTGTGTAAAATATATATACTGTGTGTTAGTGGCGACTGGTGTTTTTTTTTTTTGGGGGGGGGGGCAGACAACCAACCCCCCCCCCGCTTGGTCGGTCAGTGGCACCCCCCTACTCCGGTACTTACCCCATCGGTTGCAGGTGGGCGGGTTCCTGCGGGCAGCGGTCGGGTTGCGGGCTTCTATGGGCGGGTTGCGGACTCCTACGGGTGGCGGATTGCAGGCTCCTATTGGCGGGTAGTGTGTGCTCTCTGCATCATGGCGGCTTTCGTCGTGCGGCTCCTCCCTCCACCTACTGGGCGTCCAATGGGATCGCCTGTCCTTTAAGCCAGTGGTCATCAACCCTGTCCTTAGGGCCCACTAACAGGCCAGGTTTGCAAGATAACTGAAATACATCACAGGTTATATAATTTGCTGCTCAGTGATTGCAGTATTCTAGTCTGCATCTCCCCAAGGTAATACATAAAACCTGGCCTGTTAGTGGGCCCTGAGGACAGGGTTGATGACCACTGCTTTAAGCCAATCGGGTGACTGGTGTCAAAACCAGCTTCCTGAATGCCCGGGAGGAGGATCACACCTGGGTGGGCTCGGAGAGCACTCGGAGCATACTCTCTGCGACCCAAGCTTAACCCTATATTGAAGCCTATTAGAGCCTCTGGCTCTCATCGGTGCTTCCAAAAAACAGCCCCTCCACATTGAAATCCATGCGCCATTGTCCTGAAAGGGACCAGATGCATGGATAGGGGAGGCAGCGTCCGTGCACCCTTAATGGACGAGCCGCCCCTGCTGCGTGTGTGCATATATATACTGTATATCTATATATGTGTGTGTATGTATATATTACATAGTTACATGGTAGGCGATGTTGAAAAAATACACAAGTCCATCAAGTCCAACCTATTTATGTGATTGTATGTCAGTATTACATTGTATATGCCTGTATGTTGTGGTCGTTCAGGTGCTTATCTAATAGTTTTTTTAAATGATCTATGCTCCTCACTAAAACCACTGCCCATGGAAGAGAATTCCACATGCTAACTGCTCTTACAGTAAAGAACCCTCTACACAGTTTAAGGTTAAACCGCTTTTCTTCTAATTTTAGTAAATGGCCGCGTGTCTTATTAAATTCCCTTTCATGGAAAAATTTTATCCCTATTGTGGGGTCACCAGTTCGGTATTTGTACATTGAAATCATATCCCCTTTCAAGCGTCTCCTCTATTTTTAGCAGCACTTTACCGTTGTTCTAGCGGCGCTATTCGGCCGCTAGCGGCCGAAAAAGGGTTAAAACCGCCGGCAAAGCGCCACTGCTTTGCTGGCGGTTCAGTAGCACTGCCCCATTGATTTCACAGGGCAGGGGCTCCTACAGCGCTGCAAAGATGCTGCTTGCAGGACTTTTTTCACTGTCCTGCAAGCGCACCGCTCCGGTGTGAAAGCAATAGGGCTTTCACACTGGAGTGAGAGGAGAGGCGCTATGCAGGTGCTATTTTTAGCGCTGTAGCGCCTGTAAAGGGCCTCAGTATGAAAGCAGTCTACAGCTCTGGGACAAAAACTTGGCCATGGACTTCCTCATGACCGGCCCACTTTAATTTTGAGTGTCCCCAACAGTGTCCCCTTTTATCAGAGTATCCCCAACAGCATCCCCCTTACATCAGAGTGTCCCCAACACCATCCCCCTTACATCAGAGTGTCCCCAACAGCATCCCACTTACATCAGAGAGTCCCAATCAGCAGCTCCCTTCACAGAGAGTCCCAATCAGCAGCCCCTTCACATCAGTGTGTCCCCATCAGAAGCCCCTTCACATCAGAGTCCCCACCAGCAGCCCCCTTCATATTAATGTGTCCCCATCAGCAGCCCCCTTCACATCAGTGTGTCCCCATCAGAAGCCCCCTTCACATCAGAGTGTCCCCAACACCATCCCCCTTACATCAGAGTGTCCCCAACAGCATCCCCCTTACATCAGAGTGTCCCCAACAGCATCCCCCTTACATCAGAGTGTCCCCAACACCATCCCCCTTACATCAGAGTGTCCCCAACACCATCCCCCTTACATCAGAGTGTCCCCAACAGCATCCCCCTTACATCAGAGTGTCCCCAACACCATCCCCCTTACATCAGAGTGTCCGCAACAGCGTCCCACTTACATCAGAGAGTCCCAATCAGCAGCTCCCTTCACAGAGAGTCCCAATCAGCAGCCCCTTCACATCAGAGTCCCCACCAGCAGCCCCCTTCATATTAATGTGTCCCCATCAGCAGCCCCCTTCACATCAGTGTGTCCCCATCAGAAGCCCCCTTCACATCAGAGTCCCCACCAGCAGCCCACTTCACATTAAAGTCCCCATCAGAGAGTCCCCACCAGCAGCTCTCTTCACATCAGTGTGTCCCCATCAGAAGCCCTTCACATCAGAGAGCCCCCATCAGCAGCCCCCTTCACATCAGAGTGTCCTCCCCCTCCCACATGTACTCACAGTTTTGAAGGCAGCTTCTCGTTCCTTTCTCCAGTCATGTGATAACAAGTGATAAGGGGAGAGAGGAAGGAAAGTCTGCCGTTGGTCTATCTCCCCCTGCAGGCTGGAGGGAGCAGAAAGCCTAATGCGCTCTCTCCAGCATATGACGGAAGCTGCTCCTCCTGACAGGAGTGAAATTGCGACCACTCACTGTCAGAAAGGAGCGGCTCCAGGACCGCACCTGACTGGCCCACTGAGCCATCGGCCCACCGGGAATCTCCCGGTAGTCCCGAGGGCCAGTACATGCTGGCTCCAGGCAAACCAACATAAACAGAGTTGAAATGCATATAGTATATTGAAGCAGTTTGATCCAGAATTGTATTTCTGTCCATCCAGTTTTGATATTTGCACAGCCCTGCAAGACAGGCTAGTGACCTACATTTTCTTTCCTGCAGTTAATCAATACAATGTGGTCACCACCCTTCCTTCAGCCTGTGATTGGCTCAGTGCTTCCTCTTAGTCTGAGCACAGCTGTACAGGGGATTACAGTAGGTTGTTAAAGTATATGTGAACCCTCACCTTGTAAAACAACTCATTCAATTTAAAATAGAAATGAAGGGCAAAACATTTGTGTATAGATATAAAAGTTCTAAATGCCATGTTTTTCTTTTTTTTTTTATTGGTGATCATATTCCCTTCTGTTCTCAGCTGCATAAGGAGCTCAGAGAACTGGGGGAGGAGAAAAAGCAGCACTTTGTTACACCACTTTTTAATCCACTTTTTATTTCACTTTCCACTATTACTACTTCTTTTAACTTTTTGGGGTTTTTATTTTTCATTTATTGATTTATTTCAGCATTTCTATAGATGTTTATTGTGTTTTATTTTCATTTTTATTTTCAATTTGGTCATTCTTTTTCATATATTTATTATTATTTTTTACCTACGTTTATATTACTATTATTTCATTATTGCTATTTTCGATTTTCACCTTTATTTATTTTTTTTTTCTATTTTTGTTTTTTATTTTTCACCCTTCATTGTATTCTAATTTTTCTTTATTCTTTTCACGCAATCTGTTTCTTCACTACCGTGTTTGAACAAACATGATATTGCTTATCTGTTTTGCCTCTGTTTCATACGCAACTCCTTAGCGGCTAATGATGCATAAAATTTCCCTATCTGGCCCCAGGCTCCACAACCTACAATTAAGCCCCAGTGAGCGGGGTGAAACGTGTCAGTGGGTGTGGCCTTTTGTCGGAGACTCATAGGCTGGAGCTGATCTTGATTATTATACTTTGGTGGCTGGTCAGGAGAGTGGCGTCTCTTTTATTGATTGCATACATCGCTCTGGATGGGCATTTTGACAACCTACACCCCTTCACCTTTGGATCCCAGGAATGAAATCCCCGGCTTTGAGCGGCATTCTAAGTCTAGTCTAAAGACCCGTCATCAGTAGCCATTTAAGGATTTATGCCTGCAGAGGAGCATTGAATGTCATTTGGCTTTTTGCTTGGAGCTGTTGACCAGTTGCTAAGAGAGTCAGTCCCAGATTTTTGTCAGTCCCAAAAAATCTAATGTTGTTAGGGGCTGGTATCCCCCCAGCAGGAAGGTATCCCTAACAAACAGCAATGTCTAGAAACTCAACCTTGACCATACCACAGGCTTCAATGACTCCCTAGACATGAGCTGAAGGATATCATGTCTTTGGAAAGCCCTGAACCCACTAGCCAGCAGCTTTCAGAGGTAACATCAATTGGGCATATTACATAAAGGAGGTCAACATCTGGTCGAACATTGACTATCTCCCCCTTAGCCGGAACATTCATGGTGCCTGCAAACTTCAAATTGTGGTCATTCATGATAAATAATCCAGCCATAGTCATTGTTCTGTACAATGAACATGACATGTGTAGGCATTGAATAGTAAGAACATACCCAAATCCACGGCACTGCTCCAAAGCTACACCTCTTAATGTCCACGGACCATCTGGGAGCCAGCTCCTGTAACCCGTCTCCGACATGAAGATATAAAAAGATGAAGATTCATACTCCATAGGTAGCTTGTTTTTGATACCTATTCCATTTATGATAAAGTGGCTGCATACTTAGTGTCAACCTGAAAAACCCCACTCCCTAAACGCGTTTCACCCTAATGAGCTTGCTTACAAGGATAGAGTAGGTAAAGGAAGTGATGGGAGGGTGGAAGTGTCCCCCGGACACAGCTGATCACAAATCGAGGTAAAGGACCAATCACAGCGGTCCTTTACCATGAGATCAGCTGTGTCCAATCACAAAGAAAATATGTAGAAAACTGCACCTATTCCTACTTAAACAAGAGCTTCTGGATTAGGTGAAAAATAATTAAATCCTCAATCGGAATAATATGTGGCCAATATGGCCAATAGCTAAAGCTGCTACCATAAAACCCAATCAGGGTACGATAAACATATATATACAGGCAAACACAGGCAGTGCTATAAACTCCAATAAGACAGTACAAATATAAAAAAGTACAAATATTAAAGGTAAAAAAGGTGTTATCATGCAGTGCAATCATATACATAAAAGAGAGTCCATAATATATTGCAGCTAGATTCTATATTAAATCCATGAGACTGTCCAGAAAGAAGTTCAATTTCTGCTTGCAAGATGATAAGCTGTCACCAACACCTCCACATGTGCAGAAATGGGGGTACTCACATCCCCCTTCAAATTAAACCCTTACCAGTATCAGCTAAATTACAGGCAAAAAACACACATAGGTTTGATCTCTCTGCCTCCAATCTCCCAGGGAAAGCTGCACCAGAGGGTTGGATCACACAGTGGTACACTCGATTCAAATCAAAAGGAAATTCCATAGTGTAATCCATTTTAAAACGATTTATTAAAGGGGTTGTAAAGGTAAAAAGTTTTTTCACCTTAATGCATTCTATGCATTAAGGTGAAAAAACATCCAACAATACCAGCCCCCCTGTTTTACTTACCTGACCCCTCGAAAGTCCTGCTCTCGCCCCCGACATCCTCTTCCCCGGTCAGCCTGGCCGTTGACTGGTTACAGTGGATGGATTGAAAGCAGCGCAGCCATTGGTTTGCGCTGCTGTCAATCACGTCCAATGACGCGGCGCGCCAGGGGGCGGGGCCAAGTGATACAGTGAGCGGCTATGGCCGCCGGCTGTATCATGGGAGCGCGCCCACAAGCACTCAACACCATGCGAGGGAGCTGGCATGAAGGTGTTGAGTCCTTGCGGGGGGGGGGGCCAAGACAGCCGCCGAGGGACCCCAGAAGACCAGGTTCGGGGCCACTCTGTGCAAAACGAGCTGCACAGTGGAGGTACAGTGGGGGCGGAAAGTATTCAGACCCCCTTAAATTTTTCACTTCTTGTTATATTGCAGTCATTTGCTAAAATCATTTAAGTTCACCTTTTTTTCCTCATTAATGTACACACAGCACCCCATATTGACAGAAAAACACAGAATTGTTGACATTTTTGCAGATTTATTAAAAAAGAAAAACTGAAATATCACATGGTCCTAAGTATTCAGACCCTTTGCTGTGACCCTCATATATTTAACTCAGGTGCTGTCCATTTCTGATCATCCTTGAGATGGTTCTACACCTTCATTTGAGTCCAGCTGTGTTTGATTATACTGATTGGACTTGATTAGGAAAGCCACACACCTGTCTATATAAGACTTTACAGCTCACAGTGCATGTCAGAGCAAATGAGAATCATGAGGTCAAAGGAACTGCATGAAGAGCTCAAAGACAGAATTGTGGCGAGGCACAGATCTGGCCATGGTTACAAAAAAATTTCTGCTGCACTTAAGGTTCCTAAGAGCACAGTGGCCGCCATAATGCTTAAATGAAAGACGTTTGGGACGACCAGAACTCTTCCTAGAGCTGGCCGTCCGGCCAAACTGAGCTATCGAGGGAGAAGAGCCTTGGTGAGAGAGGTAAAGAAGAACCCAAAGATCACTGTGGCTGAGCTCCAGAGATGCAGTCGGGAGAAAATTGTAGTAAGTCAACCATCACTGCATCCCTCCACCAGTCGGGGCTTTATGGCAGAGTGGCCCGATGGAAGCCTCTCTTCAGTGCAAGACACATGAAAGCCTGCATGGAGTTTGCTAAAAAACACCTGAAGGACTCCAAGATGGTGAGAAATAAGATTATCTGGTCTGATGAGACCAAGATAGAACTTTTTGGCCTTAATTCTAAGCGTTATGTGTGGAGAAAACCAGGCACTGTTCATCACCTGTCCAATACAGTCAATACATGAGGAAAAAAATGAACTTAAATGATTTTAGCAAATGGCTGGAATATAACAAAGAGTGAAAAATTTAAGGGGGTCTGAATACTTTCCATCCCCACTGTAAGTATAACATGTTTGTCATTTAAAAAAAAAAAATATATATATCTTTAGCGATCCTTTAATTTCCACAAAACACCCCCTCTTGGAACTTGCACTTACAGAAACAACGTTGCAAAATCACAGCTGATCCCATGTAAACAAATGCCGGTTATCACAATTTCCTTTTCTCAGTGCTCTCAGTGTGTGAGGAAAGGAAAGCCGATACCCATCTATCCTGTGAGAGAGGACATTTACACTGATAATCAGGGCACTGATTATTAGTGCAGCCCCATCAGTGTCCATCAGTGCAGCATATCAGTGCCCATCAGTGCCGTCCTATCATTGCCGCCTCATCAGTGCAGCAAATCAGTGCCCATCAGTGCCGCCTCATCAGTTCAGCCTCATCAGTTGTCATCAGTGCAGCAAATTAGTGCCCATCAGCGCTGCCTCATCAGTGCAGCCTCATCAGTTCAGCCTCATCAGTGGTCATCAGTGCAGCAAATTAGTGCCTTTTAGCGCTGCCTCATCAGTGCAGCCTCATCAGTTCAGCCCCATCAGTGTCCATCAGTGCAGCAAATCGGTGCCCATCAGTGCCGCCTTTTAGCGCTGCCTCATCAGTGCAGCCTCATCAGTTCAGCCCCATCAGTGTTCATCAGTGCAGCAAATCAGTGCCCATCAGCGCCGCCTTATTAGTGCCGCCTCATCAGTGCAGCCTCATCACTTCAGCCTCATCAGTGTAGCAATTCAGTGCCCATCAGTGCCGCCTTATCAGTGCCACCTCATCAGTGCAGCCTCATCAGTTCAGCCCCATCAGTGTCCATCAGTGCCCATCAGTCCTGCCTTATCAGTGCAGTCTCATCAGTTGAGCCCCATCAATGTCCATCAGTGCAGCAAATCAGTGCCCATCAGTGCTGCCTTATCAGTGCCGCCTCATCCGTGCAGTCTCATCAGTGCCCATCAGTGCAACCTCATCATTACACATCAGTGAAGAAGGAAAATGTTATAACACACTTTTTTCTGACTTTTTGCATTTATTTAGCAAAAAATAAAAATCCCAGTGGTGAATAAATACCACCAAAAGAAAGCTCTATCTAAAAAAAAGATAAAAAATGAATTCAAAGTGTGAGAGCGCTAAAAGCTGAAAATTGGCCTGGGCAGAAGGGGGGTGAAGGTGCCCATTATTGAAGTGGTTAAACTTCCTCCCTCCCATTGCTTCCTTTACCTACTCTTTCCTTGCAAGCAAGCCCATTGGGATGAAATGCACTCAGGGAGTGTGGTTTTTCGAATGGAGACTATAAGTATGCAGCCACTTTATAATTAACAGAATAAAGTATCAAAGGCGTGCTAACTATGGAGTGTGACTCTTCATCTTCTTCTATCTACAGGTAGGCATTGGATGGACTTTCGCTGCCAACGGAAAGGGGAGGGAGGGCACTGCAGTGGCTCAAGTGGTGGCATCGGTAATGATTATATATTTACAGATGGCCCTAATCCAACTGTAAATGTACAGACTGGGCAAACGCTCTCTTACTTTATGTCTGTAGGTACTTTAAAATGCAATATGTCTTTTGAGAATCCATGTTCCTCGATGTACCAAGCTTCAACTGTATTCTTGTCTATATAATAAAGACAGAAATCAAATCTCATCTCATAAAACTGCAGAAAACTTTACTGCTGCAAATGAATATTAGATGACTTTCCCAGATCTGCCAACATGAGCAATTCCACCGGGTGGTTATGTATATTGCAATAACCTGGATCGAAATAAATAATATATCATTTAAGGGGGAAAAAAAATCACTGATTTCATTCGGCTTGGCTAGTTACCATAAGAAACAAGCAATAAGTATTGTTGACTTGCCAGTAACTGCTACCCCGGCTGTCATATGATAGTCATACTATGAAACCCATTAAACATAACTATAACAAATAAGTAAAGAATTTTAAACCAGCGTTAAAAATTGTTTGAAATTTGCAAAGGAATGGACTTTACCTTTCAGAGATTTGATGGTTTAACATCAAAGAGCCTTCGTAGAACTAACATATTTTTTTTTTTTTTTTTATTGGATGATGACCCATTAAAGCAGAACTCTAGGCAGATGTGAAAGACACAAATCAATGCCGCTCTGTATTTATTAATACATCATTACGTGTATTTTTTTTTTTATGCAACCAGTATAAGTATCTGAAAATGATCTGGTACCAGTCTTTTGCAACCGTGTAAAGCAGAGCTCAAGAGAGGGAGGGAAGAGGGAAGGAGCGTTGTGCTGCACTGGGGAAGGAACAGGACCTGTAATGCAGCGTACACACGATCGGAAATTCGGCCAGCAAAAAACCGATGAGAGCTTTTGGTTGGAAAATGCAACCGTGTGTATGCTCCATCTGACTTTTGCTGGGCGAATTCCAGCCAGCAAAAGATTGAGAGCATGTTCTCAATTTTTAGATCGGAAAAAGTTCCTATCCGAAAATGCGATCGTCTGTGGCAATTCCGACACACAAAATTCCTACGCATGCTCAGATACAATTCGACGCATGCTCAGAAGCATTGAACTTCATTTTCTCGGCTCGTCGCAGTGTTGTACATCACCGCGTTCCTGACGATCAAAAGTTCAGCAAACTTTTGTGTGACTGTGTGTATGCAAGGCAAGCTTGAGCGGAATCCCGTCGGAAAAGCCATCATATCTTTTTCCGACCATAATCCCGATCGTGTGTATGCGGCATAAGTGTTACTTAATTGCAGCAGAACAAAATCAGGTCTTCTGCCCTTTCAGACATGGATGTGTTGTGTGGCAGAGCTGTGTTAATCTCAGGACTGGATAGACAGTGACACAATTTCTTTGGCAAGGAAAACAGCTCCCTTGTATGTATTTCATCTGTGCATTTGGATGTTTGCCTGGCGTTCATGTTTAAGGTGCCCAGATAGCAGGGATAACTTGGCACAAATTTGCATGTTGCACACTTGCAGAGCCCTTTAAGCACAAATTCTACTTGCCACTTTTCCAACTTGTAGCAAATGTGTGTGGCAAGTCTCTAGCAAGAGCAAAGTTGCAAAGGTGAGTCTAAAGCAAGAGCTCTGCATATCTACAGCATGACAATTCAGCCACAGTGACCCCTGTGGTGGGATGACTATTGCACAACATACTGTAACTTCACCAGAGCTTGCAGCAAAATATACAGACATATACCGTGCTGTCCAAACATGCAGAAATAGCAGCCAGCACAGCAGGGATTCAATTTGCAAAAGTGTAGAGTGATAAAGTAAAGTGCAGCGCTAAATTCAAAGTATGACTTAAATAAGTGTACAATTAATTTGAATATAGTGTACAAAAATAAGAATAAAAACAGGTGTCCATAAGTGAAATATAGGGACCACACAGGTCCTAATGTGAAAAAATGAAATAAAGTCCAGTGAAATGGATAACAGTCCAATAGATCATATAGGTGTATCAAAGTATGTGTCACAAAAAATGGAAATTGATAGAAGATCCACCACCAAAGTCACCAATCGCTTACCGGAAGGATTGAACTCAAATAAGTATACACCTAATGAGTCAATCAGGCTTTTGTGAGATGCCCAGGATGATTCAGGCTCACAGAATAACTGCAGCTTCCAGGGGGTGTTTCAGGACAGTGGATGTCCGTAGGCAGGATAATAAAGGGCAGGTAGCCCAACCATTAAATATAAAAAGAAGGAATGCACATAGCGTAATTCCGTATGGAATGGGTAAAAATGTATTAAATAAGAGAATTACACTCACATTTCCAAGGAAAAAACAGCACTTGTAAGACAGTGCAATCAGCATAGCATACTAACGCGTTTCGCCTCAATAGGCATCATCTGGGGGAGAGCTTGCAGCAGACTTGCAGAGTATTTGCAAAGAAAGTTGATCTGGTGTCATGCAATGCGGACTTGCTGCAATTGTGCAACAAACTTGTGAAGCCTGGCAAGTCTAGTATTAGCTTAGCAAGTCATTTTCAAACTTGCAGCACAATTGCTTGCTATCTGGGTGGTTGTAAAGGCAGAAGGTTTTTTTTTACCTTAATGCATTCTATGCATGAAGATAAAAATACCTTCTGTGTGCAACAGCCCCCCACCCTATACTTACCTGAGCCCGATCCCCGGGGACTATTCTCCTCATTGGCTGAGGGTGCCATTGGCTCCCGCTGCTATCAATCAAAGTCAGTGAGCCAATGGGGAGAGAGAGGGGGCACCAGGCCGAGCCACAGCTCCATGCCTGGATGGACACACAGAGCAGTGGCTTGGGAGTGAGCCTGCTTGGGTGCCCCAATAGCAAGCTACTTGTTGTGGGGGCACTCGGCTGGAGGGAGGGGCCAGAAACGCCCGTGAGGGACCCGAGAAGAGGAGGATCCAGGCTGCTCTGTGCAAAATCACTGCTCAGAGCAGGTAAGTATAATATGTTTATTATTTTTAAACGAAAAAAAAAACAAAACAAGACTTTAATATCACATTAACTTGAAAGCAGATTTAAATACATACTGTATCTCACAAAAGTGAGTACACCCCTCACATTTTTGTAAATATTTTATTCTATCTTTTCATGTGACAACACTGAAGAAATGACACTTTGCTACAATGTAAAGTAGTGAGTGTACAGCTTGTATAACAGTGTAAATTTGCTGTCCCCTCAAAATAACTCAACACACAGCCATTAATGTCTAAACCGCTGGCAACAAAAGTGAGTACACCCCTAAGTGAAAATGTCCAAATTTGGCCCAAAGTATCAATCTTTTATGTGGCCACCATTATTTTCCAGCACTGCCTTAACCCTCTTGGGCATGGAGTTCACCAGAGCTTCACATGTTGCCACTGGAGTCCTCTTCTACTCCTCCATGACGACATCACTGAGCTGGTGGATGTTAGAGACACCTTCTGTTTGAGGATGCCCCACAGATGCTCAATAGGGTTTAGGTCTGGAGACATGCTTGGCCAGTCCATCACCTTTACCCTCAGCTTCTTTAGCAAAGCAGTGGTCGCCTTGGAGGTAGGTTTTGGGTCATTATCATGTTGGAATACTGCCCTGCGGCCCAGTCTCCGAAGGGAGGGGATCATGCTCTGCTTCAGTATGTCACAGTACATGTTGGTATTTATGGTTCCCTCAATGAACTGTAACTCCCCAGTGCCGGCAGCACTCATGCAGCCCCAGACCATGACACTCCCACCACCATGCTTGACTGTAGGCAAGACACATTTGTCTTTGTACTTATCACCTGGTTGCTGCCACAGACGCTTGACACAATCTGAACCAAATAAGTGTATCTCGGTCTCGTCAGACCACGGGGCATGGTTCCAGTAATCCATGTCCTTAGTCTGCTTGTCTTCAGCAAACTGTTTGCGGGATTTCTAATGCATCATCTTTAGAAGAGGCTTCCTTCTGGGACGACAGCCATGCAGACCAATTTGATGCAGTGTGCAGCGTCTGAGCACTGAAAGGCTGACCCCCCACCCCTTCAATTTCTGCAGCAATGCTGGCAGCACTCATACGTCTATTTCCTAAAGACAACCTCTGGATATGATGCTGAGCACATGCACTCAACTTCTTTGGTCGACCATGGCGAGGGCCTGTTCTGAGTGGAACCTGTCCTGTTACACCGCTGTATGGTCTTGGCCACCGTGCTGCAGCTCAGTTTCAGGGTCTTGGCAATCTTCTTATAGCCTAGGCCATATTTATGTAGACCAACAATTCATTTTTTCAGATCCTCAGAGAGTTCTTTGCCATGAGGTGCCATGTTGAACTTCCAGTGACCGGTTTGGCAGAGTTAGAGCGTTAACACCAAATTTAACACACCTGCTCCACATTCACACCTGAGACCTTGTAACACTAATGCCCCGTACACACGGTCGGATTTTCCGATGGAAAATGTGTGATAGGACCTTGTTGTCGGAAATTCCGACCGTGTGTAGGCTCCATCACACATTTTCCATCGGAATTTCCGACACACAAAGTTTGAGAGCTTGCTATAACATTTTCCGACAACAAAATCCGTTGTCGGAAATTCGGATCGTGTGTACACAAATCCGACGCACAAAGTGCCACGCATGCTCAGAATAAATTAAGAGACGAAAGCTATTGGCTACTGCCCCGTTTATAGTCCCGACGTACGTGTTTTACGTCACCGCGTTCAGAACGATCGGATTTTCCGACAACTTTGTGTGACCGAGTGTATGCAAGACAAGTTTGAGCCAACATCCGTCGGAAAAAATCCATGGATTTTGTTGTCGGAATGTCCGATCAATGTCCGACCGTGTGTACGGGGCATAACGAGTCACATGACACCGGGGAGGGAAAATGGAATAGAAAGGGGCGTATTTTGGAGATGTTTCGGAGGTGAAGTCTGGACGATTTGGACAGTGATTGGATTTGGGGCTCAAAGGACAGGTCAGAGTCTAGGATTACAGGGGAGGGACTGATGGTTGTATTATTGATCTTGATGGAGAAGTCAGGGGGAGGGGCACGGGCTGGAGGAAAAATTATGAGCTCAGTTTTAGAAAGATTGAGTTTGAGGAAGGGTTGTGACATCTATGTTGATATGTGGAGTGAGGTGAGGAGTAGAGAGATAGATTTGTGTGTCATCAGCATAGAGGTGGTACTAGAAGCCATGGGAGTTTATTAACAGACCAAGGGAGGAGGTGTAAATGGAGAAAAGAAGGGGCCCAAGGACAGACCCTTGAGGCACCCCTACAGAAAGAGGAAGTGGAGAGGAGGAAACAGAGTTATAGGTTATACTAAAGGAGTGCTGTGATAGGTAGGAGAAGAGCCAGGAGAGAGCAGAGTCTTGAAGGCCAAGAGAGTCGAGTTTTTTGAGGAGGAGGAGATGGTCAACAGTATCAAAGGCTGCAGAGAGGTCGAGTAGTATGAGTATGGAGTAGTGGCCATTGGTTTTTACCAGTTATTAAAGCCTTAACTTTTTTTTAAATAAAATAAAAAAGAGGTTATACTTACCTTGCCTCCTCTGCTGGAAGTCCCCTGCTAGTGCTTTCTTCTTATCCCTGCTGCAGGTGCCCCCTCAGTGCAGGTGTGCTTCTTAGTTGAGCTGTGTGTGTCCACAGACACACACAGCGCCGGTAAGCCACGCTTTCAATCCCTCCTCACAGGTGTTTGACTGACAGCAGCGGGATCCTATGGATGCCACTGCTGCCAGTGTCTCCTCTGAGACCAGGAAGTCAGTGGAGTGCTGCTGCAGCTGGGACAGCGCTGGATCGATGAGAGGAGTCAGTGTTTATGAATTGGGGGGGGAGGGGGGGGTGTCAGTTAGTGGGGCATTTTTTCCTTAATACAAGTAATGAATGTAAAAACAGTGTTGTGGCTAACAGTACCATCTACAGCACCATGTTTTCTTATGGTAATATTTCTAAATCAGTTAAAGCTGAACTCTAGGATAAACTAATAATATCTATATACAAAACTCCAATATTCTTCCTTAGGCCCCTTTCGTAATGGGGCGCTTTTCAGGTGTTTTAGCGCTAAAAAGAGTGCCTTTAAAGCACCTGAAAAGCGCCTTTCATGCCTCCTTAGTGTGCAAGCCCGAGTGCTTTCACACTGGGGCGGTGCGCTTGCAGGATGGGAAAAAAAGTCCTGCAAGCAGCATCTTTGGGGCGGTGTGGGAGCGGTGTATACACCGCTCCCAAAATGTCCTACCCATTGAAATAATTGGACAGCGCTTGCAAAGTGATTCGGCAGCACTGCAACACAGGCGCTTTCAAACCATTTCTCCGGCCGCTAGCGGGGGTTAAAAGCACCCCACTAGCGGCCGAAAAGTTCCGGCACCGCCCCAGTGTGAAAGTACCCTAAATCTTGGTCTGTTTTGTGTAGTACTCCAGTGTGAGACTTTGGGGTTGATTTACTAAAGGCAACTAGACTGTGCACTCTGCAAGTGCAGTTGCTCCAGAGCTCAGTAAATGAGCAGAAGCTCTGCTGACTTTTATTATCCAATCACGTACAAGCAAAAATGCTGTTTTTTTTCTATTTTTCTTGCACGTGATTGGGTATTCTTTGCAAAGTGAAGCCTTAGCTCATTTACCAAGGTCTGGAGCAATTGCACTTGCAGAGGGCAATAAACAGGAACTGCTTCTGGACAGCCGCACTCTTAAAAAATTGCCTTGTTTATTGAAAGAAATTCACATCAAAATCAACATCAGAGGTGAAAAACACAGCAGACAAAAAAGCTGACGTTTCGCACTTACATTAGTGCTTATTCATACTTGCAGAGGGCAACTGCACTTTGCAAAGTGTGCAGTCTATTTGCATTTAGTAAATCAACCCCTTTGCCTCTGTGCAGGAATTTCCTGTAATAAAGACCCCTCACTGCTGTTCTCTCTCCTTGTGCAGGGAGACTGGTCTTGTCTCCACCCCCTCCTGTAGTTTTCAGCAGGCAGCCTGTGGTGGGTGGAGCCTGCCGGGCCCCTCCCACAGCTCTGCTCTTTACACATGTACAGCTACGTGATATTGTCACCGCTACATTCACAAGGCAATATTTGTGTTGCTGCATACAAAGTGGATTTACTGTATATCCTTCGTGGCTATTGAGGAAATATAGTTAAAAGTTCAGCTATAAATATAGGTAAAGGAAAGCTTTAGCACATCTTCAGTGGGCTCATGTATTATTTTGACATTATTGACAGTTTGCATTAGAAGTTTCTATGGCTGAGCAGATTGCTGTTTTGCATAAATTTAAAGCAGAACTACACTGCATCTGAGCACTACAAACTATTTAATTCATTTATATTATTCAAAGGCAAACTCACCCATCCACCCATGTCTCCTTGCTTTATTTTGCTAAGAAATCACTTTGAAAAAATCCCCCTAGCGTTCCTGGCTATGGCCATCTTGAGTAAGGGCAGATGATTCATGTAGCATTTACCTCCTGGAATCCATCTGTCATTAGCTCAGGCATGCATGCAGGAGGGTGTGCTTAGCTGAGAAAACCCTTCCACCCCCTCCCACCCCCACACCCCCCCGAAGACTCCTGGGATGTATGATATCATTAGCCTAGGCCTGGAAACCAGGATGTTACTGAAGAAACATAGTCAGTTCTGATTGAGAGAGTGAAGTTCCACTTTAAAGTGTTACTAAACCCAGGACCCTGCATTCACTATATCTGGTCCTTAGCAGTACACTCAACATAGAAATGCAATTGTTTTAGTAAATTTATACTGCTAAATACCTTTTCTCATCAGCAGTATGAGAGTCTTGTGACTTCTATCAGTGTCTGGTTAAAACTTGCATGAGGAGTTTTCATTCTACTGCAGGACCCCTGACCCTCTGTCTGGACAGTGCTGATTGGCCCTGTGCTGATCACATGCACTCTCCCACGAAAAAAAAAACTCTAGCAATACACACCAAACTGAGCATGTGCAGCTTGCCCCCAAGACTCTGTTCTATCAGCAGATAGATTAGGGACTGTGGAAGAAGGGGTGGATCAGAGAAGACAGGATCAAACAGCCTTTTCACACAATGCAGAGGATTAACCCCTTAGGTTCCACAGTGAGTATAACAAGGATGCTTCACTGCATATACAGAGTGATTTTACTGTTGTGGGTTTAGTAACACTTTAAGTGTAGATGGCACTGCAGTAGAAAAGTGCGTCAGTCAAGCAATCCCTGGGGGAGGGTTGTGTACTGAATATTTCCTTTTTTCTATAAATCTAGGCAGGCAAATTACTTAGATTAACGTCATTTTTATAAATGTGACCATACACATTATAATCGGATTGTACAATTGCATTTAGCTCTACCAACAACGATGTTGTGCAAGGGCCAACCTCATAGCTCCCAACTGTCAGTGATTTTGAGGGACTGTCCCTGATTTGGAGCAATGTCCCTCTGTCCCTCATTCCTCCTCATTTGTCCCTCATTTTGGTCTGATCTATATAGTTGTATATAAAATGCACTTTTTATCTATCAAAAAGTGTTTCCCAGTGCTAAACCTTTCATCTGATTTCTAAATGACTGCATTTGTAAATTCCAAAAGCCAATATAAAGGAATTGTAGTGGTAAAAAAAGCACTTGTGGGTTTAACCAATCTTGTTTTTTTGTACAATTCTCCTTTAACCACTTCAATACCGGCGTATAGTAATATGACAGCCACAGATGGGATCTCCCATCCTGGGTGGCCGTCATATGACGTCCTGGGATTCCCGGCCGTCTAGGGGGCGCGCGCCTGCCGCGTTGCTCGGGACTCAATGTGTGTGCCCGGCGTCCGCGATGTCCGCCGGGCACCCGCGATTGCCCGTTAACCGGGCCGGACCGTGGATCTGTGTGTGTAAACACAGAGATCCACGTCCTGTCAGGTGAGAGGAGACCGATCTGTGTTCCCAGTACAGCGGAACACTGATCGGTCTCCTCCCCTTGTGAGTCCCCTCCCCCTACAGTTAGAATCACTCCCCTAGGAAACACATTTAACCCCTCGTGTCCCCCTAGTGGTTAACCCCTTCCCTGCCTGTCACATTTATACAGTAATCAATGCAATTTTATAGCATTGATCACTGTATAAATGTGAATGGTCCCAAAAATGTGTCAAAAGTGTCCGATGTGTCCGCCATAATGTCCCAGTCACGAAAAAAATCGCAGATCGCCGCCATTACTAGTAAAAAATAAATAAATAAAATTTTTTAACAAATGCCATAAATCTATCCCGTATTTTGTAGATGCTATAACTTTTGCGCAAACCAATCAATATACGCTTATTGCGATTTTTTTTTTTACCAAACATATGTAGAAGAATACGTATCGGCCGAAACTGAGGAAAAAATTAGTTTTTAAAAAAAAAAATTGGGATATTTATTATAGCAAAAAGTATAAATATTGTGTTTTTTTCAAAATTATCACTCTTCTTTTGTTTATAGCACAAAAACTAAAAACCGCAGAGGTGATCAAATACCACCAAAAGAAAGCTCTATTTGTGGGAAAAAAAGGACGTCAATTTTGTTTGGGTACAGCGTCGCATGACCGCGCAATTGTCGTTTAATGTGCGACAGCGCTGAAAACTAAAAATTGGTCTGGGAAGGAAGGGGGTGAAAATGCCCTGTATTGAACTGGTTAAGGGGGCGTGGCCAGGGGGTGTGTCCCCTATGCCTGCATACTTTTGCTGATAGGTGTCCCTCATTCCCATTTTAAAAAGTTGGGAGGTATGGTATGGCCAACCTGATTGGATACAAATTGGAATGGCTGTTTAGGTAGGTCTCCACATGTCAAAGGAGATTGCACAATCAGATTGACATGTGTATGGCCAGCTTTGAGCTCATGAAAAGTGCCATATCTTCAAGTCAGAGTAATGGGCAGGCCATCAGCTGATCCTGCAGTGAGCACAGCTTTGCAGAAATTGGACATTCCTGTGTAAATAACTTCCCTGCCCATATGATTTGGTCTCTGCACATTCTGTTCACCTCTTATCTTTGTTTTCTCAGCAGGTAATTAATCACGCTGAGTGAGATGTTTTTTCTTTTTTTTTTTCCCCATTTTTTTGTACAAACTGCCAAAGCTGTGTTTAGGAACAAAACATTGTCTGCCTGGAGAGAAGAGAGGATGTTTATCGCTTTTTTCTCTCTTCAGATCAGGACTAGTAAATGCTGTGATTTAATACGTTGATATTGGTTCTATAGAGATGTGTTTGTGCTGAGAGCTCTTCTGATTCATAGAGATGGGCTGAGTACAGGACAAGAAGTTCCAGCCTTCTATGGAGCCGGTTGGAGCTCGGGCCTGGTGAAGGAACACAGACTACGTCCTTGGTATGATGATGTTGTTTGGAACAATGATCTTTGTGTCTGTGCATCACAAAGAGCTGATCAGCTGATCCAGATGTGGATTCTATACAATGCAGTCATTTCCAGTGCTTGCATAACAGAGCCGTATAATAGGGACGAGTGCTGTGTAGTACAGTAATCTCCCAATGTTCACAAACACATTGTTCTCTACAGAAAACACCAATAAGCTCTGTGTATATCTAAACTGACCATGTAACGTAACCCAGATGTCATTGTGGAAGAACAATAACCCTTCGCCCTTTCTTTGGTTCTCTTGTCTATAGCATCTATTAGATTGTAAGCTCCCAGGAGCAGGGCCCCTTTCTAACCCTCTTGTTTTGAATTGTATTATTGCTGTACTGCAGTGGCGGCTGGAGCTCAAAATTTTTGGGGGGAGCACAAAAAAAATTTGAAAAAAAAATCATCAAATGCAGCCACTGTGCCCTCAAACGCTGCCACTGTGCCATCAATCGCAGCCACTGTGCCATCAATCGCAGCCACTGTGCCATCAAACGTTGCCATCGTGCCCATAAAACGCTGCCACTGTGCCCTCAAATGCTGCCACTGTGCCATCAATTGCAGCCACTGTGCCAAACGCTGCCAGTGCACCCATTAAACGCTGCCACTGTGCCCATTAAATGCTGCCACTGTGCCATCAAGCACTGCCACTGTGCCCATCAAACGCTGCCACTGTGCCATCCAACGCTGCCACTGTGCCCTCAAATGCTGCCACTGTGCCATCAAACGCTGCCACTGTGCCATCAAACGCTGCCACTGTGCCCATCAATCGCAGCCACTGTGCCCTCAAACGCAGCCACTGTGCCCTCGAACACTGCCACTGTGCCATCAAACGCTGCCACTGTGCCCTCAAACGCTGCCACTGTGCCCTCAAATGCTGCCACTGTGCCATCAAACACTGCCACTGTGCCCTCAAACACTGCCACTGTGCCATCAAACGCTGCCACTGTGCCCATCAATCGCAGCCACTGTGCCATCAAACGCTGCCACTGTGCCCATCAAACGCTGCCACTGTGCCATCAAATGCTGCCACTGTGCCCAAACGCTGCCACTGTGCCATCAAATGCTGCCACTGTGCCCAAACGCTGCCACTGTGCCATCAGACGCTGCCACTGTGCCCTCAAAGGCTGCCACTGTGCCATCAATCGCAGCCACTGTGCCATCAAACACTGCCACTGTGCCCATCAAACGCTGCCACTGTGCCATCAAATGCTGCCACTGTGCCCAAACGCTGCCACTGTGCCATCAGACGCTGCCACTGTGCCATCAAACACTGCCACTGTGCCCATCGATCGTTACCACTGTGCCATCAAACGCTGCCACTGTGCCCTCAAAGGCTGCCACTGTGCCATCAATCGCAGCCACTGTGCCATCAAACACTGCCACTGTGCCCATCAAACGCTGCCACTGTGCCATCAAATGCTGCCACTGTGCCCAAACGCTGCCACTGTGCCCATCAAACACTGCTACCGTGCCCATTAAACGCTGTCACTGTGCCCATTAAACGCTGCCACTGTGCCCATTAAATGCTGCCACTGTGCCATCAAACGCTGCTACTGTGCCCATCAAATACTGCCACTGTGCCCATCAAACACTGCCACTGTGCCATCAAACACTGCCACTGTGCCCAAACGCTGCCACTGTGCCCATCAAACACTGCCACTGTGCCCTCAAACGCTGTCACTGTGCCATCAAACGCTGCCACTGTGCCATCAATTGCAGCCACTGTGCCCATTAAATGCTGCCAGTGTGCCCATCAAATGCTGGCAGTGTGCCCATCATATGCTGCCAGTGTACCCATCAAATGCTGTCAGTGTGCCCCTGAATACTCCCAGTGTGACCCCCCCCCTCCCCTACTCGCCGTCTGCCCGGCACTTACCCTGTCTTGGTGGGGCAGCGGGTGACAGCGACGAGCGGGGTCCTTCGTGTGTCTCCTCCCGTCCTCTCCTCCTGATAGGTGTCCAATAGCGGCACCTGTTGTTTCAGCCAATCAGGTGACAAGTAACAGACCCGAGCACCTGATTGGCTGAGAGGCGGTTTAGTGTTAGGCTTTGCTAACACAGCTGAGTAACCTGTGAGCTTTTTTTGATTAGAGTCTATGGCTCTAATCAGGTGCTTCAAAAACACCCCTCGCCGCTGTAATTCAGGCGCCCGAAAAGGGGCGGACGCCTGAATAGGGGGGTGGCAGCGTTAGCCATAGATAGTTTCATGCAATGCATGAATCTATTTATTGGTGATAGAGGGGGTGGCAGGAGAGAGGGGGCGGCGCCCGTGCGCCCTTATGGACGCATCGCCACTGCTGTACTGTCTCCTTTTATATTGTAAAGTGCTGCGCAAACTGTTGGCACTATATAAATCCTGTGTAATAATAATAATTACATTTAAAGGAGTTAAAGGGTTAGTTCACTTTTGATACACTAAAATATACACCAGACCCTCAAGGTGCCGCCTACCTAATTAATATGTCAAAAAGGGGTGAAACAATACTAACATATGGGGATTGGATACCCTCAAAAACGTTAGAGTAAAAATGACAAAATAAAAAAAGTGGGAGAAGGAGAGGATGGGAGCTCACAGTGTAGAGATTGGATGACAAACTTGAAATAAAAACCTGCATTAGTTCAACCAACCCTGTGGTAGCACATATCTATGGAACTTCACTCACCATACAAACAGGATTAGCAAAAAAAGATTTATTGGTGTCAAAAATAAGAAAAAGACATTAAAAAAAACATCATACATACATTAGCATTGAAATTATAAAAACAAAAACTTTGGTTGAGCTATTACAGTTTTTTATTTCAAGTTTGTTACTTTACTTTTACCAAAAAACTATGCAGGTTAGAGGTGTCTGTAGATAACAACAAGCTGTGCAGCTTTGAATAAAGTTGAATGTCCTTGCTATAGGTGTAGTCCATTTATGTACCTCCAGAAGCTTGGCCACAGAACTCCCATAGATGGTATTATCCCATTCTACCTTGCTGCTAGATTGATGCTAAGACACCCTGAGCCGTTACTGCTCACCCCCACCATCACAGCAGGGCCTTCTTAATGCATGGACAACCCTGGGCATTTCCCAGGGGCCCCAGGTGCATAGGAGCCTTATGATAATCTTGTATTACATCATACTTTTCAACTGTCCCAGATTTGCTGGGACAGTCAAACTTTTAACTAAGCTGTCCTGAGATGGGTGTGTCCAGAGCAGCTTCCAGGAACCTGTATTGTGCCCTCCTGAACCCCCCCCCCCCCCCCGTGTACTGTGCCCTTCTGCCTCCCTACCCCTGTACTGTGCTCTTCTGTCTCCCTACCCCTATACTGTGCTCTTCTGTCTCCCTACCCCTGTATTGTGCCCTCCTGACCCCCCAGTACTGTGCCCTTCTGCCTCCCTACCCCTGTACTGTGCTCTTCTGTCTCCCTACCCCTATACTGTGCTCTTCTGTCTCCCTACCCCTGTATTGTGCCCTCCTGACCCCCCAGTACTGTGCCCTTCTGCCTCCCTACCCCTGTACTGTGCTCTTCTGTCTCCCTACCCCTGTACTGTGCTTTTCTGTCTCCCTACCCCTATACTGTGCTCTTCTGTCTCCCTACCCCTGTATTGTGCCCTCCTGACCCCCCAGTACTGTGCTCTTCTGCCTCCCTACCCCTGTACTGTGCTCTTCTGTCTCCCTACCCCTATACTGTGCTCTTCTGTCTCCCTACCCCTGTATTGTGCCCTCCTGACCCCCCAGTACTGTGCTCTTCTGCCTTCCTACCCCTATACTGTGCCCTTCTGCCTCCCTACCCCTGTACTGTGCCCTTCTGTCTTCCTACCCTTGTACTGTGCCCTTCTGCCTCCCTACCCCTGTATTGTGCCCGTCTTTCTCCCTACCCCTGTACTGTGCCCTTCTGTCTTCCTACCCCTGAACTGTGCTCTTCTGTCTCCCTACCCCTGTACCATGCCCTGCTGTCTTCCTAACCCTGAACTGTGCCCTTTGTGTTGATTAGTCTTTGATTTATGGCATGTTTTCCTATTGTTTAAAATAAATTTTATTGAAAGTACTAATAAATATACGATTAATTCTATCTACTATTTATGCTTTAATTTTTGAGAGTAGGTGCGTAAATTGGGGCAGGCTGCTAGGGGTTCAGTACATTACTTTTCCCAGGGGCCCATGATGCTATTAAGATGGCCCTGCATCACAAACTGAGCTCTATCTACATTTCATCCCCTCTTGCATGCACTCTCTCTGCCCTGTCCCAGTTGCTCTGAGCTCAATGATGTTGCGATGGAGAAGATGAATCGCCCATGTGATGGGGTGGTGAGCATTAACAACTAAGTGTGTTATAGCAACGTCCTAGCAACAGTGCAGGACAGGGGGGGGTGCCAGGTTTCAATAGGAACATAAATGGCTTATAGCTATAGCAAGGGCATTATTCAATTTTACTCAAAGCCGCACAGTTTATTTTTTATCTACAGGCGCCCCATACCGGCATATATTGTGTTTTTTTTGGTAATGGTAAACTAAGTATATTAAAATAAATTGGACTTAATTGGTCTGCTGGGTCTGGTAGATAATATTGGCCTAACTAACAAATCAGAAAAGCTTATCTATACTTCCAATATAAGCGTTATTTGACACATTCTGTATGATAACCTCTTGTTTGTTCAAATTATCCAGAAAACATAAAATAAAAATTATGGAACAAAAAGAAAAGCCTATCTCGATCTATATTATTTTAGGCTAAGAAAGTAATTTTATCTAACTGGAAGTGTACCTCTCCTTTGAGATTCTCACAACTACAGAAGTTTTTAGAAGACCTGCTGCCTAAATTCAAAATAGTGTATATTAGTATGGCCTATTACAAGTAGTTATATAAATTTTGGCAGCCCTGGATTGGTGCTTTAGGCTGGGTTCACACTTATGCGAATTGGATGCGATGTTTCTCCGCATCCAATTCGCATGACAGGCGAGTGTGACCGAATCTCAATGGAGACGGTTCACGCACCTCCGGAGTGACATATTATAGCACAAATATGTAGGCAAAAGACCCATCCCTGCCACTCCCCCATTACATGGACCATGAAGAGTGAATACATAAAAAATATTGTTTTAAAATTACTATTTCACTAAAATAAATGTACAATAGAGATGAACTTGGGTTTGGTTTGAACCTGGAAGTTAGCTGTAATTGCTGGGGATTCTCTGCCCCACAGCTGCTTGTACATAAAGAGGTGGGGATGCTCATGACATCATTGATCTAATATGGCCATGTGCTCATATTGGGTCAATGATGTCAGGAACATTCCCTCCTCTTTGTGTATGTCAGCTGCAGGGCAGGGAATCTCCTGTTCGTGATTCATTGGCCCAGCAATGGTAACTAACTTCTGGATTTGGATCAACTTGAGTTTGGACCAAACCCAAGCCTGAACCCAAGCTCATCACTAGTGTAGAATAAAGGACTCCCAATAAAGAAGGCCTTTCATGTTCACCTTTCCTATTGCCCGTAACAATGATAATAGCAGAAGAGAAACCACTGGTTGAGAAATCTGCAGAATCCAACACTTCTGGGACTATCAATTTTCTTGGACCCCACTTTATGCCGTGGTTCGTCCCATCTACCCCTACAGCAGATAAAGCCACAAAGCATGGAGGGAACCACGAATCTGAGACTCGCAAATATGTCATATTTTTCCCATTTAGCCAAACGTTACAGAAATTAGTAGTGCAGACAGTGGGAGAGGTATTAGATGCCAGCTGGGGCGTAACTACCACCATAGCGACCCATGCGGGCGCTATGGGGCCCACAGCTGAGTGGGGCCCAGTGAGGATAAGAGTACCGCCGGCACAGTCTCCCAGCCAGGGGAAGAGAGAGGAAAGGAAGAGGCGAGCTGTCCGTATCAGCAGAGAGCTGAATTGCCCGATGTAGGAGCTTTCATTAGAACTTCCAGTGTTCCCGGGGCTCACGTCACATAGCTCCACCTTTCGGCCCCGTGCCTTTGATAGACAGAACGCCGATCCAATGTGGGACATGTGACGTCATCAAAGGCGTCGGGCCAAGAGGTGGGGCTATGTGACGATGAGCCCCAGGAAGACAGGAAATTCAAATGAAAACTATTACAGCGGGCAATCCCGCTCTCTGCTGATCCGGGTGGCTTGCCTCTTCCTTAAGTGGGACTGTATGGGGCACAGGCAGACCAGGCTGTATTGGGCACAGGTCACACTGTATTGGGCACAGGTCACGCTGTATTGGGCACAGGTCACGCTGCATTGACACTAGGGCAGCTGGGGGGGGGGGCTGTTTGCAGGGGGGCTCCATACAACATTTTGCTATGGGGCCCTGCTATTTCTAGTTCCGCCCCTTGATGCCAGACTAATCTGTTGCTGCTGAGCAACTGTTGTTACATTGTTACTCCATAAGGAGAGTTTAATATTCTAATATAAATCTCTGAGGTCACGGCTTTCTCTGCATTCATCTAGGTTTTATCCTGTGTTAAACCCCGATGAAGGAGGAGTGGTGTTTCCGCCTAAATGTGTTGGCTCTTTTTTATGTCTCATTTACCAGCAATTAAATACATTTTACATTTTTTCCATCTGTTTTCAGTCTGGTGCTCCTTTTTTGTATTTCAATCAAGACTGCTCAGGCAGCTCTGCTCTGCAAGAGAGCAAACATTCTATAAAGAGCTACCAGGACAGGTAAGTTCAATATCTCTTCTTTTACAGGAGCATTTGTATTTTCTTTACAGGGAGCCCTCCATTGTTCACATCCATTTTAATGAAGAGTTGCTTTTCTGGGGGGCCCGAGCACAGAAAAGACCTTCAAGTGTGCCAGATAAGAAGCTTTGCTCTGAAATAGGGAGAACCTCCTAGGAAGGGGCCCCAGGACAGGTAAGTACAATGACATTTTATTTTACAGGAGCTTTTTGATTTTCATTTTTATTTCAGCAACACATTGGTTTTATGTTCTTGGATTCAGATACACTGTAACAGGGAGGCATTGATGATGTGAGGTTTTTTGGTCATTACCATGTCAAAAGATACCTGCTTGCATATAGTTCTTATTGTAGGTGTTGACACCGACTTTTCTTTTTGTAAGATCCCGGTCTCAGGATCCCTTTGTATTCATTGCAGCTTTTTTACTTGTTAGCTGTGCCGCTGCATTCCTCTAATTTTCATGGAGTGGAGAAGTCTCATTATAGACACCTCTAATTATGTGTTATAGAGGTTAGCTAGAAGGCCACACTAGAAGGAATACAAACACCAATAATGTTAAGCAGCAGGGAGACCATCTGTGAATGTTACACTTTCCAGATGTGGAAATAAAAATGAAAAAAGGACATTCCAAGCAGCCATTGAAATTCGGATGAGAGGGCACCCGTCTCACACATCAGAATCCATACATTGTTTTTAATGGCCGCTCAATTTTATGGATTACATAAAATGAGAAGCCGGCCAATTTATTGGTGATAGCTGCAATATGTTAGAGAGAAAGAAAATATTTTCAAGGTAAAGAAGGAATCTCAGACCTAATTATGCTAAGTCAAAGCCTCGGCTTGTAAATTACCACCTAATGGCTAAGATACGTGATCAGTCATCATGACAGTCACAATTGTGGTTTATTTAGGAGGGTTGTGTAAAACTATGGCTTCAAACAAAATAAGGTCACGTTAAGGTTTGGTGAACCTACACCTACAAGTGCAACCAAGCGTAGGTACATTTCCACGCTTTCTTTGCGTGTTGTGTATGGCAGCTCATTCATTTTAGTGGGGCTGCCCTACAGGCAAGAAACACAGAAAAGAAGTCCCTGACTCTTTTCCAAAAATGTGTCGAACAGCTTGGTGAATGTGGTTTGGCACGTGCAAAAATGCAAATGTTTGCAGATGCGTGGGAGTGCCATTAACAATTACTGGCACTGCCATGCGTCTGCTAAAGTGCATCATATTTCTCTGCTAGTTGGGAAAGTGTGCAATATTGCACGCATTCCTGATAGGCAAAAGGCCTGAATCCAGCCTGTCCACGCTATAAATGCATTATGCCTGTTGATGATGTGCAGGGCCATTCATGAAAAATGTCACTTCTAAATGTTCATGCTCTTCAGCACAGCTCAACACATACAGTATTGGTACACTGCCATGTGCTAACCTGCTGAAAATGCTGCATTTAACCTTTTTTTTGTTTCATTTTGGTGCATTAACATCACCCGACAATATGAATCCAGCCTTGATGGCAAAACAAACTACCCAACTGATGCAGTATTTATGGTTATTTTTTATTGGAGCATCTTTTTATGCAAATTAAAAATTTATTTTTATATGATTTTTATTTTTTTGCTTGTTTGCTAATTATTTTGTTTCAGGTGCGGATTTGTAATTACTTCCTTTAGTGTATATATAAAAAGAGAAAGCACATCCGTAATTGAGAGGGGAACACAAAAGGGGGAGAGGGATACTAGCTAAGTATCCCTAGGTTGGACTTTAAAGGCATACGAAACAGTAGTGAAGTATGAAAAATTAACAATATTTATTGAAAAAATTACATATAGTAATGAAGCATTCAAGAATTAAAAATCATATAACATGATACAAAATATACAGTGAGCCCTTGTGCATCAACACGTTTCACCGTTAGGCTTCTTCAGGACGCATTCAAGATTTCAAAGATAACAAAAGAAAGAACAGACTGTCTTGTAGGGAAATAAGCCCTATATACTCCTACACACCAGCAGATAATATGGTCATTTTATAGCGATCACTGGAATAGACACATAATAATTGGCCCCTGGGAGATAGCTTTCCGTGATCAGCGGAAAGCTATCTCCCAGGGGCCAATTATTATGTGTCTATTCCAGTAATCACTATAAAAGGACCATATTATCTGCTGGTGTGTAGGAGATCATACTCCGTCAGCAATCAGGCACTTTTTGGCAGTGAGATCCATTCTTTCTTTTGTTATCTTTGAAACCCTGAATTTGTCATGAAGAAGCCTAACCGGGAAGCGCTTCGATGCACAAGGACTCACTGTATATTTTGTGTCATGTTATATGATTTTTAATTCTTGAATGCTTCATTACTATATGTAATTTTTTCAATAAATATTGTTATTTTTTCATACTTCACTACTGTTTCGTATGCCTTTAAAGTCCGACCTAAGGATACTTAGCTAGTAAACCCTCTCCCATTTTTGTACTTCCTTTAGTGCTCATTTGTATATACAAAGCAAGTGGTGATTGAAAAAGCAAATAAATATATAAAGTCCAAGGTGACAATCCCAACACCATAAATAAATAAATGTGAATCTTCTGGTTTGATGTTCCTTCAAAAAGCTTCACCACGAGTATTCATTACCCAGAAGTGACTTCTAAATATGTTTCAGCGAGGACACCAGTATGGTGAAAGGTATGTAGAAGTACGGACTCGCCACTTCCGGGTCCTCTTTGTGACATCCTTTTGGTATATCCAGAACGAAGCGTGGATCGCACGCCACCACGATTCCGAGATATCCACCTACATATGCTGTAGACACCTTAGTGCTGGTCATAGCACAGTCACATGTGAGTGCAAAATCTTTTTAAAAATTTTTATTAAAACTTACAACACCATAATGCCCTGTACACACGGTCAGATTTTCCAACGGAAAATGTTCGATGGGAGCTTGTTGTCGGAAATTCCGACCATGTGTAAGCTCCATCGGACATTTTCCATTGGAATTTCCGTCACACAAAATTTGAGACCTGGATCTCAAATTTTCCAACAACAAAATCCGTTGTCGTAAATTCCGATCGTGTGTACACACTTCCGACGCACAAAGTTGCACGCATGCTCGGAATCAAGCAGAAGAGCCGCACTGGCTATTGATCTTCATTTTTCTCAGCTTGTCGTACGTGTTGTATGTCACCGCGTTCTTGACGTTCGGAATTTCCAACAAGATTTGTGTTACCGTGTGTATGCAAGACAAGCTTGAGCCAACATCCGTCGGAAAAAACCCATGGATTTTGTTGTCGGAATGTCTAATCGTGTGTACGCGGCATAAGTGTTCTTTTTGTGTGTCCTTGGTGGAGTCTGTTCCCTTGTCCTCAGCAGCCATCTGGAGGGGGTTACACAGCAGAGAGATACCTACCTAGGATTCCTCTGGTCCATTCAATCTAAGCGCATTTTGACCTACTGTAAAAAGTGGTCAGATACCTTTGGTGAGTTGCCATCTACCTCATGAGCACTCGTGGTGAAGCTTTTTGAAGGATCATCAAACCAGAAGATTAACTTTTATTTATTTATGGTGTTGGGATTGTCACCTTGGACCTAATATATTCATTTGCTTTTTCAATCACCACTTGCTTTTCCATAATACTGTTAACACCCAATTTGTAGCATTGGTTATGTGTAGGTGTGACTAGAGTAATGTTGGTGAATGTGTGCCTCGTAGCGTGACGGGTCCTCAGGGAAACTGCTGTAAAGATGCTGTAAACGCCACTAACATGGCAAATCTTCCTTATTTCCAAGAGACAGATGTCTATTGTAAAAAATAGGATTTGGCACATCATAGTAGGTGAACGCATAGCGGTTAGTGTGTACAGTGCAAAAATGTGAAGGTTGACTCAGCAGAAAAGCAGTGAAGTGTCTAATGAGATCTGTCACCCCTTTGTAAATAGGCATAATTTACTGGAAGTAGTAATAAAGCACAGGCAGCCTATGAAAATAATGACTAATTATGGCTGCCTCCATCTATGTATATGTATAGTGTATATATATTATATATTACAAATTAAAGAGATGAACATGATTGTTCAAGTGTTAAATGTATTCTGCATGAAGCCATTCCTGACATCCTGACATGTCACAATATAGAATAACAATTTAATTTAAATCTGTCTCTTTTATCCGTCCATAAGCTTCTATCAGGTGACGTTGCATAGGCTGCTGCTGTTGCTGATGTTTTCACTCTGCTGTAGACATTAGGTTAGGTTCACATTTGTGCATGGCCAAAATGCACGCAAAATTTAGCGTTTTCCTGCAAAATACAGAAACAAAGCTGCCCTTTTGCAGACATGCAGCTATGCCATTGATGCATGCTGCCATCCCCACGCATCTGGAATCGCTTTTTGTGTGTGTGCCATAACGCATGGTGCTGTATCCTCATACATTTCGATGCACCACAACTTCTCAAAAGGGTCAGGGACTGAAAAATTTCATTGACTTTTGCATTTGTATTAACGTAAAAATCAATAAAAATGACTTTTAAAAAAATGGGGGGGGGGGTCAGGGACTTCTTTTAAGCGTTTCTCACGCATAGGAAAGTCCATTGAAATATTAGGGTTATCTTACACGCAATGCACGGAATTGTGTGTAAATGCACGGAACCGCACATGCAAACATATATTGATAACCTAGGCTTAGGAGGCATTTCTTCAGTCTCATCTCCCTTGAGTGATCAGACCACAAGGTGAGACGCTACAGCAGGGACAGATCTGTGTCGGATATTTGAACCAAGAACTGCACAGGATCCAGGATTTACATGATTGTGTGTCATCTCTAAGCAGATGGTGACCCTGGATGATGCCTGAACAAAGGTGGCTCTGTCATTCTGAAGAGAAAAGGCAGATGAAGGCATTGTCTGGGGGAGTACTGTGATCTAAAAAATGTAAAGATTGTACTTTTTGGGTTTAAATCATGTGACTATTTACTTTATGATATATTTAGGCAATTTAACATATTGTCAACAGTTACTAATATCTGGTCCTCGCTATAGTCTTTAATTTTGTGACAGTCAAGATTTGCTTAATAAATGTGCATGCTGTGTTTTCTGCCTAATGGTAAGAACAATGAATGTGCCCTACTGTCCCTTTTTAAGTGTAATGCCATGTACACACGAGCGGATTTCTCGTCTGAAAAAGATATGACGGCTTTTCCAACAGGATTCCGCTCAAGTTTACCTTGCATACACACAGTCACGCAAAAGTTTGCTGAAATTACGACTGTCAAGAACTCCCTAACTTCCTCCCATTAAACTGCAAAGACAGCGCACTTAGCCCAGCTTGATTTTTTTCCGGCAATAGATGGGAAGCTGCTGGTGGTACAAAGTGCTGTATACTGTATGTAGCGGGTGCTATTACCGGGGCTTTTTTTCAGTGGGAACGTGGGAGAACGCAGTTCCGGCACAACCAGCACTGAATGGGGTGCTGGGGTGTGCTGGAGGGTCTACTGATGCTGGGGGGGATCCATTGTTGCAGAGGGTCTATTGTTGCTGGAGAAGTCTGTTGTTGACGGTGGGGGATTTATTGTTGCTGGAGAGGTCTTATGTGGCTAGGGGGTCAATTGTTGCTGATAAGAATCTACTGTTGAGGGAGGGGTCAATTGTTCCTGGCTCCTGGAGGGTCTATTGATGCTGGCTGCTGGGAGATCTACTGTATTGTTGCTGGTGGAGATCTGTTGTTGTTAGGGCTATTTTGTTACAGGGATTCTATTATTGCTGGGGTGAGGGGGGTCTATTGTTGCCGGGAGGATTTATTGTTACTGAGGGGATATTTTGTATATGGAGGGCATCTATTTTATTGCTTTTCTTGTTATCATTAACCACTAGAGATCCACGCTATAGCCGAATGACGGCTACAGCGGGACCTGCTTTGCCGGGACCACATCCATTGATGTCGTCCGTGCACGAGCGGCCTGCGCGCCCCCTGCAGGGCGCGCTCTGTGATCAGCGAGTCTATGAGACTCACCTGATCACATATCGGAGTAAGGGGTCGATCCCGACCCGTTACCATATGATCAGCTGTCAGCCAATGACAGCTGATCATGTGATGTCAACAGAGCCGGTAATCAGCTATTTTTTCTCCTCGCGCTGACAGTGTGAGGAGGAAAAAAAAGCCAATCACCGGCAGCCGTGAGAGGGACATTAGTCTCGATCAAGGAGATGTGCCGCCAGATCACCAGTGCCCACCTGTGCCCCCTGCCAGTGCCACCTAGCAATAGGCAGCAGTGCTGCCTACCAGTGCCCACCAGCGCCACCCATCAGTTCCCACAGTGTCACCCATTAGTGCCCACAGTGCCACCCATCAGTGCCCACAATCAGTGCCTCAACAACAGTGCTGCACATCAGTGCCACCTATCAGTGCCCATCAGTGTCACCTACCAGTGCCCATAAGTGCCCATCAGTGCCGCCCATCACTGCCCATCAGTGCCGCCCATCACCTCCCGTCAGTGCCGCCCATCAGTGCCTATCAGTGCCGCCCATCAGTGCCACCTATCAGTGGTACCTAACAGTGCCCATCAGTGCCACCCTCAGTGCCACCCATCAGGGCCCATCAGTGGCCATCAGTACCGCCTTATCTGTCCCCATCAGTGCCGCCTTAACTGTGCCTATCAGTGCCGCCCTAACTGTGCCTATCCGTGCCCATCAGTGCAGCCTATCAGTGCCCACCAGTGCCGCCTCATCAGCGCATATCAGTGAAGGAGAAAAATTACCTGTTTGCAAAATTTTATAACAAACTATGAAACATGATTTTTTTTTTCAAAATTTTCCATCTTTTTTTGTTTGTTTAGCAAAAAATAAAAATCCCAGCTGTGATAAATACCACCAAAAGAAAGCTCAATTTGTGAGAAAAAAATGATAAAAATTTAATTTGGGTACAGTGTACAGTTGTATGACCTCGCAATTATCATTCAAAGTGCGTCAGGGCTGAAAGCTGAAAATTGGTCTGGGCAGGAGGGGGGTTAAAGTGCCCAGTAAGCAAGTGGTTAACAAAGTTCATACAAATCACTTAGCACCCCAAAGTGATACAGTGGTACCTTGGATTATGAGCATAATTCGTTCCAGAAGAATGCGTGTAATCCAAAGCACTCGTATATCAAAGCGAGTTTCCCCATAGGAAATAATGGAAACTCAGATAATCCGTTCCAGTGGCACTGATAGTGTATGCAGTACTGCATGTAACCAGAGGTGGGGGGCGCCGGAGACATTCGGAAACGTTCAGAGAGCACTTGGAGCCACTCGGATGCACTCGGAGGGGCTCGGAAACACTCAGGAATGGAGTGTTTCCGAGTGTTTCTGAGTGTTTCCGAGCGGCTCTGAGTGTCACCAGGGCCCCCCCCCGCACCTCTGGCCCAATGTGTTACTGCACATCCCAGAGGCTTGGATCCATATATATATATATATATATATAAAAAAGAAAGAAATACATAAAAGGATGAAGAGGTTAACTCAAGGGTTTCGAGACATGGTGGAAAAAATCCTTATATTTTATATATTTTCTATCTATCTATTTATCTATCTATCTATCTATCTATCTATCTATCTATCTATCTATCTATCTATCTGGAGACATTTAATAACAGGTCTATAAAAGTTTAAAAAACGTAATGACTATACTATATGTATTGTACTTACTTATAGATGATTCTATGTGTGGAGTATTTTCTTTTCTTTAAGACTATAAGGGTACTGTGAAGGAATATATAATGAAAAATAATTATTAAGATGGACCAAAATGGAAGATGTATACATACTGTATATACACATACACACACACACACACACACACATATATATATATATATATATATATATATATATATATATATATATATACACATGTGTGTGCATACACATGTACCCATACACATACACACATATATACAATCTGTGTTCCCTTGTACATTAAGAAAGAATTATGTTAAATTGCACCTTTACACATACTCAAAAACAGGTATATACACTATATACGCACTAGTGTATGAATACGCACATGTTGTTACTTATTTGGAGGTTAGTTATAATTTTTGCACAAAAGATATACAGGGAATTTGTGATTTTTAATTTTTAATTTTAGAGTCAAAGATTGACTGGGATATTGGGTAGAACATGGTTATAGAAGAGAATTGATATCTATGCCTTCGTTTAGGCCTCCCGGGGCAAGGGCATCCAAGGTGTAGATCCAAAACGTCTCCCTTTCTCAGAGACGCTTGAAAGGCTCTGCCACAGGGAGAGTCCTGGATATCTGCTCGACAACCCAAAGCCGGAGTCCAGGGGGCGGAGAGGAGGGTGACTCAGAAGTGAGGAGTACCTGCACCTATTCTTTAGGAAAAAAATACCTAGCTACTACAGTATGCTTTAGTACTGACAGCGGCCAAATTATTTATTTTTGGAAGTAAGCTAGCCCAAATGAACAATTTAAAGTTAAAGGAAACATGTACACAACTTTACTATTGCTATGTTAGGTGTTTATCTGTGCCAGTATGAAAACGTCTTGCTACCTAAAGCAGCCAAGGAGAATTTTTTTAAATTTTACTACTGCGCTACAGCAGTAAAAGCTGGAAGCTGGTTGGTTGTCAGGGCCAGCAATAGATTTTTTTGTTAGCACACTTTTTATACATAATCCCTCAAATATATCTTGTTTTCTCCCTAGTCAATCAAAGTCAGTGAGTCAATGAGAGGAGAGAGGGGGCGTGCCGCGGCTCCATGTCTAAATGCTTGCTGTGGGGTCACGCAGCAGGAGGGAGGGGCCAGGAGTGCCGGCGAGTGACCAAGGAAGTAGTAGATCAGGCTGCTCTGTGCAAAACCACTGCACAGAGCAGATAAGTATAAATGTTTGTTATTTTTAAACAAAAAAAACCCCAAGACTTTAGTATCACTTTAATGCTTCCTGTCTTACGCTTAAATTAATCCACAAGCTTGCCCTTCCATATTCCAATGTCAGTTCATCATTCGGATGTGCATCAAGTGATGTGACAAGCGTTTCTTAACTTTCTGGTAAGCCACTGAGTAATAGTGCTGCGACATGAAATTCTTTTATTTCTTTTCCTAGAGTATACCTCTCAGGCGCTTAACATTTTCCAAGGTGTGCCTTATGTAATCCTGCATATCCTGGCCTTTCATCAGCTTGGTTTTGTCTAGCTTTCTAATCAAATACAGTTTATTGCTGAGATTAGCTCTTTCATGTACCTTTTGTAATCCTTCCCACATTTCTTTAGCAGTTTCACATTTATATATATGTATGATTTGGTCATCTTCTATACTAAGAGAGATTGTGCTCTGAGCTTTTTGGTCTTTCTCTATTCACTTGTCTGAGGGGTGTTCTAGCCTGACTTTATTTATATATGTCCGCATACCTTCTCTTATTAGCAGAATTTTCATCTTGAATTTCAAAGACTGGTAGTTCTGGTTTGTCAGATTTGCAAATTAAAGCTTTGTTGCAGCTGTGTTACTGGCCATTTTCTTTTATTTTTTTGCAGTCTTCTTTCTGTTGCTGTATCTTGCACTTCTCTGTTGTAGCTGGCTATGACTGGGCTATGACTGGGTTCTCAGCTTTTCTCTAGGTGAGTTTATGGGCCCAAACCTGTTAAAATTCTGTATATATCCCTACAGAACAGACAGTGCACAGTTCACATGGGCTTATCTGCTGCTTAACTGCAGACAGGAAAAAGGAACTTTATTATACAGAGAAAAGACATAGAGTTTACCATAGAGCAGCTACAAACTTATAAACACTGCCATGTACAGGTTGAAGAATAAATCTGTAGTTGTTGTACAAAAATACATGAACAATGTATAACCTTATTGTCAGAGACATGATACAAGAGATAGTCAGAGACTGCAAACATGATACAAGAGATGGACAGAGACTGTGGACATGATACAAGTGATAGTCGGAGACTGCAGACATGATACAAGAGATGGACAGAGACTGCGGGCATAATACAGGGGATGGCCAGTGACTGAGGAGATGATACAAGAGATGGTCAGATACTTTTGACATAATACAGGAGATGGTCAGAGACTGCAATTCTGATACAGGAGATGTTCAGAGACTGAACATGCAATAGGAGTGGGTGGGACATGCTTCAGGAGACACAATATATGAGACGACTAGAATTCACTGCAGGGCTATAGGGAAACATAGATTAGTGTCTGCAGGCGCCTCGACGGCCGCACACAAAGTGCCAAAAGGCCCCAGGTTGGTCACCAGGGCTCTATACCCATATCTGAAATATTACCATCTACAATATGACACAACATGTATGTAAAAAAAAAAAATAGACAACGTTTTCCTGTATAAAAGGCCAGTAAACTGTAAAAAGCATTGTCACATATGCTCAGTTTCAACTGAGAGCTTTTCAGATTTTTCCAGACAATTTTCTGAAGTTTAGGTGACCTAAATAAGTATCTCATACAAATTATATGAGGGTAACAAAAGTTTGCTGAATGTGCTGGGTGCAGGCACATTAAATGTGATGGCTTGGTGGTAGAGCGGCCTGCCATGTCTCATTACTGTCTGCCGATCACACAGAGCTCCTGACAATCCTCCATTGCTGAGCTCTGTAGAGCGCTGAGTCGATGTGATAGTCTAAGTCCAGAAGACAGATGTGCCAATAAAGTTACAGCTAAGGCAATTTACACAGAGAAATGTGATGGCGGTGTGGGACAGACTCGCTATGCCGCTAATGGAGGCAGATGACAAGGTTCTTTGAAGGTCTTTGCCTTATCAATTTTCCATCAGCATGTTTGTACAGCGACATGGCATATGTGTTTTCACTTCCTCTTTATTTCTTTCTAACCAACTTTTAGTGCAGCCTGGGGAGATTTCCTTTCACTTCCTGCCCCAGTAATCACTGTCTATGTATAAATAATTAGAGGATGTCTGTCCAGTGATTACACAGGCCGCAGTAAAAAAAAGCTGGATCAGATTAGTAGGCTTCTCATGGGGCAACTAGGCAGACCCCTTCCACACTCATTCTTGATCTTCATTGATTGTAAGAGTGGAGAGGTTTCACAGGGCTCAGGGCATGCGGGGTACTTCAATTCTATTGCTATATGTATCCCATAGCTCCCAACTGTCCCTGATTTAGAGGGACTGTCCCTGATTTGGAACAAAGTCCCTCTGTCCCTCCTGATTTGTCCCTCATTTTGGTTTGATCTATAGGGTTGTATATAAAATGCACTTTTTATTTTTGAAAAAGTGTTTCCCAGTCCTAAACCTTTCATCCAATTTCTAAATTGCTGCATTTGTAAAATTTCATGCCAGTATAAAGGAATAGTAGTAAAAAAAAAAAGCACTTGTGGGTTTAAAGTGGATGTAAACCCAATGTCATCCTTTCTAAACTACTGCCATAGGGGTTATCTATAAGGATATACATGCCTCCTGCATGTATCTTTACCTGTCAAATGTCTCCCCTCTGTCTGTTATGAGACACGAAAAACTGCAGATTCTGTGGGCGGGTCTGTTGTCTGGAGCTTGGTGGGTGGAGTCGTGATGTCAGTAGACTCCCCGCCCACCTCTACACTCCCCTTGTCAATATGCATTTCTCCTGTGTGTTTCTTACACTGAACTTCTGCTATGATCTCTAACATCCAATGAAAAGACAGGAAAGTAACCACATGACTTCATGCCAAATCATACTGAGGTGTGGAACAGCCAATCCTTGCAGAGCTGCTGAAGAAAGGAGTGGGGGAGGGAATTAAAAAACAATGCATGTCTTAGGCTAGTGCACGAGATGTAAATCACCTGTCACTCACAGCAAGGGGGAGCATTTGACAAAGTTTTTCTGTTTGTCAAGATTTATCTCACAATAAAAGAGGATTGCTCAGAGCTGGATTAAGATTGGGCTCAAATTCTCCTTTAATGGGGTGTGGAAAGGGGTGTGTCCTATTTCCTCTTACTTCCTGTCTTGGTGACTACCATATCTGCAACAGGAAATAAGGAGGAATCATGCATATTTGCCATGCATATTTATGAGGACTTCGGCCAATCCCCAGCAAATGGGCTGGCAGGGGGCAGATTCGCCTCATAAATAGCCATGAGTCATTCCAGCAGGGGGCAGGTGGAAAATGGAGATGGAGTGCCGAGGAAGCTGTCGGAGGCCCTTGCAGGGCACCCCCTAGTCTGGGGGGAGTGACCTTGGGCCGGGGCTCGGGTGCTGGAAGGATCCTGCCAAAACACACAGAGGAAACCCTTCCTGGAGGCACGGGAGCAAGGAGAGAGGATAGCGGGAGCAGGTTAACAGCACGTCTGGGACAGTGTTGCCAACCACCTGTTAATTTACGGGCAGCCCATAATTTTAAGCCCGTTTTCGGGCCGCCCGTTAAAGCCCGTTACGGGCAGCGGTAAAAATTATGCCTGTAAAAATTATGGGCGCGGGCCGACCATGCAACTGCGCATGCGCCGTTCCGAAGCCATCCAAGCTCGGGAAAGCTCGTACACGTTCGGCCGGGCGGCGCATGCGCAGTAACGTAATGGCGCCGCCCGGCGCCATTTTTGAATGGAAGCCTGTAGTATTAGTCTAACACAATGGTATATGTTCTCGGTGCGGCAGTGCCACTGCCTTGCGCGAGTCGCTCACTACTAGCCGCCACAGGAGCACAGAGGAGAGGAGACAAACTTACAAAGATGGCAGAAGAGTCGAAGAGGATTGGGAGTGAAGCAGCTGTGAAGGTTGGCAGAGGAGGACACTAATGTGCTTGTCCTATGTAGAGGTGAAAGGGGCACAGGAGGAGGCGGACACTGTCACAGCCTGTGAACTGGAGGGACACAGAAGTATACTGAAGCGGGACAGAGGAGGAACCTACCATGTCCGCAGCCTGTGTCCCCCACCTCCTGTACCATGTCTGCAGCCTTTGTCCCCCTACCTCCTGTACCATGTTCGCAGCCTTTGTCCCCCACCTCCTGTACCATGTCCGCAGCCTGTGTCCCCCACCTCTTGTACCATGTCCGCAGCCTGTGTCCCCCACCTCCTGTACCATGTCCGCAGCCTTTGTCCCTCACCTCTTGTACCATGTCCGCAGCCTGTGTCCCCCACCTCTTGTACCATGTCCGCAGCCTTTGTCCCTCACCTCCTGTACCATGTCCGCAGCCTGTGTCCCCCACCTCCTGTACCATGTCCGCAGCCTGTGTCCCCCACCTCCTGTACCATGTCCGCAGCCTTTGTCCCTCACCTCCTGTATCATGTCTGCAGCCTGTGTCCCCCACCTCCTGTACCATGTCCGCAGCCTGTGTCCCCCACCTCCTGTACCATGTCTGCAGCTTCTGTCCTCCACCTCCTGTATCTGCAGCATCTGACCATCTCTTGTATCATGTCTGCAGTCTCTGAGGGGGAGTTTGGAGGAGTCAAGAGTGGGAACACCGCCGGGTTGGGGGTCACGAGAGAAATCAGACATATGGACTGTGAAGAGGAGACTATAGGATAAAACCAGAGCCACCAAGCTGGAGACATCTGACTGAGCCCTACACGGTGCTTCTGAGCGGAGGTCAGTGACAGTGCGGTCAGGCCAATCTGAGGGGGGTTGCTGATGTAAGGGGGAGTAAATACAATAATGTGAGGGGGCACTGATACAAAGGTTCCCCCTTATATTAGTAACACCCCCTTACCTTGGTGTATTCACGCTGCGGAAGGTGGTCTCTGGTCACTAGAGCCCCGTCCTTACATCAGAGTTCCCCCTTAGATCATGATCTGTAGTGTTACCCTTTACTTAAGAGTACCGTTTCACTGTAAGGGGGAATCCTGCAGACACTGATGTAAGGGGGAACTTTGTGCTGGCTGGGTTACAGTCACCTTACCTTCATGTAAATGGAGAAAGTTGGTTTTTGACTTTTGTTTAACTTAAACACATTGCTAATAGCACTAGCTATATGTTTATAGTTTTAGCCCTCATGCACACAGGCTGTTAAAAAAACGTTATGAAAACGCCAGTATCTTTGCAGTGATTTTTTTTAACTTTTTTCAGCTTTTTCCAGCGTTTTTGCAATAGCGTTTTTTAGCGTTTTTGAGCGTTTTTGAGCGTTTTTCCGCGTTAGCGTTTTTGAGCGTTTTTTTTTTTTCAAATTTTTTTTTTTTTTTTTTTTTTTCAATGGATCAAAAGAGCTAAAAAACGTTGGTGAATGACGTTTTTGAGCGTTTTTGAGCGTTTTTGAGCGTTAGAGCGTTTTTATAGCTGAAAAACGTCTTTCAGAACCCACTGGTCCTGGGGTTTTTTTACAGCTTAAAAACGCCTATGCCACTTGCAGCTCAAAAACGCCTAGGTGGGCATGAAGCCATAGACTAACATAGACAGGCCTTTTTAAGCTGCAAAAAAAGCTCAAAAAAGCAGCTGTAAAAACGTCCGTGTGCATGAGGACTAAATATTGATATTTGCACTGTTTAGCTGTGAAAACAGTCATTTTAGGTACTTTTTTTCAGTGCCAGTAAAAAATGCAGCTCTGCCAGAAAATGTCAGGATTTTTGCCAGTAAAAAAATGTGTGTTGTTTGTAAATTTTGGCATCCTGCCAGTAAATTTCATTTCAGGGGGTTGGCAACACTGGTCTGGGAGATCTCCTGAGAGTCAGCCAGGTGGGCTGGTGAGTGTCAGTCTGGGAGATCTGTGGGGAGATGTTGGCCAGGAGGGCTAGTAAAAGGGGCAGCTGCAGCCAGGTTGGTTGGCAGTGCCTGAAGAGGTGGTGATGGGATCAGTAGTCACAGTGATGAATGATGGACACTGATCTTTTGGTACACATCTAAGGGGCCTCGGGTTCCTGGCTGTAACTGGGCTATTGCTTCATCTATCTGAGCGACTGTTGGATAATTCACAGTGTACCAGAGGTTCTGCAAGCAAGTGTGTGCTGGAAGAAGAGTGGAGCTGTATATAGAGACTGTATATGGAGACTGTACATAGAGACTGAATATAGGAAGAGTTGTCCCTGAAGTTTGTTTTGAAGTCAAGTGGGCATCCCATAACCTCCTATCCCTATCCGAGTTATTGCCCTAAATAAACAAAAAAAAACAAAAACAAATTCACGGACTGTTTTCTGACTCTGAGTGCCACAGAGGCAGAACAGAGGGGTGTACTGCACATCTCAATACAAAGAATATACATCAACTTATAAGCACAACAAAAACATATACAGAGGTCATATATGCAAGGCAAAGCTGATTTAGGGTATACAAGTATGGTCAAAAAACTCTAGGGGGTACCAATTTAATATATACCTGGGAGGGATGGGAGGGAAGCAGGACTCTGCAATTGAAGTCAGAGAGTAGAGCATGAACATTTCAGGACTCAATGGACGAAAATTGCGACCCATATTCCGAACTGTCCCAAGGCTCCCAGATTTTGTCAAATTGGGGAATAGTATCATGTACAGTGGCCGTCAAATATTCCATTCTGCGAGTCTCAGCAATAGGCTGGATAAGTCTAGACCAGGGATCTGCAATTAGCGGACCTCCAGCTGTTGCAAAACTACAAATCCCATCATGCCTCTGCCTCTGGGTGTCATGCTTGTGGCTGTCAGAGTCTTGCTATGCCTCATGGGATTTGTAGTTCTGCAACAGCTGGAGGTCCGCTAATTGCATATCCCTGGTCTAGACCATGGTGGGGGCGTATTGGATAGCCAGCATAAAGAAATAAGTCTCTTAGCAGCAAGGAGGATATAAGAAATTAGCCTATTGCTTTTTTAGTAATACCTGAAAAAGGGAGGCCCAGTAAGTAATGTAGTGGGTCAAGCTTTAGAGATACCTCCACCACTTTCTGTATTAGTAACATCACTTCATGCAAAAAGGGCTGTATCAGAGCACATTGCCAAAAAATATGAAATATAGACCCCAAGCTCATTACTTTTACATACAGTATACATACCTCCCAACATTTTGAGATGGGAATGAGGGACGCCTACTAACAAACGTATGTAGGCATAGGACACGCCCCCGCCACACCCCCTTAAAGGAGAATTAACAAAAAAAGGTTAATTAAATCCACAAGGGCTTTTTTTTTACCACTACTATTCCTTTATATTGGCTTTTAAAATGTACAAATGCAGCAATTTAGAAATTGGATGAAAGGTTTAGCACTGGGAAACACTTTTTGAAAGATAAAAAGTGCTTTTTCTATACAACTATAGATCAGACCAAAATGAGGGACAAATGATGAGGAATGAGGGACAGAGGGACATTGCTCCAAATCAGGGACAGTCCTTCGAAATCAGGGAGAGTTGGGAGCTATGAGTATACATGATCATATATAAAAATGTATTTAGTTGTTGGCTGTTGTTGGAATTCTATTAGGTGGAAGAGCCTGCGGGTTCCCTGGGGCTGACAATGTAGATATGATGCATCTACATACGCTGACAGTTGTCATTGTCCCTTCATCTGTCAATTTTCCATCAGGTTGTTTTTACTGTGTCTGCATGTTTTTTTTCCTTCCAAGGCTCTCATGTCTAAATGCATTTTTGTCATGCGGGCATCTTTATTGTATTAGGGTCAAGCTGAAATCACTAGAGCCTGCAGTACATGAATTCTCTATGTGATTGATGTGTATTCAATGTATAGGTTTTGCTGGAGAGCGTACCATAGAGTGGGAATGACTTGTGGCCAACAGGCAGAGCCATGGGAACAATGCTGAGACCCTGCATGAGAGGAGCAGGTGGGTTCCAGAAAGAGGAATACATTTTCTTTTTCCCAACTCCAGGAATGGCGCTAGGCTATCGACGCTCAATCACTCATGGGAAATATAAATGATGAAGTTAAAAAATAACCCATAGAATAAATAAAGACAATGATACAGACCAAAATTGGGGGGGGGGTATGGGTCTTTATAAGCGGGTAGCCCTCATAACTAGACAAAAGGAACTGACGACCTAGGGGGGCTGCTGTCAAAACGGAGGTGGGACTCCGCCTGTAAAACAAAGAGAGGGGAAGGGAAGCGCAATTACAGTGGTTAATTCAGGCATACATTGCTCATATGGGAGTCAAGCCTCTTTTCTTCTTTTTTTGTATCTTTGTATCTTTGTAAAGAGAGGGGAAGGGAGCAGACATGTGCAATTTGTTTCGTTCTGAATTCGTTTTTTGACGAAATTCAACAAATTTGTTAATTCAGAAATATTCAAATTTTCGAAAACGAAAATTTGTAAATTCATAAATTATTTATAGATTCTAAAATTCGTAAATTTGAAAATTCATAAATTTGATAATTTGGAAATTCGAAAATTCCAAAATCCGATAATAAGAATGAAAATCCGAAAATACAAAAGAACAAAAATCATCCGAAAATAAGAATAAAAATCCAAAAATTCTAAATAATAACTAACTAATAATAATAACTATTACTAACTATTAAATTATAGGTATTGGAATTTCCTTTCAAATTTGGCTGTTTATGAACGTAACAAATACGAATTTATCCGAAGTTTCGAATTATCTGAAATAACGAATGCCGCATCTAAACGAATGGAATGTAACAAATTAATAATAATAAAAACATTTTATTATTATTATTATTATTATTTATCATTATTCATTTGTTACAGTCCATTCATTTAGATGCAGCATTTATTATTTCGGATAATTCGTAACTTCGGATAAATTCGTATTCATTACGTTCATAAACAGCCAAATTTGAAAGGAAATAATGTAATAGTTAGTTATTATTAGTTAGTTATTATTTCACATTTTCGAATTTTCGGATTTTCACATTTTTTAATTTCCCAATTATCAAATTTCTGAATTTTTTAATTTTTTAATTGACGAATTTTCAGATTTACGAATCAAAACTAATGGAACATAACGAATTCTAATTTTTTCCTCTATTTGAAATAATGAATTTCGAATGACCCAAAAAAGGAAAAAAAAAAATGAATTACTTTTTCGGCAGTGCACATGTCTAGAAGGGAGTGAGACAGTGCGACCACTCTGGTGTAATAAGTTTTCAACAAGGTTTAATTACAAAGAGAAGTTAAAAATGCATACTCACAAAAGTATAAAAAACACACAAAAATGTATATATGGGAATGCATGGGAGAAGGTGAGCCTGTGGTGGAGGCACAGTCCTGAAAGGGTGCAGCTGGATGGATGGATGCTGGGCTGCTGCAGGAACAAAGTCCAGATCTCTGTGCCACTGACTGTTGATAAAGAAATGGCTCTGACAGCCCAGCAAGCATGTGTAGTGCCGGGGCTTCCTCGTTTCGGGTGTCAATGGCCATACCTCCTAACTTTTGAACTTTGGAACGAGGGATACTTGAGGGAGGACGTAATTTGCGGCATGCATAGCTCGCCGTGGCAAAATGTGGGTGTGGCCAAACTCTTAACAGTGGGAGGGGCTTAAGGTGTGTGGTGGACAGGAATGGCAGAGGAGAATGGTCTGTAGGGTAGTGTACGAGGGTCAGCAGGGCAGAGAAGAGGAATCACAAGGGCAGAGGACAGAGGATAGGGGGTCAGTAGGGCAGTGTAAAGGAGTCAGCAGGATGGAAGATGGGGTCCATAGGGCAGAAGACAGGGGGAGTCAGGAGGGCAAAGTAAAAGGGTCAGCAGGACAGAAGAGAGGGGGTCAGTAAAGCAGGGCACAGGGGTCAGCAGGACAGAAGACAGGGGGTCAGTAAAGCAGGATACAGGAGTCACCAGGACGAAAGACAGGGGGTCAGTAGGGCAGAGTACAGGGGTCAGCAGGACAGAAAACAGAGGGTCAGTAGGGCAGAGTACAGGGGTCAGCAGGACTGAGGAAAGGGTGGTCAGTAGGGCAGGGTAAAGGGGCAGCAGGACAGAGGATAGGGGATCCGTAGGGCAGGGTAAAGGGGTCAGCAGGACAGAAGACAGGGAGTCAGTAGGGAGAAAGGGGGTGAGTAGGGCAGGGTACAGGGGTCAGCAGGACAAAAGACAGGTGGTCAGTAGAGCAGGGAACATGGATCAGTAGGACAGAAGACTGGGGGACAGTAGGGCAGGGTATAAGGGTCAACAGGACGGAGGATGGGGAATCAGTAGGGCAGGGTACAGGGGCCAGCAGGACAGAGGAAAGGGTAGTCAGTAGGGCAGGATAAAGAGGCAGCAGGACAGAGGATAGGGGGTCAGTAGGGCAGGGTAAAGGGGTCAGCAAGACAGAAGACAGGGAGTCAGTAGGGAGAAAGACAGGGGGTGAGTAGGACAGGGTACAAGGGTCAGCAGGACAAAAGACAGGTGGTCAGTCAAGCAGGGAACATGGATCAGTAGGACGGAGGACTGGGGGTCAGTAGGGCAGGGTATAGGGGTCAGCAGGACGGAGGACGGGGGGTCAGTAGGGCAGGGTATAGGGGTCAGCAGGATGGAGGACGGGGGGTCAGTAGGGCAGGGTACAGGGGCCAGAACAGAGGACCTGGGGTCAGTAGAGCAGGGTACAGGGGTCAGCAGGACCATGGGTCAATAGGGCAGGGTACAGGGGTCAGTAGGACCAGGGATCAGCACGGCAGGGTACAGGGGTCAGTAGGACCAGGGATCAGCACGGCAGGGTACAGGGGTCAGTAGAATCAGGGATCAGCACGGCAGGGTACAGGGGTCAGTAGGACCAGGGATCAGCACGGCAGGGTACAGGGGTCAGGACAGAGGATCTGGGGTCAGTAGGGCAGCGTACAAGTCCCCCCCATTCCTCTTCTTAACCAAAATCCACCCAGTCTATCCCCCTTTACTCTTACACCCCCCCCCAAACACCCCTCTCAATCTTTCCCCCCTCTACACTCCCCAATGATTATCCTCCTCCCCCAGTCACATAGGACCCACTTCCAGGTACCTTTAGGCGGACAGAAGGTAGCTGTATATCTCCGCTCTTGAGCCCAGCGATGAGTGGGTGGAGCTTTCCGGCATGTGTCACACAGACCTCAGATCGCGGTTCTGGCAGAATGAAGTGCCTGCTCCTCGCCTCCTCCTCTGTACAGGAAAACAAAACATTGGAGGAGGAGGGGGCGGGGAGCATGCACTCCACTCTGCAGCACTGTGCGTGTGTGTCAGAGAGGTAGCGACTAGCCGGTCCGGCGGGGATAAATTCTGGCTGACGGCTACCATACACAGTGTTCTCGCCGCGTGGCGCATGGGAACCAGGACTCAGCCCTGATTCGCCGGGACAAGGACCAATTTCCGGGACAGTCCCAGCAAATCAGGGACGGTTGGGAGCTATGTCAATGGCTGATGGATGGTAATTGCCACTTGGAGTCCAGGGTCACAGGGCACGTTTTGAGATGCCTTCCTATTCCTCAGCTCAACAGTCAGTGGTATAGAGACTTTGTGCCTGCAGCAGCTCATCATCCATCCATCCAGCTGCACCAAAAATATATAAACGAAAGTGCTGCGCTAATCCAGTAAAGTGTAACTATGTGGTAGTGTGCAGTAGGACAAGATATAGAAAAAAATATGTGGAGGGGTATACGGGTAATGTGTCTGTCTGCACAGTATCCTGTGAAGAAAATTCAACTCAAACAATGTAAAGAGGTGGATATCTATTCTGTATCAGTGCAGTGTGTGCAGGGAACCAATAGGTATAGTCCTCTTGCACACCTAGTGCTAATAGAGCTTGTGCAAATGAACCTTAAAGTGCTATAGTGTCACTGTGCAACCCGTATCAAAAAATGTAATCGTTAAAACATGTGTATACCAACGATATGTGTATACAGACAACAAATAATAAATATCACGAAAATAGCATATCCAAAAAAATTTTTAAATAAAATATATGGATAAAGAAAGTGCAAATATTGCAAGGTGTATATATATATGGACACAAAGTGAAAAACTATCAAAAATAAATAATGTGCAAAAAACGCATCAGTGCAACATAAGTGTGTGGCATCACTATATATGACCCAAATAGAAAATGCCACTAGAAATATAGCTGCGTGAAGTCCAAACCAAATCTTTGCAAATACAATGAAGCATATGTGCCAGTGCAGACTCAGAGGAAATATTCAGTGATCCTTTTAAAATCCAAATGTGCAACAAACACTCGGTGGGGTGCCGAAAGAGAGAGGGTGTTTGTCCTCTTCGTGCTCAAACACACGCAGATAAGTAGTGGCCCCTTACCTTGCGGCAATGGGACAACCGCATAGAATGTAAATGGAGGAGATGGTTTCTCTTTGGGGTCCCCGGGGCCGGAGCCGATGGTCCCTGCGCTTTAATCCCTCAGTACCAGCATCAACAATAGCAGAGTTAACATATGGAGGAACAAAAAAAGGGGGATGCCAGATAGTGTAGTATTTTGAGCAAGATGATACTTTTATTCAAGTTAACAGCATGTACTCACATGGAGCAGTTGTATATCACGTGTATATCCTACGAGCGGCAAGCACTTTCGTTTATATATTTTTTACATCATCTATGGGTTTTGTTTGATCCCATTCAGTGTTTGCAGCTATCCATATGCACCACTGTTCTCCAAGGTAGCGCAGGAATAATTTATACAAATATTCTCATCCAGCTGCACCATTTCAGAAATGTGCCTCCATCACAGTCTCACCCTCTCCCTTGGACTCCCATATATACACATTATGTTTTTATACTTTTGTGAGTATTCATTTTTAACTAATTTCAGAACCTTGTTGGAACGTACTACACCAGAGTGGTCATGCTGTCTCCCTCCCTTTCCCTCTTATTGTTTTCCAGAAAAAGGAAATGTGTGAATACAGCATCATACATAATACTAGGATCATATCATCATTATCTACAGGGGCTTTATTACAACTGTAAGGGCTGATCATATTTCCCTAACAGTATCCTAATTCTTTCCCTACAGGGACACAGATGTCGATTCAGTATGGGTCACAATGATTACCACCATGCTGGATTACAATGTTTGTACATGTAAATATTAAATCAGAATTAGAGGCCAATTTCAAGCAGAGGCAGCATATCGCAATCTGCTCTCTGCTGGACAATGTGGTATGTGGGATAGATGTCTGCATTTTATCCCCCGCAGTTTGCTCAGCAGAAAAAAAACAGCAATTGACTGGCCACCAGTCATGGGACCGAGCCCCTCTCCTCCTAGACTTTTTTTGTATTAATTTGTATGTTGTGCTTCAGCGTTCTAGAGCAAACAGAGTATAATGCACATTTGTAAATAAGACCTCTTTTACAAGGGCAGCCAGGGTTGTTGATAGTAAAAGTAGGTAGTAGAGCTGCAGTTGTAGCATCCCCTCTGCCCACCTAAAGCCTACCATGCAGCCAAAGATGCTGTTCACATACCACACCAAATTTAGCGTAGCATGCCGAATTGACAGGCGGCACCGATCGGTCAATTTCACCAATCAAGTCAATGAGGCCCCAGCACAACTGCCACCTAAATGTTTGGCTCATGGTCGCTGCACATTAGTTCCAATTGACATGCGGCATAAAAAAAGAGAAAAAAAACAAAAAACAGGTATACCAGATGAGGCAGGATTGCCTCCTGAATGCATGACAGTGGCTACAATCTGAAAAGCGATCCACCGCGGATCACCTTTCAAGAAAAGAGCAAGTGTGAACCTACCCTAAATGTTAAAGTGTTACTAAACCCAGGACCCTGCATTCACTATATCTGGTCTCCCACAGTACACAGAACATGGAAATGCAATTATTTTAGTAAATATAAACTACTTTTCTCATCAGCAGTATATAGCAGTCTTGTGACTTCTATCAATGTCTGGTTAAAGCTTGTAGGAGGAGTTTTCATTCTCCCCTAATTCTCCTATGAGGTTACAGGACCCATGACCTTCTGTCTGCACAGTGCTGATTTGCCCTGTGCTGATCACATGGGAGCACCCTCCCAAGAAAAAAAATCACTCTCTATCAATACATAATAAAATGAGCATGTGCAGAATGACTCCAAAGGCTCTGTACTATCAGGAGATGGATTGGGGACTGTGTAAAAAGGGGGACTGTGTAAAAAGGGGAAGATCAGAGAAAACAGGATCAAACAACCCTTTTAAACAATGCAGAGGATTTACCCCTTAGGTTCCACAGTGAGTATAACAGGCATGCTTTACTGCATATAAAGACTGATTTTACTGTTGTGGTTTTAGTAACACTTTAATGGTTACACAACATGTCTAATCATGTGTTGCAAAGACAATGGATGAAGGAAGGAATTGGATTAAAACCTTTCTGGAGGAGTGTGACTGATGTTATATGACCAGCTAATGCAGTCTTGGCACAAAGCCATACAGATGTCTGATTGATACTCTACCAATTGTTTCTGATAGGCAACTTAAATGTAATTAAGGGAACATATAGTATTTTGCATAAATATTATTGATCGACACTGAAAAACATACTTATTACCAGTAGTGCTACCCCCTGCAGGAGCCTCTGGATAGGGTGGGTTCTCTGTTCTTTGCCTTGACCTCCTCAATGGCTTCAATCCCTCTGACACACTAGATTAATTGATCAAAGATCAGAAATCACTGAAGGCAATACTAGGTACACAATAATTATGCTTTGTCAAGAAATAGACTCCAAACAAATTAGTGAAGGCAAGTCTCAATATATTGTCACACATTATGATTGGTAACAATGAGGGCATTAAAATGGATTAGCAAAAGTAAAAGTACAACTCAGCATACAGTATGATCAATAGTCAGCAGTAGGTATGGGATGACACTATGTACCAGGATCATCATAAACAGTAGCAAGATCTCCTAGAGTGCAGCAATGGATAGCTAAGTTTACTGCATTCAGGAGACTATACTCCCAGAGTGCATCAAGGGTGATTATGCTAGGTCTAGGCAAACACTTTCACTGTATATGAGTAATAGTTACAGGGCTTGTTGAATGGATTTGTAGAGGCAGTTATTTACAATATTTCTCTGCTTGTTATAGTTGGGGCCCATAGGCAGCGTTGGTGCACTTAACAACAGTCTTTTTGAACCAGCATGCAGTGCAGGTGCTATGTACTATGTATTGTGTTTCCAGTAACGCAGTCTTTGTTATTAGTGTGCGAATAGTGGGAAGTGTACTCTCTCACCAGTCTTTGTGGTGTGACTGTAGACTCCCACTGTAGGAAAGGGTCCCTTTGTCTCTACACAGACGGCTCTGGTGATTGGAAGTGAAGGAGTGGAGCATGAAAGAATGAGCATGAGTCTTCCTGCAGTAAGAGAAAGATTGGTTGGATTGCAGCAGTCTGTGCCAAACTGCCTCTATGTCACCGCTGTCAGCCTAGGCTCTGGTTTCTTCTGGTCTTCTCCCCCACAGAGATATGAACACACAGGCTGATGTGCTCATGTGGACACCTGCACTGCCAAGAGGAAGAAGCTTCCAGAGCAGTCCAGTAAAAGTTCTTTTACCACTCTCCTTCTCCTCAGTGTCCTTTGGGAACTGTAGTGTAAGGGTCCATGAGTTCCATTCTATGGTTGATGTCCTGGACTTTAATTCCCCTGATCCTCAGCTATCTACATAGGTGTCCATAGACTTTCCCGGCTAAAGCTCTCCCTCTGGTGGCTGGAGGGGATAATGTAACACAACATCTAGCATAGCATTACAAAGCAGACTGTAAAGAGGACAATATCTCCTTTTCCATGTTTCTGTAGTCCAGCACCTGGCTGAATACTTATTAGGTAAGTTTGAAATATGTCATATGAATTTTTCATATTTGTCACCTACAGTCATCCAGTACTCAAACTTTTCGAAAGTTCGGAATTAGCCAAAATGAGGGACAGAAACCTCTCTTTTTGCTAGTAGAGTTTGGAATCTTTTCAAAGTAGTATTTGGACTTTTGGGGTACCACATCCAATGAATTATATATAAGATTCAAATTTTTATTTGTACAAATATTAAAATCACATAAAATTCCATGTTTCAAAAACAACAGTGTTTACAACAGTCTTGATAAACCTCCATATTTTAACAATCCAACTACCATTGACCAGCAATCTCTTTGTATGTAACCATGAGATTATTAATTGTATACAGATGTTATAATATGTTCTAATTTTTCCATCATAATACTGGATTTCAGTGGAAGAGGGGGGAGCTGATGCAATTCGCAGCTATATAATTCTTCAGGAAAATGTAGGTGGTAGACCAATGATGTTTATATAGAAAGAATTAATCTTTCTCTTTTTTTTCTCCAGATTTTTGTATTTCCATACTGGGTTTTGGAGTTTGGAGATTTCAAAGTTTTAGGAGGGAAGAAATCTCCAAACCAGTGTCCAGGTCTTGCAGGAGACTGTCATAGTTCAGAGCTCCCTTATAGAGACAGGTGTGTACTCCATTCAGGAGACAAGTGTGTTCCAATCAGTAGAGTTGTGCCACTCGATAAACAGCACTCCATGCTAGAGAGATTCCTTACCCACAGGGCTGAGAATGTTGAGGCAACCAACTATGTTTAGGAGACTGAGAAAGCTGGGATCACTAGGCAAATCCAAGGGACTGCGGGAATCTGGAGGACTCTGAAGAATGAGAGAGCTCAAGGTGCCAGGAGGTGCCTTCTGAAAGGCCAGAGAGTGGACCCGTGCAGCAGGGTTCTGTAACTATAGTCTGAGTGAGCCAGAGGAGCCCAGAGGGCTAGGAGAGCTGAGTGAGATACTCTTAGGGACCAGTGAATAGAGCAGCAGTGCTGTTGAAGAGGGAGCCAGGTGGCTTGGATTTATTTTTGCGTGACTTGTTTTGATGGTGGAAACCCCTGTGTGGGAAAATTTTCTGTTGAATTTTTACTTTTGTTTTTAATAAAAGTGGAACGAAAAACCCTAAAACAAAGTTGGACTGGCAAGATCTCACTATATTGCTACTACCACTGAGCTAATAATTTCCCAAGATCACAAAATATATACTGTACATATAGAGTATCTCACAAAAGTGAGTACACCCCTCACATTTTTGTAAATATTTTATTCTATCTTTTCATGTGACAACACTGAGGAAATGACACTTTGCTACAATGTAAAGTAGTAAGTGTACAGCTTGTATAACAGTGTAAATTTGCTGTCCCCTCAAAATAACTCAACACACAGACATTAATGTCTAAACCGCTGGCAACAAAAGTGAGTACACCCCTAAGTGAAAATGTCCAAATTGGGCCCAATTAGCCATTTTCCCTCCCTGGTGTCATGTGACTCGTTAGTGTTACAAGGTCTCAGGTGTGAATAGGGTGCAGGTGTGTTAAATTTGGTGTTATCGCTCTCACTCTCTCATACTGGTCACTGGAAGTTCAACATGGCACCTCATGGCAAAGAACTCTCTGAGGATCTGAAAAAGTTAAGTGTTGCTCTACATAAAGATGGCCTAGGCTATAAGAAGATTGCCAAGACCCTGAAACTGAGCTGCAGCATGGTGGCCAAGACCATACAGCGGTTTAACAGGACAGATTTCATTCAGAACAGGCCTCGCCATGGTCGACCAAAGAAGTTGAGTGCACGTGCTCAGCGTCATATCTAGAGGATGTTTTTGGGCCTGTCAGCCTGTCAGTGCTCAGACCATAAACCACACACTGCATCAAATTGGTCTGCATTGCTGTCGTCCCAGAAGGAAGCCTCTTCTAAAGATGATACACAGGAAAGCCTGCAAACAGTTTGCTGAAGACAAGCAGACTAAAGACATGGATTACTGGAACCATGTCCTGTGGTCTGATGAGACCAAGATAAACTTATTTGGTTCAGATGGTGTCAAGCGTGTGTGGCGGCAACCAGGTGAGGAGTACAAAGACAAGTGTGTCTTACCTACAGTCAGGCATGGTGGTGGGAGTGTCATGGTCTGGGGCTGCATGAGTGCTGCTGGCACTGGGGTGCTACAGTTCATTGAGGGAACCATGAATGCCAACATGTACTGTGACATACTGAAGCAGAGTATGATCCCCTCCCTTTATGAGACTGGGCCGCGGGGCAGTATTCCAACATGATAACGACCCCAAACACATCTCCAAGACAACCACTGCCTTGCTAAAGAAGCTGAGGGTAAAGGTGATGGACTGGCCAAGCATGTCCCCTGACCTAAACCCTATTGAGCATCTGTGGGGCATCCTCAAATGGAAGGTGGAGGAGTGCAAGGTCTCTAACATCCACCGGCTCCGTGATGTTGTCATGGAGGAGTGGAAGAGGACCCCAACGGCAACCTGTGAAGCTCTGGTGAACTCCATGCCCAAGAGAGTTAAGGCAGTGCTGGAAAATAATGGTGGCCACACAAAATATTGACACTTTGGGCCCAATTTGGACATTTTCACTTAGGGGTGTACTCACTTTTGTTGCCAGCGGTTTGGACATTAATGGCTGTGTGTTAAATTATTTTGAGGGGACAGCAAATTTACACTGTTATACAAGCTGTACACTCACTATGTTACATTGTAACAAAGTGTAATTTCTTCAGTGATATAACAATAATAGTGAACTAATAACAACCTCTTAATATTTCACAGTGCCCTTTGACATATAAACAAGTTATATGATATAACAAATTGTGAATCAAATAAAAATTATGACATCACAAGAAATGAAATAAAATAAAAGATCAAATAAAAAATCCTCCATGAGTAAATGAATAATTAATTGTTCACCACCACCTATAATGTGAAATGCCCGCTCACCTTCCAAGCAAGGCAAAAAATTTCACCTAACTTCCACATACATATCACGATCAGATTGACTTCATTGTGTGGTTCTTCAGAGTGTGGTTTTTCATGAACCTTCTGTTTCTCTGGAAGTGTTGTTTCTCAAAGAAAAGAGATAAAAGACATTGCGCAATATTGCTAAAAAATGTGCTAAATGATGACATAAATGATTACACTCACATAAGCACGGATATATCAGGCCTATAGTAACAGTCAGGCTCGTAGCGAGCTTACTCCTCCTCACTGCACCTCCCGCGTAACAGAACACCAGTGTGATGTCACTGGCTCCTCCCGACGCGTTGCGTCACAGGTCACGTGACTTGAAAAAGTTATATCATTATTTTTGGTGCCAGATCACTTTTTGAATGGTTGCAGCTGATTCCATTTAGTATTTTTTGAATATAACCAGTTTTGGCTCGCTTAGTCTATAGTTGCAGCACCCAACTACACAGTCCACTCACTTGGCTCACTTAGCCTTTAGCTCACTTGGCTCCCTTAGCCTGTAGTTGCAGCACCCTGCTGTACGGTTCACTCACATGGCCTGCTTAGCCTTTAGTTGCAGCACCCTACTGTACAGACCATCCTCTTGGCTCACTTAGTCTATAGTCGCAGCACCCTGCTGTACTGTCCACTCACTTGGCTCGCTTAGCCTTTAGTTGCAGCACCCTGCTGTATGGTCCACTCACTTGGCTCACTTAGCCTTTAGCTGCAACACCCTGCTGTACGGTCCACTCACTTGGATCGCTTAGCCTTTAGCTGCAACACCCTGCTGTACGGTCCACTCACTTGGATCGCTTAGCCTTTAGTCGCAGCACCCTGCTGCAAGGCCCACTTCTGGCTTCTGGATAGGGCTTCTCCTGACACCCCAATAGGAGCCCGCCTTATTCCTGGAACGAGACCTCCTGTTGCTGACTGGCCCTCTGACTCCTGGGTAAAACCCCCTTTCTCTTGACTCTTAGCTAGGGCTCCTCTGACTCCTGGGTGAGACCTTCTGTCTCCCAAACTGGGAGCTCTGAGCAATCCTCAAGCTTGAGAATATAAAAACCCTGCACACCTGTGTACTCACACAGGCTGCATGCACCTAGTAAAATCCAGACACAGGATTGAAGGTTCCGCCTCAGCAAATACACTTTGGAACCTTCAAGCTCCAGGCCCCAATCCAGAACTACAGAATCTGGAGAAAAGCAAAAACACAGCTTTCTCTGCTCAAAAACGATAGTCTGGAACTTCACATTAACCCTTAATGCACATCAGGTCGGATGCCGGATTGTGTCTTCACGCGGTCGTTTATATCCCACAAGTGGCTATCTGCTCGGTAGTGTACCACAATTGCCTGTGAATTAATCTTCTCATCATAAGGGTCACGCCTCTCTTTGACTTCAGCATACTGGGTGACCACTCTTTCCCGGGTTGATCTGGCCACTCTTCAACAAGCACATCCACACTCAGTGTGACATTAAAAAAGTATAGATGGGCAGATCCAAGACACAACTCCGCTCAACTTTCTTGTTGTTTTTAATATTTTTGGAATGTTATGCATATGAAAGTTTCAGAAAACATACATATGATTGACTTTTTTCACATACCCCCGAAGAAGGAGATTTTGAAAAGTCAGAAACACGTTTGGTGATCCATAAGAAAATACTGTTAATCGATGTGGTGACTGTCAAAACGTATTTGCATTGTTGTTAACATTCCGCATTTTTTATTCTGTATCTTATGAAGTAACTACGCTATTAAACAATGTATACTTTTCTACTTATTATGGAATCCCAGTGCCTTCAAAGTCCAGTTAGGGTATAATTCTTCTTTTGGTAATGCGAATCCTGTGTCATATTCTCCTACATTTCCACAGTGGCAGGGTCTCGCTCTGTCACAAGATATATATAATTGTACATTTTCTAAACAAACTATTTTGTAATGTAATACTATTAATGACTGCATTTCCATTTTAATTGCTTCCTTGGAATATGACACACTGAAGACATTTTGTACACTGCATGTGTACACAACTCCCCCAGCAGTGTCATTGGCACATTGTTTTACCCAGATGTTTGCACTGAGCTGCAAGTCAACAGAGACATCCTCTTCATTAACGCTGAGATACATTCCAAGGCTGCTTCTAACCTAAACGGAAGAAGATACATCAGTTTTTCGCATTACAACACTAGAACTGATCGTTTGGTGATAAGGAAGGCCGAGCTTCCATTTTAGAAATCAATTTGACAAAGAAAATAAATAAATGGAATACATGTATAAAACCTTTAAAATGCTTACAATGTATGGTTCACCTAGGCAGAATTGGTATATCCCCGATAAAACTCGAGTTACGCTTTAAGGGCCCATGTATATTCATTTATTTATTTCAGTTACTTATACAGCGCCATCAATTTACACAGCGCTTTACATATACATTGTACAATCTAAGGTCCCTAACTCGCATTCATACATACTAGGGACAATTTAGACAGGATCCAATTAACCTACCAGCATGTCTTTGGAGTGTGGGAGGAAACCAGAGTACCTGGAGGAAACCCACACAGGCACAGGGAGAACATGCAAACTCCAGGCAGGTAGTGTCGTGGTTGGGTTTCGAACCAGTGACCCTGGACCACTGTGCCGCCCTATGTACAGGAGGGCTAAATGTTAGGAGATGTTTCAGACATTTGAAGAAGCTTTAGAAATTTTACTATTTTCTCAGTACCAAACAACTGTTGCTCTCCTGGCACAAAAGCTTGTTTACAGCCTTGCAATCCCCGCTGAAGTACTCTAGGAGCCTTGAAACCCGGCATGTTCTGCAAATGTTAGCTTCAGTATAGCAAATTGAGCCCTGGTCCAGACCCCTCCATTGGTCAGTGTGGTTGTACTTCATTTTAAAGGACCAAAGGCAAGGCGGATGCAGATGGGAGGATACAGACCAGAGTCTGGCTTTCTATAATGCAGTCAGGATTTTAGGGCTTCCAGGGTGCTTCAGTAGATTTCTTTATAAAGAATTAAAAATTCTTTTTAATAGAATGTGTTAATGCACTTATTTTTGTTCATTAATGATTTGGATACAATTAACACGTTTATGATATAGCTGTTCAGATTAATTGTTTAGGATGAAATTTGGTTATAACTACTCTTTGGGTGAGAACACTTATTTTTACACTAAGCACATTCACTTTCACATTGCAGGCTGATACATCAGTTTGCAATTAGCATCATTATTAGGGCTTTATTTGTACAAAGTTGCCTTAAACACAGGGTGAGAACACCCGTCATGATTTTTTTTTATTTTGAGATTAACCACACTATTTAGCACTCACTACTTATTCTTAAAAGAGTGATTCTCTGTGAGGGTTTACCCTTCAGGTGATGGCAGTGTCTTTTCACCTATTTATTGTACATTCACCTGGAAAGAGTGACCCATTGTGGAGGAGCACTCTTCAGGTGATGGGCAGCGAGCAACGCCACCCACCCCTACATTCATTTAATTTTTACTCCAATGTGAAAGCCCAAGAGCTTTCACACTGGGGCGCAGCGCTGGCAGGACATCAAAAAAAGTCCTGCAAGTAGCTTCCTTGAGGCCTAAAGAGCCCCCGCCCATTGAAACCAATAGGCAGCACCGCAGAAGCTCTGGCAAAGCACCGCTGCAGTGGCGCTTTTAACCCTTTTTCGCCCGCTAACGGGGGCAAAAAGTGCCCCGTTAGCACCCGAAAAGCATCGCTAAAACGATGGTAAAGCGATGCGATCAAACTTGTGCTTTAACTTTTTGCATTACTCTAAATAGCAAGGACATTCCTACAGTTATGCGAAAACTGCACTGTTGTGCAGAGAATGAATGAATGAAATAGAATTGTATTTGTAGACTGCCCAGTAGACACCATATACAAAACACTTGCGTTTAATTGAACTGTAGCATTCAACAAATATACACAGGTAAGGTCATTGTGGGTTAATGGAATAAGGGCTGTTCATAGGTTTGTATTCTACTTCGTATAGCTAGTATGAGATTCCTCAGCAGCTTTTGTTCCTGATCGCAGTAGGAACTGGTGACTTGTCCCTTGATGTGAGGTGACATTATGGGAACAAAACAACTTTGACCTCAATTTCTGTGCTTGCAAACAATTTGATTGTGCGGACCGCGCAGCAAAGTCTTCGCCAGCAAAGCTCATCCCGTAAGACAAACACTTTCCAACCTTGTCTAGAGGAATCCCATTGTATCTAAATCATTCGACCTTGCAGCTCCGGTGAAGGAGGCCCAGCGATTGCTGCTGCTGATAATCATCTGTGTTTTGTATAAGAGGAAGCTTAACTGCAGTTTTGGAGGGTGGAAAGATTTAATAACTATTTTCTCAGTGTCACCACAAATAGGGAAATATAGTTTGTCATGACTTCGCAGCACAGAGCTCTTTAGGATATTAGTGTGCTCCATCTATAAAACTGGAGTAAAGTAACAGGGTCTCCTTGTCTGTATCTACAGACAAAGAATGAGCCTTGCTTGGAGGCCATGTTTCACAGATGGCCTGGTGCTGTCTGGTTACATGCTATTTTACTATGTCAAGAAAGATATCTGGGCTCCAATTACCAACTTCCTCAGAATGCTAGTTGCCTGGCTGCCAGGCTGGTCCTCTCACCTCCATTGAAGTCAGGATGCTGTAGGTATTCGTTACCTGCATATTTGTCCCATGTCAGTGACTCGAAGCATGGACACCAGGGGATTTGAATGATTACCGCACAATGTGCATTTTCAGAAGGGGTCAAAAATGGCAGTTTGTCTGGGTTTCCTTTAAAAGGTCCCTAGAGCTCAGTGGTCAATTCACACAACTTCCACCAATCCACATTTGTTCTAATTGGGTTTCATTCGTAAAAGATCCCTGGTGTGCAATTATTGATGAATAAATGTATTGATAGACCCTTGGGACTCATTCAGATGTATGGACAGGAGGGGGGGGGGGTAAATGCAGATAGCTGAGCCATGATTTTACCTCCATCTCAACTGCCCACCCAAAGAAGGGTATGCAGGCTCTCAGGACTGTAAACATGCCATGGCCCCAATACTTTGCTTTGCCACCGTGGCAAAAATTCAACAGCATGATCTGCAAGACCACCAATGAACACGGCCCATTAAAGTGAATAGGTGGGTCGGCATTTTTAGAGTTAAAACAGGCAGTGACATTTTGCCTCCTCACCCCTGTCAAACGCCCCCTAAAAAGGGATCCACCAAAAATCGCTTTTCGGAGGGGCAGCAAGGGCTTTTGCACATGAGAATAAGCCCTTAGAGCATCCTTTCTCAACCTTATCCTCAGAGTACCCAATAAAATAATTTTGGGCCTCAAAGAGAACCTACTAAAACACGTTTATCAGAGGTCAGTGTGGATAATGCCCTCTACATTAGTGGTTAGTAAGAAGAATGTAATCAAACAATGGTCAGAATGCCATTCTTGCAGACAGCTATTTGGGTCATGGTACTGGTTTTGCCAAGTGGGGTTGGCCCTGGAAGTATGCAGGCATCATCAGATGGGAAGTCAATCAGCCACAACTCAAGGAACCCCTTACAACCTCTAAAGGAACCCTAGGGTGCCAAAAAACCCTGGCTGAACATAGTGCAGAATTGTAGGCTGTGAAATCTAATGTCATTCTTTCTTAACGCTGTGGTTGACCTCGGAATGGAGAAATACATGGATGCTTGTTTACACATTGTTTGAAAGCTTACGTCGATCGAAATTAATTAAAAAAATATAAGCTTTATCATGTAGATTTCAATCTTATTAAAAGCAGCTTTGGTTAAAATAATAAAAGCTTATCCTGCTGTGAAGGTTCTTGTTCAAGTGCTTCCTGTTTTGGGTTGACAACTGTCTTCCAATTTTGCTCCTACGTTATTACCCCCCGATGGAGACTACAAGCATGGTCCACCATTGCCAATATTAGGAAGCTGATCTAGAAAAAGTATTTAGATCCAGAAGCTCACTGTCACTCCCACCAAATCAGTGCTCAATTAGCCATGCCCAGCCACATGTAACAAAGGGGTGGGGATGCTTGTGACATCATTGACCTAATATAGCCACATGACCATATTTGGTCAATTACATTGTCCAAATACGGCCATGTGGCTATATTAGGTCAATGATGTCACAAACATCCCCATCCTACTAACACAGCCCCTGGACCTCATCAAGAGTGCTGACTCTGCCCATCCTTTCTTGGGGGGATGAAATGGTTGGCACAGCTGACACTCTTATTAGTGCTTATTACAGGTCTAGTGGGTATATTAACACTCGTGGCTCTGAAAATTTACCGCTACGTGGATATGGAGTGGGTGGCAGAGGACTGAATTGTTCAACTAAAACAGAAGCCACCAGCACAGGCGAAGCTTCTCTTTGAATGTAAGTACCGTCCCTTGTGCTGATTAAAAAAAAAAATGAACTACACTTTAAACTTAAAGGGGTTGTAAACCTTTGTGTTTTTTCACCTTAATGCATCCTATGCATTATGGTGAAAAAACACCTGTCAGTGACCGGCCCCCAGCCCCCCTGTTTTACTTACCTGAACCCTCGAACTTGACCCGGTGGGGACGCGCTGTCTCTCTGCCCGGGGTTCTCGGCTCTTGATTGGATAGATTGATAGCAGCACAGCCATTGGCTCCCGCTGCTGTCAATCAGATCCAATGACGCAAGCTTGGGGGGGGGGCGGGGCCGAGTCCTGCATTCGGCCTCTATGGACGCCAAATGCTGGACTCTGGAACCCCCCCCCCCCAAGGTAACCCCCTGGGGGAAGCGCTTCTCCTAGGGGGTTATCAAATGTGGGGATGAGCGAAAGCGAAAGCCGCTGGGGGACCCCAGAAGAGCAGGTTCGGGTGCACAGTGGAGGTAAGTATGATGTTTGTTATTTTTTTTTAATTATTATTATTTACCTTTACAATCACTTTAAACACTATTAAAGTAATAGGGTCACCTTAACAGCCAAGCAATGAGCATTTTCAGATGGAAAGCAATAGTAGCCTCTATGTTTCTGCCATCACAAGTTTACTTTAAAACAGATCTATTGATGTTTCAGCTGTTACTGTAGCCCATCGGATGGTGTTCCCCTTTAAATTTCTGATTCTGTACTCTGTTCCGTTAATGTTCTGAAACTCCCCTGGAATTGGGAAAGCTCCCCGTGGTTGCTGAGCTCTCAGAATCCATCAGGACCCCAGCAAGCCAACACATCATATGCCAGATATATAATCGCTAATGTCTGGGCTTCATTCCCTCACTATGGATGTGATTAATTGAGCAATTCCTGAAAGACATAATTGGTTTCAGTCCATGAAAACCTCATCCACAGAACAGGGCCAGATGTTTGCTTATAACACAGAGAGGCTTGCATTCAGATAAATGGCTCACTCGTAATCGAAGTCTTGAAACACAAAGCACTTAAATGTTCAAGAAAAAAAAAAACTTGCAGAGAGCGTGACAAAGATTTTACATCTCTCATTTTGTTTTATGTCAACTAACTCTTTGCTGTTTGGTAGGATCTTCAAAAGAGACTTTATAGATGCTAATTGGCAATTTTATTCCAAAATAGGCTTATTGGCAGCACAATTCCAAGGTTTCACATCCAGTGTAAATATCCCGTTGGATCCTCTTAACTTAGCTAGGAAATGAACTGCCACCTGGTGCCTGCAGTGCCGCTGCCACAATGGCTCCCAAATGTATTCATCAAGGTTTCAGATGAATCCAGGATCATTTTTGTTGTCCTATTTAGCAATCCTAAATCTGATACACAATCCTTTCTGTATGCCATGTTTTTCTTAATAGAAAAAAAAGCTGTGACCTTCCCTTCCTGTATTTCTAGCACATCCAATATAAAGAACAAAATGCAAGATGCAGCAACCATAGCAACCAATCAAAATGCATTCTATATGGTCGAACCTCAGTAATTTCATTTCATTTCATTTCATTTCAGGTACTTATATAGCGCCGTCAATTTACGCAGCGCTTTACATATACATTGTACATTCACATCAGTCCCTACCCTCAAGGAGCTTACAATCTAAGGTTTCTAACTCACATTCATACATACTAGGGACAATTTAGACACAAGCCAATTAACCTACCAGCATGTCTTTGGAGTGTGGGAGGAAACCGGAGTACCCGGAGGAAACCCACGCAGGCACAGGGAGAACATGCAAACTCCAAATGGGAATTCTTGCTAGCTGTAATTTACTGCACTTTGGAGAATGCTCATTGGATTAGGAATTTAACATGTCCATAATTTATCAATGCTGGTAGGAATGAGGGAAATGGAGAGTTTTATTTAAAATTTTGCCATTTTGGCAAAATGAATTGGAGTCAATATGGGAGGCTGAGTTAAAGTGGATTTAAATGGTGAAATTGGTTTTAAAGCTGAAGTTTAATCTCATGGTTCCTAATTTCCCCCGAAAAAAAACATGGTACTGAAAATATTAAATAAAAATGTTTTGTAATTTTAGACCCAGTGATATAATCACTGTCTCTCTGTGTTTCTCGAGGCAGTTCATGGCTGGTGGGAGGGACCGGTAGGGTGCTGTACGTAGCTTCCTGAAAACATCCCAGTTCCATGCCTCAGTACTCCTTTCAAGAGTCCTCAGCCCTGATGGAAATGGTGGTCTGGCTCTTGGGAGGACTAATGAAAATATCAATGGGTTAATGTCAGTCTGGAGGAGCGGGAGGTCCTAGTTGGGGTGCAATTGCATTTCATCATGTGATGCTGGGCCTCTAAGACTGAAAGAACTTAAATCCAATGAATAAAAGGGCTGGACCAAGGACAGTAATTCTGGGCAGGAAAGATCGAGATGTTTTTGACATCCATCGTCAAGGAAATGAGACTTCTTACAACTTGCTGCAGTTTGTAATACACATCGTGAGAAGCTCACAGTGTGACGTGAAATCAGAGTAATGGGCGGACTTTTCGACCGGACTGGTCCGACGGAACAAATCCGTCGGACAATCAGACCATGTGTGGGCTTCATCAGACCTTCAGCTGACTTTTTCTGTCGAAAAACAGATGGACTTTAGATTTGGAACATGTTTCAAATCTTTCCGACGGACTCGAGTCCGGTCGAAAAATCCATTCGTCTGTATGCTAGTCCGACGGACAAAAAAGGACGCAAGGGCAGCTATGAACTTCCTTATTCTAGTCCCTTCGTACGTCAACACGTTCATACCAATGGACTTTTGAACGGACTTTAGTCCGTTCGTGTGTGGGCAAGTCCGGTCGTCTGAAAGTCCATCATAACTCTGTCAAAAGTCAGTCGGAAGGACCGTCGGACATTTGATGCTGAAAAGCCCGCCCGTGTGTACACGGCATTAGACCCCATACACACTATTAGATTTTCTGCAGATTTTTGTCTTCAGATTTACCAAAACCATGTAGTGCAAGGGCCTGCCTGATTGCATACAAATTTAAACTCTTAAGGTTTGACCTCATATTATATGGTTTTGGTAAATCTGAAGACAAAAATCTTCAGAAAATCTAATAGTTTGTAAGTTTGTATGGGGTCTAAGTCATTTCAGTAAAGGAAAGCAGCCTGTACATCTTTGAAAGTAATGCCGCGTACACATGAGCGGACTTTTCGACGGACTAGGTCCGACAGTATTTCCGACGGACCTTGCAGTGTACGTCCGCCGGACTTTCAAACGAACGGACTTGGACACACACGATCACACCAAAGTCTGACGGATTCGTATGTGATGACGTACGACTGGACTAAAATAAGGAAGTTGATAGCCAGTACCCAATAGCTGCCCTAGCGTCGGTTTTAGTCCGTCAGACTAGCATACAGACGAGCAGATTTTTCGACTGGACTCGAGTCCGTCGGAAAGATTTGAAACATGTTTTATTTCTAGGTCTGTGGGACTTTTGGGGAAAAAAAAGTCCGCTGGTGCCCACACACGATCGAATTGTCCGCCGGAGTCCGGTCCGCCGGACCAAGTCTGCCAGAAAGTCCGCTCGTGTGTACGCGGCATAAGGCTGGAGTTCGGCTTTCAATGGTTCTTGAAGGGTATGAAAGCTCTTTTATTACCCAAAGGAAGCAGTGTGTCTCTTTTAATTTTTATTTATTACAGGTACCTTTATAGTACCATTAATGTACACAGCGCTATACATTCACATCAGTCCCTGCCCTCAAGGATCTTACAATCTAACAATCTAATCTAATAATATTCTACTCTTACAATCTAACTCACATTCTTACATACACATACTGGGGCCAATTTAGACAGGAGCCAATTAACCTACCGGCCTCTCTTTGGAGTGTGGGAGGAAACCCACTATCACATACCTCGTAGCAGAGTCTGACGTGTAGAGGGAGACCTCTCATACTGCCCAGGGCCACTGGTGTTGTGACAGTGGCTGTGAGAGTGCGTTGAGGTAAGAGTGCCTGCAAGATCTTCTGTTGGTTGCAGAAGTGTGTGGCAGGTGTGTCACCAGAGATGAACAGCAGATAAAAGCACACAGCAGATGTATGACCAGCGTCACCAGGCACTATACAGAGCAGGACAGACCGGTGACTGGATGCAGAGTCAGACAAGCCAGGTCAGCAACAGATAATCAGATATAAGGAAAAACGGCAGGCAGAGAAAGATCAGGATGCAGGCAGACGTTGGCAACAGGATAACAGGCAGGTGAGAAGAAGATATAAACAAAGACTTATAACGCAAGCTGAGGTCAGGACAGGTGGAATGCAAGCTTGGCCAGGATAAGCCGGGTCAAACACAGGAATCAATATGCAGGGCGCAGGAACAGGAACATGGGTAAAGCTGCAGCTCAGAAACACAGCACAGGCTTCTACGAAACTCATTGGAATGGCATTGTCTTTGAACAGCTATGCGTTTTGCATTCAGTTTCCATTCGATGACATGGAGCCCAATACTGCACCGCAACGCTCTAAAGATGCAAATGACCCTTTTTAAAAATAACATAGCATTTGGACTGCATACATGTGCACGGCCTCCATTGAAAATCATGTTATTTCGTGCAATTCCATGCGCTCTGGAAGACAAGTGAAATCGCATCAGTGTGAACCAGGGCTAAACAATATATTTTTATCTGTTAAAAGTGTTTTACTATAATGTTGAACATCCCTTTGCTGGCAGCATGCTGGAGACCTGGACCACTACTCTCACACAGAGCCCAGAGGTCAGGACTTTTAATGGTCCAAAGCACCGTTCATCAATACACAACAATCATACTTCCTGGGCAGCTTTGTAGACAGGAGTACTGTCTGATAAGGACCACAGATACGAACCGCTGTGCTGTGCGCTCTACTTGAGATCCGCTGCCTGGGTCCCCTAAATGCCTCTATATATTAAGGACAGTATAATAAGCACAAATATAGAAACATTAGAAAATAGCACACTACATACATTGATCTATATATCCTACTCTATTCTATTCATCCAATTACCCATGAGTTCTATTGTATATCTATCTATCTAATCCTACTCATTCATCCATGTACCCATCTATTTGCCCATCTACAGTATATATTCATCAATTTACCTATCTATCTATCTATCTATCTATCTATCTATCTATCTATCTATCTATCTATCTATCTATCTATCTATCTATCTATCTATCTATCTATCTATCTATCTATCTATGTCTATCTATCTATCTATCTATCTATCTATCTATCTATCTATCTATCTATCTATCTATCTATCTATCTATCTATCTATCTATCTATCTATCTATCTATCTATCTATCTATCTATCTATCTATCCAATCAGGAGGTGAAGATAATGACATTCTGGTCCCTTATAGTGTTCTACACATTGCTCCTTCCTGTCTTTCCAAGACTCACACATGAACAAAGGACCATATTGATTAAAGCCACTGTTGTTTAATAAAGCATTTATAATTTATAATGTTTGTTCCATCACCTAATGACAAATGCTGCCACTAATGTGGTAAAGTGTATAAATATGAAGACACAATAATCAATGCAAAGTGAGTAAGTATACACAAGGAGCCCAATGACCCATCCTCAATATCGGATAACTCCCCCATGAGCTAGCTTAGGCATTACATGAAGGCAAATGGCTTCTGATATTGGAAAAGTGCACATGTCCATCAATCTTAAAAGAGAACTTCAGATAAACACAGAATATGGACTGTAGTATGGAGCAGTTACCTTAGTTGGGACTGGTTAACAGGATACAAGCAAAAAAAAAAACTAAACAAAAATGATACAAAAACCACAAATCAAAGTATTACTGGCTTGCATGTTATTCTTTCTATTTTAAAACTATCCAGACATAAACGGATCTCTGATCAAAATGACCTTCTACCGAGGACGTGCCAAAGAAGCCACTGAGGCTAGCCACTAAATACAGCTTCTGTCCTGGAAACCCTGCTGGTAAGGATGACACAAGAATTGTCCTTTAAAAAAGAACAATACTAAAAAATGTGCAAACCAAACCAGTTACTATAGAGAAAAAAGGGGGGGATTCTGAGCATGTAGTGTACTAGGGCTGCTTTGTCTTGCTAGTTTATTCATAAAGGCGATAAAATCAATAACCCAATCAGATTAATTTTTCTAAAATGGTAAATATTAATTCTATATGGTTGGATGGCATGGCCTCCACATTGGCCCTAAAAGACTATACGTGATTTACCTGCCAAACTTTCCTCATGTGGCTGCAATAATAATTCAACAGAAAAAATCTGGAAATGGTCTTTTCCCCTTAGATCAAGGGTAATCTCTGCTAGCACTTCAAGGGGACTAGTAGTGAGGTTCCTGCCTCATCCAAAGTGAATTGGATTGGGAAACAATTATCTAATGCCTCTGGGAACCATGGGAGGGTGCAGGGCCGGATTTCCTATTAGGCACTGCAGGCATGTGCCCACTGGCACCCTTCCTACAGGGGCACCCGCCTGTATGAGTTTTTTTCTATTTGACAGTTGTCCTGACATCTGAGGAGTCCCGGAAATGATGGTCTGTCAAGGACAGCTGAGCTGCTTGCAGTGAACTTAGTGCCAAAACAGATGCTGCCAGGTGGGGCGGGTAACAGACATAACTTGCAGCACAAAGATCCCTCCCCCTACTTCCTCTGGTGTGAAAGAGCCCTAAGAGAAGTCCATTGTTAGGGTTTACAGGTTTACCTTAACTTTAAACTCTCTGAGCCCTTCAGCCTTTTCTTTGAAAGGAACCTGTTACTTTCACAGACTAAAAGAACTAAGCCTTGGTCCTAATAGGCCAGGCTGCAAAGGGCTGTCTTTGACTTTCTACCCAGGCCGCAGTGCCCCTCTTGGGCCCCACACAGCATCCTGAGGCTTGCAGTCTGCAGGGACTCTCTCTCAGCTTTTCAGTATCAACCCATGCAGCAGACTTAGGAAGTGGTGGGCGGGGGCGTGCCCAAACTCTCCTATATACACACTTAAGCCTGGTAAACACTACAGGTTTTTTTCATGCAATCCAGCGGGTTGCACGAAATAAAACTGTCAGCTTCGGTCAGATCCGCTGTACTAACCATGCAAGTTTAGTTCAGCAATCTCCCCCACTGAGCTGTTGTGTTCTGACAGGGGGACGCCATCTGCCCCGCCAGAACACTCCGATCAGCCATTGGTTGAGAGCACTGATCGGTAGTTGGTCGGATGCTGGTTTTCCAGCATGCTCATCCGCCAGAAGCTTTCGAGCAGCCAGCTTCTGTCGGACAGACTGCCATACACACGGGCAGAATGTCGGCCGTTTTTTTTTGAACTGGCAAATGTCTCCCGACATTCTGCCTGTGTGTACAGGGCTTTACAGATGGCTTCTCTGGTTGATCAAGCAGTTAAAACTGGGAAGGAGATTGAACAGAGATGGTAGCCCAGGTCCCAGGAGTCTTCTACCTCCTGCTGATGGGGAAAGCTTTACTTTTTCCCTGCAGGAATTCCCTCCAGCTCCATCTGTGCTGCTTCAAGCCTTTACACTGCACACAAAGGACTTGGTAACTGCTCCCAGAACTCCCACTACATTCTGCCCATTGACTGTCCACACCGCATACTGATCCCTGACTGTCCACACCGCATACTGCCCACTGACTGCCCACACCGCATACTGATCCCTGACAGTCTACACTGCATACTGATCCCTGACAGTCCACACCGCATACTGCCCACTGACTGTCCACACCGCATACTGATCCCTGACAGTCCACACCGCATACTGCCCACTGACTGTCCACACTGCATACTGATCCCTGACAGTCCACACCGCATACTGCCCACTGACTGTCCACACCGCATACTGATCCCTGACAGTCCACACCGCATACTGCCCACTGACTGTCCACACCGCATACTGATCCCTGACAGTCCACACCGCATACTGATCCCTGACAGTCCACACCGCATACTGCCCACTGACTGTCCACACCGCATACTGATCCCTGACAGTCTACACTGCATACTGATCCCTGACAGTCCACACCGCATACTGATCCCTGACAGTCCACACCGCATACTGATCCCTGACTGTCCACACCACATACTGCCCACTGACTGTCCACACCGCATACTGCCCACTGACTGTCCACACCGCATACTGATCCCTGACAGTCCACACCGCATACTGATCCCTGACAGTCCACACCGCATACTGATCCCTGACAGTCCACACCGCATACTGATCCCTGACAGTCCACACCGCATACTGATCCCTGACAGTCCACACCGCATACTGATCCCTGACAGTCCACACCGCATACTGCCCACTGACTGTCCACACTGCATACTTCCAGCTGACTGTCCACATTGCATACTGCCCACTGACTGTCCACACCGCATACTGATCCCTGACAGTCCACACCACATACTGCCCACTGACTGTCCACACCGCATACTGCCCACTGACTGTCCACACCGCATACTGATCTCTGACAGTCCACACCGCATACTGCCCCCTGACTGTTCACACCACATACTGCCCACTGACTGTCCACACCGCTTACTGATCCCTGACAGTCCACACCGCATACTGCCCCCTGACTGCCCACACCGCATACTGCCCACTGACAGTCCACACTACATTCTGCCCCCTGACTATCCACACCACATACTGCCCACTGACTGTCCACACCGCATACTGCCCACTGACAGTCCACACTACATTCTGCCCACTGACTGTCCACACCGCATACTGCCCACTGACTGTCCACACCGCATACTTCCAGCTGACTGTCCACACCGCATACTGCCCACTGACTGTCCACACCGCATACTGCCCCCTGACTGCCCACACCGCATACTGCCCCCTGACTGTCCACACCGCATACTGCCCACTGACTGTCCACACCGCATACTGCCCACTGACTGTCCACACCGCATACTGCCCACTGACTGTCCACACCGCATACTGCCCACTCACTGTCCACACCGCATACTGCCCCCTGACTGTCCACACCGCATGCCGCCCCTCCCCTACAAAAAATGTAAGTATTTGTTTGCATTGATAAGTGTCTTTTTTTTAAATAAAAAAATGTTTGTTTACCTTTCTTTATACAAGTGTGTATGTGTATGTATATGTGTATCTGTATATATATATACAGTATCTCACAAAAGTGAGTACATCCCTTACATTTTACATTTACAATAAAGTAGTGAGTGTACAGCTTGTATAACAGTGTACATTTGCTGTCCTCTCAAAATAACTCAACACACAGCAATTAATGTCTAAACCGCTGGCAACAAAAGTGAGTTACCCCTAAGTGAAAATGTTCAAATTGGGAACAAAGTGTCAGTATATATCTATTTACAGTATCTCTCAGAAGTGAGTACACCCCTCACATTTTTGGAAATATTTTATTCTATCTTTTCATGTGACAACACTGAAGAAATGACACTTTGCTACAATGTAAAGTGGTGAATGTACAGCTTGTATAACAGTGTAAATTTGCTGTCCCCTCAAAATAACTCAACACGCAGCCATTAATGTCTAAACCGCTGGCAACAAAAGTGAGTACACCCCTAAGTGAAAATGTCCAAATTGGGCCCAATTAGCCATTTTCCCTCCCCAGTGTCATTTTACTCATTAGTGTTACAAGGTCTCAGGTGTGAATGGGGGACAGGTGTGTTAAATTTGGTGTTATCGCTCTCACTCTCTCATACTGGTCACTGGACGTTCAACATGGCACCTCATGGCAAAGAACTCTCTGAGGATCTGAAAAAAAGACTTGTTGCTCTCCATAAAGATGCCAAGACCCTGAAACTTACCTGCAGCACAGTGGCCAAGACCATACAGCGGTTTAACGGGACAGGTTCCACTCAGAACAGGCCCTCGCCATGGTCGACCAAAGAAGTTGAGTGCATGTGCTCAGCATCATATCCAGAGGTTGTCTTTCGGAAATAGACGTATGAGTGTTTCCAGCATTGCTGCAGAGGTTGAAGGGGGGGGCAGCCTGTCAGTGCTCAGACCATACGCCACACACTGCATCAAATTGGTCTGCATGGCTGTCGTCCCAGAAGGAAGCCTCTTCTAAAGATGATGCACAAGAAAGCCCACAAACAGTTTAGTGAAGATAAGCAGACTAAGGACATGGATTACTGGAACCATGTCCTGTGGTCTGATGAGACCAAGATAAACTTATTTGGTTCAGATGGTGTCAATCGTGTGTGGCGGCAACCAGGTGAGAAGTAGAAAGACAAGTGTGTCTTGCCTACAGTCAAGCATGGTGATGGGAGTGTCTTGGTCTGGGGCTCCATGAGTGCTGCCGGCACTGGGGAGCTACAGTTCATTGAGGGAACCCTGAATGCTAACATGTACTGTGACATACTGAAGCAGAACATGATCCCCTCCCTTCGGAGACTGGACAGCAGGACAGTATTCCAACATGATAACAACTCCAAACACACCTCCAAGATGACCACTGCCTTGTTAAAGAAGCTGAGGGTAAAGGTAATAGACTGGCCAAGCATGTCTCCAGACCAGACCTAAACCCTATTGAGCATCTGTGGGGCATCCTCAAATGGAAGGTGGAGGAGCGCAAGGTCTCCAACATCCACCAGCTCTGTGATGTCGTCATGGAGGAGTGGAAGAGGACTGGTGAACTCCATGCCCAAGAGGGTTAAGGCAATGCTGGAAAATAATGGTGGCCACACAAAATATTGACACTTTGGGCCCAATTCGGACATTTTCACTTAGGGGTGTACTCACTTTTGTTGCCAGCGGTTTAGACATTAATGGCTGTGTGTTGAGTTATTTTGAGGGGACAGCAAATTTACACTGTTATGGGGCGTACACACGGTCGGACTTTCCGGCTACAAAAGTCCAAATCCGGCGGACAATCCGATCGTGTGTGGGCTTCCCCAGACTTTCAGCTGACTTTTCCAGTCGCAAATCTGACGGACTTTAGATTTGGAACATGCTTCAAATCTTTACGTCGTAACTCCGCCGGACCCAGAAATCCGCTCGTCTGTATGCTAGTCAGACGGACAAAAACCCACGCTAGGGCAGCTATTGGCTACTGGCTATCAACTTCCTTACTTTAGTCTGGTGTACGTCATCACGTACGAATCCGTCGGACTTTTGTGTGATCGTATGTAGGCAAGTCCGTTCATTAGAAAGTCTGCCAAAAGTCCGTCGAAAGTTTTGTAGCCGAAAAGTCCGACCGTGTGTACGCCCCATTATACAAGCTGTATACTACTTTATTGTATTTTTTTCTGTGTTGTCACATGAAAAGAGATAATAAAATATTTACAAAAATGTGAGGGGTGTACTCACTTTTGTGAGATACTGTATATATATATATATACATATATATATATATATATATATATATATATATATATATATATATATATATAGACACACACAGACACACGCGTGTTCGAGCTTAGGGGTGTGCACCCTAATGAAATAGGCTGCGCACACCTATGGTGCCACCACAAACCTGTATTAGTGCCGATTCACACTGCAGTGTTATGCCGACATCAGATGTGATTCCCACCGCACTGCAGTGCAAATCACATGCGATCCCTGTGCGATGCGATTTGTATGGCTGAATTTGCATCACATTCGGACCAAACTCACACAGGACCTTTTTTTCGGTCCGCAGCAGAATCGGATCACATGGGTGTTCACACCCATGTGATCCGATTACTGTCCGAATTTGCAGATCACACTGCGATTTGCGAACTGATTTGGGGGTGTCATTAACTTTTAATTGACACTCCCAGCAGCTGCCACCGGGAGACATGCGATGCGGGAACCGCAGTGGATTCGCAGGGTTCCCGCATCGCAGCAGTGTGAACCATCACTCAAATCTAAAACGAAGGTCTGCATTGCATACAGGGAGCTCAGCCCACTAGTGTTTCTGCTTTCCATAAATGTGACTTTAATACTGGATTTGACATTATTGTTGAATGAACGTGTTCTGGAAATCAATAAAGCGGTGGCTTTGCCATTACAATTATAGCATTGTAAGGTGTCTTTGGGTGAGGTATAATTATCGGACTTGTTTTAGTGTCTAAGGTGTCACATTCTTTTTAGGTAAAGACCATAATGTGAGCTGTTGCTGTATATGCATCATATCATATTTTGCATGCAGAGGTTCCCACCATTCTAAGCCATTTGAGCCCCAACATTCCGGCCAAGCAACATTAGATCTCATTGAGTTCCCAGAATGCTTCAATCAGTAGGCTGGTAGAGCCAGTTGCCATGTAGCTAATCTTATTCCTTCACGCTTGAATAACCATTGATGCACGAGTGGATCAGTTTCCTGTGGCTGCGGTAGCTAAAAATCCAAATTAGAATCACATGTAACACAACTTGCAGCAAACATAGATTGTTGAATGTGTGAGTGGAAAATATCTACTGTATAACTCCTAATGTCTACTACTGTATAACAATTTCTTGAAAGTCAAGAGAAAGAACATGTATAATAAATAGAACATTACATAACAAAGGCTGGACTTAAAGCGGATCTTTACTGCATCTGAGCACCGCAAACCAAAAACACTATTTCATTCATTATTAATATTCAAAGCAAACTACCCCATCCATGTCTCCATGCTTTATTTTGTTGTAAAATTACTTTGAGAAACAACCCCTAGCATTTCTGGCCAGGTTCCATCTTGAGTAAGGGCAAATGATTCATGTAGCATTTACTTCCTTGAATCCACCTGCCCTTAGCTCAAGCATGCATGCAGGATAATGTGCTTAGCTGAGAAAACTCCTCCTCCTCTCCTCCCCTCCTGTAGACTCCTGGGATGTATGACATCATTTGCCTAGGCAAGAAACCAAGAAGTAACTGAAGAAATGTAAAAAAAAAAAAAAGTTTAAGCCCTGTTTCACACATGTGCGGTGCGAATTGAAGTTCAGCTTTCACTGGGAAGATAAAAATCTGTTGTTCAAAGGCTTCTCTGGGTTCTAGCTGCGGATCAGTGAGCAGGGAGAGGGGGAGGGGGGAGATGTAGTGAGGAGAAGGAGAAAATCCTTGTTAAGAACGCAATGCATCTGTGAATCAGATGCGTTCCCATAGGAGGTAATGTCTCCTATCCATCTGTACATCCCTACTGAACTGACTTTGCTGACTTTGCTGTGAAATATTTTTGGTAATTGTCTCCTATCCATCTGAACATCCCTACTGAACTGACTTTGCTGTGAAATATTTTTGGTAATTGTCTCCTATCCATCTGTACATCCCTACTAAACTGACTTTGCTGTGAAATATTTTTGGTAATTGTCTCCTGCTGCCATATCTTTAAACTTCCATATTTACTGCTAGCTCTATAACAAACACACTGCAATAGCAATATTACTGGTGATTGATTCCCAACTCCATGTGGCTTGAGCGATCAAGAGAGGTAATTAGCTTTACGACCCTAGCCTGTGTCTGTATCTGGTTTGGCACTGGCCATCTCCTCCCCATATTCAGGTGTCTCACATCAGACCCAATAATCACCAACTGAGAAATGCATCCCAGCTTAGTCTCCCTATAAATTTATGGCAGCTTATGGGGTGGCGCAAACATCATGGCTCTGTCCTGAGTGATGCGCAGTTTCACCGACGCAGTTTAACTAAAGCTGCATGAACACACATTGGTGTCTTCTATCCTCAAATTATCTTTACTCTATCCCTCCTCTCTTCCCTGCAGCATGCACATATCACCCTCACTCCTACTCTCTCCCTACTATGGCACCCATCATCTCCTGCATTTGCTGCACCCACATGCTGACATAAACACCGGGGCCAATAGACACGTGCGCTCATGCACATCCCACTCCCACCTTGCCTTCCTCGCCCTCCTCCTTCTAGTCTCAGGTGACATTTCTCCTAATCCTGGTCTGCCATTTTCCAAATGCAAGCCACATTTCCAATACCCCTCCTCCTCTGGTAACCACCGCAATCCACTCAGTTTAATTTCTATCCTCTTGCTTCCTCAAAGCATCCCACCAATCTCATGCGCCCTTTGGAATGCCTGCTCCATCTGTAACAAGCTAACATCTGTACATGACCTCTTCATCTCTCATGGCTTGAACATACTCGCCATAACAGAAACCTGACTTCAAAATTTTGACTCAGCTTCTCCTGCTGCCCTCTCCTGTGGTGGTCTCCATTGGACTCACTCCCCCAGACCCAACAAACAGAAAGGAGGTGGAGTTGGCTTCCTTCTATCCCCACAAAGCACCTTCCAAGTCCTTCCTGTCCCTCCCTCTCTATCCCTCTCTTCTTTCGAGATGCACTGTATTCGTCTGTTTTCTCCCTCTTCTCTAAAGATTGCAGCAATTTATAGGCCTCCAGGACCGGTATCGCTCTTTCTTGATGACTTTGCTGCCTGGCTACCCTACTTTCTCTCCTCTGAAATACCCACCATTATTCTTGGTGACTTTAACATTCCTGTCAATGTTAACAGCCCAACTACAGCTAAACTTCTCAATTTAACCTCATCTTTTGACCTAACCCAATGGACACATACTTCCACTCACTCCAATGGTAATACCCTTGACCTTGTATTCTCCCATCTCTGCAACCCTGGCAACCTCACCAACACCCCCTTTCCTCTATCTGATCACAACCTCATTACTTTCACTGTATCCTTGCCTCCAACCACCCATCCCTCCAAGCAGCAAACAATTACTTGTAGAAACCTTCGCCACTTTAACCCTTCTCTTCTCTATTCTGCTACTGACATCTAGATGACATAATCTCTCCCCTGTCCTGTCCTGACCTGGCCACCTCTATCTACAACAGTTCACTCTCATCATCACTAGATGCACTTGCTCCTCTAACCACACGCAGAATCAGGCCCCGACTGTTACAACCCTGGCAAACTGACAACACTAGAAATCTCAAGAGACATTGCTGTGCTCTTGAATGACTGTGGCGTAAAACCAAATGCCTGCAAGACTTCACCCTATATAAATCTGCCCTTCTAAAATACAATTCATGCCTCCATGCTGCCAAACAAGCCTACTTTGTCTCTCCTTTTAATTCCTTGTCATCCAGTCCCCGTCGGCTCTTCTCAACCTTTAACTCTCTGCTTCGTCCACCACCCCCTCTACCCACTAACTCACTCACTGCCCAAGAGATTGCCAATCACTGCAAAGACAAGATCGATGCAATTCGTGAGGATACCTCCACTGTGCGTACGTCTTCCCCACCCAACATACCTTGCCTAGCAGCACATTCAACACTCTCCTCTTTTGAATTTGACTACTACGGAAGAGGTTACAAAAATTTTGTCGGATGCCCACCTAACCAATTTTCCTTTGGATCCTGTTCCCTCACAACTACTACGGTCACCCTCTTCTTCTATCCTATGCTCCCTCATCCACATCTTCAATCTCTCCCTCTCTAGTGGCATCTTCCCCTCCCCTCAAAAACATGCGCAGATCACTCCCATTCTTAAAAAGCCCTCACTGGACCCTACCGACCTGAACAACTTTAATCCCATCTCATTGCTCCCATTCACCTCTAAACTTCTAGAATGCTTAGTCTACAACCGTCTTAGCTCCTACCTCAATGAAAATAACCTTCTTGACCCCTTACAGTCTGGCTTTCACTCGCAGCACTCCACGGAAACTGCCTTACTAAAACTCACTAACGATTTACTAACTGCTAAAACCAACAGCCAGTACTCCATACTCCTACTACTTGACCTCTCTGCGGCCTTTGATACTGTTGACCACCCGCTCCTTCTCAATAAGCTGCATTCCCTTGGCCTCCGAGATTCTGCTCTATCCTGGTTCTCTGCCTATTTATCACAGCGCTCCTTCAGTGTCACCTACAACTCTGTCTCCTCCTCTTCATTGCCCCTTTCTGTGGGGGTCCCCCAAGGCTCGGTTCTTGGACCCCTTCTCTTCTCTATCTACAACTCCTCCCTCGGTCACTTAATAACTGCCCAAGGCTTCCAATACCACTTATACGCTGATGACACCCAAATCTATCTGTCTACTCCTCACCTCACTCCTTCAGTCTCCTCTCGCATTAGTAACTTACTAACTGACATATCAGCATGGATGTCGCACCACTTCCTTAAACTAAATCTCTCTAAAACTGAGCTATTAATATTCCCCCCCGCCCGTACACCCCTCCATGACTTTTCCATCAAAATCAACAATGCAACCATCAGTCCCTCCCCTCACGCCAGGGTACTAGGTGTAATCCTAGACTCTGACTTGTCATTTCAGCCTCAAATCCAATCGTTGTCAAAAGTTTGTAGAATTCACCTCCGTAACATCTCTAAAATTCGCCCCTTTTTAACAAATGAAACCACCAAGCTCCTCATTCACTCCCATGTTATCTCTCGCCCTGACTATTGCAACTCCCTTCTCATTGGCCTGCCTCTCCATAGGCTATCCCCTCTTCAGTCTATCATGAATGCTGCTGCCAGACTTATCCTCCTTACCAACCGCTCAGTGTCTGCCAACCCTCTACTTCAATCCCTACACTGACCACCACCCCTCTACTCCAATCCCTACACTGGCTCCCAATCACCCAGCGAATTCAATTCAAAATACTAACCACAACATACAAAGCCATTCACAACTCTGCCCCGAGCTACATCACCAATCTTGTCTCCAAATATCATCCAAATCGACCTCTTCGCTCCTCTCAAGACCTCCTGCTTTCAAGCTCTCTCATCTCCTCCTCCCATGCTCATCTCCAGGGTTTCTCCAGAGCCTCTCCCATCCTCTGGAACGCGCTACCTCCATCTATCCGGCTATCCCCTACTCTTGCTACCTTCAGGCGATCCCTGAAAACGCATCTCTTCAAGAAAGCCTATCACGTCTCCAACTAATCTCCTACCACTTCCACCAGCTCATTCCGCACATTTACAACCTTTTGTACCACCTGCCCCACCCTATTAGATTGTAAGCTCTTCTGAGCAGGGCCTTCTTAATCCTCTTGTATTTTATTGTATTATAACTGTATTGTCTCCCTTTTTATATTGTAAAGCGCTGCGTAAACTGTTGGTGCTATATAAATCCTGAATAATAATGGGCTTGTAATTCGCACCGCAATGCCCAAAAAACGCACACGTTTTTTGTGCAATGCGCAGTGCGAATGCAACACACATATGTGAACCAGATACATTCAAATGAATGTATTTTAAAATGCCCTGCGAATTGGATGCGGTGTAAGCCACATCTAATTCGCATAGGTGTGAACCCGGGCTGAATCAAGTAAATATGACATACCTCCCTATCTATTTACTAATGCTGGCAGCATGAGGATTTAAAATAATCAATGTTGATTAGGAGAGTGAAGTTCCACTTTATTGTATCTTCATAACGCCTTCTGCCCAAGGGCTACAATGGCCAAAATGGATTCTATTTGTGATGGGTTTCATACATGAAGTATGTACACTATCTTACCAAAAGTATTGGGACACCTGCCTTTACACGCACACGAACTTTAATGGCATCCCAGTCTTGGTCCGTAGTGTTCAATATTGAGGCTGGTTACAGTCTAGCAGCAAACACTAAATTTAGTTAGGGACACTCCAACCTAAGGCAGGGTCCTAACATGTAGATATTATATAAGCTCTGTTTGCTATTATAGAAGCTTTACCATTATTTGGGCCTTGTGTAAGAGAAGAATCCGCATGTATTGTTCCCTAACTACCAATTAATACTTCTAATCTGTGTTGCTAGGACAACCTGGAAACACAAAGGGTCAACACAGTTCTTTATAATATACACTATATTACCAAAGGTATTGGGACACCTGCCTTTACACTCACATGAACTTTAATGGCATCCCAGTCTTAGCCCGTAGGGTTTAATATTGAGTTGGCCCACTCTTTGCAGCTATAACAGCTTCAACTCTTCTGGGAAGGCTGTCCACAAGGTTTAGGAGTGTGTCTATGGGAATGTTTGACCATTATTCCAGAAGCGCATTTGTGAGGTCAGGCACTGATGTGGACGAGAAAGCCTGGCTCGCAGTCTCCACACTAGTTTATCCCAATGGTGTTTTATAGTGTGCAGGCCAGTCAAGATCCTCCACCCCAAACTCGCTCATCCATGTCTTTATGGACCTTGCTTTGTGCACTGGTGCGCAGTCATGTTGGAACAGGAAGGGGCCATCCCCAAACTGTTCCCACAAAGTTGGGGGCATGAAATTGTCCAAAATGTCTTGGTATGCTGACGCCCTAAGTGTTCCCTTCACTGAAACTAAGGGGCCAAACCCAACCCCTGAAAAACTACCCCACACCATTATCCCCCCTCTACCAAATGATTTGGACCAGTGCACAAAGCAAGGTCCATTAAGACATATATGAGTGAGTTTGGGGTGGAGGAACTTGACTGGCCTGCACAAAGTACTGACATCAACCCAACAGAACACCTTTGGAATGGTTAAGAACGCAGACTGTGAGTCAGGCTTTCTTGTCAAAGACAAGTGCCTGACCTCACAAATGCTCTTCTGGAAGAATGGTCAAACATTCCCATAGACACACTCCTAAACCTTGTGTACAGCCTTCCCAGAAGAAATGAAGTTGTTATAGCTGCAAAGGGTGGACCAACTCAATATTGAACCCTACGGACTAAGACTGGGATGCCATTAAATTTCATGTGCGTGCAAAGGCAGGCGTCCCAATACTTTTGGTAATATAGTGTATATTATAAAGAACTGTGTTGATCCTTTGTATTTCCAGGTTGTCCTAGCAACACAGATTAGAAGTATTGATTGGTAGTTAGGGAACAATACATAAATTCTTCTCTTACACAAGGCCCAAATAATGGTAAAGCTTCTATAATAGCAAACAGATCTTATATAATATCTACATGTTGGGACCCTGCCTTAGGTTGGAGTATTGCTACTAGAGTGTAACCAGCCTGAGCTTTACTTATATTCACTCATTGGGTTTCTCCCAGGTTCAGGGAATTAAATCATTTCTGCCGCATGGAAGAGCAGAGAATGGGGTTAGTAGACCTTCTCTTCTATGCCCTCTAGACCTAAACTAGCAGTCCATGCTTGTAGTGTGGGGACAGCCCTGCTGCAAGGGAGAGTTTTCATGTTTCCTAGAGTTGGATTTTATATTTGTTTCCTGAGAATGTTTACGGAGATGACACCATTGACAGAGTTACCAATGACATTTCTCTTGTCAAAGGAGGCATCAACCTAAATATTCTGTAGCCTTCTGTGGATGTTGGACAGCCTGCACCCGTCCTTTGTCGAAAACTCAATGACCCCAAGTGGCTTCTGCTTGAAATCTATTATTTGCCTGCAATGAAAAAGAAGAAGAAGAGATACTATAGGGCCCCTTGGCATGGGCTGTCCAATCAGGTCCGCCTGTCAGTTCTTCAGGCGGTCCTGATCGGACCCTCCATTCACTCCTATGGAGCGGCAGATGTCAGCGGTGACATTTCCGCTGACATCTGCCGCTATCCGATCCAATCCAGTCCAGATGGATGGTGGTCCTTTTTTACATCCTTATGGCGGATTGGGTACGATCGGATGAAAACAGACAGGTGGTCCGTTTTCACCCAATCTCCCCATAGAGGAGAGCAGGACTCTGTCCGTCTTCACTCTGCACCATGAGCAGAAACGGTTATGTCATCCGCCTACTCAGTGAAGATCAGTGGAGCGACCCCCCGCTGAGCGATCAGATTCCGTCCAATGGAGGCGCCCGTGTGAAAGGGGCCATAAAGGAAGACTTATTGTACTAACATGTAAAATGTAAGTTAACCGCTTGCGGACCAGCCGCCGTCATTATACTGCGGCAGGTTGGCACGATCCCGCGAGCCGTTGTAGCTATACGACAGCTCGTGGGATCGGGATAGCAGGCGAGCGCACGCCCCCGCTGCACTGTGGGGGTGCCGATGCTCGTGGCCGGCAGTCGTGATGACCGCCGGGCCACGAGCGATCGCGAGCACGAGAGGCAGAACAGGGACGTGCGTGTGTAAACACACAAATCCCTGTTCTGAGAGCAGTGACAGATCGTGGGTTCCTAAGACTCCTTTCACACTGGGGCGTTTTTCAGGTGCTTTAGCGTTAAAAAAAGCGCTTGTAAAGCGCCTGAAAGAAGCCTCATCTGCTATCCCAATGTGAAAGATGACAGGCAGGGCGTCAAAAAAAGTGCTTTCACACTGGGGCGCTGCGCTGGCAGGGCGTCAAAAAAAGTCCTGCAAGCAGCTTCTTTGCAGCGATTTCATGTTTTGCCACCGGGCTGGGTGTGCCGATGGCCCGAGCCCTTTCACACTGCCAGCGCCTGAAAAACGCCTGAAAAACGCCCCAGTGTGAACAGGGTCTTAAGCGGCGCTTTACCAGCGTTTTTCAGGCGCTGGCAGTATGAAAGGGCTCGGCTTTCACATTGGGATTGCAGATGAGGCTTCTTTCAGGTGCTTTACAGACGCTTCTTTCAATGCTAAAGCGCCTGAAAAACGCTTGAAAAACGCCCCAGTGTGAAAGGGGTCTAATAGCTAGGAATTACGATCTGTCATTTCCTCTAGGTCAGTCTTCTCCCACTGCAGTTAGAAACTCACACAGGGAACACAGTTAACCCCTTGATCGACCCCTAGTGTTAACCCCTTCCCTGCCAGTGACATTTTCACAGTAATCAGTGCATTTTTATAGCACTGATTGCTGTATAAATGCCAATGGTCCCAAAAATGTGTCAAAAGTGTCTGATGTGTCTGCCATAATGTCGCAGTCCCAATAAAAATCGCAGATCACCACCATTACTAGTAAAAAAAAAAAAAATAATAATAATAATGCTACAAATCTATCCCCTATTTTGTAGACGCTATAACTTTTGCGCAAACCAATAAATATACGCGTATTGCAATTTTTTTTACCAAAAATATGTAGAAGAATACATGTCGGCCTAAACTGAGAAAAAATTTGCTTTTTTTAAAAAAAAATGGAGATATTTATTATAGCAAAAAGTACAAAATATTGTGTTTTTTTTTTCCAAAATTGACGCTCTTTTTTTATTTATAGCGCAAAAAATAAAAACCGCCGAGGTGATCAAATACCACCAAAAGAAAGCTCTATTTGTGGGAAAAAAAAGATGTCAATTTTGTTTGGGTGCAGCGTCGCACGACTGTGCAATTATCAGTTAAAGCGACGCAATGCTGAATCACAAAAAATGGCCTGGTCATTCAGCAGCCAAATCTTCCGGGGCTAAAGTGGTTAATAAAACAAAGTTATGCAGCTCCTTTATCTTTTATCCTTGTCCATATTCCAATTTCGGCTGGTTCCATGATCACTGCCCCAAGGTTCCTGTTTCAGGCTGGATTCACGCCTATGCATTTTTAGTGCTTTTTGCATTTTTGCAGATTTGCACTACAGAACGTGTTCCAGAGGAAACCATGTTAAATGGACTGTAGTGCAAATCTGCAAAATGCAAAAAAGCACTAAAAATGCATAGGTGTGAATCCAGCCTCAGGGTGGCTCTTTTCTCTTGCAGCATCCTATGGAGCCACCCTTGCATCAGGGACTACAGTTGTGTCTCCCTACACTGTGCGCATCAATAGGAAACACACAGCCCCATAGCCTTGGATGGCAAAGCAAGTCTCTGCTCCTCCCCTCTCCTTTCTTCAAGCTAATAGACTGACTGGAGACTGCACTGTCCACTGTTAACTCTTTCCTGTAAGTTCAGGGAAGCATCATTGAGAGAGCAGGAGCCAGCAGCATTTAAGTTGTAAACGGCAAGTGCAGGGGTAAGAATATTCACAAATAACACTGGAGAATGTATATTTTATTGTGCTCAATGTGTTAAACTAAAAAAACGCTGAGGGTTTATTACTACTTTATTCTTTCTCCGCCCTTTTATAATTTAAAAAAAAAAATCAAAAAAATTGGATTTTTAAAAAAAATTTAAATCTGATTATAACACTGGAGAATGTATATTTTATTGTGCTCAATGTGTTAAACTAAAAAAACTAAAAAAACGCTGAGGGTTTATTACTACTTTATTCTTTCTCCGCCCTTTTATAATAAACCTTTTACAATACGATCACCTGTTTTTTCCGAGGTGTCTTATGCATGCGCTCGTTGCATCTATACAGACACATCGCCCCGTCCAGTGTCGGATAAACAGAACCACGCTGACAGATGTATGTATGGCGTGCCATATGTTAACAAGCTGTATTTGCTCGACTGGTGAACACAAGTTGTGATACATATGGAATGCTGATTCCCACACAACGTATTTGATTGTACAGAAGAAGGCGGCTTAGTATTGCCTTATACATGATCACAAGCATAGTTCTAGGACTTACATCCTGTGTGTGTTGTAGTATGAGTTTACCATCCATGTACATACAGATTGTAGACACACAGATACGCGACGCTGAACATAATTTGGCTTCTCCAGAACTACAGCAACCTATCAAACCCAACCATTTCTAATTGCCTTAAAGCAGTATTAAACCTAAAAGCAAAACATTTATTATACTGCAGCTTACTAATTCTTATGCCCCGTACACGCGGTCGGATTTTCCGACAGAAAATGTGTGATAGGACCTTGTTGTCGGAAATTCCGACCGTGTGTGGGCTCCATCACACATTTTCCATCGGAATTTCCGACACACAAAGTTTGAGAGCAGGCTATAAAATTTTCCGACAACAAAATCCGTTGTCAGAAATTCCGATCGTGTGTACACAAATCTGACGCACAAAGTGCCACGCATGCTCAGAATAAATTAAGAGATGAAAGCTATTGGCTACTGCCCCGTTTATAGTCCCGACGTACGTGTTTTACGTCACCGCGTTCAGAACGATCGGATTTTCCGACAACTTTGTGTGACCGTGTGTATGCAAGACAAGTTTGAGCCAACATCCGTCGGAAAAAATCCTAGGATTTTGTTGTCGGAATGTCCGATCAATGTCCGACCGTGTGTACGGGGCATAAGATTCTTAGATAATCTTCTAATTTCATCTGCTGATCCAGCCAGCAAGTGTTTTTTACAGCACAAACTCTCCAGCAGAATGTATCCATTTAAATGGAGGAGACAAACAACTTGAACACTGGCAGGGGCGATTAGCAGGGTGGAACAAAATCTATGATTTTTTAAAAAGATCAAAAAAATCGGATTTTTAAAAAAAATTAAAATCTGATTATTTTTTTTTTAGATAAAGATGTGGCCTAACTCACTGGTTTAGGACACATGACGTACCTCCATCCCTGTATTAGTTTATAGAAAAGGAGAAATAGCTGGGACTTTATATGAGGCGCGCCATGTCAGAATAGAAACAAAATCAATACATGAATAAAGTTACAATGCATGGTTTATTGTTGCAAATAAAAAAATCATAACAAATTCTTGGGAAAGACATTGTATGAAATATATAGGTAGTCACATGACTTCCACTAAAAAATGCTGCTCATAGCATGCAATACAATTGATAAATAGGTATATAAAAATATACATGAAAAGATAAATATATAAGTAATGAAACCAAATATCTCTTGACATCTAGTGACACTCAGCGCGTTTCTTCAGCCATTCATCAGGAGTGTAATGATGTAATGTACTAGAAAGGGAAATAAATATTGGTAGTTAACCACTTAAGGACCGAGCCTCTTTCTGAGATTTGTTGTTTACAAGTTAAAAACAGTTTTTTTTTTGCTAGAAAATTACTTAGAACCCCCAAACATTATACATTTTTTACTTCTAACACCCTAGAGAATAAAATGGCGGTCGTTGCAATACTTTCGGTCACACCGTATTTGAGCAGCGGTCTTACAAGCGCACTTTTTTTTAGAAAAAATACACTTTTTTGAATTAAAAAATAAGACAGCGGTAAAGTTAGCCCAATTTTTTTTTTATATTGTGAAAGCGGACATCGCAACTGCCGGGCACACGCGTCGGCTCCGTCGTCGTCACGCGCCCCCTAGTGCTCTTAAAGCGGACGACGGCTCGCCCAGGGGTGCCAACCTGCCGCAGTATACTGCAGTGGCTGGTCTCCAAGTGGTTGAATAAAACTTTGATTAGTTCTCCAACTATGTGTAATTAACCTATTAACCTAAAATCAGTTCTGATATTGCTGCTTTACTAACCTGACAGCTTATTATTCTAAATAAAAAACCCTTCATTTTGTTTGCAAATATTAAAGATTCTAACTACCAGCAAGAATAAGTCCTTACATTTAAAGAGCACCTGTCATTTCAGACCCATCATGGCAGCGCCTGTTAGCGGGCATCCACTCACCTGCTGCCGCCGTGTCCCTCACCTTGTTGTGTCACTGCCACATCACCAGCTGTCCCATTAAAGTGAATGGGACTGTCGGTGAGTCAACAGCGGGTCAGAGGAGGAGCTGCTGTGGGACAGAGATGACAGTTACTCTATAAATATTATGATTTAGATCAAGTTGATTTAAATCAAATCCACCCTGGTGATTAGCCACTTGACCTCCAGAATTTTTACCCCCCTTCATGACCAGGCTATTTTTTACGATACGGCACTGCAATACTTTAACTGACAATTGCACGGTCGTGTGACGCTGTACACAAATAAAATGTATGTCCTTTTTTTTTACCACAAATAGAGCTTTCTTTTGGTGGTGTTTGATCACCTCTGTGTTTTATTTTTTTTTGTGCTATAAACAAATAAATACTGACAATTCTGAAAAAAATAATATTTTTTTTACTTTCTGCTATAAAACACATCCAATAAAAAAATGTAAAAAATCTAATTTCTTCATAAATTTATGCCAATATGTATTCTGCTACATGTTTTTGGTAAACAAAATCCCAATAAGAGTATATTGATTGGTTTGCTCAAAAGTTAAAGAGTCAACAAACTATGGGATATTTTTATTTCTTTTTTACTAGTAATGGCAGCGATTAGCAACTTTTAGAGGGACTTCGATATTGCGGCGGACATTCTGACACTAACTGACACTTTTTGGGAACCAGTGACACTAATACAGTGATCAGTGCTAAAAATATGCACTGTCACTGTACTAATGACACTGGCTGGGAAGGGGTTAACATCAGGGGCGATCAAAGGGTTAACTGTGTGCCTAGCCTGTGTTTATGTGAACTATGGGAGGTGCTTTTACTAGGGGAAGAGGTGGAATGTATTCTCTGCTTTGCAGGGACACAAACTCTATTCCCCCCCCCGTTAGAACAGCGATCTGCCCTGTTTACATAGGCAGATCGCAGTTCTGTATCTCTGCTTGATGATCGGCGGGTGCCAGAGGATATTGAGTACCCGGCACCCGCAAATCAGCTTCCACTGTGTGTAAGCATGTGCGCCCCCTACCCGGAAGTGCAAGATGATGTACTGTATATATACGTGATCCAGCGCACAGCTGCCGCCCTGTAGCAGTAAAACTATTATAGGCAACTATATAGGCAAGTAGTTGAAATGATCAGTTTTTATTTATTCATGCAAAATCTTTACCCCAAAAGCTAAAAAACTGCTGTAACTGATTATAAGGGCTCATGCACACAGGACGTTTTAAAAACACCAGCGTTACAGCAGCACTACAGCAGCAATAAAAACGCCTGTTTTTTCACGTTTAGCCACGTTTTTACATTAGCGTTATTGTGCATTTTCCCACATTTTCCCGTGTTAGCGCTTTTCCATTAAAAACACTCCCTATAATGTAAAAAATGTCAAACGTGATTTGACGCGTTTAGAAACGTTTAGCTGCGTTTTTCGTTTTTACAACTCGTTTTTACTGCTCCTGAAAACACAGGATGTAGTTTTTTTTCTACTGCCCCTAAACGCTTATGCCACCAAACGCCTCTGACGGTTTATGTCTGCATGGACACATAGGCTAACATGGAGGGGTTTTTTTAGAGGCAGTAAAAAAAACATCAAAAGCCCCTAACAGCAGCTGTAAAAACGTCCTGTGTGCATGAGCCTTAAAGTGTGAGCTGGAGTATGGCTCCCCCCAGACTGATAATGCTGCTGTCTGCTGTGCCTCCTGTGCTCATTCCTCCAGACTTGTGTCTCGCTAATACAGGAGGTGTTACTGGTCAGATCACCAAGTGAAAACAGAGGGGAGAAAAGCCAAAGAAAAGAAAACTGAGGCAGCCACAACATCTACTTTAAAACGAATCTATTCTTCGCCTGTTGGATTTTTGTTTTTAGGTTTAGATACACTTTAGGTGGAAAGGGAGCTCTGTCAGGTTTTTATTGCTCTATAAAGCAATTTTAACAATGCTAAAAAAAAACCCCACAATAATTATATACATGAAATGAAATTAAACACAAATGAGCGCACAGTGATAAGTAAGCTCAGAAACAGGTCCCTGAACACAATCTTATAAACCAATTTCCAAATGCAGTAAGTCAAACTAATTTGTGAAATCGTCTACTTGGCTTTCCACCAGGCAGGAAACATCATGCAATAATTGCTCTATGAAAGGTACTTATAGCATCAAAACCCTTAATTGTCCATAAATCAGCACAACCATATAGGGAGATATTCTACAACTGATTTAAAGGGAAACTATAATACATGAGTCAATTTTCATATAAAATGTACTTTAAAAGATTATGTTCAGATGTATAATAGGGATGAAAAGAGTAAAAACTCTTTCAAAAATTGTGGACTTTGCGGACATAACATGAGGCAATAAATTATATAATATATTTTTATTACAAAATTGTTTTTAAAAAAAACATACAATGACAAACAGACAACGCCCTTTACTTGACAAGGTCAACAGATACCCAGTAGAGCAGGGATCCTCAAACTACGGCCCTCCAGCTGTTGCAGAACTACACATCCCATGAGGCATTGTAAAACTCTGACATTCACAGACATGACTAGGCATGATGGGAATTGTAGTTCCTGAACAACTGGAGGGCCGTAGTTTGAAGACCCTTGCAAGGTGGAGACATGGATCCTTTCAAAGGTAGATGTGAGTCCATGAATCGCACAGAAAAACAATATATATATATATATATATTATATTATATATTATATACCCAATACCCATTCACATGGGGGGTGGGATCTCGGGGTCCCCTTGTTAAAGGGGGCTTCCAGATTCCGCCGGCAGACCCCCACAACCACCGGGCAAGGGTTGTGGGGATGAGGCCCTTGTCCCCATCAACATGGGGACAAGATGGTTGGGGGGAACCCCAAAGCATCCTCCCCATGTTGAGGGCATGTGGCCTGGTAAGGTTCAGGAGGGGGGGCGCTCTCTCATTCCCCCCCCTTTTCCTGCAGCCTGCCAGGTTGCATGCTCAGATGAGGGTCTGGTATAGATTTTGGGAGGGACCCCTACGCCATTTAAAAAAAAAATTGGGCTCGGGGTTCCCCTTAAAATCCATACCAGACCTGAAGGGCCTGGTATGGATTTTGGGGGGACCCCACGCAATTTTTTTTTTAAATTTGGGTGCGGGGTTCCCCTTAATATCCATACCATACCCAAAGGGCCTGGTAATAGACTGGGAGGGGACCCATGCTGTTTTTTTCAATGATTATTATGTATATTCCCGGTACCAGTCAATACATTACAGCTGCAAGTAGTTTTAAATGACATTTTTTTCCTTTAGAAATGTCATTTTGCTGTGGTACTGTTATAAATATGGAAAAGATGCGCTACTTTACAGGCATATTAAGGAGACCCCCCAGACATGATATTTAAAGGAATATTTTATTTTTATTGTTTCACTTTAAGAATTATTAAAATAACTGCTCCTGAAAAGTTTTTAAAACTTTTTTGCATTGATACATGTCCCCTGGGGCAGTACCCGGGTCCCCAAACACTTTTTATGGCAATAACTTGCATATAAGCCTTTAAAATGAGCACTTTTGATTTCTCATGTTCGTTTCCCACGGATTTCACATGTTCGTACAAATTTTTTGCCTGTTCGCAAGTTCTGGTGTGAACCAAACCGGGGGGGTGTTCGGCTTATTCCTAGTCTTGATCACTGCACTAGATCACCCTCTCCTTCCATTTGTATACTGTACATACTCCTCTGCTTTTCTGGCTAGATCAGCGTTGCCAAATAACTTGGCAACTTGCACCATCTCCTCCTCTCCATTCCCGCAGGGTTTAATATGAAAGAAATAGACCAGTAGGGGATAAAATGCTTCTATTAAAACTGTTATATAATTAAAAAATTCACACTTACAAAGACAGTGCCTGTCACTCGGCGCTCAGCGGGAGCCACCCATGCTCTCTATGGAGCCGGCATGCATTCCACCGTGGTACCGGAAGCGATATCACCCACTGAAACTCCGTCCCTACGTATTTTGTCTGTCCCGACGTCTTCAGGAAATGATACATACATATGACATATAACAAACAAAAAATGACAGTGCAAACTACTGATATGTAATATATCATAAATCCTGAGTACAGGTGGCTTGGGCCTCTGTGTCTAATGGACCTCAGGTGTTCGGCTAGACATATGGAGCCCTAACCTGCAACCATGAATAAATCACAGGGCCCTGCATGAGAGTATGCTCCAGGCATGTGGGGAGATGACATGGATGTGGATCAGGGGAAGGAGTGAAGAGGGTCCCTCATCGTGCACATGTGTAGTAGACATGGAGGACTGTTTTGAACGCCAGGACTGGGAACTGGTACACAATTCAATTCCAGGTTGACTTGTTTTCATCTGGATCCCCAGCTGCAGGGTTCGGCCATGAGAAGTAGCTGGGGGCACATACATATATGACACAAACTACTTAAATATTCTTACCCTAGATATTTTTTATTCTTAGATTAAGGTAGGTAGGAAGAACCACAGTCCTAGTTGGAGTGATTGCTTCTCACTTCCTATAGTGTCAGTGGGACAGACAGGGGAAACCTCCCCAACAGGGAAAGTGGTTCAAACAATCCTCCAACACGGTTTTCAAAAATAACAAATAAATATCGTTTTGGCTAGAACTTTTTGCTAAGAATGGAATTTTACAAAAAAAAAATTAGAATGGCCATCCAACTTTAAAACCATTTTTGGTGAAATACAGTTTGGTGAATAAGCACAGTTGCTGTAGTGTAGTAAAATCTCAACAAGAGAAGACACACCTGTGGTAACAGCTTTCCTAAAATTACCTGATACCACAAAAGGCACGGCCCATCGCCCCCAGCCAATATAATAATCTCATATGGATACATTACAAAAACCTCACTTGCCCTACAAAGACTCCACAATGCAACATTTCCTGTCTGTTGATGAGTGAACATGCTACAATGGGGATTCTTCCACTAAGAAAACAGTTGGGATTGTATTCTCTAATCCTGTCCTGTTCAGCCGTCCACAATATATCCGTTTCGAGGGGGGGAGTCTCGCCCAGCCTCCGCTGTCAGTTTAATGTACATAATCCATGCTATCAGCCACCTGCACACAGTACAGAAAGTTCCTAGGCTGTCATTATTCTTCATGTCATCGAGGGTTGTGTAGTAACTTCCAGAGACAAGGAGGAGGATTAGGGAAAATAAAACAAATGACATTTTTCCAGAGGTATTCTATAGATAGAGAACATGTTATTATTTCACTACAATTAGACGTGGAATGGTCTGAGACAGAGGGAAAAAAGAAAGGAGTTTGCACAGTCCCAGTAAATTGGAGAGAAATTTTCTCCTTTGTAAAGCTGAAAAGTTCTTCATTGTACTAAATATAGACCGGAAGCTGTGTCTTAGAAATCTTAGTAATAAGAAGGCTTAACGTGGGATTTACAAATGATAACAGCTAGAAATCGTTTTACTTTTCAGTATATCTATCTATCTATCTATCTATCTATCTATCTATCTATCTATCTATCTATCTATCTATCTATCTATCTATCTATCTATCTATCTATCTATCTATCTATCTATCTATCTATCTATCTATCTCTCTCTCTCTCTCTCTCTCTCTCTCTCTATCTATCTATCTATCTATCTATCTATCTATCTATCTATCTATCTATCTATCTATCTATCTATCTATCTATCTATCTATCTTTTTATCTATCTGTATTTTATTGGGATTTTAAGGGATAGACCAACACAAAATGGCACATAATAGTGAAGTGGAAGGAAAATAATGAATACTTTTCAACATTTTTTACAAATAAATATGTGAAAAGTGTGGCGTGCATTTGTACTCAGCCCCCTTTACTCTGCTACCCTTAACTAAAATCTAGTAGAACCAATCGCCTTTAGAAGTCACTTAATTAGTAAATAGAGTCGACCTGTGTGTAATTTATTCTCAGTATAAATACAGCTGTTCTGTGAAGCCCTCAGAGGTTTGTTAGACAACCTTAGTGAACAAACAGCATCATGAAGGCCAAGGAACACAGCTTTGAACATCTCACAGAGCTCTGTTCAATCCGAAAATGGAAAGAGTATGGCACAACTTCAAACCTACCAAGACATGGCCGTCCACCTAAACTGACAGGCTGGGCAAGGAGGCCAGCAGGACAACGACCATGAACATACAGCCAGAGCTTCAATGGAATGGTTTAGATCAAAGCATATTCATGTGTTAGAATGGCCCAGTTAAAGTCCAGACCTAAATCCAATTGAGAATCTGTGATAAGACTTGAAAATGGTGGTTCACAGACACTCTCAATCCAATCTGACAGAGCTTGAGCTATTTTGCAAAGAAGAACGGGCAAAAATGTCACTTTCTAGATGTGCACAGCTGGTAGAGACATCCTCAAAAAGACTTGCAGCTGCAAAGGGTGGTTCTATGAAGTATTGGCTCAGGGGGGGCTGAATACAAATACACTGCAAGGGTTAATTGCTTGTATATGTCTAGGGCAGTGGCCTCCAAACTATGTGGCCCTTGAGGCATTAATCCTATCACTGACACCAACAATGGGGCAAAATTAATTCCACTGACAACAAAAATAGGGCCCTATTCCCCCCGCTGACACCAACTATTACTCTGCCTAATACCAAAGATCCGGCATTGACATTGGTATTAGGCTGGGCACAGTCCAACCCCCCTAAAGTCTAAAGGACAGTAAACTGGCCCTTTCTTTAGAAAGTTTGGAGAACCGAGGTGTAGGGGAATAATTAAGGGAAATATATTTACCTGACCCTTCGCTACTCCCCACAACTAGACTGGTCCCCACAGCTTCTGCTCACCCATGCTCTAGTGATCTAAGGTCCTGACGTCATAGCCCTGCTCTAGATGTGAGGATGCCGAGCGCCGTCCACCTGGGGGAGCAGAGGATCAGGTAAGTAAAACTGTTTCTGCTCTTCCCTAAACAAAACTAGCTATCAACCCTCGCAGTGCCGGGACAGCCCCAGAGTTGGGCTTTAAGTGTCCATAGCCGAGGGGCTGCTATATCAAGCTAACCTGTTATTTTTACCTGAATGGACAAAGTGTGGATTCAGTTTTATGCAGAAGCTTCCATAGCCTGCAGGTTTCATCATTCTTCCCCAATTTATTGACACAGACATAAAAATATTTTATTTCCACTTTGCTTAAATTATTGAGTTTGCTTTGCAGAAGAATTTCTTGTGAAATGTTGATCTGCGGCTGATGTCTGGTAAGGGGCAGATTTTCCCTGTAAAACACAAAGAATATATTTTGTTTAGTCTGCGTTGGACATTTGCAATATCCCGTAACATAAAATCCCCAAGCTGGGGACACTCTGTTCTCTCAACTCACAGCTGCTAACCTATGCACGTCCAACACATCTTTAATATATATAGAAGAGATTTTGTTTAAAGCACGGATATTGCAAAATTCATATAGCATAAATGCTATTGACTGTAGAGCAGTAGATCTTTACATTCAAACATGCTTTATCTATAAAGTGTTATGCTATGATGGTATTTGTGCCATAACATGGACAACATTTTATTTACTTCTTATTAAAAATGTATATTTGCTGCCAGAGTTTCTCATTGGCACATTTTTTCACCAACCTGCCTATAAAAATAATTTATCTGGCACTTAACATTAGAAGTAAAACAGTGGCAAGTAGTTGCAGGGAAATAAAACTGTTCATCCAGACAAAACTTTTATTATTTGTTTGGATAGGCTATGACTAAGGCCTCACGGCCAAAATGTGTAGGCATGTTCATGTTGTATTTACCCTGCAACCTATAAATACGGTACTCCTGCAATTGGATGATACTGAGTTGCTGGCTGTTCATCCCTTTGAATCTTCAATATAAGTGCTAATTATGGAGGCACCGCCAGCCTGGGAACCAGTTTCTCAGCTTCTCCAAGGGATCCTGATATAAACTATGCCCATTTTTTGTAACGATCCAAGCAGCCAAGGTTCTTTTTGAAGCGTCCTTGCCATTTTCACTCCTCCTCCTTTGTTAAGAATTGTACAAAGTGTGGGATCTATGGCACGGCAGAAGCAGGGGTTCTATGGCTTTGTCCTCAACCAGAGAGTCTTTCACATGGCATGGGATATCTGTCCTGATGCAAGGACAATCAGTTTCATTAGGTTAAAACTCCTCTCTAGAATGGTCTCAGGTGCCAATATGCCTATTTTATTATTGGGATTCAGGATGAAAGTGTGCCTAAAAATGGTAAGAAATGAGAGGCTTAGAGGAGACTCTTGGACAGGGCTGGTTGGACACATTCCTAGAACTGTGTTCTTGGAGATGGGACTTCTAGGTAGATCAGTTGCTGGTAGTGGAACAGATGCAGTGCAGTCCTTCTTCCTTTAGAGCAGCAAGGGTGGAAGTTAGGAAGGTCCTTTGGGATGTTGACAGACTTAATGTGAGATGGGCTAACTGGAGGGGAATATCTCCCACCGCAAACTAGAGGTAAAGCTGGTATCCTGGTAGGATTGGAATGTGCAGGCATGCATCCTGGAAGTCCAAGGACAGCATCCTTCCATTCTTCCAACCATCCATTGCCCATTTGGATGGCAAGAATGAGGAAATAGTACAATTCCATCTTGAACTTCTCCAATTTGAACAGTTTGTTCAGCTTCTTCAGATCTTTCATCAGCCTCTATCCTCCTGATTTCTATTTGACAAAAAATAAAGGGGAATAAGGGGAATAATAACCTTTGAATTTTTCTACCTGAGGACCTACACTTTTTAACAGAATCTGAAAAGCAAGGTAGGGATAGGCAAATTATGTTCAGTGGCATTCTTGAATAGCCAGAGTTAACCTAGGCTGGCCCTAGACACGACTCAAGGATCCTTACAGTCCTCCACCCCGCACAAAGATTTTCAGCCTTGCCTCCACCGCATAGGTTTGAGTGGGCAAAAGGGTCCAAAGCATTTTGGGGTTTCCTACGATGTCAGAGTCTGCTTTGATTTTGGTGATCTTTGGAATGATGTCTGTGAGCCTCTCTAGCTGCGTTGTTACTCTTTGCCTAGAATCTGGAATCTTTGAAACTAGACAAATTTGCCTGTTGAGAGGATGCCTTGACCTTCTAAGATGCCTATTTTGATGTATAAGCTTGGTTTATCTCTAGAAATGCTGTTTATTGCTGTATAAAGTTTTACCCAAGGAGATAATACTAGGGATGAGCCAAACACCCCCCCCGGTTTGGTTAGCAGCAGAACATGCGAACAGGCAAAAAATGTGTACGAACACGCGAATACTGAACATTAGACATTAAAGTCTATGGGACACGAACGTGAAAAATCAAAAGTGCTAATTTTTAAGGCTTATATGCAAGTTATTGCAATAAAACGTGTTTGCAAGTTATTGCAATAAAACGTCAGGGCCTGCCCCAGGGGACATGTATCAATGAAAAAAAAAAGTTTTAAAAATGGACGTTTTTTTCGGGAGCAGTGATTTTAATAATGCTTAAAGTGAAACAATAAAAATGAAATATTCCTTTAAATATCGTGCCTGGGGTGTGTCCTTAGTATGCCTGTAAAAGTAACGCATTTTTTCCCATGTTTAGAACAATACCACAGCAAAATTACATTTCTAAAAGAAAAAATGTCATTTAAAACTACTCGCGGCTGTAATGTATTGTCGGGTCCTGGAAAAATAGATGAAAATCATTGAAAAAACACAGGACTGCCCCCAACATCACACGCACAGGCTTCAACAGGGATGGCAGCACGTGGTTGCAATTAACTGGTTCTATCTATTTAACTCATTCTGCGTCTCAGTGGCCCATTGTTAACCTTCCCTGCTTTACCCCTATATATTTTGTATTAGCTATTATACTGTTCTCTATCCCCTTGGTGATCCACCTCTGCAATTATTAGGCATTATATTTTGTGATTGTGCAGCTGGTGGCATGTGTTGTGGCCTCCGTGCCTCCCGGATTTCATCTTGTCTGGGAACTGCGATGCACACTGTGGGGCGTTCCTTCCTCCCTCAGCCCCTTGTGACACTCAGGGGGCGGACGCCCAGTCACTGCACATCGACGTCACACACTGCACGCAGGATGTGCGGCATCCTTGTGGTGCTGCCTCCCCGGCGGGCATTTTCCATCTCCACGAGGGCTAAACGTGGTTGTAAGAGCGCCGGGCCTTGGTGCCTCCTCTCGTTCACAGCACCCGTGCGTGTGGTGTGACGTTGGGGGCAGTCCCGTGGCGGCGCGTGTTTATTTATGGGCGGCTTCCTTGGTTGGGCCTGGTCACACGAGGCTCCTGCACACACTAGTTCTCGTCCCTCCTGGACCAGGGCTCTTTTCGCCCCATTCTCCAGCACCAGGTAATTTTTGTACAGTTTGCAGTCACTTTGGTTGTCATTCATACACACTCCTGTTTTCAGGCGTCTTGGTGGCAACCTTTCACCATGGCTGTCCACCCTCACTCCTGTTCATTCACCCCCCACTAGTCCCCTTTCTTTCCTCTTCCCCTGTATACATTAGTCCCACCACATGACACAGATCTCATTGTCATCACACCCCCTTTTACACCAATTTTGCACTACATTTATTTGGCCTAATCACCTCCTACTCTTATTGTCACAGGTTCACCTTAGGTATTCCCTGTGTGCCCGGATCCGCCCGGGTTGCCACCTGCAATGTGTGTTGCCGTTGGACCAGCCCCCCCAGCTCCAGACACTAATGCCTTTGGTTATTTTGTGGTCCTTGACACTATGCCTCCAGCTGCATATATACTTATACGCTACAACCTTTTCCTGATGAGTGGCACCAAGCCACGAAACATGTTGAGCTAACAACTGCCATATACCAGTATAGTACAGCTCTAACAGTTTCTATTATTTATATATTCGTACCATCACATTATGTGACAGGGACCAGTAAGGTCATAGGCCATGCAGATGTTACATTGCAACATTTTTGGACCCAACTATGATATATGGTGGATTCTGTAACTCTATCATGCTACCCATTTTTAAACATGTTATTACCAGTTACCACTGTTTTAGGAATTGACGCCACGTTTAATGTGTATTCCTATTCGTATGTATATGGAAATTACGTGTGTAATTTTGTTATTTACAGAAAATTAAATATCTCAATCTCCACCATTTTATTAATGTCAACTATGTGCTTTGTTCAAAGTCCTCCCCCTTGCTCTTAATTTTAACAATAACACTTCAGGCGTAGTATTAATATATATATATATATATATATATATATATATATATATATATATATATACTGCATCCAGTGTAGCCTATATCTACAGCGCATTCTGTCCCACACTCTTGCTCCTATTTTTAACAATATCATTGTCAGGGATGGAGGCACATGACCTTACCAGGCCATGGCCTCATTTAAAGTTCCAATGTTACCCCTCCCCCTTGTCCCCAATTTTTGCTTCAACTGGAATGGAAGCACGTGGTTGCAATTAACTGGTTCTATCTAACTCATTCTGTGTCTCAGTGGCCCATTGTTAACCTTCCCTTCTTTACCCCTATACTGTATATTTTGTATTAGCTATTATAATGTTCTCTATCCCTTGGTGATCCACCTCTGCAATTATTAGGCATTATATTTTGTGGTTGTGCAGCTGGTGGCGTGTGTTGTGGCCTCCGTGGTGTGTGTTGTGGCCAAAGTCCCACCCTCTTGCTCCTAATTTTAACAATATCATTGTCAGGGATGGAGGCACATGACCTTACCAGGTCATGGCCTCATTTAAAGTCCCAATGTTTCCCCTCCCCCTTTTCCCCAATTTTTGCTTTACTGCCTGCTTTACCGCCTGAAGTGTATTAGAAACAGTACACCACGGAATGCACTGTAGATATAGGTTACACTGCATACAAGACTGTATATATATATATTAATACACTGCTTGCACTGACTGAATATAGAGTAAACACTGAATATATAGTCTATGCTAAATGCAGAGTAAATATACATATACTAGACTGACTGTGTGTATATATATATATATATATATATATATATATATATATATATATGCTGCCATTAACTGACTAACCTGCCTGCTTAATCTAACTCAAGCTATTTCTCTGTCCACACCAACAACACTACACACGGCTGCTGTGTAAGTAGACTTATATAGCGTGGGGCACTCTGCCTTTGGCCAATTATGGCTCTCTTAGCAGAGGGCGCTGTGATTGGCCAAAGCATGCAGGTCAGGTGCATGCCTTGGCCAATCATCATACAGCAATGCACTGTGATCCCGCAGTGCATTATGGGGCGTTCCGCGGCGCTCAAATTTGCCGTGAACGCCGCATAATGTTCGCTCTTCGGCGAACGGGCGAACATCCGATGTTCGAGACGAACTTATGTTCGACCCGAACATCAAGCTCATCCCATAGCTGGATTAAATGGTATCCAGATATGCTTGGAGGTGGAATCCTCCATCCATGGCTTTAGCAAGAGGACCCTACAGGCCCTGATGGACCGAAGCATTGCACAAAACAAGAGGCATATAGCAATAGCATTTTGGTAATTTGAATGTATTTCTGCTCTATCCAGCCTTGAGATTTACACATTCCCTGCCGCACAGCAAAGCTACACAGACCCCACACCAAATTAGTCATCCACAACTCTTCCCCCAGCCTCAAAAAACCAACCAGCTGTTCTCTTGGTTCCTCCCAAGACCTCATGCTCTCAAGCTCACTCATAACTTCCTCCCAAGCTCTGCTACAGGACTTTTACAGAGTCTCTCCCATCCTATGAAACTCCTTACCCCAATCTGTCCAACTATCTCAATGATTCTTAAACTGTGTGCTGGGGCACACCAGTGTGCCGCGAGAAATTTGCAGGTGTGCCATGGACAGGGACAGAGTGGCTACTAGGGCACCTGGGCACTTCCAGCACTGAGCTACGGTAACTGGGGGGCGCGCTAGTGTTGGGCACTCAAGGACACCTTCTCCGCATCTCTTGCGGGGTGCCCGGGCTCCCTTACGCAGCGATCGCCCTCTGTGGCAGCCAACACCAGCATCTCTCCCCCCATGAGCCTGCACACCACAAAGCTCACTGAGGGTCCTCCTCCTCAGCTCCGATGTACACAGACAGAAGGAGGAAGAGCCGGGGAGGAGGGACATTCACTGCAAGAGCTGTGCATATTATATGAGGTCTGTGCATAGTTTGTTGGTAGAGGAGGGGGACCCAGTAACCGGGAAAGAGGGCAGGTAACAAGGATACACACATGGATAAGTTATGGGAGAAGAGGGGGCAAGAGGATATGTGCTGGGGGATGCTTTTGGAGGGTAGAGGACTTGTGCTAGTAAGGGGGGTGGTGTGGGGGGATTTCAAATCTGACCCCACCTACTAGCAAAAATCCTCTCCCCTCCAAAAGCACCCCCCAGCACACCAGCACATATCTTCTTGCCCCCCCCTTCTCCCTTAAGTCAAAGAGATGCCACCTGCCACTTTCTTTGCTTATTCCAGGGCCCCCTCTCTGCTCTCATCCCAAGCCCCCCTCTCTGCTCTCATCCTAAGCCCCCCTCTCTACTCTCATCCCAGGGCCCCCTCTTTGCTCTCATCCCAAGCCCCCCTCTCTGCTCTCATCCCAGGGCCCCCTCTCTGCTCTCATCCCAGGACCCCCTCTTTGCTCTCATCCCAGGGCCCCCTCTCTGCTCTCATCCCAGGGCCCCCTCTCTGCTCTCATCCCAAGCCCCCCTCTCTGCTCTCATCCCAGGGCCCCCTCTTTGCTCTCATCCCAGGGCCCCCTCTCTGCTCTCATCCCAAGCCCCCTCTCTTCTCTCATCCCAAGCCCCCCTCTCTGCTCTCATCCCAAGCCCCCCTCTCTGCTCTCATCCCAGGGCCCCCTCTCTGCTCTTATCCCAAGCCCCCCTCTCTTCTCTCATCCCAAGCCCCCCTCTCTGCTCTCATCCCAAGTCCCCCTCTCTGCTCTCATCCTAAGCCCCCCTCTCTGCTCTCATCCCAAGCCCCCCTCTCTGCTCTCATCCCAAGCCCCCCTCTCTGCTCTCATCCCAGGGCCCCCTCTCTACTCTCATCCTAAGCCCCCCTCTCTTCTCTCATCCCAAGCCCCCCTCTCTACTCTCATCCCAAGCCCCCCTCTCTACTCCCATCCCAAGCCCCCCTTCCTGCTCTCATCCCAGGGCCCCCTCTCAGCTCTCATCCTAGAGACTTCTTAAAATCGACTATGAAATGTGCGCTTTTCAGGTGTGCTGTGCAAATTTTTTTATCTTTTTGGTGCGTCGCAAGACAAAAACATTTGAGAAACACTGGACTATCTTTTACTCTGTCTGCTTTTAGACAATCCCTGAAAACCCTTCTCTTCAGAAAAGCCTATCCTGCCCCCACCTAACAACGGTACTTTTAATTTCTCCATCAGCCCATCCCCCACAGCTACTACCTTTCCTGACCATCCCTGTCTGCTTGTTGCCCCAACCCTTGGCTTGTCCTGACTATTCCTTGTTGCCCTGGATTGCTGCTTCCTCTCCATCCACCAGAGCCAGCGTGAGCGGGGAGACCCTGGGGGACAGGACCTGGAGTCAGCTGCAGCGAAGTCCATCCTCACCATCAGAGGCTCTGGTGAAAACCCGCTGGCTCTTAGACTCCGTGCCCTTGGGAATCTTATGCTCTAACACCCTGCTTGATCCGTGTCGGTGCTCAGGTGCTGCTGCTTTCCTGAACCACCCAGAGCTCCATCCGCAGCAGTCACCTGAAGGGTTCACAACCTTAGTGGTGTCCTCCTAACCCCAGCGGTCAGCGGCGGCTGGTGAAGACCCCGCCCTTCCTTTTTGACCCCTCCCACTTGGTGAAAATGGGTGTGGTTTCAGTGAAATAGTGAGCGTGGCTCTAAGGTGGTGTGGTTAGCTTCTGAGATAAACGAGGGATGGTGGGAGAGGGAGGGAGAGGGAAGGAGTGAGGGAGGGACAGCAGGCCCAGATCCTACACAACAAAAGAAATATGTGTATTCTAGAAAGTTTAACAACCAGCAGATAAAGATACTCCAAACACCTGGTGTTAGCACTTCAGTCATCCCGGCACCATGGTTGTTATGGTGTCAGGATGATTGAAGCGCATTATTTCTATTATTACATTGTAATATAAAATGAAATCATTCAACTCACCATAATGCAGAATCAGTGGGAGCCCTGAGCGTGTCACTTGCCACATCGCCTGCCACCAGATGCCATCAGGTGTCCCCAGCAGAGTCCGTCCTTACATCAGGTGCCCCCAGCGGAGTCCGTCCTTACATTAGGTGCCCCAGCGGAGTCCGTCCTTACATCAGGTGCCCCCAGCGGAGTCCGTCCTTACATCAGGTGCCCCCAGCGGAGTCCCTCCTTACATCAGGTGCCCCCAGCGGAGTCCGTCCTTACATCAGGTGCCCCCAGCAGAGTCCCTCCTTACATCAGGTGCCCCCAGCAGAGTCCCTCCTTACATCAGGTGTGTGTATATATGTGTGTATTTATGTGTGTATTTTTTACTGAAATTTTGAGTTTCATAAACAGTTGCGCCAATATGGTGTAACACAAAAAATAGGAACTACCATTTTATTCTCTAAGGTGTCTGCTTTCAGTAAATATATGTTTTTTGTGGATTTTAGGTAATCTTCAGGCCTAAAATGATTTTAAAACATGTTAAAAAAGTAAAAAAATTATACACTGAAAGTCTGGTTTGTTGTCAATTTGTTGTTACCTGGCCCTTGTTATTTGTACATGTATACCATTATAATCAATAAACATCTATTGTTGAAAAAAAAAATTAAAAAATGGCTTTGGGACTCCAGTGGTTAAAATACTTTTCTTCTAATCCCTACCACTGCTCCCTCTCTCCTACCGGGCACAGCATAGATTTAGTTTCCAATGAGGGTAAGCTGGGGGGGGGGTTGATCATTACACACACTCACTGGCGTTGTGGGGAGGGCAAAATGCACCTTTGCCTTAGTAGACAAAAATCCTTACACCAGCCCTGGCTCTCTTCATTTCAAAATGTTCCTTATTGACACATTTGCATAAAGCTCCCAGTTCTTCCCCTTGCTCTTGAAGCCTGAGGCCTGCTGTATAGGTGATTGGAAGGGGCTGATATCAATTAAACTTCGTATACTCATTTTAGATGTAAAAAAATACATTAAATACGTTTTCAATACCTTGCTGCATTCATTTGTGAATTTTATAGCTATGTAGAGTTAAGCTTTAATGGTTTTGCTGTGTGGCCCTACCACTCATAATAAGGGCCCTTTCCTGAAATATTTAATTTTTCTGCATCAGCTCTGTAAAAATTGGTGATAAAAGTCATCTCCTTTGGGCATTGTGAATTAGGTGCTTGCCTTCCATGCCTTTTATTCCAGGAAGTTGTGTCTGCTTTGCTGCTGGCAGCTTTCAGTAATGTTTTCCCAGCTCTGAGACATAGTCAGTGGTGGATTCAGCACTTACATAAATTCATGCTATACAACTATGTTTGCTGAAGCCCTTTTCTATGAAAGCTCATATTTTTGTGCAAGGCCACAGAGAGAACAATATATATCTTTTCATTCCCTGGATTTAGTTTATTGTACTAAATGCACATTATACCCTACTATTACAGCCATAGACATAAAATGTGTGCAGGCTTAGCTAACAGACGTTGAACATTTTTGCTGTGTTGACATTGGCCCCAGACTAAAGATGCCAAGACTTAGAACTGACCCTGGTTTTCTTCTAATGTGTGGTCTTGGTGAAGCTTTAAGTGCCAACACCCGCTATTGTGTCCACGCAAATAGAGGATGACTCTCGGCATGGTGCAATGCACAACTATTCGAATTTGCAGTGATTGGCTAGTTATCCAAGTTCCAAAAGGGTGCATTCACACTTGCGAATGCACCCTGACTGTGATCAGCTGCGAGGTACCTGTGATTAGCTGCGACTAGGCATCCCTATTAAAAAGCTAAGGGAAGCTGCCACCTTTCGCAACAAGCAGGCAGTCTGTGTTTACTAGAAATATGCAATCTTTTAAGCAGCCTACCAGGGGCGTTGCTAGGGGGTGGCTATTGGGGCTATAGCCCCGAATCTGGGGCCCATACCCCCGAGTCTCTTGCCGCAGGGTCCCTGCCTAACCAGCGGGTTGCGGCTGCTGCGGCAGGATGGCTGGCTGCATGAGAGAGGCGGAGGAGAGGAAAGAAGCAAGCCTCTTCAATTTGGGAGCGAGGTGCGGTGAGCAGCAGAGAGATGACATAATCTCTCACTGTCCGCCACAAATCGGCGCTCCTCCGCCCTCACAGCACGGTCATTGTGGAGCTCCACTTTGCAGCCAGACCCCCTTGCTTCAATGTCGGAGGTGCGGCGGGGAGCAGCGAGATGACATCATCTCTCACTGCCCACCCCGCATCACCGCTCTCCTGCTCTCACTAAATGGACCAGTGCTGTCAGCCTGCCACCAATGCAGCGTCAATGCACATTTGGTGGCACTGGCTGGCATGGCAAGTGACAATCCACATCAGTTGGCAAGTGGCAACCCATCTCTGGTGGCAGGCGACATGACAAGTGACAATCCACATCTAGTGGCAGGTGACGGTGGCAAGTAAGATGCTGCATCTGGTGGCAGGAGATGTGGCAAGTGACACGCCCAGGGCTCCCACTGATTCTGCAGTATGGTGAGTTGAACCACTTCATTATATATTAGAATGCAACAATAGAAATAATGCATTTCAATCACCCTGACACCATATCAACCATTATGCCATGATGATTGAAGCGCCAACACCAGCCATCGCCCGTGAAAAATTGCTTACCGCTGGTCCCCTCCCCGCGGGCATGCAAAAAGGTTGGTGACCGCTGCTATGGGCTCTAGCCCCAGATCTTTTGCAGACCTAGCAACTCCCCTGCAGCCTACAGACATTAGACAATGTTTTTTACAAACCTTCAGTTTACTGTTTCTTTGCTGATTTTATTCATGTTTGTGGAAAAGATTTTGTCTCTGGCAGCAAAGAAGAAGTTTACATAGGCACAGTCACAGGAGGGGACTTCTACAGCAGACCATTGAGCAGTCAGTGTAAGCCACCCTCCATCCACTAGGGGACGAACTGAGGATGTAGATTGATAGAGACTCTAAGAGGAAATGTGAAGGACTGTGGGAAATGGAGTTCCTAAAGAGACTTAGCCTGCACTACAGGTTTGTCTTGAACTTCAAATCCCAGAGGCACTGAGAAGGAGGGGTTGTGTTGCAATTTTCTAAGTATTTTGAAAGATGGGAGGAGAGGCGAGGTGGAGCTGTCTGGAGTATTCCGAGGAGCCCTGACCAATCCCCAACTTGGACTGGCAGGGGGGAAGGCCCCTCAAATACTCAGGGTCAGCCCAGCTGGGGGGGAGTTGTTCGGGTGGAAGCTGGAGATGGAGTGTAAGGCTGTCGTGGCCTTTGAGGGAGCTCCCCAGTCTGGGGGGGGGGGGGGGGTGACCTTGGGCCTGGGCTCAGGTGCGGACAGGACCCTCTAATGACACACAAAGGTGTCCTGGAAAGGAGGCACTGGAGCAAGGAGAGGACAGCAGGAGAACACTACCAAACATGTCTTCAGGAGGAACAACAGGAACAGCCAAGAAGGCTGGTGAGTGACACACAGCCAGGAGGACTGGGAGGCACGCCTGTGAGAACTGGGTACAAGCAGTCTGGGATGGGTGCAGAGCCAGTAAGGAGGACTGTGGTGGCACAGGCAGTGGAAAGGGGCAGCTGCAGCCAAGAGGGCTGGCAGGGCCTAAAGAGGTGGTACTGGGATCAGTATCCACATGTGGGACAGCTAGCACTAAGAACTACCTATTTTTTGCTACACCATAGTGTCCTGCGGTCCCTGTCTGTAAAGAGCATTTGCTTTGGGCCTGGTTGAGCCAGTGTCAGGCCCCAACTACAGTGCTAGCTGATCCTGGGAGTGATAGTCTGCAATCAAGTGTTTGTGCTGGAAATAAAGAGAAGAGGTTGTATATACCGGAGGTGTATATAGTTAGCCTAGGACTATTTCTTGACTGCTGTATGTCAGGAAATGAATGTGCCAGGCAGTGCAGGGTGGGAGACAGCAGCAGCAGCCCCTACAGGGGTACCGCTACAGTAGCTATAGGTAAGCCTTATTATAGGCTTACCTGTATTATTATTATTTAAGGTACTTATATAGCACCATCAATTTACACAGCGCTTTACATATACATTGTACATTCACATCAGTCAAGGAGCTTACAATCGAATCACCCCCTGATGAAGATACGAAATACACCTTGTATTGAACACGCGTAGGGGAAGGGGACAGGACAGGACGGAACGTTATACATACAACCTGTTGGGACAGATTAGCACGCCACCCCATACCGGCCGCTGTTGCCCGTTCGTCTCTGCTGTTTTAGTGTGGCGCCCTTAAGCGCCTTGTTACTGTGAGTACCCATTGCGGGATTTGTTTATGATTTTAATAAATTTAGTACATACTGCACCATGAAGTCCTTTTTATGTTGATATATTGAGGTACAAACGGGACTGCTGTGAGGAACAGAGGCACCAGTGCAAATCTATCCAGGACCCTGCATATAACATCGAACCCAGAGAGGTTCTAAGGCACATTCAGACCAAGCTTAATTGCAAAGTCGCACGCCCTAAGGTGAGGGGCTATCACCTGGGGGGGAGCACTTGTATGAGCGCACAGCACTTAAGTTTGTGTTCACCATAACACATGAATGGATTGTGGAAGATCTGTGGACTGTTAATTTGATCATTGCACAGCAACACAGCACTGAATTGCATAGAATCACATGGATGCAACACCAAATCGCATGGATGCGTTTTTTTGTATTTTTTAACTTTTTATTGTTTGAACATTGCACTAATACCATATTGCATAGATGCAGCACTGAAATGCATGGATGCAACCATAAATCGGACTGTTAATTTAATCATTGCACAGCAACACAGCACTGAATGGAATAAAATCACATGGATGTAGCACCAAATCGCATGGATGCGTTTTTTTGTATTTTTTAACTTTTTATTGTTCGAATATTGCACTAACACCATATTGCATAGATGCAGTACTGATATGCTTGGATGCAACACTATATTGCATAGATGTTTGTGTTGAATTATCTATTAATGTTTTAAAATTGCACAAGCTTTGTGGAATATTTGCAATACACAGGCTTATTGGAGCACTTTTACCTATTTATTCATTCATTGAGATTTATTGCACATTAACGTATAGTATAGTAATAATAGTTATTAATAGATTTTGTATATGTTAGGCACAATATCACTTTATTAATATTTTAGTGGAAATTTCTTATTTTGATAAGCGCAGCGTGTGTACAATTTGGTTTAAGTATTTCGCATGGTTATGAGACATGCGTAACGTTAGCAGCTGATCATTTGCAAAGATATACTATTTTGGAGACCAGATTTGGTCAATTACCTGGAGGCTCACAGGACTACAAATTAGCTTACAATCTAAGTTCCCTAACTCGCATTCATATAGAAGCCAATTTACCTACCAGCATGTCTTTGGAAAGTGGGATGGGAGGAAGCCCACGCAGGCACAGGGAGAACATGCCAACTCCAGGTAGGTAGTGTCATGGTTGGGATTCGAACCAGCGACCCTTTTTACTGCTAGGCAAGAGTGCTACCCACTTCACCAATGTGCCACCCACAGTACAGTGGGGCAAACAAGTATTTAGTCAGCCACCAATTGTGCAAGTTCTCCCACTTAAAAAGATGAGAGAGACCTGTAATTGTCATCATAGATTGTCTGGATTTGTTTCCACATTTTGTCTCTCAACTATGAGAGACAAAATGTGGAAACAAATCCAGACAATCACATGTTTGAAAGAATTTATTTGCACATTATGGTGGAAAATAAGCATGTGGTCAATATCAAAAGTTCATCTCAATACTTTGTTATATATCCTTTGTTGGCAATGACAGAGGTCAAACGTTTTCTGTAAGTCTTCACAAGGTTGTCACACACTGTTGCTGGTATGTTGGCCCATTCCTCCATGCAGATCTCCTCTAGAACAGTGATGTTTTGGGGCTGTCGCTGGGCAACACGGACTTTCAACTCCCTCCAAAGGTTTTCTATAGGGTTGAGATCTGGAGACTGGCTAGGCCACCCCAGGACCTTGAAATGCTTCTTACGAAGTCACTCCTTCGTTGCCCGGTTGGTGTGTTTGGGATCATTGTCATGCTGAAAGACACAGCCATGTTTCATCTTCAATGCCCTTGCTGATGGGAGGAGGTTTCCACATTTTGTCTCTCATAGTTGAGGTATACCTATGACAACAATTACAGGCCTCTCTCACCTTTTTAAGTGGGAGAACTTGCACAATTGGTGGTTAACTAAATACTTTTTTGCCCCACTGTAAGTACAAGTTTACAGAAAGGGTTTGCTTCCACTTTAAGGTACAAAACCTTCTACCTTTAGAACTACTTTAAATAGAATATATTTATAGAGGTCTGTATGTCACGCCAATAAGAGGGACAACTGAATAGTAAATGGGAACTGAGGGATTAAGGTTCAAAAAGAAAAAGTTCCTCCAAATGTGGGCATTTAAGAGCATTGTCTCTAAAGACGAAAAGAACAGGTATGCTGCAAACGATTTGTTATACTCAATAAAACTTTTACCTGTTAAAAAAAAAAGATGAATAGAATAGGAAATGGCTAGAACTTAACAATTCACCAGATCTCTTGCACCACAGCTGCAAATACTTGCGTGAAATGCAAGTTGAAATGATGTCATGATTGTTAGTATTGTGTGAAAATAACGTCTCCTCTTAGGCAGAGCAGCTTCAAATAACATATTGTTATACATTGAGGAAATAATGAAACCATGTACCACATCCAATTATAGTGATATTTTTGTTACAGTGCAAACTCTGGTTTCTTTTATGTTTTGGATTCTCCAAAAATGAGATCACCTTTGAGTGTTCCTCCTCTTCTAGTTACATTCTCTAGAAATAATAGGTCCAGTCCAGCAGGTAGAACTCAAAGCCCTCATGATGCCCTCAGGAGATGTGTAGCCCTGGGAACTAAAGCTCAGATATTTCACTAATAGATTCCCCAGGAGATATTAGACATTTTTAGTTGTAATCAATGAGTACGGCCTCAGACAGACTGTTTTAATCAGGAGTAGAGCTAGAAATATTGCCACTAAATCATGGAAGACAACTTTTCTGGTTCTGCTTCACTGTTAAGGAGGGGGTATTGGGTACCGAGAAGTATTGTAGGCTGCAGTCTATGAAGTAGTTACCACATTGAAAATGCAACCAATATATAGTAAAGCTCTTTTTATATTTTTTGGGAGAAAGTTAAACAAATAAAATATGTCCAAAAAATGAAATACTATCTTTTTATTTTCAGGTTACGGATTGAAACATCTTCCTTGTACATGCTCACTGGTTTTTCTTTGCCTGAAATTATTTATTCTCCAACCTGATAAGCCACTTTTGGCAGGGTAAATCAATAATGCTGAGCCCCCATTGGCTGGCGGGAGTGAGAGGTGCATGCTAATTTTAAGCACTTGGCTTCCATAAAGATCTCCCAAGGGTACATTAATCCCCTAGCCTTGCTTTCATGCTCGTCGCTCTTGTTCCATATTAAAATGCTGAGGGATTTCTTATAGTTTTCCACATTCAGAATTTAAGAGCGTGAAAGACATACAAATCCTCGGCTATGGAATGTTTTTCCTATACATAATTCTTCTATCCAGAGGCTTTTGTGGAGATGCTTTTTGTTTCTCAGGTTCACGTTTGTTGGCTATTGGCTGCAAGTTCGAAAAGTGCTAAACAGATCATTCTTAAAGACACCACTCTATAAATTACTGTTTTCTACTACAGTATGCCTAGTCTGTGGTTATTGACGTTTTTGGACAGTTATGTTTTGATGACCTTGTGTATGCCAAATGGAACGTGTCGCTCCTCTAATATCTCCCTGAAGATCTCTGGTATATAGGCAATGTAAAAGTAATTTATGGCATAGCTTGTTGGACCTGAACACAAAAAGTGAAGATTTGCTATGTTATCCCAACACTTCTGCTACTTCTTCCCTAACCCTTATGTTGTCTCTCGATAGAGTGTTCATTAACCATTTCAGCCCCGGAAGGATTTACCCGCTTCCTGAGCAGATACGGCACTGCGTCGCTTTAACTGACAATTGCGCGTGCGACGTTGCACCCAAACAAATATGAGGTCCTTTTTTCCCTACAAATAGAGCTTTTTTTTGGTGGTTTTTATTTTTTGCGCTATAAACAAAAAAGAGTGTTAATTTAGAAAAAAAAACAATATTTTTTACATTTAATAAATATCCTCCAAAAATATATAAAAAAACACATTTCTCAGTTTAGGTCGATATGTATTCTTCTACATATTTTTGGTAAAAAAAAATCACAATAAGCATATATTGATTGGTTTGCGCAAAAGTTATAGCGTCTACAAAAAGGAGATAGATTTATGGCATTTTTACTATTAATTCTTTTTTTATTAGTAATGGCGGCGATCTGCGATTTTTATCGTGACTGCGACATTATGGCGGACACATCGGACACTTTTGACACTATTTTGGGACCATTGTCATTTATACAGTGATCAGTGCTATAAAAATGCACTGATTACTGTGTAAAGCACACTGGCAGGGAAGGGGTTAAACACTAGTGGGCGATCAAGGGGTTAAGTGTGTCCTAAGGAGTGATTCTAACTGTGGGGGTGATTGCCTCACTAGAACATGACAGACATCACTGCTCCCGATGACAGGGAGCAGTAGATCTCTGTCATGTTGCTAGACAGAACAGGGAAATGCTTTGTTTACAAGGGCATTGCCCCATTCTGCCACTCCGTGACAAGATCGCGGGCCCCAGGTGGACATCAAGTCCGCGGGATCCGCGGGCACGGTCACGGAGTACGCAGTGGGTGCCTGTACGCCCATTCGCCCAGCCGTGCCATTGTGCCGACGTATATCGTCATGCTCTGGTTGGCATGGGGTTAACCACCTAGTGACTGCCCCACATGCATTTACTGCGGCAGAGCGGCCACTGTGGGCTGGATCACATATCTGATAAGTAATCAGCACTTTCGGATAAGGGACGAGCTCACGCCACCCCAGCTATGCTGTCCTTTGTTACAGCACAAGCCAGTCAGTGGGTCCCGCCCAATGATTGATCGCCCTGCTGTTCGGCTCTGTCATTCACAGAAGAAAGCTCTTTGTAAACAACACAAAGCTCTGTACACTGACAGACAATCTTGCTGTTTCTTTTATTCCCTGCAAAGCAGGGGGAAAAAGCAAGATCTCTGAAGCCTCGTACACACGCTTTGATTTTCGGACGACAGAACGTCCGATTTTTGTGGCATGCTAGTCTCATGTCGAAAGTGAAGAGGTTACTAACAATACGAAAATTTTCATATGGCAGAATACAACATCAGAAGTGACGTAACGTGCAGAATAGTTTTGTATGTATTCTTTTGTTTCTGAGTTTGGGTAGTCTTGCTCTTACGATTTTTTTCGTACGAAAACTGTACTAATGAAACGAAAATCAGACGTTGAGTTCACATGCAACAAAAATGTTATAGTCTGAACTTCCAGCTTTTGTCTGACGAAAAAGTGAAATCGGCTGTCGAAAGCACCGTACTAACGATCCGACAGCTCGTCGTACAAATTTTTCCATCTGATTTTCGTATCGCGTGTACGGACCTTTAGTTAAGGCAGCACACATTACACATTGTTAGGCTCACAGTTACCCCTTTAGATATTAACCCCTTCCCAGCCAGTGTCATTAGTACAGTGACAGTGTATAGTGTTATCGCTGATTACTGTATTAGTGTCACTAGTGATGTCAGTGTCAGTTAGCGTACCCCCATGGAAACAAAGAAGAATGGCGGCACATCCGGAAGTAAAATCAAAAGAATTTATGGAAAGTCCAAAAAAAACAAGCGAACATGACAAACACCAATCCAAAAAAGGTGCTCAGTGGACACGTTTCACACAGGCGTGCTTACTTGTTCATTTGTAGCAAAAGGCCCATGGATGAGACCAATCGGGAGCCCAGAATCACGAAACCTTCACCTGGTCTGGCAATCACTAATTGGCTAAACATGGATCAATTAGCAGCAAATTACATAGCAGTGCACAAGAAAAATCCAACATTGCAGTGTGAAGATAGAAATATGTATACAAATGAAGAAAATACGTTAATACTTAATATGTTATGTGTGATTCATTTGTGAAGAAAAAAATGTGAAAAATATATGTATAGTAAATGATGTTATGCAAGCATTAAATATAATGTATGGCGCATCCATATGAAGAGGATGAAAAGAGTGTTAAAGAAAATAAAAATAAAATGTGTATAGACTAAGTTAAATGTGAATATAATGAGACAATTGAAATGACTAAACAATGAGTTGAAATGAATGAACAATGAATAACAAAAATATCAATATACAGATATTTAAATGCTAAGGGGCAAAAAAAGCACCTAATTTAATCAAAAGAAAGACAAAAGGCTACGAAAATGACCAGTTTCAAGGGACATATGTAAATATAAATTGTATATATATTGAAAAAAAGCCAAACCAGAAAATAGCAATCTAAATATAAATATAGGTAGAAAATAAATGCAACATTAGGCGTATATATGGTTTTAAATCAATTTCCAAGAAAAGGGAAAAAAGGAAAACCCCTATCAAGGACGTAGCCTGTCGTAGCAAAAAATGCACACACATCGATTGAAAAAAATCGCACATTAAACGCATATGGAAGCAAATGATGGAGAACCATATATAAAAATATACATGTTTCCTTAGACTAATGGATGCCAGTAACCTAAACTATGTGGGACACATATGAACCAAAACCAAAGCAAATTTCCAAAAATGCATCACAAAAAAAAAAGGTCCAACCAAAAGATTTTAAATCATGTAAATCATGTAAAGTGCAATATGTGGGACGTATCACTTGAAGGTTATGTGACCGCTTTCGTGAACATCTAAACGATATCAGAGTGGGCAAATCCACTAATATCGCTAGACACTTCAATGGTCATCATCATGGAGACAGTTCTCCAGTACATGAACAAATTGTGGAGAAAGTTAAACTTCCAATTAGGGGTGGCGATTTATTTAGATTGCTATTCAAAAGGGAAGTTTATTGGATTTTCCATTTATGTAATCGCATTCCTTCAGGTCTCAATTTTAAGTGGGATGTTTCCCACTATTTTGATTGAGGTTCATCATTAATAACAAGATATACAAAATCTTTTGGTTGGATCTGTTTTTTTGTGATGCATTTTTGCAAATTTGCTTTGGTTTTGGTTCAGGTTTGTCCCACATATTTTAGGTTACCGGCATCCATTAGTCTAAGGAAACATGTATATTTTTATATACAGTGGGGATGGAAAGTATTCAGACCCCCTTACATTTTTCATTCTTTGTTATATTGCAGCCATTTGCTAAAATCATTTAAGTTATTTTTTTTCCCTCATTAATGTACATACAGCTTCCCATATTGACAGAAAAACACAGAATTGTTGACATTTTTGCAGATTTATTAAAAAAGAAAAACTGAAATATCACATGGTCTTAAGTATTCAGACCCTTTGCTGTGACACTCATATATTTAACTCAGGTGCTGTCCATTTCTTCTGATCATCCTTGAGATGGTTCTACACCTTCATTTGAGTCCAGCTGTGTTTGATTATACTGATTGGACTTGATTAGGAAAGCCACACACCTGTCTATATAAGACCTTACAGCTCACAGTGCATGTCAGAGCAAATGAAGAGCTCAGAGACAGAATTGTGGCAAGGCACAGATGTGGCCAAGGTTACAAAAACATTTCTGCTGCACTTAAGGTTCCTAAGAGCACAGTGGCCTCCATAATCCTTAAATGGAAGATGTTTGGAGTTTGCTAAAAAAACACCTGAAGGACTCCAAGATGGTGAGAAATAAGATTCTCTGGTCTGATGAGACCAAGATAGAATTTTTTGGCCTTAATTCTAAGCGGTATGTGTGGAGAAAACCAGGCACTGCTCATCACCTGTCCAATACAGTCCCAACAGTGAAGCATGGTGGTGGCAGCATTATGCTGTGGGGGTGTTTTTCAGCTACAGGGACAGGTTGCAATCGAGGGAAAGATGAATGCAGCCACGTACAGGGATATCCTGGATGAAAACCTTCTCCAGAGTGCTCAGGACCTCAGACTGGGCCGAAGGTTTACCTTCCAACAAGACAATGACCCTAAGCACACAGCTAAAATAACGAAGGAGTGGCTTCACAACAACTCTGTGACTGTTCTTGAATAGCCCAGCCAGAGCCCTGACTTAAACCCAATTGAGCATCTCTGGAGAGACTTAAAAAATGGCTGTCCACCAACGTTTACCATCCAACCTGACAGAACTGGAGAGGATCTGCAAGGAGGAATGGCAGAGGATCCCCAAATCCAGGTGTGAAAAACTTGTTGCATCTTTCCCAAAAAGACTCATGGCTGTATTAGATCAAAAGGGAGCTTCTACTGAATACTGAGCAAAGGATCTGAATACTTAGAACCATGTGATATTTCAGTTTTTCTTTTTTAATAAATCTGCAAAAATGTCAACAATTCTGTGTTTTTCTGTCAATATGGGGTGCTGTGTGTACATTAATGAGGAAAAAAAATGAACTTAAATGATTTTAGTAAATGGCTGCAATATAACAAAGAGTGAAAAATTTAAGGGGGTCTGAATACTTTCCGTCCCCACTGTATGGTTCCCCCTCATTTGCTTGGATGACGGTAACCCAAAATATGTGTGCTTTGGAAGTGCTGCCCATTCATTCCAATAGGCAGGGGCGGTCTGGGGGTGGTGTATACACCGCTCTTAAACCACCCCAAAGATGCTGCTTGCAGGACTTTTTCTAATGTTCTGCAAGCGCACCGCCCCAGTGTGAAAGCACTCAGGATTTTTCACACTGGGATGGCAGGGGAGGCAGTTTTCAGGCGCTTTACGGGCGCTTTTTCTAGCACTAAAACGCCTGAAAACTGCCCCAGTGTGAAAGGGGTCTTAAAACGGTGTAATATGTAACATGTTCCCAAAGGTGAATTTATCCTTTAATCTGGAGTAATAATGCCCATGCAAATTGAGTCAGAAATGAGCTCCACTTGCTTGTCTGCTAACATAATTTGTATTTCATTTTCAATCACACATTTTAACCATGTACAGTATGTCTGTTTATTATGCTCATATTATATACATGAATTTGACATTATTATATTTGAAAATACTTGTTTACCCTATTTTGTAAGGAAAATGGGGTCAGGGCACTTTCAAAGCTGCAGATGCCCATTATCTGCATCATCATTGTTTTGGTAAAGGTGAACTAACCTTTTAAGGGGTCCATTTTTATGTCAATCAGATGTCATTCTTTTGCACAGCCATCACAAATCTTCGCCATAATTTGCCTAATGCGTTTTTTCCCTCTAGGATTGTCAGCTCCATCTAGTGGCCATAATGCAGTATTTTCCTAAAATACCTAAATCAGGAAAATACTGCATTAATGCCACCAGAAAGCGCTGAGGATCCTAGCAAATAAATGTAGTAGGCAAATTATGGTGAAGATTTGGGACAGCTGTGCGAATGACTGACACATTCACAAAACATTTTTTTATAGAAGAATTTTTTTTTTTATAGTACAAATTTCTTAAGAAACCCAAAGTGAACCGTGGGCTTTGTCCAGCATGAGCAAAGCACACATTTTCCTTTAAGATGACTCTGCTTGTGGGGGAAAGTGGGGGGGGGGGTAGGTTAGGCCTGCCATAGACCATTCAAATCTCAGCCGGTTCAGCAGGAACCGATCGAGATTTGAATTGTGTGTAGGCACTAGGCAGGCTGAATGTACAAAGTAGATCGATCAATTTGGGTACGACCAGCCTGCCGGATTTACTTGTGATTATTGTTCGTGAATCATGGCTGTTATAGCTGCTAGTAATAATCACTGTCTTCTCCCGGTGGGGACGGCTTCCCCCGCCTCCCTGCAGGGAGGAGACGATTGCTCGGAATTAGGGATTCCCATGTCAGCACTGTTGGTGTTGACGGGAGAATCGTGCAAATTTCTTTTGTTGCAGGAAAGACATTCACACCGTCTATGGTTTGCCTTAGGGCACTACACTATGAAGCTTTGCAAGGAAAACTACTAGTACTGATCTCTGGATTCTGAAAGACAATGTATAGAAGTTTGTCCGTAGTTGTGCTTCATAATATATTTACTCCTGGTATTTGTGATAGAAGCATTTGTCACTTTTGGAAAAAGGCTTCTGTTATGGCCTTTAATATGTAGATTACATTTATACATTGCTTTGCTGCAAGAAAGAAAAGGCCACATCTGCAGCTGATTAATATGTTATTGGATTTTGTCTTCTCATAAACGTCAACATGTTTTTTATTAAATGTGTACTGGAGATTTGCAGAATCCGCCCCTGAGACTGCCGGCTCCGGTGATTTCATAGCGCCGAGCCTGCTCATGTTCACATAAAACTCAGAGGAAGTTCAACTGAGCAAAAGAACCTGGATGGATATTTTCCCTTGAATTTCCTCTATTGTTAGAGAACTCAAATCTAACGTCTGTGGCGGCTACATGGTTGGCACCGTGGTCTTGCTCTGCCAAAGTTTTGGGTTCTCTTTTCAACAGTGTTTACCATAGAGAACATTCATACTAACTCTCTATTTCTTCAAAAATAAATAACAGGTTACAGTGGTTGTAAACCCTTCCATACACCCAATGATGTGACTGGCCTCAGGTGATACAGAGATGAAACAGATCCGCCTACCAGTGGCGGCTGGTGGTAATTCTGTTTTGGGGGGGGGGGCGGCAAACAGTTCTTATTTCATGTCTGAGGTTTTCAACCACTTTAAGGCTATATTCACACCTATGCGGTTGTTGCTCCCCACGTTTGCAGGGGTACAGCAACCCATTCACTTGAAAAACACAGAAAATGTAAGAAAAAGGTCCTCACACCTTTTTTAAAAGTGCACCTGCACACGCACTACACGTTTAGATGCATAGGGTGCCAATATGAATGAATGGCAGCCCTGCACGTCTATATAAGAGCAGAGCATTTTGGCTGTGGGTGGTTGCGGGTGCGGGAACACGTGCAATGGCACCGCAACCACCCACACAGATGTGAACCAAGCCTAAAGCCCTGCTGCTCAACCCGTGGCCCAAGGGCTGTATGCCGCTCTTTAAAACTTTTTGTGCAGCCTTCGGTGCCCCTGCAGACACTAACGTGTTTCGCTGTTGCCCTGTTATAGTAGTGTTTTCTAGCAGCCTGTAATATGTCTCCAGTCTATGACTACAAAAGTATTTGTAGCTGCTGACTTTTAATTTTTCTTCAAAAGACTGTTTAAGTGACATGGGCAAGAAAAATCTCCCCAACAGGGACACAAGCTGCAAAAAAAAAAAACATACCTTAAGAGCCCAATCACACGCAAGCATTCTGTTGTGGTGCATTAATGCACACATGTTTACCTGCAATATACCATTGACAGGTGTTAAATTAAGGCTGCACAATGATTATGAATGGGCTTCCAAGACACCACAACAGATAAAAAAAATACACGTGACCCTTTTTTCAAAAAAAGAAGCACACCAAAATGCACAGTATATTCATTGTGGTGTGATGTACAATGCTTAAGGGTGCCATTCACCACCCCACATATAGAAGGTGCGTTATGGTAACATATATTAATTCAAGTGTTTTAGTACAGTGCCAACAATCAGAATACAATACCTGGCAGTAGGAAATTCATCCATCCACAAGTGTAAGGGTAGTGTGGTGGGGTGGTCATCACATCCTCCATGTTTCCCTCCTTGCTGGGCGCAAAACAAGGGACACATGAGATGCCTTCCCCGGGGCTGGGTCTTCTGGGCTACTCTAGGCACCTGTAACAGGATCACTTTACTACACATGGGGTGCCTTTACTACTGCTCCGTTTCCATTAATGCCCTCGGACAAGGCTGAAGCCACCGTGGGGGAATTCTCGACCGTAAGGTGGGCCTTTACTTTTGGAGATGAACGTACACCGTGTACACTTGCACCATAACTATTCTCCATCAGTGCCCTCGGACTAGGCTGAGGCAGTCATGAGGGAATTCTCGACCCTAAAGTGGGCCTCTACTTTTGGAGATGAACGTACACCATGTGCACTTACACTGTTCTCCAGTTAACTCTTGGGTCCCTGTGAAAATGTACACCTTCTCTGTAACCTGCATTTAGGGTGGACATGCTGAGCCATGTCCACACCCACCTGTCCAGTGTATCACCGCTATCTCCCAGTAATGGTATAGGGACCCTTCACGAACCTGGTGCGGACTTCATTACTTGCATTACCCCCCTTGAGTAACTTAGGAGCAGATGGGAACAAGGTTTCAAAGCTTTACTTGGAAAAGTGCAAAATGAACATCTCCAGTACAAAGAACAGTATTTCTCTTACATCCCTAATCTTAACTGAGGTTATGTGCTTGCATACCTGCAAAGGCAGAGTCCATGTATGATGAACGGAATCCATAAGTGGTATTTCCCAGTGCTGGAACCTTCGGGGACGAACTTCAGGTCTTGATGACCTACTACATCATGGCAGTAGCAAGCAACATTCCTTTGCTCTTCCCATGTGCAGCTCCCCAATCTTCTTCCTTATGGGGTTCTCTTACAAACACTGGGCCTCTCTGCTTGGGGGCTCGCTTTCTTCTGCACCCCCTGGCTCTGGACCACTGTCCCTCTTTTATATCACAGGACTGGTGGGTCGAACCCGCCAAAACCAAACAACCAGCAAAGGCATTAACCCTTACCTTCCCTTTCTGGGGCAGCACCTAACTAGCATACTTTAAACCCGCTTACACACTGTTTGTCATGGATAGGGAAATCTATGGATTTTCCCTTTTTCTGCCCAAATCTTTGTGTGACTGGCCACCTTTAGTTACCACCTTCAATTTACAGCAGCTACAATTTCAATTCAGGTTTCAACTGAAGTGGCTGAGGTAGCTGCTGAAAGAAAAGTGGGTGATGGAACCTATGTGTAGACCCTTCAACCTGCAGCATAATTTGGAGAAGAATTGAGAAGACTTTACATAGAATTCACAGTTCAGCAAGAGCCCAGCTATGTTTCATGAATAAGGGTCAAGGGGTCATATTGGAAATAAATGCCTGCTTACAAAAAGTAGTCTCAAAACAATGAGGCTTTACAGTATGGAGACACTTGCTTCACAGAGTGGCCACAGTTTGCTTTAAAGTGTAATTTTTGGCTGGAGCTCCTCTTTAATTTGGAGGGGTACATTTAATATTTCAGGAAACATGACTGGATAAGGAACTTTGACTTTAAAACAGCAAGCAGAAAGTTTTCCTTTCTTTGCTTCTTATTTTCTTCTGTGCTGGCAGTCTGTTCTGAACGGCAGCCAAAGGAAACAGTATTGTGTCCTGTGATGTCTGAGCTCTTTACACCATGTGACTGGGGACTTATTGACACAACTGCAACAACAGAATTTCATTTTCTAGCGGAAGGGTTTATTCGCTGAAGAGCGCCATTCATAAACATTTGGACTATTGGGTCCAGTAACAATACAGATCCGTGATTGTGAAGATTTCAAAGTATCACATTCATGAAATGCTAATGGAAAACATTCTCTTTTCTTCCCTTCAGTTCTATTCTTACTTTTACACATTTCCAGGAGAGGGGAAGAGATAGGTTAGAGGAAGGCGGCTTTTATATCCAAAGAAAAGCTGAATTCATTAAAAGACAAATCTGTGGCGATGTAAAAAATTTATATTTGGCCCATGTGTATTCACTGAGCAGTTTTGAATGTTAGTTTTAAACTCTACGATACGGTATGTATTGGGAGCTGAAGACTACTTGGAGCTATATAGACCTACAGGGTGCAATATGGTCCTTCTCATAGTTTACCGGGTGTTTATGCATGTACTGTACAAGTTTATTTTAAAGAAAACCTGTACTGAGAATACACACTCACCAGCCATTTTATTAGGTACACGTGTTCAATTGTTTGGTAACACAAACTGCTAATCCACCAATCACATGGCAGCAACTCAACGCATTTAGGCATCTAAACGTGGTGAAGACTGTAATGATATCACGTACTGGACACACGAAAAGCTGTAGCTAGTGGCCATGTTGTTGGGGAACCTTATGGCAGCCATGACAGTCTTGGCTAACAGTTAAACACTGCAGTAGAAATCTGAACCCCCTCCCTCCTCCCTTATTTTCAGGAATTCATAGGCTTAACCCTTTCATGACTAAGCCTATTTTTGAAATTTGGTGTTTACAAGTTAAAATCCGTATTTTTTGCTAGAAAATTACTTAGAACCCCCAAACATTATATATATTTTTTTAGCAGAGAATCTAGAGAATAAAATGACGATTGTTGCAATATTTTTTATCACACGGTATTTGTGCAGCGGTGTTTTAAACGCAAATTTTTGGAAAAGTGACACTTTCATGAATTTTAAAAAATCCAAACAGTAAAGTTACCCCAATTTTTTTGTATAATGTGAAAGATGATGTTACGCCGAGTAAATAGATACCAAACATGTCACCCTTTATAATTGCACGCACTCGTGGAATGGCGACGAACTACGGTACCTTTGAATTTCCATAGGCGACGCTTTAAAAAATGTTTACGGTTACCAGGTTTGAGCTACAGAGGAGGTCTAGGGCTAGAATTATTGCTCTCGCTCTGACAATCGCGGCGATACCTCACATGTGTGGTTTGAACACCATTTACATATGCGGGCGATACTTCCGTATGCGTTTTCTTCGCTGCGCGAGCTCGCGGGGACAGGGGCACTTTAAAAAAAATTTTTTTTTTTTTTTTTATTTATTTTATTTATTTTTGTACTTTATAAATTGTGTTTAAAATTTTTTTTTTTTTTTTTTACTTTTATTGCTGTCACAAGCAATGTAAACATCCCTTGTGACAGTAATATGTGGTGACAGGTACTCTTTATGGAGGGATGGGGGGTCTAAAAGACCCCCCATCCCTCCTTTACACTTCAAAGTATTCAGATCGCCGAAAACGGTGATTCTGAATACTGTGTACTTTTTTAAATTCGGCGCCATTGGCAGCCGAGTAAACGGGAAGTGACGTCATGACGTCGCTTCCGCATTTACAAGAAGAAGGCTGGAACGAAGCCGCTCGCAGCTTCGTTCCAGTCCGCCCCCAGCCGCCGAAGGCAGCGGAACGGACACCGGGCCTCCCGATCGCACGGGAGGCCCGGTAACAGCGGTGGGAGGCGGCAGGAGGGGGGGGATGTCCCCTCCCGCTCCTCCGGTATAACAACCGATCGGCTTTTAGCCGCATCGGTTGTTATACTCGGGTAGCCAATCGCCCGCTGAAAACAACGGTACCGGGATGATGCCTGCATCTGCGGGCATCATCCCGGTATAACCCCGGAAAGCCGAGTACGCATATATGCGTTCGGTCGGCGGGAAGGGGTTAACTTGGAACACTTCAAAAGAGTTGTTATCTCAACATAGGGAACCAGGATTAGGCCTGTGAAAACAACTGATGTCGGCCTGGCAGGATGTCCAAGCCTATCGTACAACTGTCACCCTCTCAATTCAAAGAACCAACAGATACTGGTCGTAAATACCCCAATCCACATAAAGCTCAAACCGTTTAGTATAATTCTGAAATTTCAGCATGTTTCATAACTTCCAAATTAATAATAGCACAGCCATAATTTGGACAATTCCTCAGAAAATTTGTAACATTTCAAGTCCAGACACCCCTATGTCAGATCACATGGGAAACCACTGGTACCCCTTATTCCTCCTAGGTAAACTAGACATTGGAGACCTGGCATGTTTATATTTGTTTTGAAGCAAATGTCATGCTCAACAATAATATGGATATTAGCAGTCTGTAAACAGTAGAGATGCAAAGATATGAATATGTATCACAAAGTGTACCTGGGACATGGTCATGAATGTAGAGACCTCCCAGCAACCAACCCCTAAACAAGATGACCAGACGATTGGTCTCTGGTCGCTGTCAACACCCCTTTGATATGTCAGAAAAGAGGAAATGCCAAGGCAATGGTCAGTTCTTCTTTTACCATCCAAGCAGGAACATCTGCCAAGTTTGAGAACCGATTACCCAGCTCACGGATCGAACTCTGATCAACCCTCGGACATTATTTGCAAGTATTCTTCCTCCTCAGTTCTACCTTATTCTTTGTGGCTGTATATTGTCTTTATCTCTTTGAAACATCTTTTCTGAAAATATTTTATTTGGACCAATTTTGGCCTTTTCATTATTAAACCCTTATGTGGAAAAGTGTTAACCTTGTCTCTAAAGCTCTTAATGCAAGCTATAAACGAATCTGCCTCTCGAAGAGCGCTACTGTTTTAGAGTAAGGCCTCCAAGCAGACCTGTCTTAGGTGGCAGTGTGTGTTACAGACGCTTATTCTAAAATCATACTTGGTATTTCTAAAATTACGATTCTCCCCCTGCTCGGTCTTTTAAAGAGGGGGTGGTGGCAGTTAAAGGGTTAATTGTGTAATTAGCCCAGTGACGATCGCTCTCAGGCTGCTGGCACCTAGATTGTGGTCCAGTAAGCTGGAAAATCTTTGTACTGGGCACAGCTGAGAGTGGCATTGTTACATAAGGGACAGCGTGGTGTGAGGTTGGCCGGTCCTTCATCACGAGTTAGTGAGGGGGGCAGGGATCTGACACCCGCGTTGGTCACAAAGACGACTTGCTGAAGTTCAAACTGAGCATCACAATGGGAAAGAAAGGGGATTTAAGTGACTTTGAACAAGGCATGGTTGTTGATGCCAGGCAGGCTGGTCTGAGTATTTCAAAAACTGCTGATCTGCTGGGAATTTCACACACAACCATCTCTAGGGTTTACAGAAAATGGTCCGAAAAGAGAGAAAATATCCAGTGAGCGGCAGTTGTGTGGACAATGTCAGAGGTCAGAGGAGAATGGGAGGACTGTTTTGAGAGAATAGAAATTTTGAGAGAATAGAAAGACAACAGTAACTCAAATAACTACTCATCTCTGAATGCACAACACATTGAACCTTGAAGCAGATGGGCTACAGCAGCATAAGACCACACTGGGTGCCACTCCTCTCAGCTAAGAACAGGAAACTGAGGCTACAATTCGCACAGGCTCACCAAAATTGCACAACAGAAGATTGGAAAAACAATCTGCCTCTGAGGAAGAGGGAATCCTTGAAACACGTTAGCCTATGTTTCTGCAGGATAGTCCTATGTGATGTGGATACTCCTACATGGACTTAAGCAGATTAATTTTATGTTATGCTACTTATGATACGTATGATGCTTAACTTTGTTTTGCCTATTGACATGTATTGAGGATAATGCGCTAGGCCTACATGCCCTCTGTTTTCGTCTATGTTTTTGTCTATGTTTTCATTGGAAAAACGTTGTCTGGTCTGATAAGTCTCGATTTCAGCTGCAACATTCAGATGGTAGGGTCAGAATTTGGTGTATACAACATGAAAGCATAGATCCATCCTGCCTTGTATCACCAGTTCAGGCTGATGGTGGTGGTGTAATGGTGTGCGGGATATTTTGTTGGCACACTTTGGGCCCCTTAGTACCAAATGGGCATCGTTTAAACGCCACAGACTACCTGAGTATTGTTACTGACCATGTCCATCCCTTTATGACTACAGTGCACTTATCTTCTGATAGCTCCTTCCAGCAGGATAATGCACAATGTCACAAAGCTCAAATCATCTCACCAATGGTTTCTGAACATGACAATGAGGTCACTGTACTCCAATGGCCTCCACACTCACCAGATCTCAATCCACTAGAACGCTTTTGGGACGTAATGGAACGGGAGATTCACATCATGGATGTGCAGCCGACGAATCTGCAGCAAATGCATAATGCTATCATGTCAATATGGACCAAAATCTCTCAGGAATGTTTCCAACACCTTGTTGAATCTATGCCATGAAGAATTAAGGCAGTTCTGAAGGCAAAAGGGGGTCCAACCTGGTACTAGCAAGGTGTACCCAATCAAGTGGCTGGTGAGTGTATATAGTAGCCATTCTCAATGAGGGTTCAGTGATTCCTCCAGACATTGATAGGGATTCCTTAAGCTGTGGTTTATTGAACTTCCTTTTGCATGATCTTTTTAGCTGTCTAGGTTATATTTAACTGTTTAGATGGCATTCTAACCCCTTTGTAATGGGAATTATTCCCACTGACCACCAATGTAAGGTGCTGTTTTTTCCCTGAACCCAAATTAATTTGTTTTAGAAATGATAAAGATCTGAAAATGATCGTGTAGCACCCCCCTGACCCCCGGAAGTGTGGTGGTATCCCAGGAAACAGGATGGGATAACATTTCACCTCAGATCATTAGTATAATGGCACATGTAAACAGATGGGTCACTTTTACTCACGGTCCATAGGAGAGAGGGTTAGGGTTGCAGATGCTCGGGTTAAAGCAGAACTCTATCACTTCACTTGGCACAACACAGGAAAAGAGCATTTAAATCGAGACCGACGCTCCTGTGTTAGAACCCTTCAGCACTCATCACCAGTAGCAACAGCATCCTTTTTCTCCAGGAGAGACACCCAGTTCCCACACATGAGGTTACAGCATAAAAGCCCTGCAGACACCTTCTGTAGGTTCTGGGTCTCCATCCTGTTTCTAATCTTCTGCAGGAGAGTCAACCAACCTCCATGGGACCGCATCCTGCCTCCAATGAAGATCAGCAGCACCAGGCCTCACCACATCTGGACCCCTTCAGGCATGACAGGCCTAAAGAAGCAGCGCCATTGCACGCACCCTCCCCAGGCCAGAGCCTGGGGGGAAGAGAGCTTGTTAACTTATTAGCATTGGCTGACTGCAGTCACGCAGAACTAAATTTAGACACTCCTGATTAAGGCAAGGTGGCTACAATTTTAAGGGCTCTTTGAGAAAGGCTGATATAGAGGATGTAGTTCTAAACTCTGCTTCTGAAAATGTTAGTTGATTGGACTTCATCCATTGGATTCAGTATTTTTTAGTTACTAAACCAGAACACATATGTAGATCAAAAATTGTTAATTTCTTGTATGCTCAGAGTGGGCCTTAACGTTTTACTAAACCCTGGACCCTGCATTTACTATATCTGGTCACAGAACATGGAAGTGCAATTATGTTAGTAAATATAAACTGCTAAATACCTTTTCTTATTAGCAGTAGATAACAGTCTTGTGACTTCTATGAGTTTCTGGTTAAAGCTTTTAAGAGGACTTTTCTTTCTTTCTCACCCTCTGCCTGGACAGTGCTGAACATATGCACTCTCCCAAGAAAACAAAACTCTCTAGCAATACACACTAAACTGAGCATGTGCAGCTTGTCCTGAAGGCTCTGTTCTATCAGCAGATAGATTGGGGACAGAGGATCAGAGAAGACATGATCAAACAACCTTTTGACACAATGTGGAGGAGTAACCTCTTAGGTTCCACAGTGAGTATAACAAGCATGCTTTACTGCATATACAGACTGTTTTTACTGTTGTGGGTTTAAAAACACTTTAAGAGCAATCTCAACAAAGGGATTTTGCTATGAAGTTTATTATGCTAAAGATTATCATGGGTGCACCAAGAGGAACACAGACACTCTGGTCAGTAAGGGTTTGACTTCTCTGATTTTGCAGATTAATGACATACAATATCCAATATAGGGCACATACTGGTTCCTGAAATGTTTTTGTCATATACTGTAGAATACATGGCTTGGGCTTTATAGTTGCAATAGTTAGGCCTCCAGTGACAGAGTGTGGTTAGGACATTCTGGCTCCTCAGAACACTTTCTTTAGCTTAATAAATGTAAGAAGAGACACCAAGCCATGCCATGATCTTAGGCACCTAAATGTGAAAAAGCAAACAGGTTTTCTTAAAGGATGATTCCACTTTTAGTGAAGCTGTCCTTTAAATGTTCCCCTACTCCCAGGCACCTAACTACCAAAATACTTCCCTTCAGTACCTCTTTCAAAGTTATTCACTGTGTGGCCATGCCTATCATCATGCAGCATGTGCAGTAAAGAAATCTTGCTTGTGTCCAGATCCCACACCACTCAAACTATTCATTACTATGGTTGGAGCCCTCAGGATGACTGAAGTCCTTCAGAAGTATGAACCAACCATAGGAATAAGTTGTCTGACTCCAAGTGATGTACATGAATAGTAGAAGGATATTCTCAAGACTTTTTTCTGCAAGAGTAGGGTTGCCCTATGAACAATAATTGGGGCGGCAGGACTTAAGGTATGTATTTTGATAAGTGACCCCACCAAGGAGGGTGTGGAAAACATTTAAAGGACAATGTTACTAAGAGTGAACAATCTCTGTGTGTGTGGTAGCATTTTTTTTTTGTCGTATAGGATGAATTATTATCACTCTCTAGGGAATTTCTACACATGTTAGGGGTGTTTACAAAATCTGGCCTAATTCTTCTCTTATAGTATAGCCAATGTTGCTCTGTTCTGTGACTGGGACTGCAAATCTTCCTCCAGTCTGGAAAATGGGTGCAGATTGCTTGGTGGTAGAGGTCATTCTGTGTACTGGAAACACCAAGGCCTGCAACATGATTGTTCAATAATTTCCTACTGCTAGAGGAAACTCTGGACTTGTGTTCCTTCAGGAATTCCCTATATCGATGAAAGCTTAAGGGGCTCTTGTAGAGAAGGACTTGCACATAGCATCAGATGTATCAACCAGAGATGAGCAAAACTGTTCCTGATGAAATGCGTGCCATGAGTGCCTAATCTGCTAATCAGGATGATATTATGTTCTACGGTTGGGAAGTTCTCAGTGAGATGTACATGCATGTTCCCCATATCTTCAGTGGTGCTATCAATGAATCTCTGCTGTTGGAAGTGAGTGCCAAATGAGGGATCTAAGTCTAGCCAGAAGCAAAGTATCTAACAGCTGTTCAGAAGTCGCCACATTGAGAGAGGATACTCCTTTAAGGACTAGTACTCAGGGTAAAGGGTCAGGATGGAGTGGACTACCAGACAAGGAATAAGAGGCCTTTGGTGTTGAGCAGTGAGACCAGGATTGGAAAAAGAGCTGCAAGACGTAGACAGGAGAACTGGCTAATTTTTCAACATGGAATCTCCTAGTGGTGTTTCTGACAAAGTATCAGGATATAAAATAATATATATTGTGCCACAAACATCACAAACTGGTAATAAAAGGACAATTGTATTTACTTGTACAATATAAAAGCATTTTAAAATTATCAACTTTCTTAAAAATCAACCATCAAGACTATACAGTATCTCACAAAAGTAAGTACACCCCTCACATTTTTGTAAATATTTTATTATATCTTTTCATGTGACAACACTGAAGAAATGATACTTTGCTACAATGTAAAGTAGTGAGTGTACAGCTTGTATAACAGTGTAAATTTGCTGTCCCCTCAAAATAACTCAACACACAGCCATTAATATCTAAACCACTGGCAACAAAAGTGAGTACCCCCCTAAGTGAAAATGTCCCAATTAGGCCCAAAATGTCAATATTTTGTGTGGCCACCATTATTTTCCAGCACTGCCTTAACCCTCTTGGGCATGGAGTTCACCAGAGCTTCACAGGTTGCCACTGGAGTCCTCTTCTACTCCTCCATGACAACATCACGGAGCTGGTGGATGTTAGAGATCGTGCGCTCCTTCACATTCCATTTATGGATGCCCCACAGATGCTCAATAGGGTTTAGGTCTGGAGACATGCTTGGTCAGTCCATCACATTTACCCTCAGCTTCTTTAGCAAGGTAGTGGTTGTCTTGGAGGTGTGTTTGGGGTCGTTATGTTGGAATACTGCCCTGTGACCTAGTCTCCGAAGGGGGGGGGGTCATGCTCTGCTTCAGTATGTCACAGTACATGTTCCCATTCATTTTTCCCTCAATGAACTGTAGCTCACCAGTGCTAGCAGAACTCATGCAGCCCCTGACCATGACACTCCCACCACCATGCTTGACTGTAGGCAAGACACATCTGTCTTTGTACCAGGGCTGTCTTAATAGTATCATGTGCCCCTGGGCAAAGTAATGCTCTGGGGCCCCTACAATGGAGACAGTGCAGGTAAACAGACATCAAGTAGGTAGGAGCTTCCCCTTTTGGGTGGAGCTCCGCATTAACTACATGAACAATCATTATGTACAGCAAAGAAACACTGGGAAAATACTACATACATAAAGTAGCAAAGCTGTCCTGTGCATACAATATATCTGCTAGATTGATGCCTCCCCATCACTATGGCCCCTCTACACCCTAGATATCCCTCCAGCACTCTGACCCCTCTACACCCCAAATATCCCCCCAGCACTCTGACCCCTCTACACCCCAGATATCCCCCCAGCACTCTGACCCCTCTACACCCCAGATATCCCTCCAGCACTCTGACTCCTCTACAGCCCAGATTTCCCACCAGTACTCCGACCCCTCTATACCCCAGATATCCCCCAGCACTCTGACCCCTCTACACCCCAGATATCCCCCCAGCACTCTGACCCCTCTACACCCCAGATATCCTCCCAGCACTCTGACCCCTCTACATTCCAGATATCCCCCCACCCTCTACACCCTAGATATTCCCCCCAGCACTGTAACCATATACCTTAAGATACCCCTTGTATTGTGACCCCACTACATCCCCTGATACCCCCTACACTGTGGCCTCTCTACATCAATGATACCTCTAGCACTATAGCCACCCAAGCTACCTGAAGCATTGCTACCCCCTATAAAACCCAGATCCCCCTCAGCTTTGTTTTCCCCCATACACCCTTGATATCCCCCAGCACCATTATTCCATCCATGTAGTACCCCCTTTCCAATGGAGATACAGTGCATGTAAACTTTTGGCTCTGTGCCCACCTCCAGCACTGCACTTACCTATACCAATCAACCAGACACAAGGAGGGGCAGAGGAGGGAGCATCCCTCCGGGCATTCCAAGCCTTTCGGTGCAAACAGTGCTGGACAGCTGGGCCCACCATGACACCATCTACAATGCTGCTTCCACAGGGGGGCACTCAGTGCTGCCGACTCAGCAGCTCCCACTCCAGCTCCTACCCCGCAGCCTTCGAGTCCTGAGCATTCAAGCTGCATGGGGCGGAGTCAGAGCATCACTGGCGCTCCGGCCCTGCCCCTCCCTGCTGGCTGTGAAATTATAGGTATCGTTCTCCACAGCATGGTGCATCGCTGCCAGCCTGCCTCCCCTGTGTATCCATCACTCTCAGTGCCATCATGGGGCCCCCAATTTCGGAGCAGCATGGACTCAAGGACCAGCTGCTTTGGGGAAAGTACAGGGGCCCCTAATGCAGCTGGGGCCCCTGAGCAGTGCTCAGGTGTGCCCTTTCATTAAGACAGCCCTGCTTTGTACTCCTCACCTGGTGGCCACCACACACGCTTGACACCATCTTAACCAAATAAGTTTATCTTGATGTCATCAGACCACAGGACATGGTTCCAGTAATCCATGTCCTTAGTCTGCTTGTCTTCAGCAAACTGCGGGCTTTCTTGTGAATCTTCTTTAGAAGAGGCTTCCTTCTGGAACGACAGCCATGCAGAGCAATTTAATGCAGTGTGCGGCGTATGGTCTGAGCACTGACAGGCTGACCCCCCCAACCCTTCAACCTCTGCAGCAATGCTGGAAGCACTCATATGTCTATTTTCCAAAGACAACCTCTGGATATGATGTTGAGCATATGCACTCAACTTCTTTGGTCAACCATGGTGAGGCCTGTTCTGAGTGGAACCTGTTAAACTGCTGTATGGTCTTGGCCACCGTGCTGCAGCTCAGTTTCAGGGTCTTGGCAATTTTCTTATAGGCTAGACCATCTTTATGTAGAGCAACAATTCCTTTTTTTCAGATCCTCAGAGAGTTCTTTGCCATGAGGTGCATGTTGAACTTCCAGTGACCAGTATGAGAGAGTGAGAGCGATAACACCAAATTTAACACACCTGCTCCCCATTAACACCTGAGATATTGTAACACTAACGAGTCACATGACACCGGGGAGGAAAAAATGGAAAAATTGGGCCCAATTTGGACATTTTCACTGTGGGGTGTACTCACTTTTGTTGCCAGCGGTTTAGACATTAATGGCTGTGTGTTGAGTTATTTTGAGGGGACTGCAAATTTACACTGTTATACAAGCTGTACACTCACTACTTTACATTGTAGCAAAGTGTCATTTCTTCAGTGTTGTCACATGAAAAGATATAATAAAATATTTACAAAAATGTGAGGGGTGTACTCACTTTTGTGAGATACCGTATATCCATCTGGTCTACTCATGAAGCTACTTCATCTCAACATGTTTCGCCAGTCACTGGCTTCTTTGTGAGATTTATGAGTACTACAAACTGAACAACTGAAATGAGAAAATAAAGAAAATCACCAAAAAAAATCACCAAAAATATATCAGTATATATAAAAAGATTGCGTTCACGCAGATTTATAGAGAATATTATTCCCATGCTCATACAAATACAGACACAATATCCAATGACAAAATTGAAAATTAATCTGCTGAAGGGCATCTCACCAGAGGATGTACTTGATGCATAGAATTAAAGCAGCACAGACAAATGAACATGAATAGACCAGATGGATACATATTCTTGATGGCTGATTTTTAACAAAATTTTACATTTTTAAATGCTTTTATATTGTATAAGTAAATAAAATTGGACTTTTATCATCAGTTTGTGTTGTTTGTGGGACCTTAAAAATCCCAAGGTATCTTTTCCAATAATGTATTTTCTATCCGGGATTTGGTGCCCTTGATTTCCATGTTCACCGGGGTATCTAGTATGTTTATATATTAATTAATGTGTAATAATTCCACCCAGTGGCGAAGCTAGACATTCTTTTTCACCCAGGGCAAAGAATCAGTTTGGCGAACCCCCCCCCCCCTCCCGTAAGGGGACAAGATTAGGCAGGTGGGCAGGAAAGTGAGAAACTCCCAGGCCATAGCCATTGAATCAGCTGTCTGTCCCCTCCCCGTGTGCTCTTCTGGTCCCCCCGTGCTCCTCTATTCCCCCCTGCTCCTCTGGTCTCACAGTTGTTCCACTCCTCTTGTCCCCCATATGCTCCTCTGGTCCCCCCTGCTCCTCTATTCCCCCCATGCTCCTCGGGTCCACCATGCTCCTCTGGTCTCCCCTGTGCTCCTCTGGTCCCCCACATGCTACTCTGTTCTCCCCCCGCTCCACTGGTCCCCCACATGCTCCTCTCGTACCCCACATGCTCCTCTGGTTCCCCCTGTGCTCCTCTGGTCCCCCATGTGCTCCTCTGGTCTCCCACGTGCTCCTCTGGTCCCCCACATACTCCTCTGGTCCCCCTTGTGTACCTCTGGTCCCCCCCATGCTCCTCTGGTTCCCCCATTCTCCTCTGGTCCCCCACATGCTCCTCTGATCCCCCACGTGCTCCTCTGGTCCCCCACGTGCTCCTCTGGTCCACCACATGCACCTCTGGTCACCCTCCCATGCTCCTCTGATCCCCCCAAGCTCCTCTGATCCCCCACATGCTCCTCTGGTCCCCAATATGCTCCTCTGATCCTCCCATGCTCCTCTGATCCCCCACATGCTCCCCTGGTCACCTCCCATGCTCATCTGATCCACCCATGCTCCTCTGGTCCCCCACATGCTCATCTGATCCCCCCATGCTCCTCTGATCCCCCTACCATGCTCCTCTGGTCCCACACATGCACCTCTGGTCCCCCATGCTCTTCTATTCCCGCACATGCTTCTCTGGTCCCCCACATGCTCCTCTGGTCCCCCCTGTAATCCTCTATTCCCCCGTGCTCCTCTATTCCCCCTGTGCTCCTCTGGTCCCCTTTGTGCTCTTTTCCCCCTGTGCTCCTCTATCCCCCCCCCATATGCTCCTCTGATCCCCCACATACTCCTTTAGTTCCCCACATGCTCCTCTGGTCCCCAACATGCTCCTCTGATCACCCATGCTCCTCTGATCCCCCACATGATTCTCTGGTATCCCCCCCTGCTCCATGCTTCTCTTGCCCCCCCCCCTTCTCTGGCCCCCCCGCAGTGCTCACCTCCTCTCCCTGGTTAGCTGTGCAGTATGCAGCGTACAGGCTGGATAAAGTCATGATCCTCGGCACTGAGAAGCTCATCATAGGATCCGGAAAGGTAGGCAGCCACACACTTCACCTTTCACATATGACCCTCTGAGTTTCACATGGGTAGCTCCCATTCTTCAGGAATGGAGCTTACTCACAGCCCAATCTCTGCCCAGCCACTACAAGCAAAAATACTGCAGCACTTGCAAAGTTCAGACCTTGAAAGCTTCTAAAACTATGTCTGAAATATAAAATATACATCATTTTACTTTTACGTGAAACAAAACCTTCCCCAAATATTTTGATGTATTACGGAGACACACCCGTACATTCCGAGAACATTCCACATACATTCCACATATTCCGCAAAATGATTTTTGTGCCAAGTAGTAAAAGTGCAGAATCTTGAGTCTCTTCATGAATTTAGGCCCTTCTCAGTAAGAGTTCTGTTTTAATAAGCTGAAGTTCTATACGCAGACTGACCTCCAGCTAACGATAATTGCCCAGCTCTCATTAAGTTCAGCAAAGCTGTATGAGATATAAAGAGTAATACCTGGAAAACAGAGGGTGGTCGACAAAGCCATATAAATTTAAATAAACAAGAAGCTATACTTTGTTGTCTCACTTTTAAGCACCAGGCAAGGCACAAAGTACAGTCTTTATTATGCAAAGTAAATAGCTATTTATACATGTTTGTTTTTGACGTTAGATATACAGAGAAAAATAATGTTCCGCTCAGTTCTAATGGGTTTTGCTTTGAAGTGGACCTCCTACCCCCAATTTACTCTCCCCATACACATCAGAGGCAGCTCCAGACACTTGGCCAAAGATGAGGACATTGGAACTCTAATCAGTTGGAATCCTTATTATGGGGGTGTGGTCGTGGTTAATTATATCACCCTGTCAGAGAACTCACACAGCAAGCACCCGTCTCCGTGCAGCAGTTGCCAATCCTCGTTCTGCTAATGCCAATGTGCATGCACGGAACCATAGCCAGAGACAAATGAGATCCAGGGTGAGCATGCACAATGGCACCTCTATGCGAACGCGCGCCCGCGAGTGCCAAAGCGCTAATGTGCTAACGCGCATGCGCCAATGTGCTAAGGTGCTAATGTGCTAATGCGCATGTGCGCACGCACGTACGCTGGCGCGAATCCTGGCACACAGCACCCTATATAAACAGAGAGTCTGCCTAGCATCAGTGCTGGATTCTGTGTTCCTGTTGTTACTCTGCCTGATTGACCTTGTTCCTGAAAACCCGGCTATCTTCTGACCATTCTCTTGGATCTCCCCTGCCTGCTGAACCTGCCTCTACCTGCAATACTGACCCTGGCTTGAACTTATGATTATGGCTCTGCCTCCTGATTCTGTACCCTGCTGCCCGTCTGCTGCCAACCTCTGCCTGTTTCTGACTATGGTTTTGCCTTCTGACTTGGTACCCCCGCTGCCAGCCTGTTGACGACTCCTGCCTGTTCCTGATTCTGCAGTTGATCCTGATCTGGCTCCCGCTGAACAAGTTTGGTGATCAGTTTCCACATCTCCTCAGCAGAGGTTCCTGTATCTCCAAGTTCCAGCCTCCTGCCTGCAGGCACCTGCACCCTTTCGTTGCCCATGCACTCCCTGTACCCACCACCAGGGGTGCTTGGACCAGAACCGCGCAAGAGACCACCCTCATCATTTCGAGCTCCGCTGTAAGGTAGGTGACACACCCTGACATCATGAGCCACCTTCATATCATTGACTTCAGTTTGTTCTCTCCTAACAAAGGTGCTTTAGAGTCCACTATAGCAAACTAGAAGCAAGTCAGTCATGGAAGCAATGGGTGAAGGCTGATGCATGTCTGCAGAGGATGGAGTTGAGTCTCAGACACCCCTGCTCACAGAGCCTGCTGAGTGCTGGAGAATCATTTCCTCCCAATGACACCAGCTTTGATTCACATTACCGTATCCACCCCTCTTGAAAGTAAATGAAGGCAAATGAAGACTTGACATACTAGGGGAGATTTACTAAAGCTGAAGAGTGCAAAATCATGTGCAGCTCTGCATAGAAACCAATCAGCTTTCAGTTTTTTTTGTCAAACCTTAACTGAACAAGCTGAAGTTAGAAGCTGATTGGCTACCATGCACAGCTGTCTGCACCAGATTCTGAGTGTTTCAGTTTTAGTAAATCTCTGCCACTGTCTGAACAAAACTCTGTCCCAATAACTCTTGACCCTACTCCCACCCCCAACATTTACAGCATAAATCCGAACCCTAACATTAACCCTAAAAGCCAAATTTAGTCACCCATTTCCTGACTCTAATCCCTAACACCAAGGACTATATAACATTAGACTTGGTGGGAGAAAGAAACCCACCACTGTAAACCAACAGGTTCTGTTTGTCAATCTAAAACTGGGACCTTTCCATAAGGAGACCTTGTTACCTACCTAAAAATTGCTGGTAAAATAACAGAAAAAAAAACAAGTATTTTAAATGCATCATTTTTACTTGCAATATGGCTATAAACTTAAAACTTGACTACAATACAAAAGTAAATTCCCTGGTACAGCCCTCTCCCTCCTTGCATGACATAGTCTTCTCCTTTTCCGTGAGTGTCTAATTATTGCCTGCACTGGCCCAGCTCCTCCGCGCCCGTCGTCACCTTCTCATATTACAACTATGGGGTTGGGTGGGGAAAGTAAAGGGGAATATTTACAGAGCATGACTTAAAGAGGAAGTAAACCCTGATGGGTTTTACTTCCTCTTTTGCTTGCTGCTGCAGCCTGCAAATGAAAAACATAATGGGCTAGTATGCATCGTATACTAGCCCATTATGTGCCACTTACCAGCAAAAGAATCCAGCGATGTCCCCTGTGTGGGCAGCTCCATCTTCTGGCCCTCTTCCTTCCGGGCCGCGGACTCCGGCTCTGTGATTCGCCGGAGCCGTGTGATGTCACTCCCGCGAATGCGCACAGGAGCCGCGATTAACAGCATAGGTTAGGGAAGAAACGGCACTTAGTTTCATTTCTTCCCCGGCTGACTACAAGTAAAATATCTCCTAAACGCCGCACGTTTAGAAGATATTTCCACTACTTATAGGTAAGCCTTATTCTAGGCTTACCTATAGGTAGAAGTCCAAAAAGTGGGTTTACAACCACTTTAAGTTGTGGCTAAGTAGTTAGCCCTTCTGCCCAGCAGCACTAGGGTCATTGGTTCAAATCACAATCACAGCACTATCTGCCTGGAGTTTACATGTTCCCCCTGTACCTGTGTGGATTTCCTCTGGGTACTCCAGTTTCTTCCCACACTCCAAAAACATGCTGGTAGGTTAATTGGATCTTGTCTAGATTGACCTTAGTATGTGTATGTATGAATGTGAGTTAGGGACCTTAGATTGTAAGCTCCTTGAGGGCAGGGACTGATGTAACTGTACAATATATATGTAAAGCACTGTGTAAATTGACAGCACTATATAAGTATCTGTAAAAAAATTAAAAAATTAATAAGTCTGCTGGCATTGTATCCAGCAGTCTCTTTGGGTCTTTACACAAATTAGGCTGTTACAGACAAATAATGCCTAAAATATCATATTTACACATAGAATTTTATTTAAAGATTGTTGATAAAATGTCTGGTCTGGCGGCGGGGAGCGGTTTCTGTAATTAGGCACTTAAATTGCAATAAAATAGAGTCTTTTCATTTGTAATGTGGATTACACATTGTTCCTGACCTTGCTCTGTGGAATACCTCTTAACTCCAGTGTGCCAGTGGCCATTCTAAGTAAGGGCACCCAAAGCCAGCGCCCGCTTATCTCTGGGATTCCAGTGTTGCTCCATGCACATACAATTCTTGTGCCTGCCCAAAAACTCCTGGGATTGCTGATGCCAATATCCCAGGAGCCAACAGGACAATGCTTATGATGTCAGTCGCCTAGATGACCACCGGAAACAGCGGGCCCATTTGGAAAAAGAAAAGTACTTAGCAAGAACCATAAAAAGATTTTAATATCCATTCCTCTCCTTTGTTACTTGTCTAGGGATGGAGGCACATCTACGGGTGTGCTTCATTCAAAGTCCCAAACTTCCCCTCTTCTTTCCATTTTCTTTTAATATCCAAAGGTCATATATATTTGCCTGACAGTTTGAATGAGGCTTTCTTTAAAAAGAGGTTGAAGAACCTCTTTAGGGTAGAAAAAAGCAGAATGATGCCCTCATCAGTGTGGTGATGCCCCTTCTTGTCTATTGAGATGGTTTACTGACCAAGATGTATTGCTTAGCTGAAGTGAAAGAATTGAGGTCAGAGGTCCTGGCTGTGCTGTTTGATAAATTTCCCTGGATTAAAAGACTGATAGATTAAATTGTACAACTTTTGGCAAGTAAGAAAATTCATTTATGTGTATTTCAACGTTGTATTTATCTGTTTTCGTAGATTTTATTATTATATATTCAACTGTCTTTATGTACCTTTTCCAAGTGAAAAAATAGAGAGCGTATGGCTGGTACATTTATTTTTTTCCATCTTAACAGTTACAGCTGAGGTCACGTTTTAACCCCCCCCCCCCCCCCCCCCTCCTTCTTCCCCCAATCATAAGATACCTGCAAGCTGAGCAGTCATCCATTAGGGATATTCTCTTAGATCCACTGCCAGCACAATGACAGCCTTGCTTGGCCGCTGGGAATACCTCCAATCTTTCCATCACAGTGATTTTTAGCAAAAATCTCTTACCACAAAACAAATGATTTTCTAGAAGTTTTTTTTTCTCTGGGTCTTTCAGGCCTTGACAGGTTACTTTCAATAGGCCACTGTCATGTCAGGTCGTCTTACATTTTCTCACAATGCCTCCTGCCAACCTGAAATAATGTAGAATGGCAGAGGATGATAGGTCCTTTATGGGGCAAAATTAAATGTAAAATACAGCATGTTGTCCATTTTGCTGCCGGATGAAACATAAATGCACACAGTCATTGTAGAAGCCTTACATGTCATATTTCCACTTGGCCGAGTCTCACAGACTTATTCAATAAAGCCAAGAGAAAATGTGGTAACACATAAAATGCAATCAAAATTCATTGTTTTCTAGGCAAACTGCAGTAAAAGAAATCCATGTTATACCTAAGGATCCATAAAGGCATCTCAGAGCATTAAAGTGGTATAACGGAATGGTTATGCAGTGCCGTTTCTGTTATCTTGGTTTCTCCGCTATTTATATCTACTTTTCATAACACAGATCATTATGCAATAGAAAAAAATCGGGGAACTATACTTCTATTCCCATTTTTTGGTGTAAGAGGTCAGCTTTCGCAGATGTAGTTTACGCTGTGTAATATACAGTATCTATTTTTTTAATCCAAAGTAGTACTAGTACTACCTACCTAAATAACTAGGTAGCAAATTTGTCACATACCTTGGTTGGAGTCTGAGTTGACGAGAGGGGTTCCCTTGCGGCTTTGGTCCGAGCACTTCTGAATGTGGTGACAGAGGTACAAGGCTCAAAGAAGCACGGCTGACAGTAGCTCTATAGCAGGTGATTGCCACAGTCAGGAACGTAGCAAAGGTGAGCCGGGGTCATACACCATAAGACAGCAGTGTGGTCAGGAGGCAGGCCAGGGGTCAGTACCAGGGAAGCAGGCAGAGCAAGGTCTAGTAGCAATCCGAGGTCAGCACCAAGAGATCATCAGACAATAGTCTGAGGCAAGCCGAGGTCAGAATCCAGAATCCACAGAGCAAGGTCAGGAACAAGCCGGGTCAGCAACGGAAGATCAGTCAGCACCATTAGGAACACAGATCAGGGGAAACTTAAGACCATCCAGCAGTTAGCATCCAGCAGGGTCCTTTAAATAGGCAGTTTGGCACCAATGTGCGCGCCGAAATGCGCCTATGTGTAAGTGCATGCTGGACATTAGCCTGAGCTCGTCAGTGTGCTGGTACATGTGCATGAGCATTGGCTGCATGGGAATGAGGAGTAGCTGCAAGAGAATGAGCATTGGCTGCATAAGAATAAGCATTAGCTGTATGAGAATTAGCATTAGCTGAACTAGCTTCCTGACAAAATAGTGCTGGGTGCCCTCCGCCCTGTGCACCCTGGCAGGAGAGAAGTGTGGAGGGTATGACAGTGGGTGGTATGTACAGGAGAGAGGTGTGGAGGGTATGACAGTGAGAAGTATGTACAGGAGAGGAGTGTGGAGGGTATGAAAGTGAGAAGTATGTACAGGAGAGGAGTGTGGAGGGTATGACTGTGGGTGGTATGTACAGGAGAGGAGTGTGGAGGATATGACAATGAGAAGTATGTACAGGAGAGGAGTGTGGAGGGTATGACAGTGGGCGGTATGTATAGGAGAGGAGAGTGGAGGGTATGACAGTGGGCACTATGTACAGGTGAGGAGGATGAAGGAATTTGGGAAGGAAAAATGTAAAGGTTTGTGGAAGGATATTTAAGGACTGTGTAGTGGTTAAGTGGGCCATACATGAATTGAAATGAAGCCAATAAGGCAGAGACCAGCCATAGTCGATCTATGTAAGGGCTAGCTGGTTGTACACAAGTCAATCTATTAATCGACTTGAGTACAACCAGGCTGTCAGGTTTTTCCCAAAACAGTCAGTGCTGCCAGCTATGGTTAGCAACACTGATCTTTGTATTCTGTGGGTAGGGAAGGCTCCCCACTGGCAGAACATAATAACACTGCGGGAGTGATTCCCCCATCCACAGATCAGCAGGTGAGAGGGTGTGTGGGGACAGGCTGGGGAGAGATGTCTGTCAGAAGGGGGGTTTTAGGTGGTCATGGAGGTATATCAATCAGCGGGTGAGGGGAGTAACTGGGAGCGATATCTTTTGGAGTAGGGTCATCTGCAGGTTGGGAAATGGTCACCTGTGATATAAGTTGAATGGTGGTGGCTAACATGGGAAGTGGCTGGGGAGTGATCTGGTTGGTGGTGAGTGTGAAATGGATGGTGTGTTTCAGGTTTCTTTCACATTTGCTTATGTAATGCTTACTGCCCTCTGAAAAGTGATCTGTGATGGATTGCTTTTCAACGAGTGGTAAAGCAGCTGACAGGCGTTCATGAGGTGCTACTGCTGCCTCCTTTGTTTTTTTTTTTACATTGCTGAATGGCATTTTTACATTGTTGGACTATGCTGCTACTACAAGGGAGTTTGGCTTGTAGTTGCAGAGTGGCCCCATTGAAATCAATAGGCGAGTTTGACAGGCAATGCTGCCTGTCAAACTTTGCAGGCTGAGTTAAAGATGCTGCAGCTAAAAAAATAAAAATAAAAAAAGTTGCAGCTGTGAAGTAAAGCATTACAGCTACGGCATTCGTACAGCCCTGTCCAAATGTATTTTTAAGATTTGGGTCAGGGGCGTGCGGTGAGGTCAGTGGCTGGTGAAGCACTGGCTAGTATCGGAGCCAGATACACACAGGTTACATACACCGCAATTGTTAATGCGAGAGCAATAATTCTAGCACTAGACCTCCTTTGTAACTCTAAACACGTGATCTGTAAAAAAATGTAAAGCGTCGTCTATGGAGATTTTTAAGTACTGAAGTTTGGCGCCATTCCACAAGTGTGCGCAATTTTAAAGCGTGACATGTTAGGTATCTATTTAATCGACGTAACATCATCTTTTTTTTTTTTATTCGTGAAACAGTTTCTTTACAAAAAAAGCATGTTTGAAAAATTGCTGCGCAAATACCGTGTGACATAAAAAAAGTTGCAACGATCACCATTTTATTCCCTAGGGTGTCTGCTAAAACAATATATATATAATGTTTGGGGGTTCTGAGTAATTTTCTAGCAAAAAAATGATGATTTTTTTCATGTAGGAGAGAAGTGTCAGAATTGGCCTGAGTGGTAAGGGGTTAATTACCATAAGTAAGTAATATACAAGTAATTATTATATATTATTTTTAAGGTAATTAAGGCACTGTGAGCTCATCCTCTCAGTCTGCTGCAAACATAGTGTGCCAGCTTTTATTTAAACTGGCCTCTCTGTATGTAGCTTCTGACAGACTGCACAAGGAGCCTCGTATATCCGGAAGCATAGGTCCTAGGAGCCCCAAATGACTAGTGGTGGGGTAGGCCTTCGGCTACCTACCCCCCAAATTTAAGGTCTCTATGACCTTTGAAGCTCAATCATTTTTTGTTTTTTGTTTTTTTTGTGAATCTTTTTTTTGGCAAATGGGTTTATCTTAACGTAAGGGGTCTGGAGCTGCAGCTCCAATAGCCCCTATGTTAATCTGGCCCTGGATCCCTGGTTAGGAAATGCTGCTCTAGGCTTGTCTGCCTTCAGAACTTCTAGTTTATACAACTAGAGCAAGCACATGGCAAATAAAAATCTAAATTAAGGTATAATTCATCATCTCGATTATGGTTCAGGTCAGTGGCATATTTCTCTCAGAACAGATTTCCATTATCTTCACATGCTACGTTAACTGCCCCTTGTTGGTAATTAGTCCATTAATAGATGATCAATATCTATTGAAACAAGGTCACATGAATGCGTGATACATATTGGAGGTGGTGGTGTCACTTTGGAGGATTCCAGATGCAAAACATGTTTAAAAAAAAATTCCAGCACAACAAAGATGAATGTTCTTAGCAGCCAGTCACACCCAAAAGAGTGATCTGTGTATCTGTCTGCCAAAGGCAGGTACCTGAACAAAGTACCCAAACAAAGATTTTGATAACACTAGGAAAACTGACCCGTTTTTCGCCAATCTGCTTGGAACCCCTTATGTAGAGGAAAGCTCTTCTTTGAGATTACAAGAAAACCTAGATGGTTCTCACAAATTGGTAGAGTGTATGGTAGCTAGGGTGCTCAAATGCTGTCAAGTCCATCTTCGTAGTCTCCATGGGCCTACAGGGAAGTCTATAAAGTCCCCCACATCATGTATTTAAATGAAAATGTTTTTGGAAATTAAAGCAGAGGTCCGCCCACCACTGGAAAAATTAAAAGCCACAGCTACACATACTGCAGCTGCTGACTTTTAATAATCGGACACTTACCTGTCCTGGAGTCCAGTGATGTCGGCACCGCAGCTGATGTTTCCATCAGCTGTTGGGTGCATGCCGCCTCCATTGCTAGTAAGGGAACCCGGCAGTGTAGCCTTTCGGCTTCACACCAGGAACCCTACTGCGCATGTGCAAGGCTCCGCTCCTCTCTCCTACTGGCCGGTGACAGGGGGAGTAGGAGGGAGGAGGAGGGAGCCCCAGCCGTGACGTCAATATCCGCGGCTGAGGCTCCCGGAAGTGGGCAAAGCATACCTGTGAAAGACAGGTATGCTGTCCCCCCTCCCCCCCGAAAGATGCCAAATGTGGCACCGGAGGGGGGGAGGAGCACAATGAGCGGATGTTCCACTTTTCGGTGGAACTTCACTTTACGTGAGGTATACACTAGTAGAATTTCCTTTGAAACCTTTCTTTTTAAGAACATTCGTTTGATTTGTTTGATTTTCTAAACGTTAAAAATCCACGTTTGTCTTCAACTGCAGTGATCAGGAAATTCCAAGGAATGAAGAAATGATTTAACAGTTTATGTGGTTTCTGTTTGGTAAAGTCCATTCGTTCCAAAATCAAATGTTAAAAACAAATTACATTTTGAAGTACTTTCGAACGGCATTTGTCAAGCCACCGAATGTACTGAGAATTGTACAAATTTTACATTTGAAAACCTAATAGTGTGTAGTCAGCTTTAGACTCACTCCATTCCTGGAAGAAGGGAGGGATTTGAATAAGGGGGGCTTCAATAGAAATGAAGCAACCCCCCCCCAAAGTTATCCTCATTTGCATACATGTGGCCGGGATTTTTCCAACTCAACCTGGCAAAAGGTGTTGTCAAGGCTAGGTACTATTATCTTCTGCATATTCCTATCATAGCAGTCATAGGGGTTGATTTACTAGAACTGGAGAGTGCAAAATCTGGTGCAGCTGTGTATTGAATCCAATCAGTTTCCAGGTTGTTTTGTTAAAGCTTAATTGAGCAAGCTGAAGTTAGAAGTCGATTGGCTATCATGCACAGCTGCACCACATTTTGCACTCTCCAGTTTTAGTAAGACAACCCTATAGTGTCTTGTACCATACTAGTCATCGATTAATGCAGAAAGTTTGGAGTTTAAGTGATACCCTTTATTGTCCGCCTTAAATTAGTAAAGATGCAAGCTTTCAGGGCCTTCCTTTAATTCTTTTCTCAAGCATTATACATTTGTATAATGCCTGAGGAAAGAACCTAGGAAGGATTTTCTTTCCTGAAACTACCGGGATGGGGACACGGAAATCCATCCCTGCCAGGAAAAAACAGTGATTATTGTTAGGCTATAGCTGCTGGCAATAATCACATCCTAAAAATCTGACATGCTGGTCATACCCAAGTAGATCGATGGATCAACTTGGGTACAATCAACCTGCCCATACATGGTTTGAATCTCGGCCAGTCCCTGCTAAATCGGCCGAGATTCGAATCATCTATGGTCGGCTTAAAGCTAACGCTAAAGTTGGCTAATAAACAGTATCACTAAAATTCCAAACTTTCTGCGTACAGATTAGAGATAACATGAAAAGTAGGGATGAGCCGAACACCCCCGGTTTGGTTTGCACCAGAACATGCGAACAGGCAAAAAGTTCTAGCGAACATTTGAGCACCCTGCCTTTGGCTAATCATGGCTCTCACAGCAGATCGTGCTGTGATTGGCCAAAGCACACAGGTCAGGTGCATGCTTTGGCCAATTAGCAGCGATCTTGCAGTGCATTATGGGGCGCTCCGTGGCGCTCAAATTTGCCGCGAACGCCCCATATGTTAGTTTGTTCTATGAACAAACACCCGATGTTCAAGTCGAACATCGGGACCATCCCTAATGACAAGTTCTCTTTAACAGAACCAGCAGGCTATAGATATTGCCTATATTGCCATCTGTTGGTGAGATCTGGTAATGCAGCATGACCTACAAAATGCAGCAATTTTGGAGTCCATGAGTCTGAAAGTCTGAAGGGTTCCCCAAGCATTGCAGGCAGCATTAGGTGGCTGACAGAGATGACAGCAATAGCACAGAAAGATCCAAAGAAGACAGATTTACACTTATACTGCAAATCCTTTTCAAGTATTGAAAGTGAGAATACTGATATCTATCAAACGTTTCTCTCAGCAATAAAGTTTATCCTCTTCTCAGAATTTAATTTATCCCCTCATCTATCTTTTCTCTTTGTTCCATCTAAACAAGCAGAAGAGTTTATTCAACATTTTGTTTGTTGTGAAATCACAGCTTTTTCAGCCGTCCAAATAATTGAATGCTTTTAAAACATTCCTGGAATTGATTAGGATGTTCAGCCGTGTATTTGCTTCACAGGCTTTTTTTCTGATAAATGTGAGATAATTACATTTCCGACAAGCTCCCTCGAGATGAACGTGATGGTGTGCAGGAATCCTTCCTGTCTCGTTCGTGCATCCACGCCAAATTGTGTATCGGTAACCTTTACTGAAATGTCAATCGCGCCAGCAGTTATCAGCGACTAGAATAGGTCACTTAGAATTAGGTCCTCATCATCTCTAGTGTGTTCAGTTTAACATTGAACATTTACTCAATGCTGCTGGAATAAATCCAAAAAAGATATAGGTAGTTATGGGAAATGTATAATGGTTTTGTTTCCTTTATTTTTTGTCAGGACAAAAAAAAAAGAAAATCACACTGTAAAAGCGAATACTGTATAGTAAATGGACAAAGTTGTGAACGCCTGACCATCACACCTATACTATATGGGCAAAAGTAAGCGGACAACCATTCACATGATTGAGTTGAAGTGTTTCCATTGAAGAGTACTGTTAATGCTACAGCACTCAAAGACAATTTAGAAAATTATGACCTTCCAACCATGAGACCATAGTTTAGGGAAGGCCCTTTTCTGTTCCAGCATGACTTATCTATGGTGCACATAGCCAGTGGTTTGAACAGATCTCTGACCTCAATCCTACTAAAGGCCTTTGGGATTCATTAGAACACAGAATATGAGCTTGGTCTTTACCTCTACCATCATACTTGTGTTGCACCCTCTAGTGTGTGCTAGACGTGAGTGTAGGCATACTCTGACTCACATTTAAGCTGGTGAGTCTTAATTGGGTTAGGGTTTATTAGAGGTCAGGGCTGAATGACTCATCCTGGCACCTCTCTGGTGCCCCCCCCAGTCTAGAAGGTTGGAGAATCTTCTAGAACTAGAGGGTGGGGGATAGGAGGAGCTGCCTTGAATATTTATGAGGCCTCAGCCAATCCCCAGTAGTGGGCTGGCAGGGGACTGAGTTCACCTCATAATTAGATATGGTCAATACCAGCAGGGGCGGGTGGAAGATAGAGACACAGTTTCGAGGAGGTTGTCGGTGCCCCTGAGGTGTACCCCCTAGTCTTGGGGGGGTGTCCTGCCTTGGTCCGGGGCTCAGGTGCTGGAAGGATCCTGCCAAAAACACAAAGGGGGCGGGCTTTCTTGGATGCACAGGAGCAAGAGAGGACAGAGCGAGTAGATCAACACTGTTGGGGACTAACAAAGGGGGGAGACTGCCACATGTATTCAGTCTCCCTTGAAAACAGCTGTGTGCTTGATTCTTCAATCCTTCCCTGAGAGATCTCCGGAGAGTCAGCCGGGTGGGCTGGTGAAGAGTCAGCCAGTAGGGCTGGTGAAAGAGGCAGCTGCAGCCAGGTTTGGCTGTCAGGGCCTGAAGAGGTGGTGCTCGGATCAGTGACCACAGAGGAAGTAGAAGGGAAAGTTACTTGCTTGTCACTCTACATGTGCTACTGTCAAGTGACTTTGAGTTCCTGCCTGAAAAGGGCTGCTGCTAATCTGACAAGGAGACTGTCCAGTTCCCCCAGGAGTGTACCAGCAAAGGCCAAGAGTGTGCAGGAGGAAAGTGAAGAGGAGTCTGTATATAACTGTATATAGGAAGTGGTTCCTGAAGATTACTAAAGTCAAATGGGCATCCTATAAGCTCCCATCCCTACCCAAGTTATTAACCCCCTAATAAATAACAAAAACAAAGCTATAGACTGTTTTCCGGCTCTGTGTGCCTGGGAAGATCCAGTGTGCCTGGCAGTGCAGGAGTGGGGGATCCCTTTAATTTGCAGCTCCTACGTGGGGTGTGCTACACTTGACCTCACAGATACTCTTTTGTCTGAAAGAGCACAAATTCTCAAAGACAAATTACAAAAATCTAGTGGGGCAAGCTCCATATTATTGCCCACTGTTTTGTAATTAAATTTCCAACAATACTGGTGTCATGGTCAGGTGTCCCAAGCTTCAGCATCTGTAGCACTTCCAATTAATACCTGCATCCCCTTGCGTACACTATGGTTTCATCCACCAGGTGCTATAATATCCCCCCCCCTCCTAATATACATATAAAACTGAATAAAATTACACATTTTATTACAAAAACCTCTTAAAAAGAGGGAAAAGAGACCCCTCAAAGATAAAAACAGCCTCAAATGGATGTCAGATAGTAATGTATATAATCAGCAAAACCTCTTACACCTTTCCCAATATTAGATTGCTTTAATAGAATATTCTACAATATTGTGTAGATGGATGCAGACTATAGGGAGGTGTGGTGTTCCAACGTGTTTTGCAAGTTGAGCTTCTTCATTGTTTCAAGGGGTGCAGCTGATAAAAGATTTATAATACATATAACTTATACATTCAAAGGCAAAGATCATCTGTATGCATATATATACATCAATGCAACAAGAAAAAGTTGTTCACTTACAAATATGTCTATCATCCGAAACATAAATGTTAAGTTATTTGTGTGAAGACTCACGTAGGGAGGGGAGCAATAATAGGGCAGGCGAGGAGGCCACTTGACGTCTCAGCCATAGGACCCAGGGATGATACCAAGAGAGAGTTTTCAGGGATCGCCTAAAGGCAGCCAGAGTAGGAGATAGCCAGACAGATGGAGGCAGGCTCTGGAGAAGCCCTGGAGACGAGCATAGGTGGAGGAGACAGAAGAGCTTGAGAGCAGGAGGTCTTGGGAGGAGCGGAGAGGACAGTTTGAATGATATGTGGAGACAAGATTGGTGACAGAGTTGTGGTTGGCTTTCTATGCTGTAGTTAGTAGTGGTGGCCTGTAATGCAGGGTGCATGGGCGCCGCCCCCCCCATTCATGCATCCAGCCCCCTAATCTACATGCGGGGCGCTAGATGCATGGATTGCAATGGGGTTTTTTTTTTAAGCACGCGATTAGAGCCAGAGGTTCTAATAGGCTTCAAAAAAGGGTGGGCTCGGGGCGCAGAGCACTGCAACCCAAGCCCACCCAGTTGTGTGACAATAGTGAATGAATATTCGCTATTGTCACACTGATTCTCCTACTGGCTAATCATGAAGTGGGTCTGAGACCCATTGGCCGTAAGGAAATGCGTTCCATTTGGCCAAGGAGGAGGGAGGAGACGCACGGTGGAAGCCATCGCCCGGAGGGAAGCGCTGCCCGCGCCATAGATGGGGTAAGTGCCGGGCTCGTAACCGACCAACCGGGGGGGATGCGGATGCCTCAACCAACCAGACGGACGGGGGGTTGGGGGTGGCTGTGAGTTTGCCACCCCCCCACCAAAAAATGTTACCACCAACCGCCTTTGGTAGTTAGTATTTTGAATTCAATTCGCTGGGGCATCGGAAGCCAGTAAAGGGATTGGCAGAGAGGGGTGGCAGACACTGAGCGGTTGGTAAGGTGGAGAATTCTGGCAGCAGCATTTATGATAGACTGAAGGGAAAGAGCATGCATAGAGGTGTGCCTATGAGAAGGGAGTTGCATCAGTCAAGGCGAGAGATAACAAGAGAGTGATTGAGTAGCTTGGTAGTTTCTTTAGTTAAAATAGGTAAAATTTTAGAGATGTTATAAGGGTAAAGTCTACAAGCTTTTGACAGTGATTGGATTTGGGGCCTAAAGGACAGGTCACAATCTAGAATTACAACTAGTACCCTGCTGTGAGGGGAGGGACTAATACAGTGCCTTGAAAAAGTATCCATACCCCTTGAAATTTTCCACATTTTGTCATGTTACAAAACATTTTTAATGTATTTTATTGGAATTTTATGCGATAGACCAACACAAAGTGTGACATAATTGTGAAAAAAGGAAAATGATAAATGGTATTCAAAATTTTTTTCAAATAAATATCTCAAAAGTGTGGCATGCATTTGTATTCAGCCCCCTTTACTCTGATACCTCTAACTAAAATCTAGTGAAACCAATTGTCTTCAGAAGTCACTTAATTAGTAGAGTCCACCTGTGTGTAATTTAATCTCCGTAGAAATACATCTGTTCTGTGAAGCCCTCAGAGGTTTGTTAGAGAACCTCAGTGAATAAACAGCATCATGAAGGCCAAGCAACATACCAGACAGGTCAGGGATAAAGTTGTGGAGAAGTTTAAAGCAGGGTTAGGTTATAAAAAAATATCCCAAGCTTTGAACATCTCACAAGAGCACTGTTCAATCGATCATCCGAAGTTGTTTGTCACAACTGTAAACCTACCAAGACATGGCCGTCCACCTAAACTGACAGGCCGGGCAAGGAGAACATTAATCTGAGAAGCAGCCAAGAGTCCCATGGTAACTCTGGAGGAGCTGCAGAGATCCACAGCTCAGGTGGGAGAATCTGTCCACAGGACAACTATTAGTCGTGCACTCCACAAATCTGGCCTTTATAGTGGCAAGAAGAAAGTTGAAATAAAGCCATAAGAATTCCTATTTGCAGTTTGCGAGAAGCCATGTGGGGGACACAGCAAACATGTGGAAGGAGGTGCTCTGGTCAGATGAGACCAAAATTTAATTTTTTGACCTAAAAGCAAAACACTATGTGAGGCAGAAAACTAACTCTACACATCACTCTGAACACACCATCCCCACCGTGAAACATGGTGGTGGCAGCATCATGTTGTGGGGTTGCTTTTCTTCGACAGGGAAGCTGGTCAGAGTTGATGGGAAGATGGATGGAGCCAAATACAGGGCAATCTTAGAAGAAAACCTGTTAAAGTCTACAAAAAACTTGAGACTGGGGCGGAGGTTCACCTTCCAGCAGGACAACGACCCTAAACATACAGCCAGTGCTACAATGGAATGGTTTAGATCACAGCATATTCATGTGTTAGAATGGCCCAGTCAAAGTCCAGACCTAAATCACATTGAGAATATGTGGCAAGACTTGAAAATTGCTGTTCACAGACGCTCTTCATCCAATCTGACAGAGCTTGAGCTATTTTACAAAGAAGAATGGGAAAAAATTTCACTCTCAAGATGTGCAAAGCTGGTAGAGACATTCCCAAAAAGACTTGCAGCTGTAATTGCAGTGAAAGGAGGTTCTACAAAGTATTGACTCAGGGGGGCTGAATACAAATACATTCCACACATTTTACATATTAATTAGCAAAAAAAAATTGAAAACAATTAATCATTTTCCTTCCACTTCACAGTTATGTGGCACTTTGAGTAGGTCTATCACATAAAATATCATTTACGTTTTTGGTTGTAACATGACAAAATGTCGAAAATTTCAAGGGGTATGAATACTTTTTCAAGGCACTGTAGTTGTATTATGGATCTTGATGGAAAAGCCATGGGGGGGGGGGGGATTGGGTGTTGTGGAAATGAATATACGCTATGCGCAATCAACTTCGCTTGTGCTAATAAACGCACTTTTTCAGCTCTTTTGGATAATGCATGTGAGTGCACTCATGTTTACCAAGTAAGACAGACAATAGTTGTTCTCACATTGGAAGCTCCACAGACAGCCCTGGGTGACAACGGGAGCTTTGTTTATTTATAGGACTTTGAACAGGGGTGATTATTCAGTTCAGCCAATCAAAGGCCATGCGTTCCTTCAAACAGTAGGTGTTATACAAAACTCAACCAATGAAAACACACGTGTATATTCAAAAAGAACAATGACTAGGGGAGTGTCTGGTCGTGTCTGTTCCGACCAAGCTCGCGCACACTTTCCCGCTTATACCATTGGCGCAAATCCTTATTCTGTATTGTTCAGAGAACAATGAATTGCCGGATTATACTACCGTTCCTATGGACGCGAGTCTATCTGTAGGGACACGCTAAGTTCTTTCCACGTGGTGATCAGACACATAGAAAGACACGAGAGCACATCCCTCTGCAAAAGTAGATAGGTATCTAACCGATAATGTCTTCGCAGAGCGGACATTTCCCCACCAATCGAACAAATATGCGCATAATGCAGGGGCCCTCGCTGGCGGACATATCCTTGCATAGCGAACACCATATCACACACTGTGACAATACATAATTAATACATCTTAGTAAAATTTCTACAACGGGGGGAGGGGGATATCATCAGCTCATGTTTTAGAAAGATTTAGTTTAACCACTTGCCGACCAGCCGCCATCATATTGCGGCAGGTCGGCACGTTCCTGCGAGCCATGGTGGCTATACGTCAGCTCCTTTAAGCGGGATAGCAGGCACGTGCACGCGCCCGCTGCACCGCGGGGGTGCCGACCGTCGGCCACGAGCGATCGCGGGCACGAGAGGCAGAACACACAAATCCCTGTTCTGTTCTGTGAGGAGAGACAGATTGTGAGTTCCTAATATCTAGGAACCCCGATCTGTCATTTCTTCTAGTCAGTCCCCTCCCCCCACAGTTAGAAACACACACAGGGAACACAGTTAACCCCTTGATCAGCCCCCTAGTGTTAACCACTTCCCTGCCAGTGACATTTATACAGTAATCAGTGCATTTTTATAGCACTGATCGCTGTATAATTGTCAATCGTCCCAAAAATTTGTCATTACTGTCCGATGTGTCTGCCATAATGTCGCAGTCACGATAAAAATCGCCACCATTACTAGTAAAAAAAAAAAATAATAACAAAAATGCCATAAATCTATCCCCTATTTTGTAGAACTTTTGCGCAAACCAATCAATATATGCTTATTGCGATTTTTAATACCAAAAACATGTAGAAGAATACATATCAGCCTAAACTGAGGAAAACATTTGCTCTTTTTAAAAAAAAAAATGGGGATATTTATTATAGAAAAAAGTATAAAACTGTCGCTCTTTTTTTGTTTAAAGCACAAAAAATAAAAAACGCAGAGATGATCAAATACCACCAAAAGGAATCTCTATTTATGGGAAAAAAAGGACGTCAATTTTGTTTGGGTACAGCGTCGTATGACCGCGCAATTGTCAGTTAAAGCGACGCAGTGCCGAATCGCAAAAAATGGTCTGGTCATTGAGCAGCCAAATCTTCCGGGGCTAAAGTGGTTAAGCAAGTGGTGTGACATATAATTTAATCCCTGACCCTGGAGACCTGTCACTATCAAAGCCCAGCCCTACTATCCCCATGTTTCACCTCTATTACCCCTTTTGAATTGAATTCATTTACTTTTGTTCAGCTGGCTATATATTTTATATATGACCGTCAGATAAAGACATTTTGCACTGCCTCTGGTTCTGTTTCATTTTATAATTATTACTAAAAAATAAATTTGACCTATAGAGGATGGTAGGGTCAAAAAATAATCTGCCCTGTGTGGCTAATATGCTATGTACATCTGTAAACATATGTGAAGCCACACACTGCTGATCCCATGGAACTTAAAGCAAGTTTATCGTTCCAGTAGCTCTCCATCCTCCACCCAATATTTATCTCACTAACATGTTTTGCCCCTACTAGAGTTTTATGCCATTGCAGTTTAACATTTTGGGACATGCTGCTGTTTTTTGCATTTACATTTATTATTCAGGTTAATTGAAGTGAATAGGAAATGTCAAAAATCCACTGTATTTCATGGAGTTTTGTGCATTTTTAATGCATCTCCATCATGAAAAAATACTAATATCGATGTATTTTCCTGACTTCACATAATAAAATGAGTGAAAAAAAAACAAAAAAAAACCCTACACGCAGTACCGCACATTAAAAATACGGCTTACTGCATATGCTTACATGTAAAAGGGTCTTTGTCTGTCCTGCAACCTAGCAATCCATGTTTCCTCTAAATAGAATGAATGCTTAACTGACATCTGTTCATAGCTCAATACTGCAGCCCTCTAATTTACTAGCTAATGTACTTAAATAATTAAGCAGAGACCAGACAGATACAATACAGCTGATAATGGAAACGAATGTTTTCTAAGATTAAACTAATAAAATAGTCTGGAATGTGGAATCACCTCTACCCTCTGCCAATAGATAAGATTAACTTCAAGGGGTAGATTTTACGACCCTATCAAGGCCCATCACAGCAATGTAGAAAATAAAAATTGTACTGTTTATCATTTAAACAACACAATAAACATTGCAGGGAGGACTAACTGACATTTTAGCTGGTCTCCTAACTTTCAATAATGTGCAGAGCTTGTAAGGAAATGGAACAGTTAGCTGTGAAGCAATGTGAAAAGTACTGTGCGAACCCATCTTGTTAGTTGATCCAATGTTTAATAGAAGTAAGGTTGCAAATTTATGAAATCGTACTTGTTTTCAGGAATAATGGGCCCAATAAATATTAATTATAAAGATGCTTAGTGATGTTCACTGAAGGAGCTACAATATATTAAGTTCAGGTGTCTCCAGTGAGGGGGACAGTTAATTATTATTATTATTATTATTATACAGGATTTATATAGCGCCAACAGTTTGCACAGCACTTAACAAAGTGAAGGCAGACATTACAGTTACATAACAATTTGGTACTAGAGGAATCAGAGGGCCCTGCTCATTAGAGCTTACAATCTAAACAGGAAGGTTCAATTGATACAAAAAGTAATAGCTGTGGGGGATGAGATGATGGAGGAATGTATTATTTAGAAGCAGGTTAGGCTTCTTTAAAGAGAAGGGTTTTCAGGGATCATCTAAAGATGGATAGATTAGGGGACAATCGGACAGATTGGGGTAGGGAGTTCCAAAGGATGAGAGAAGCTCAGGAGAAATCCTTGAGGCGAGCATGGGAGCTAGAGAGCAGGAGGTCTTGGGAGGACCAAAGAGAGCGGCTTGGTTGGTATTTTGGGACTAGGTTAGTGATGTAGCTGGGGACAGAGTTTTGGATGGCTTTGTAAATTATTGTTAGTACTTTGAATTGTATTCGTTGGGTGAGTGGACGCCAGTGGAGGGATTGGCAGAGAGGGGTGGAGGACACTGAATGGTTGGTAAGGTGGATGAGTCTTGCAGCGGCATTCATTATGGACTGAAGGGGGTGATAAGGTCAGGGATTTAATTTTCTCACTTAATATGATGACTACATGTAAATCTGTTTTGAATGTAACTTTTTGGCTGTTAAACTCTGCTTTTGTTTTCTTGTAACTGTATTGCCATGGTGTTGAAGCTTGTGTTCGTAGCCCAGGTGACTCCTGTTGTTTTTTACCCTTGCCCTGTGTGGGGGGGTTGTGCTAATGCTATTGTTTGTATAAAAGGCCTTGGAAAGATTAAAGAGCAGCAGTCCATTATGCTGAGAACTTTGATACAGACATACCTGACTCTGTGTCTTAATTCCTATATGAAGCAATAATTTGGCAAAGCAATATAAACTTAAGCAACTTATTTAACAGTTGCATTTAACATTTTGGCGCCCGAAGAACAGGGACTCACCGATGATACTACAAGAGGTGGATGAGCTACGCTGACGGAACCAAAAGACAGGCACTCCGGGAATCACAGATCAAAAAAAAAAAAAAAAAAAAAAAACCTGCGCAGGTAAGAAAAAGCTTTATTTTTCTTATATTCTGTGCTCCCCTGATTTGTGCCTATCCGTTCTGTCAGTTACGGTTCTCCTGGTTTTAAAACACCAGCCTCTGTAGTGGTGAGTCTAGAATTACTGCATATTTTAGTTTATATTGCTGGAATTATTTGTTTGTTTTTGTTATCTGTGTTTGTCTTGTCTGTCTTGTTGAGAAAGTGAATGAGCCTTGTCAAGGATGGTATGAGTTAGAAGGGGATTGCCGAACTAAGCAACGGAATGCGCCTTACCTCACACGATTGGGAACCTGAGGGCTTGTGAGCTTGGGGGTCTGACGCTTATGCTTAACCTCACATCTAACTCATAAACCATAGACGGGTTGAGAGTATAAGCCCTGTCTGCTCCATAAAGCAGGGATAAGAGTGTATGAGAGGGATTCCCAGATACGAGGGGGGAATAAGGTCTCAACAAAGTCCCGAGATCTAGTCGGATACCTGGCCACTTAAAGGAATGCTTGTATATGTTGTAGCCGCATTTTTGTATATGTTGTAGCCGCATTCTGGTTTGTTATTGGGCTAGCATATAAAGTAATTATTTATTTTTGGGCTAGCATATAAAGTAATTTGGTTTCAGAAATCTCATTCCGGAGAGGTTTCTAGAATTCTAGCACCCTAGGAGGAAGGCAACGAGGAACTAGTGTAACTTAGCTGGTTTGCTATAGGGCTAGCATATAAAGTAATTATTCATTCTTGTATATGTTGTAGCCGCATTATATTGTACACTAAGTGTCCCACACGCTACCTAGGCAGGACTGTTAGAATGGGCCAGAGGAACACAAAACCCCGTCAGGGAATTGTGGCGCACTATACGGTGCCACAGATAATTAAGAACATTTATGGGAAAACCGAAGCACAGGACTTAAAGGATGTCCTTCGTAAATTTAAGGTGAAAGGAGCAGCGGGCTTAGACCCGGATGTATGGAGTGAAATAAAAAGGGACAGACAAGGAGAGGTGTTAGAGAAGCAATGGATGCGTCAGGTTCAATGCTTAATTAAGGTCTCAAATAGAGCGAAAGAAGAGGGGTGGAAGTATAATCCAGATTGTGATGGTTGGGATATGAAAGATAGAAGAACAAAAAATGTCGAGGCTCCCAGCTCAGCCATCCCACCCCCATATACTGACATAGAACGTAAACCACACAAGATATATCCGGTACTTGAGGGGAGAGGATGGGTTTGTCAGGATTGTGGAGCACAAAACCCAGAATGGGCAGTAGAATGTGTGCATTGTGGGGCACAAAAACCTCATCCAGAAACTGTAGCTCCCGTACGCACTGATACACGCATTGTTCAGGTAAACAATCCAGAATTTGGACAAGCAGCCCATCCAAATGCCCCGCCTACTGTCACTCGTAGAATGCAAATAAGGACTTGGGCACCATGGTCGGCAGACACCCTTATGGCATTAATACAGAGCGCCCCAGACCCGGTAGCAAAGCCAGCTGCTTTTTGTAGATTTGTGACACAGTTAATGAATACACATGAAGCGACCTGGCAGGATGGGGAGGATCTATGCAGACATAAAATGACTCTGACCCTGTTTTAACCAGTTTATGACAGAAATAGGTCCACACAGACCTGCAGGACAAGCTGAGGGGGATGGCAATCAGACATATAGACTCAAGGGCCCCTTTTATTGCTAGATTAGAAGCTTTGTCAGGCAAAACAACAGGAGAGGGGGTCAATATCACCCATGAAACAAATGCCAGGACAGAATGTATCGGAATTTTACTTATCTATGGAAAGTATGATGGCAGATGAGGGAATGGATTTAGAGCTGCCAGTCACGATCTGAGCCTTCAATAGACAGTTTATGGAAGGATTAATTCCACAGATAAGTGAGAGACTGAAAGCCTGCACACCACCCTTAATTTGTTGCGATTTTTGGCAGAAAAAGGTTGCAAGGTTAATAAGAAAAAGTTACAAGTGTGTCAGGAAAAAGTTATCTTTTTGGGACATTGTATATCACAAGGTACAAGACATCTCACTGAGGAGAGGGTTCAAGTGATAAAGGGAATGTTACCCCCACGGAATTTCAAACAATTGCGTATGTTTTTAGGTATCGTGTCATATTGTAGACAGTGGATACCACATGCTAGCGCTTTGATGCAGCCATTATACGATTGTTTGAAAATTGTACCGTATATGCTTACAGAAGTAGCTTATGAATCGTTTATCACTTTGAAAAAGTTGTTGATTTCTGCCCCGGCTATTGGTATACCAGATTACACCAAGATATTTAATCTGTACATTGCTGAGATCACTGGACACGCCACAGGTGTTCTGACACAGGCACATGTAAAACAAAGACCAGTCGCTTACTTTTCAGCAGCATTAGATCCAGTATCTAGAGGTTCACCGTCTTGTGTACGGGCGGTAGCAGCAGTGTCAATTATCATAGATAAGTCATCAGAGATTGTTCTAGACAATCCAGTCGTAGTGCATACCACACATGACATACATGCAATCTTGTCTCAGGTACAGCCCAAACACATTTCAATGGCTAGGCAATTAAGGTTACAGTGTACTTTACTCTTACCTCCAAATGTTACTTTTCAGCGCTGTACAACCTTAAATTTGGCTACCTTTTTGCCTCTTCAGTCACCAGATTTGGCAAGGGGGAATGATAGTGCTAATAGTACTAGTGAGAAAGGAAATGAGGTACCTGACACTCTTTTGTTTAAACAAGTAGATGAACACGATTGTTTTCAGCTCATGGAACAGGAGACAATGGGATTCCCACACGTTACAGATACACCAATTTTAAATGCTGAGCACACTTTGTATATAGATGGTAGTAGGTTTGCTGATGACAAGGGTAAATATCACACAGGGTATGCTGTAGTGACTGATACGCAGGTAATTGAAGCACAGGCCTTACCGGCCCACATGTCAGCACAGGAAGCAGAATTAAAAGCTTTAGAGCAAGCCCTAGAATACTTAAAAGGACGAGAAGGGAATATTTACACTGACTCTGCCTACGCTTATGGCGTAGCGCATGATTATGGCCATATATGGAAGGCTAGAGGTTATCTGACAGCAGCAGGTACACCTGTAAAACATGGAGAAGGGATTAAGAGAGTCCTGAACAATCTTCAAAAGGTTAAACGAGTGGCCATTATGAAGATAGCGGCACACACGAGCGCAAAAACAATTGAGGCAAAAGGAAATGCATTTGCAGATTTGACTGCAAAACAGGCAGCTCTAGGGGAAGGAAGCCCTGAGACCTTAGCAGCGGTAGAGGTGAGTATCCCAGAACCAACATGGCAGCAGCTGAGTAAATTACAGGAGCAAGCAGGGGAGAGCGAGAAAGATAAGTGGGTCAGAATGGGAGCAGCACCAGACCTTGACAATGTATGGAGGGAAGGGGGCAAAATATGCCTGCCTGCCTCTCTGTACCCAGCAATGGCAGTGGCAGTTCACCTACCCACACACGTCAGTTCCAATTCCATGTATAGGATTGTGAACCAAGGATGGCTCGCCCCTGGATTCAGTAGTACTGCAAGAAACTACTGTGCAGCCTGCCAAATCTGTCTCCTGAATAATCCAGGACAGAAAGTGAAAACCCCACGAAAACACCAGGTCCGGGCCCAATACCCCTTCCAGAAACTGCAGATTGATTACATACAAATGCCTAAGAGCGGCCCTTTTGAATTTGTCCTCGTGTGTATCGATTTATTCTCAGGTTGGCCCGAAAGTTATCCTGTAAAATCGGCTACAGCTAAAGCCACAGCTAAGAAACTGATCACTGAGTTAATACCTAGGTTTGGTCTTCCTGAAACCATAGAATCAGATAGGGGGACACACTTTACAGGAGAAATCATGCAGAATGTGATGACCATGTTAGGGGTTCAACAAAGTTTTCACACCCCTTACCACCCACAGAGTTCAGGATCAGTGGAGAGAGTAAATGGGACAATAAAGTTAAAAATACAAAAAGCCATGCAAGAGTTAAACAAGCCTTGGCCAGAATGCCTGCCTTTGGCTTTGTTCTCTATAAGGTACACTCCAACAGGAAAGACAGGATTATCCCCATATGAGATACTTTTTGGGAATGCACCTAGATTGGGTTTATACTTTCCACAGAGTATGCAATTGCAATGTGATAGTTTGACTGCATATGTGATACAATTACAACAACGTCTAACTAAGATCCACAAAAGTGTGTATTCTTCTCTTCCAGACCCTAATTCAATAACAGGTACACATACGCTGCTACCAGGGGATTATGTATATGTAAAGAAACACACCAGAAAGACATTGGAACCCAGGTTTGAAGGTCCTTACCAAGTACTCTTGACCACAGCCACCTCAGTAAAGCTGGAAGGAAAACCTACCTGGATACACGCATCACATTGCAAGAAACAACCCGAGAAAACAACATGATTAAATATCTACTTACATATTTTTTGTTGAAGATTGTTGGTTTACAAATATATGCATGGACTCCTGGTATTAATGTACTAGAGGTAGAAGAAACAATGACTTTTGAATGGAGTATAGATGATCCTAAAGTAGCAAATGTATCAGGATATGAGATAAATAAGGATTACACTGTGGGTAATTATACTGTTGAAGGACATAGGCGACCATTTCATGTAGATGTAGGTATAGCATGGATACAGGCAGACCCCCTCTCAGAAGTAACTGTAACTTTCCAGTGGAATGATAATATGGGTTTCCCCTTTAACAATAGTAAGAACCATAGGTGTCATAAAATATCCCTTTCACAGACATGGAAACAAGCCCGGGAACGGGTAGTGGGACAAATGTACCAAATATTAACAGTCATGGCAGAAGGAGGGAATATAACCGAAGGGATGTTTAATCTGACAGATATTACCGTTAATCAATCCAGTACTTTCCTCTGTGCCTCTTGGTGGAGGGAAGAGAGAAATGATGGGTGGTATTGGAGTGCAGAGGCCTATGGGTTTCACATACAAATGGAGGAAGAAGTAATGCCAACAATTGAATCTTCCATATTAACACCCGTACCAAACACTTGCATAAATGTATCAACATCACAACAGAAAACAAAAATAAAATTCAATATCACCTTTCCCTCAATACCAGAGTGTAAGTATAAGCGAGAATGGTACGACACACTATTGGGACTGACAGGTACAGGGATGGGAATTTTAAACTCGGTCGAGATAGAAGAAATGAACAACAGATGGAAGCATGCAGGGGGACACATAGCTGACAGCTTGACTATCACAAGCAAATGGTTACCCACCACTTTTGAAACCCAATTGCAAGAAATACCCCTATTACAATTTTTGGGAGGGTTAATAAATCACACGATAGGAGCAGAGCTCCAGCTGTGGAATCAAAATCAACAGTTTGTAAATTTCACACAGTGCTCTTTTAACCTCTTATCCTATCATATACAAATAAATAGGGCCAGGACTGAACTACAGTTGGGAAATTATCATACCTGGATGAAATATTTTAAGGGTTTAACTGACGATGGTGTATGGTTCCAAGTAAAAGGGGACAAGATAGAATGTGAGGAGAAATGGTGTGTAGGAAGGTTTGAAGCATACCGGGTAGCAGATGTAATGGAAATGTGTAAAATAGTGGTTATGCCACTAGTAATTAAAGACGAGTTTTGGTATCCAGAAATATATGGGAAATATGTAGATAAAGGAAACAGAACCCATGATTTAACTCTATGTGAAGGAACTAATAAGGGAATGGTATGTGGCAGAAGTTCCCCAGTATATGAGCCTTGTTTGTTAAAATACCAAACTAGCATATGCAAAATGCAAAGAACACCGATAAATGTGAACAATAGATTCATAGAAATAGGACCCCAGCATATTTGTATCATTACTAATGATAACCGCACCATGTCAGCATTAAATAAATCGGCGCCGTTTGCGGGATGTATAAAAAAGATTAAAATATTACAATGGGGTAACGACACCTATCTTTTTGAACCAGACGCCGATAAGATATTCTCTTCAGTCTATGAGGTACATAATCTCACTGACACTACACCCTTTATAATTTCTTTAGACCCACTAAAACAGGTTTTGGAACAATCAGAGTTGTTAAGACAACACATAGAAACACTAGAACATACCCTACAGAATAACCTTGTATCCGCAATTATTGACAAAGGTAGACTAGTACATCTTTCCTCACAGATACAACAGGATACTGCACCACATTGGTGGGATATATTTAGTGGAATGTCTTCTACAGCAACCAATACCTTTCACTGGTTGTTAAGTCCAATGGTAATTATTATTCTAATATTAATATCACTTACAATCACGAATATATGTGTATACAGGAAAATAAATAGGAAAATTAGGAGAATAGACAGGGCATACCGATAAATGTGTATTGACATCACCCTACTCCTATAAAACTCCTCTTCTTGAATTTTAAGATGTTGGTAATACCTAGGGGGATGGGTTCTACCCCTCTGACAACCCGCGGTCAGGGAAAGGACTCTGGGGAAAAACTGACTAGAACTTATTCATGAGGACCCAGGGGGAAGGAGAGGATGATGTCAAAGGGGGAAATTGATAAGGTCAGGGATTTAATTTTCTCACTTAATATGATGACTACATGTAAATCTGTTTTGAATGTAACTTTTTGGCTGTTAAACTCTGCTTTTGTTTTCTTGTAACTGTATTGCCATGGTGTTGAAGCTTGTGTTCGTAGCCCAGGTGACTCCTGTTGTTTTTTACCCTTGCCCTGTGTGGGGGGGTTGTGCTAATGCTATTGTTTGTATAAAAGGCCTTGGAAAGATTAAAGAGCAGCAGTCCATTATGCTGAGAACTTTGATACAGACATACCTGACTCTGTGTCTTAATTCCTATATGAAGCAATAATTTGGCAAAGCAATATAAACTTAAGCAACTTATTTAACAGTTGCATTTAACAGGGGGATAGTCTATGTTAAGGTAATCCAATGAGGAGGGAGTTGCAGTAGTCGAGGCGAGAGATAACCAGGGTGTGAATTAGAAGCTTGGTGGCAACATTAGTTAAAAAGGGGTGTATTCTGGAAATGTTGTGGAGGCAGCATGATTTGGACAGGGATTGTATGTGGGCCTGAAAGGACAGTTCAAAGTCTAGTGCCTCGTTTCCACTGAGCGGATCGGTTCGGGTCGGTACAGTTTTAATGGCCTAGAATGGTCGGTCTATTCTGGTGAGGGGCCATACAGGGTTTAGAAAAAATGCCTCAGCATAGCACAGCAGAGGGTTTTCTGTCAGCCAATCAGTGGAATGTATCGTAGCTCCGCCCTAACCGAACCGTTCCATTTTCTATGGCCCCACATCTGAAGCAGGACCCTGAATGGAGCGGTACGGTTTGGTTGTATGGGCCGCTTTCATAATGGAAACACCCAAAATAGCGTACCGTACCGAACTGAACTGATCCGCTCAGTGGAAACGAGGCATAAGGTTACCCCTAGGACCCTGGCATGTGGGGACGGACCGATAGATGAGCCATTGATCTTGACAGAGAAGTTGGGGGAAGGGCCACGTGGGGGAGGAAATATTAAGAGCTCGGTTTTAGATAGATTCAGTTTGAGGAAGTGGTTTGACATCCAGGCTGATATGTCTGTTAGTAAATCAGTGATGCGTGAGGAGACTGATGGGGTGAGCTGAGGGACAGAGAGATAACTTTGGGTGTCATCAGCATATAAATGGTAGTGGAAGCCATGGGAGGCTATCGGCTGACCCAGGGAGGACGTGTAGATCGAGAATAGTAGAGGTTCAAGGACAGAACCTTGGGGGACCCCAACGGTAAGAGGAGTTGGAGAGGAGGAAGTGGACACTGAAGGTGTGGTGAGATAGGTAAGATTCGAACCAACAGAGAGTGCAAACATGGAGACCAAGCTAATTGAGTTTTTTGAGGAAGAGGGGGTGGTCAACTGTATCAAAGGCAGCGGAAAAGTCCAAGAGTAAGAGTACAGAATAATGACCGCTGGTTTTGGCTGTCACCCTGTCACAAAAAGTATAGCAAAAAAAAGGTATATTACTCAGCTGAGTATGAAAGAGAAAGTATAAAAATGTCCCCGGGGTTCACAGCTCACCATTAGGGATGAGCCGAACACCCCCCTGTTCGGTTCACACCAGAATATGCGAACAGGAAAAAAGTTCGTTCGAACACGCAAACACCGTTAAAGTCTATGGGACACAAACATGAATAATCTGGTATGGATTTTTGGGGGGCCCCCACGCCATTTTTTAAAAAAATTTTGGCGCAGGGTTCCCCTTAAAATCATTAGAGGGAACCCCCACGTCATTTTTTTTTTTACATTTTGGCCGGGGTTCCCCTTAATATCCATACCAGACCTGAAGGGCCTGGTATGGAATTTAGGGGGACCCCCCACGTCATTTTTTTTTAAATTTTGGTTCGGGGTTCCCCTGTGGGGAATTCCCATGCCGTTTTTATCAATGAACTTCTATATGTATTGTCGGACCGGCAATGCAATAGCCGCGAGTAGTTTTAAATGACTTTTTTTCCTTTGAAATGTAATTTTGCTGTCAGACTGTTCTAAACACGGGAAACATGCGCCCCTTTACAGGCATACTATAGACACCCCCCAGGTACGAAATTTAAAGGAATATTACACTTTTATTGTTTGACTTTAAGCATTATTAAAATCACTGCTCCTGAAAAAACTGCTGTTTTTAAAACTTTTGCATTGATCCATGTCCCCTGGGGCAGGACCCAGGTCCCCAAACACTTTTTATGACAATAACTTGCATATAAGTCTTTAAAATTAGCACTTTTGATTTCTCCCATAGACTTTTAAAGGGTGTTCCGCGGCATTCAAATTTGCCGCGAACACCCCAAATTGTTCGCTGTTCGGCGAACTTGCGGACAGCCGATGTTCGAGTCGAACATGAGTTCGACTCGAACTCGAAGCTCATGCCTACACACCACCAAAGGCACACTGCTCTCCCATAGTTGCCAACATTGCAAAAAAATATGTGGGACACTTTTTGGCTGTAGGCGGAGCCGTGCAATAATTAGGGGGCGGGGCATTCATTTGTAGGCGTGACCTAGCAAAAAAATGGTAAGTGCGGCGCGTGAAGCGCGTCACGGCGAAAAATGGGCGTGGCTTACGCGTAAAAGTGGGCGTGGCGTAAATGGGCGTGGCTCAAGAGGGTGTGGTTAGAGTCTGAGATGAATGAGGGATGGAGAGGGAAAGGGGGAGATGGAGAGGGAAAGGGGGAGAAGGAGAGGGGGAGAGGGGGAATGACGGGACAGCAACCCCAGATCCTACACAATAGAAATATGTGTATTCTAGAAAGTTTAACAATCAGCAGATAAAGATACTCCAAACGCCAGGTGTTAACGCTTCAATCATCCCGGCACCATGGTTGTTATGGTGTCAGGATGATTGAAGCGCATTATTTCTATTATTACATTGTAATATAAAATTAAATCATTCAACTCACCATAATGCCGAATCAGTGGGATCCCTGAGCATGTCACTAGCCACGTCGCCTGCGATCAGCAGAGTCTGTCCTTGCATCAGGTGCCCCCGGCAGAGTCTGTCCTTGCATCAGGTGCCCCCGGCAGAGTTTGTCCTTGCATCAGGTGCCCCCGGCAGAGTCTGTCCTTGCATCAGGTGCCCCCGGCAGAGTTTGTCCTTGCATCAGGTGCCCCCGGCAGAGTCTGTATAGACCCCCTCAGTGCAGACCCCCTCCATCAGTGCAGACCCCACCTCTATTAGTGCAGACCCCCCCCCTCTATTAGTGCAGCCCCCCCCTCTATTAGTGCAGCCCCCCCCTCTATTAGTGCAGCCCCCCTCTATTAGTGCAGCCCCCCTCTATTAGTGCAGCCCCCCTCTATAAGTGCAGACCCCCCTCAATGCAGCCCCCCTCTATAAGTGCAGACCCCCCCTCAATGCAGCCCCCCCACTATTAGTGCAGCCCCCCTCTATAAGTGCAGACCCCCTCTCAATGCAGCCCCCCTCTATAAGTGCAGACCCCCCCTCTATAAGTGCAGACCCCCCCCTCAATGCAGCCCCCCCTCAATTAGTGCAGCCACCCCCCCTCAATGCAGCCCCCCCTCTATAAGTGCAGACCCCCCCAATCAATGCAGCCCCCCTCAATTAGTGCAGCCACCCCCCTCAATACAGCCCCCCCCCTCAATAAGTGCAGACCCCCCTCACCCCCCGCTCACCCCCCTTCAGTGCAGGTGCGGCCGGCCGGTGTTCTGCCTGCCGAGAAAGTTCCCCTTGGCAAATATGGACCCCCCTGTACTGCGCAGGCGCAGCGCTTGCGCAGTACGGGGCAGGGGAACTTAGTTTCGGCAAGACACGCCGCACCGTCGCATTGTCTTCTCCTTCATTGGAGAGGGGAGGGGCCGTGCAGCCGCTTCATTGGCTGCACGGATCGAGCCCCCTTCCTCTCTCCACTACACAAGACAGTTACTAGGGGGAAGATAGAGCGGCGGCGCCGGCCGCCATTTTGCTGGAGCCAGCTGCTCCAAAACAAAAAAAAAAACATTCCTGATTTTCCTTATGGAAAATCCCGATTCGGGACACCCTCCATCCGGGACGAGGGTCCCAAAATCGGGATTGTCCCGGGAAAATCTGGACTGTTGGCAACTATGCTCTCCTCCAACAGTCCATGTGGCTCTGTCTTCTCACACTCTACCCATTGCAGCCTTCCTCACTGCTCTGTATCTTTCCACTTTTTGACCCTTGTAGAACTCTCCTCCTCATCTCACATTGGGCAATTGGCAGGGTTACAGTCCCTGGAAGCTCAGCAACCAATCAGGATCCTCCCTCCCGTTTGTTAGGGGTGAACTTCCTCCTTAGCAGCTGCATCAGCCAATCAGACTCCTCTCATTAGCCTTGGTCTCCACCAAAATAGCTGCCTCTCCTCCTCTCTGTCCACCAATAGAAGAGGGGGTAGCAATCTGCAACAGGAAAAACATTCTACAGTGCAGCTTAAAGGGGCCATGAGCCTAGCCACATGTGGGTTGACTGATTAGGTCAACGCCTTAGTAAGGAAGCCCCTCCGGAAGAGATTGGTCAATGTAGTGACTGTTAATTCAACTGAGAAACTATAAACTGTAGTGCATGCTACCTATCCATATACAACAGGGATATGCAATTAGCAGACCTCCAGCTATTGCAAAACTACAAATCCCATCATGCCTCAGCCTCTGGGTGTCATGCTTGTGGCTGTCAGAGTCTTGCTATGCCTCATGGGACTTGTAGTTCTACAACAGCTGGAGGTCCGCTAACTGCATATCCCTGAACAGCATTGTATCGGGCAATCGCACACTCTGATTACTTCAGGCCTCTGTTCTAGTACAGAAGATTCCAGGCCCCGATAGCATGACTGAGCTTCATTTTAACACTAATGCCGCGTACACACAAGCGGACTTTACGGCAGACTTTGCCTGGCGGACTTTTTGACTGACTTTACGAAGGACTTTCTGAATGAACGGACTTGCCTACACACAATTAACCAAAGTCCGACTAATTCGTACGTGATGACGTACGACCGGACTTAAATAAGGAAGTTCATAGCCAGTAGCCAATAGCTGCCCTAGCGTGGCTTTTTGTCCGTTGAACTAGCATAGAGACGAGCGGACTTTTCGACCGGACTCGAGTCTGTCGGATAGATTTGAAGCATGTTTCGAATCTAAGTCCGTCCAACTTTTGAGAAAACAAAGTCCGCTGGAGCCCACACACGATCGAAATCCCGTCCGCCGGGTAAAGTCTGCCGTAAAGTCCGATCGTGTGTACGCGGCATAAGGCACATGTAAAAGAATTTATGAATAGTAAACCTACACTATATTACCAAAAGTATTACCAAAAGGGACGCCTGCTTTCACATGCACATGGACTTCCCAGTCTTAGTCCGTAGGGTTCAATATTGAGTTGGTTCGCCCTTTGCAGCTATAACAGCTTCAACTCCCAAAGGTGTTCTATCAGATTGAGATCAGCCAAGTTCCTCCATCCCTGTCTCGTTAATTACTATCTTTATGGACCTTGCTTTGTGCACTGGTGCGCAGTCTTGTTGGAACAGGAAGGGACCATCCCCAAACTGTTCCCACAAAGTTGGGAGCATGAAATTGTCCAAAATGTCTTGGTATGCTGATGCCTTAAGAGTTCCCTTCACTGGAACTAAGGGGCCAAACCCAACCCCTTAACAACAACCCCACATCATAATCCCCCCTCCACCAAAATGATTTGGACCAGTGTACAAAGCAAGGTCCATAAAGGCACGGATGAGCGAGTTTGGGGTGGAGGAACTTGACTGGCCTGCACAGAGTCCTGACCTCAACCCGATAGAACACCTTTGGGATGAATTAGAGTGGAGACTGCGAGCCAGGCCTTCTCATCCAACATCAGTGCCTGACCTCACAAATGTGCTTCTCGAAAAATGATCAAACATTCCCATAGACACACTCCTAAACCTTGTGGACAGCCTTCCCAGAAGAGTTGAAGGTGTTATAGCTGCAAAGGGTGGGCCAACTCAATATTGAGCCCTACGGACTAAGACTGGCATGCCATTAAATTTCATGTGCGTGTAAAGGCAGGTGTCCCAATACTTTTGGTAATGTAGTGTATGTTTCATTACTACCCCTCTTAAACATGGCATAGCTGTGCATCTCTGATGCAGTGGGAAAATGGTGCAAAAGGAGTCTCCCTCTAACTTTCTTGCTCTGGTCTGCCCTGTGTAAGTCTAATACAAGCAAATATTTACTTATTCCAACACATAATGATTTGATTTGGAAATTCTGGTATGTCTGTCCCAGAATTTTTTATACTCTTCAGAAAGCAAATTTCATTACGTCATTCCAAAAGTTTTTTGCCATAACATTCCTTATATTCAATAATGAGAGTCGCATGACTGAGAATAACAATCGCTATGGGAAAGAAGACAATGCATTATAGCTGAGTGTAGTGGGCCTTGTGTCTGGGATCAGTAACAATGCATACAGGCTCCAACAGCAAGCCATCCATGACGGAATTGCTAACAAAAAAAAAAGAGTCTGTTTATATAATATCGCATTCCAGCCATAAAGTTCCTTGTAATTATTACAATTCTCATTGTTTAATCTATGAAATAATTAAAAGAAAACATATTTTTAGATTGCTAAATTAATTATAGCTACTCCATTGTTTTATGGGGAACTGGGGTAGCCAGGGAGATAACGTACTGAATATGCCTATCTAATCAGGTTGCTGTAATCTAATTAAATTAATTCCCAGCTGCACTGTAATGTCTCTAGGCAATCACTTAACAAGCAAATTAATTTCCAAAGTTTTTTAACAACTTCAGCCACTCAAGTAATCAGCGTGGTGAGCTGTAGTGCTGTAATGGCTCCATTAAAGTGACACTTTTTTCTTGAAGGTTAAATGTGCTTTTTTAACACCCATCTTCAGGTACTGTGGAAATGTCAATGAATATGTTGAGCAATCAAGTGGATTTTTTTCCTGGAATACACTCTCACATCTTCCCTGCTCCCCTCCCCCCCGGTTCTGCACTGCTGGACCTGCTTGGCCAGAACTTAAGAAAATAATTTATGTTGTTTATCACGATTAATCAGAATAAAAGGTATAAAATATTTGAATCTGAATTCCAGCCAAAAACAATAAGATAAAAAGTAGTAGCCTAATAAAATACAGCATATGCTACAATATACACCTTCAATCCTGCCCCCCGCAGTACTACTTTTCTGTCACTAGATGTCCTCAGTCTGAAGGCCATCATCATCATCATCCAACTTCCTCTAAACTTAAGCGGAGTTCCACCCAAAAGTGGAACTTCCGCTCATCTGATTCCTCCCCCCCTCCGGTGCCACAATTAGACAGGTATCTGCACCCACTTCTGGGAGTAGACTCCGACGGGAGCCACGCCCCCTCCCACACCGCCCCGCTGTCTCCTGGGAAACACACAGGTCCCAGGAGATAGCGGGGACCACTTAGGACGCGCAGCGCGACTCGCGCATGTGCAGTAGAGCACCAGGAACGCTTCACTTCCTTATTCCCTCACCGAGAATGGCGGCTATTGCTCGGCTTCAACTGCCAACATCGCTGGACTCCAGGACAGGTAAGTGTCCGTTTATTAAACGTCAGCAGCTGCAGTATTTGTAGCTGCTGGCTTTTAATAATTTCTTTTCAGGTTGACTCCCTCTTTAGGCTGCCATGGATCCGCCCCCAGCCTGTGACTGGACAGTGAAAGAAGAAGCAGCACAGTGATGAGCTCATCTCTCTATCACCCTGCTTTCTCCCCCTATCAGCATGGTCCTTATAAGTACATTAACTGATTGGCTTCTTGTGCTGCTACAAGAGGGTGTTAGTGGGTAAAAGTCAGGTTTTTACACTGCGCGCAATACAAACCTACATTTAATATTAAATGAATTAATGCATAGTTCTATTATTATGTGTCTTTTATATCTGCTTGGAATTTAGCTTTCAAGTATATTCAGAACTAAGAACAAAAATGGAATATATTGCAGCTTGCCAGCCTTTAGAAATTGAATTGAAATAATAAACAATATTATCAGCCTTCCCAGCTACAGTGGCGAAAATAATTATTTGATCCCTTGTAATAGAAAAAAAAAGCATGGACCTCTTAAATATGAGATCTGGGGTCAAAAAGATCTCAGATCTCATATTTACACTAAAACACAATAAAAATAAATAAATAAATTTATCATTTAAAAAAAAATAATAATAAATGGCCCTTTAAGAGCTATGGGTGGAAGTGGCGTTTTGACGTCGCTTCCGCCCTGCAATGGTATGAAGATAGGTGGGAGCCATCTTCCCCTCACTCGTCTCCATACCCAGAGTGGAACAACATCTGATCGCCTCCGCCGCTGCCGACGGCTCCGGTAAGAGGCGGAGGGCACCGAAGGGCAGCGGGAGGGGCGCCAATCTCCCAACGCCGATAAAAGTGATCTCGCTGCGAATTCGCCGCAGAGACCACTATTATCGGAAACCGGACCGCCGGCCGAAAAAGAGGATACAAGGGTTATGGCAGCTAGCTGCTGCCATAACAACGATATTCCTCTTCCAACTTAGGACGTATATCGGCCAGCGGCGGTCCGGAAGTGGTTAAACATTAAAAGACATTTATAAGATGGTAGAAAAAGGTTGACATTTGATCAAAACCCAACTGGCTAAATTCTGATATACTAATCATTTTGGTGTCCATAGATGGTAACCTTTGCTTATGCCTTTTTTTAATTCATGATCTCAAATTGAATTACTCAGGTTTATGACAGGTAAAAAGAACTCCCGTTTCATAATTTTCTATATTGCTGGAAAATCTGTGCAGTGATCTATCGACAGAGAAAGAAAAGATCCATAATTTGTACAAAATATTCTAATTTTCCAAGTTAGGAGGGAAAAACCAAAAGAGAACTATTGCAAATTATATAAAATGTATTTAAAAGCATAAACCTACAAACAAAAAAATAAACTTGTCTCAAGGTCATTAGAGTTCACTGTACACATTTTGGCTTTAAATGCCTATTTGAGTTTTGTTTTTATTTTATTAATCAAACATTTTGATTCAGCAAAACCACCAAATGTATGATTGTTAAAGTAAACATTTTTCATTTAACCAAACCACCAGACAGGTCTAATTAAAATTTTCCAAAAAATTTCTGACTTGACAAAACCACTAGACGTTACATTTTTTTTTTTTTTAATGAAATGTGACTAAATAAAAATACCAGGTGTTCATTTTTTTTTATCTTATTCATCAAAATGTTGGCTTAGCAAAACCACAGTTTTTTTTTTTTTAGTTACCAAAAATGAGGTCTTGATGAACAAGTCATACTTTTTTTAAAATTAGAACCTAGATCAACAACGCTCTCACCGTAAAGTATCTTTTTCCTTCTAACTAGAGCTGAAATCCAAACAGAATATAAATAAACATTTAAAGGACCACTACAACTAAATGTATTGTATTATAGTAACTGAATGTGGTTAATACTTGTAATCATATTATTTAGTATATAAATTCCATTTTTATATTTTCTCCACATTCACATGTAGACCAATCTGTCCAACAGGTTTACAGGGACATGCCGTATGACACTGCTTGGGGTGATTAAGGTTAGGTTCACATCTAAGCAGGTTGTGGCTGATGAGTTTTTGCAAGGTGTTTTGCAGTGCTTTTTGTGTTTTTCAACACGTATTTTTGATGTGTTTTATTCATCAAAATGTTGGCTGCAGCCACAATAGGAAAAAATGCATCAGCCACATTAGGAAAGTATGACAGTTCTTTTCATGTAGCGTGACTTTGATGCCACTTTGATGCGAGTTTACACTCTCTGGCACCCAAGCAGCATTAAAGTAGCATCAAAGTAATCCAAATATATTAACCGCTTGCCGCCCACCCACCGTCATATGACGTCGTCCCAGAACGCCCGCTCTCGGCTGCCCTGTGTTGATAGGACGTAGAGCGACCCAGATCTCTGTAAAGAGCCGCAGCTCTTTTACCATCTCCAATCACAGCCGGTCATATTTAAGCATGGAGATGCCAGTAATTGGCAGAGTGTGTGGCAAGGTGAGCCAATCAGCGACATCTCCTCCCAGGGGACATCGAGACATGTAATCAGGGCACTGATCATCAGTTCCCTGATTACAATAACACGCCACCAGTGCCAGCCAACAGTGCCCACCAGTGCCAACAATCAGCGCCCACCAGTGCCAGCAATCAGTGCCCATTAGTGATGCCAGTCAGTGCTGGCTATTAGAGCCACCTATCTGCTGCCCATCATAGCTGCCCATCAGTGCCACCCATCATTGCCCATCAGTGCTGCCCATCAGTGCCCATCAGTTCCGCCTACCAGTGCCCACCAGTGCCACCTATCATTGCCACCTATCAGTGCCCACCAGTGCCACCCATCAGTACCACCTATCAGAGCTCATCAGTGCCACATATCAGTGCCCATAAGTGCTGCCTCATCAGTGCCCATAAGTGCCACCTCATCAGTGCTCATCAGTGCCGCCTCATCAGCGCACATCAGTGAAGGAGAAAAATTACTTATTTACAAAATTTACTGACAGAAACCAATGCCGTGTACACACGAGCGGAATTTCCGACAGAAAGAGTCCGATGGGAGCTTTTCATCGTATATTCCGACCGTGTGTATGCCCCATCGGACTTTTTCTGTCGAAAATTCAGACGGACTTAGATAGAGAACATGTTCTATATTTTTCCGACAGAACAAATTACCGCTCGTCTGTATGCTGTTCCGATGCACCAAAAACAACGCATGCTCTGAAGCAGGTACGAGACAGAAGCTATTGGCTACTGGCTATTGAACTTCCGTTTTCTAGTCCCGTCGTACGTGTTGTACGTCACCGCGTTCTGGACAGTCGGAATTTGGTGTGACTGTGTGTATGCAAGACAGCTTGAGCGGAATTCCGTTGGAACTCCATTGGAAAACCCTTCAGAGTTTATTCCGACGGCAAAACTGGTCGCGTGTACAGGGCATAAGAGAAAAACTTTATTTTTTTCAAAATTTTCGGTCTTTTATTTAATTTTTTTTGTAAAACATTAAAAAAAAAACAACAGTGCTTAAATACCACCAAAGAAAGCTCTATTTGTGTGAAGAAAATGATAAAAATTTGACGTGGTCACAGTGTAGCATGACCACGCAGTTGTCGTTGAAAGTGTGACAGCGCTGAAAGCTCAAAATTGGCATGGGCAGGAAGGGGGGTGAAAGTGCCCTGTGGGCAAGTGGTTAATGTGTCCAAAGTCACATGTTAGCGTTAGGGTTGAGGGCTAAAATCAGGGTTAAGGGCTAGGGTTAAATGTTAGGGTTAGGTTTAAGGGCTAGGGATAAATGTTAGGGTTAGAGTTAGGGTAAGCAGCAGTCATTAGGGTTAGAAGTAATCCTTAGGGTTAGCGGTAATCGTTAGGGTTAGTGTTCTAGCCCTAACAATAACCGCTAACCCTACCCCTAAAAATGACCATTAACCCTAATTCTAACCCTAACCCTAGCCCTTAACCCTTACCCTATCATTTAACCCTAACATGCGACTTTGGACACATAAAGGTTCCTGCACTACTTTGATGCTATTTGAGTGCCAGAGAGTGTAAAGTCACATCAAAGTGGTATCAAAGTCACACTATATGAACAGAACTGTCATACTTTCCTATTAGCAAAAAAAAAAAAGAAAATGCATAAAAAGACGCCATACTTGCATTCTTGGTGCGGGTCCATTAAAGTCTATTATGCGCAAAATGCAATCTGCTGCGGGAAAAAAGTGCCTGACCCTTTCCAAAAAAACCTACCGGCGTAAAACGCACAGATGTGAACAAGATCCATAGGAAACTATTTTAAATGGACTGTAGTGCGTTTCTGCAAAACGCACTAAAAAACACATTGGTATGAACCAAGGGTTAAAACGTACAGCTTTTATTTATATACTTTAAATTTTTTTTTTTTTCAAAGGAACAAAAACATTTTGTTCTAACTGCCTAAAAAGTATTAGGTGGAGTTAGGCTTAATAATTTGTTTAACACTTGTATATGTCCATCTAAGACTACCCCGACCACAAGGTGACAACGCAGCTGTGCACTTTTACTGCAGCTCAAACAGCGTTATCACCCAGTTAAAGCAGGTGGAAAAATAATAGATCCATTGGCGGGATTAATAGTTAGTAAAAATTCCACATTAATGCTAGTGACAGACTGTATGTAATATTCAATTTTGCCCATAGTTAGTACAATTGCTCAGGCATTGAAAAAGAAAGTAAAAACGTCAGTTTGCGTTCCACCTGCATTCCAAACACCTGAAGTGATGTGTCTCAAAGGTCCCGCCCAGCGCGTTTCATCAGCAACATCTGATGTCATCAGAGGTCTGATGACGTCAGATGTTGCTGGCAGAACGTGTTTAGCAGGACTCCCGGGACACATCACTTCCGGTGTTTGGAGCACATGTGGAACGCAAACTGGCATCTTTACTTTCTTAATGCCTGAGCAATTTTAGTTGATGTAAGTGCATTTTTTGCTCCTTTTACTCAGTAAATGTAAGAGAGGCTCCGCCCCATCTCTTCATGTGACTGAGTTATATGCAAAGTATTTTAAAGGTGCAGGAGCGCCAATAAAGTGCACCCTGGTGTCCATTCATCCATGTGTATGGGATCCTATGTTGGATGGAATAGAGAGCTGTATTCCATAGCTTGGTGTGAGAAACTACCAGTTGGGGACAAATAAGGCACTTTATGACTTCCTGTAATAGGGGTCATGAATTTCTGGTGAGTGAGCGGAGAGGAAGCGCACAATTCCCTTCTCTGGTGTCACATTTTCACTTAGTACCTCATTTGAAGCATTTTTCATGAACATTATATATTTGTATGTATGTTTTGTTGTCATGGGGTTGTGAGAGCATGGATATTAATTTATTTTGATTGTTTGATCTTTAGACTTAAAGTGTTACTAAACCCACAACAGTAAGATCAGCCTGTATATTCAGTAAAGCATGCTGTGGACCCTAAGGGGTTAATGCTCTGCATTGTGTAAAAAGGCTGTTTGATCCTGTCTTTTCCGATCCTCCCCTTCTTCCACCGTCCCCAATTGATCTTCTTATTGAAACAAAGCCTTGGGGGCACTCTGCTCAGTTTAGTATATATTGCTAGAGTTTTTTTCTCTTTTCTTTGGAGGGTGCATGTGATCAGCACAGGGCCAATCAGCACTGTCCAGACAGAGGGTCAGGGGTCCTGTAGCCTTATAAGACAATCAGAGGAGAATGAAAACTTCTCCTATAAGCTTTAACCAGTCACTGATAGAAGTTAGAAGACTGCTATATACTGCTGATGTGAAAAGGTATTTAGCAGTTTATATTTACTAAAATAATTGCATTTTCATGTTCTGTGTATTGTGGGAGACCAGATATAGTGAATGCAGGTTCTGGGTTTAGTAACACTTACATTTTAGTCTTTTAACGAGCAGCTCCCTATATATATATATATATATATATATATATATATATATATATATATATATATATATATATATATATATATATATATATATTTTTTTTTTTTTTTTTTTTTTTTTAATCTATATTTTTTATAGATTTTATATTAACTTTATAAAATTTTATATTGAGGATGATGACATCAGTGCCACTCTCTATAATATAACAGTGTGAGTAAAGAGCGCCATGATGACTCCACTACAGGGGGCTGCGCCATGACACCCCACACTCACAGGACCTCCTCAGTCTATCAGACAGTAAGGGTCATTCAACCCTAAAGACTAAGAACATCTTGTGGCGAAAATGGGTTACTGCAGGGAACAGCTCTGGGATGAAGATGAGTATTACAGCCTGAACTTTTTTTATTTTAAGTACAAGCTGGGGGAATATTTTATTTTCTGGGACCTGAGCAGTTCCTTGCTGGATTGTACTATAAATATACTCATGTCCACAATGAACTGTGTACTATTATCACTACATAGATAAAACCAGCCAGCAGGCAAACAACATTTCATTTATGTTATCAAAATGTCAATATGTCTCCTTTATAGTAGAAGGCGAGTTGAGAACACGGTACAAAAAAGAGACAAACGATTCGCTTTTCAGAAGACAATGTAACATTTACACAAGGTTGGAGGGGAGATCAGCTGAATTCTATTAACATTTGGTTGCCAGTGTAAACATACAGTAGGCCTTAATAGGACATGTGTATAACGGCGACATTTTTTATCCCGCCTCTTGTGAAAGATGCACGTTCCTGCCCGCTGGCTCGGTCTGATTGCTTTCAGAAAGAAATCATTAGCTACAGAATATGCAATCAATTGCGCTTGAGTAATTTGGATGCACAGATGATATTTCAGAAGCGCTGCGGGTAATGCAATTAGTGGCATACAGGTAAACATGTTTATAAGACGATGATAGGGAACATTTATAAACGCTGGTGTGGAAAATATTACTAAAGCGATGCTTTGAAAAGTGACGGGAGTACTTTATAGCTGAAAATAAAATAATTCTGACAGGTTTCCAATGTGCTGAGTTTCAGATTCTGGTTTTAAAGTGGATCTAATAATTCAATTTGATTTATTTACGGTATATATAACCTCAATCACTAAAGTCTCATATAAGCTTTAACATGTTAATGTAATTTCAAAGGTCATTTTAAATTTTGGTGAATCTTTAGCTTTCGATAAAATAATATCTGGTGCTAGCTAGTAGCAGTTAGTCACATTCCACTGGACTTGTTCTCTAATGTTTAAGATGTTTCATAGCTTATCCAAGCCACTTCCTTAGTTCCAATGAGTGTCAGGAAGATACCCCAGAATTTATATTCATACCTTAAGACAGATGTACTTGGTGATCCTGTCATAAAGGTCCTTTATTTAGGCACTTCCTGTTTAGGATGACAACACTTTATCCCTGTCTCCCAGTTGGTGTCCAGCATTGTCACATGAGCTTCCGATAGATACAACAAGTGACCATGGTCCCCAACTCCATGGTCACCGTCAGTAAATCCTTCTTGGAAAAGGCTCCAACTCCATGGTCTTCATCGAGAAACCACTCTTGAGAAAGGCTCCTACTTCATGGTCACCATCAGGAAACCCTTCTTGAAAAAGGCTCCAACTCCATGGTCACCATCCGGAAACCACTCTTGAGAAAGGCACCAACTCCATGGTCACCATCAGGAAACCACTCTCGAGAAAAGCTCAAACTCCATAGCCACCATCAGGAAACCCTTCTTGAGAAAGGCTCAAACTCCATGGCCACCATCTGCAAACCCTTCTTGAAAAAGGCTCCAACTCTATGGTCACCAGGGCCGCTGATAAGGGGGGACCACCAGCCCTTCTGTACCGGGCCTGGATCTGCCATCCCAGCAGGGGGGGGCCAGGGGTAGAGCAGGCGGGTACTCCCAAATCCTGTCCAACAATAAGTTAATCCCCCATTGTGCAGCTATTTAGAAAACAAACGTCTCTGAGCCCCCTGTGTTCAGTGGGGGCCGAGGGACAATAAGCGGACTATTTCTTCACTTTCGGGTATAGGTGGATTACACAGTTGAAGCCCGACCTCTTCTATATGAATACACCGCAGCCAGCCGAGAGCGCTGCAACGGATTAGTCCACCTAAACCCAAAAGTGAAGAAATAGTCCGCTCTCTGTTCCCCTGGCCTTCACTGAACACAGGGGGCCCAGAGACATTTGTTTTCTTAATAGCTGCACAGACGCACACATGGAAAGCACCCGGGGAGAGCTCCATGTGACAAGATCTGAAACCCCAAATGATCAATCACAGCAAACTTTTTTGGCAGTGGCTTGAGATGAAGAACGCATGCACGAAGGTATCTAAACTGATAGTGATGGGGAGATAGCGAGTCCAGAATAAGAAGGGGATTGACAGAGTAAAAGAGAGAGAGAGGGGGAAAAAAGAAAAAAAAGGAAAAGCTCCAGCAAACCATCATCGAAGAGCTGTCACCATTAGATCAAAAGGTCAGGCAAGGAAACTGGCCACAAGTAAGTGCAATGTGCTATGGTTTTTCACCCTCTGTCATCTTGTAAAGGGCTCTGATCTCTAGGACTGTGGGTTGCCCATTCAGGCACAGTGGCAGGGACCTGCATTCCCCAGGACTGGTGGCTCCATGCAGGGACTACATACCGTATTTATCGGCGTATAACACGCACAGGCCTATAACACGCACATTAATTTTAAGAAGGAAGTTTCAGGAAAAAAACTTTAAATTTTAAATAAGGAACTTTGGGTCAGTGCCCATCTGCAGCCTCACCATTGCCATCAATGCAGCCTGATCAATGCCCATCTGCAGCCTCACAAGTGCAATCAATGCAGCCTCATCAGTCCACATCAATGCAGCAGCCTCGCCATTGCCATCAATGAAGCAACTTCACCATTGCCATCAATGCAACAGCCTCACCATTGCCATCAATTCAGGAGCATCACCATTGCCTTCAATGCAGCAGCATCACCATTGCCTTCAATGCAGCAGCATCACCATTGCCTTCAATGCAGCAGCATCACCATTGCCTTCAATGCAGCAGCATCACCATTGCCTTCATTGCAGCAGCATCACCATTGCCTTCATTGCAGCAGCATCACCATTGCCTTCATTGCAGCAGCATCACCATTGCCTTCAGTGCAGCAGCCTCACCATTGCCATCACTGCAGCCTGATCGATGCCCTTCAGCAGTTTAGAGGGGACAGGGAGCGGGGCGGGACGAGCGCCGAAAGATTACATACAGTGAGAATCTCCTATGATAGACAGAACAGTGGTCCAATGGTGGCCCAGGAGAGGGGGCTTCCTATTATAGAGGCCGCCAAGTAAACAGGAGATTCTCACTGTATGTAATCTGATGGCGCTCGTCCCGCCCCCCTCCCTGTCCCCTCCGAGGCAGCTAAAATTTAGGTATTGGCGTATAACACGCACATGCTATTTGCACCCGATTTTCATGGTGAAAAAGTGAGTGTTATACGCCAATAAATACAGTATACAAAAAAAGAGAGAGTCACCCTGGGACTTTAAATGAGGTGGTCACAGTTAGCCACTGAGTAACACGAGTAATAGCAGTATAATTTGTTTATTAAAATTAATGTACAAACATGGATAATATAGCATATTAGCTCAGCCAATGGATTTGCACATAATGAAGAGAATAAATAAAGTTGATACAAACGTTATACAATGCAGTATATACAAATGCACGCATCAGAAAACCCGTTGCGTGTTTTGCGAGATCATTGCTCGCTCATCAGGGGTGGATGCGGATGAGATGTATCTAAATAGACAAAAAGATGTGTCACAGTGGTAAATGTAAGAACAATGGCAGAATGGGCCAGAGCAAAACGGCCCAATACTTACCAATGAACTAAACCAGAGTTTCCATCGCTGAACCCCTAAATGAACGGCAGCAGCCAGAGTATGGCACGGGAGCTGAGGGGGAAAAGACGGACACGGGTACCCCCAGGGGGATGCCAGGCGGCAGACATGGCATAGGTGAAGGTGAATGGTCCTAATTGTCTCAGTGTATAGCTTGATAGATATCGGCTGTAAACATAGATGTATATGTCTCAATGATTTGCCAAATTTAGTAAGATGAACATTAAGTTATATAATGTAATAATATTTTTGAATGAGAGCATGTGTACTCTAGCATTAGTAAATATATCAAGCATTAGTAAATATATCAAGCCTTACTAAATAAGCAGAGTAGACAAAAGTTGTACAATTATTTGTATAGAAACATATACAGACCTGATCCAATAATGGAGCAGACATAGAGACCATGGGTAATAAAGTAAATCCTGAAAAAATTTGTTTGTCTGGGAAAGAAAAGAGGAAAAGGTTGTGTGAAAAGCTGTGTTATAAATTAAACAAAAAGTGCAGGGAATGCAGATGAAGCACCAGATGAGTGTCAGGGTGGGGAGAATGTATTTACCTTGATATACAAACAGCTGAACAGCAATGGAAATCTCTGTGGTGTGCATAGTATTGGTGAGTGAAGGAAGTGATCTCAGCCATGTCTCACCGCTGACTTATATCCTATATATGACTTATAAACTTAATGTTTAATAAGCATTTATACTGCTATTACTCTTGTTACTCAGTGGCTAACTGTGACCACCTCATTTAAAGTCCCAGGGCGACTCTCTCTTTTTTTGTATATGTATATAGGGATGGAGGTGTATCACTGGTGATTGCAGACCTTTCATTTTATTTTGCATGCAGGGACTACAGGGAGATGATGCCCTGATCTGGGGGCACCTGGTACACACCACAGCTGCTCCTATTGGGTGGCTGTAGCTGTGCGAGCATCCCTTTTATTATGCAAAGTGTCAGCGAGGGGTGAGGGGAGAAATCCCCCTGCAAGAGCTGTCAGGGATGATCTCCCTCTCAGGAGAGCCAATCCAGGGCCACGGAGCACCGGCTACAAATACAAAAAAAAGGCATTTTAATGGGGGGCACAGTATAATGTTGGGGGGCCATGGCCCCCTCTGGTCCCCCCCTAGTGACGCCGCTGCTGCCTGCTCTACCTCCGAGCCCCCCCCCTTCCAGTTCCCTCCAGCCCTAGTTGCCCAGCTCGGTGGTGCACAGGAGGAAGGGAGAGGACCAGATGTATCAGCAGTGATCACCTGGTCCCAGGCTCCAAGCTCCAGGAGGAACCACCTGTGGGAGAAGCACTTTACCCAGGTCCCAAATAGAAGAAGCTGCACAGACCAGGTACTGGGTGGGGGGACTTATATAGAAAGACAGGGAGGGCGCACCGACCTTGTGCATTACCAAAGGTAAAATTTATTTAAAATTGAAAAACAAAAAGTGCGCATGCGCGGGACTCCCGGGAAGACGCTCTGAACGGGAGCTCCGTCACAGCCGAGCCTTCCGCGGTCCCCAGACGCCGGATTATTTAGCGGAACCGTCCCTGCTTAACACCCGCTGGTAGAGGAGGCTAGCGGGCACAAATCTACATGCCCAACCGATCACAACGCCCAGCGGCTAGCAGGAAACTCTCCTTTGGCCTACCCGACCCCACTACATCCAAGATGGCGGCCGCGACCTCCTCACAGGCAGACACAGGAGACGGAGTCATCATGGCTGACATCCCAGAGGAAGATCAGCTTCCCAACATCACACCGGGATCCTCTGTGAGTAACATCTCCCCCAAGAATGCCTATCTTACAAGCAAAGACTCCGTTTTTAACAGGACCCTAACTGACATGCTCCATATCCCTTCACTGCATGCTTCCGCCCCATCCCCTGCTATGCAACAGGCAGCACCGCTGAACTCTCCCCACCAGTCAGACATGGCACAACTTCTGAATTGCTTTTCAGACATGCTGGCCACAGGCCTGGCCCAAAACGCAGCACAAATCACCACGTCTATTAAGGCAGACCTACAGAGCTTGGGGGCCCGCATTGACCTGATTGAACAAGCAGTTGATCAAACGGTTGCGCGCACCAATCAGAATACCGACTGCATTCACTTGATGCAAGATCAACTTGAAACGGCTTTAGGGAAGATTGACGATTTGGAAAATCGTAATCGGAGAGGAAACTTCCGTATTCGAGGTATCCCTGAGTCTGTAACTAATATTCATGACACGGTGCAGCTTTTCATGAAAGAACTGATCCCAGATATCTCTGACCGCAAACTGGAGATTGACAGGGCTCACAGAGCGCTGCAACCACCCAGACAGGACGGGCTCCCGAGGGATATAGTGGTTAAGCCCCACTATTACGAGACCAAAGAGGAGGTCATGAAAAGATCTCGGAATCTAGACGCCTTATCCTTCCAAGGAAACAAGATTCAAGTCTTCGCAGACATCTCCAAAACTACAATCCTAAAGAGAAGAGCTTTAAAACCCCTGCTTGAAATCCTCTCTCAGAAATCAATTAAATATCGCTGGACTTTCCCTTTCCGTCTTCAGTTCCAACATAAGGAAAGATCGTATGGATTCTCCTCATTCCAAGAAGGCGAACACTTACTCCTGCGACTTGGATTCATCTCTCAAGAAGCTTCCCCCCAGGATCCTCCGTCCAAGTCAAGTTCTTCTAAGAGACCCCCTCCAGGCAGCCCCATCACCCCCCTCTGGAACAAACAGCAAACGAAGCGTCACCGCGATTCCTTTCCTCCAAGATGAAGTCATCCCTTCTCAGCTTTATAAGGACTTTGTGACTTCCTTTTTTCCCTAAGGTTGTTCCCTCTGAAGGAGGGGCTATGGTGTACATTGCATACACCCCTTCAGACCCCACTTATCCATCAGTGAGGGTGGTCGCACTTACCTGATCTTCCCCCACTCTCTTCACCGCAATGAAGATGGACGAAGATGACTCCGGGTTGTTTCCCTTCACCTCCCCCCCCCCCCCCCTTCCTTTTTTTTTTTTTTTTTTAACAACTATCCTCGGTTCTCATAATGGACCGCACTTGAGGTTATTTTGACTTACGGGGAAACCAGGGCATAAGTTTGTACCTCACTTCACTTCCTCCCCCTCCCTCCCACTTCCCTGTTCCTACCCTCCACCCCCCCTCCCGGTTATTAATGGACCTTCCCCTATGGAGGGTTTTGTTTTGTCATTTTTATTTAAAACAGTGATTTGCCCTTGTACCTCTTAGAGTTTGGGCTCAACTCCTCATTTTTGATCCGTGTCTTTTATATGGGTATATTATTCAAATTTTTTTGTGCTCACACTTACTAGGTTCCATTGTTCCCCATTAGACGGGGCCCCGGCGGCTCGGCTGGGCTAGCATCGCCACTTCCTCTGTTGTGATCAGGGGAGATCCTCCCACTGATTACACCAGACTAACAACCTCGGCTGAGGTTGTTCTTGTTTTTCTGAGACCCTTTTGTTTTTGGGTCTCAGACTCGAACTGAACTTTTCAGTCCAGTTCCTGGATTTTCTGGGCTTTTACGCCTAGTCTTTTTTGAAGTTACTAGAATGTATTATTTAATGATTCTTCCTCTCTTCTTTCATTCTCTTATCTCTCCCTTCTTCTCTTTCTTCTCCTCCTTCCCCTTTTTTATATTTCAGGAAGGTGCACAGGAGACCGACCTTACCCAGAGCCCTCCGCTGCGACAGCAAGATCTCTCTCCCAGACTCCATGCTGCATCATCAAGGAACCGGGTAGGAACACACCTAATGCACCAGAGTTACTCCCTTAGTGGAAATGACTGACCCACCTACCTTACAGAGGACACTTAAAGTTGCCTCCCATAACACTCAAGGGCTCAACTCACCCGTCAAGAGACGCAAAGCTTTCCAAAGCTATCACTCAAGAGGAGTAGATGTAGTGCTCCTCCAAGAAACACATTTCCCCTCAAACTACTCGCCTTCTTTTTTACACAACAAATACCCCACTTTTTTTCTCGCAAACGCTAGCGAGAAAAGGAGAGGAGTAGCCATCCTAATCTCCAAACAAACCCCTTTCTCTCACACTTTAACTGTGCGAGATGATGATGGAAGATACATTCTAATCAAAGGACTGATTGAAGGTAACCTATACACTTTCATTTCCTATTATGCCCCCAACAAAGGCCAAGCTAAATTCTTCTCCTCCTTACTAGCAACTCTCTCACCCCATTTTGAGGGTAGGGTGATTATGGGAGGGGACTCCAATATTACCTTTGATCAGATCTTAGATAAAGCAGCTCAGGGGATCCCTCGCCTTAAACGACCCCCCAAACAAAGCCTCCAGATTGCCAAACTTATTCACTCGGTGGGACTCATTGATTCATGGAGGGAATTAAACCCCGCAACAAGGGACTACACACACTACTCAGCACCCCACAAGACATATGCTAGAATCGACCACATTTTCTTATTGAACTCTGACATACAAATTGCTAATCACGCCTCCATCCACGATGTTCCGTGGTCTGACCACTCCCTAGTAATCTTAGGAATATCCAATTCGTTATCCCCGTTTGGCCCACGCACTTGGCGCCTAAACGAGAAAATCCTAGCTAACCCCGTCCACTGTACTATACTAGAAAAGGATATTAAAGAGTATTTTCTATTGAATGACACGGCAGACATCTCCCCTAGCACGCTCTGGAATGCTCACAAAGCAGTAATCAGAGGGAAATTGATCCAATTTGCAGCCAAATTAAAGAGAGAACGGCAAATTGATATCAAGAAACTAGAGAAAGAATACAAAAATCTCAGCAAGTCCCATAAACTGAACCCCAATCCTACATCTCTATCTAAGCTAGATTCTATTAGGCTATCCCTTAATTCAGCTTTGACTTCCAACGCAGAAAAGCACCTCCATTGGCTCAGCGGCAGTTTCTATCTACGAGCGAACAAATTTGGCCCCCAGCTAGCGGCCAAACTTACCCCGAAACACAGGTCTTTTGCCCTACCTAAAATAAAAACCCAATCCGGATCGCAAACCCAAAACCCAAGTAAAATTCTTAGATCATTCCAATCCTTTTATGCCAACCTGTATTCCGACGATCGCCCAATTTCTCAACAAAAGTTGGATGCTTTTCTAGACAAAATCCCATTGCCAAAAATTTCCGAATCTCACCGCTCCATACTGGAATCCCCATTTCAAGAATCTGAGATCCGAGCAGTCATAAAAGGGCTCAGAAAGGACTCAGCCCCAGGCCCAGACGGTTTCTCAAACCACTATTACAAAACTTTTATAGATTCCCTCTCTCCGTACCTGGCCCGCCTTTTCAACTCCTTAGCTAAAGCATCTCCGTTAGACCCAAATGCCAATTTGGCTTTTGTTTCAGTTATACCTAAGCCAGGTAAAGATCCCAGCGATGTCAGTAGCTATAGACCTATTTCGTTAATTAATAACGACCTAAAACTTATGACAAAAATATTATCCAATAGACTCGCTTCTTTTATAGATACCTACATACATAAGGACCAAGTAGGGTTCATACCAGGGAGACAGGGACCGGACCAGATACGGAGAGCGATAAATGCAGTCTCCCTAATGAGATCGGGGTGGGATGGGGGATCTCCCCAGGGGGGCCTCCTCCTCTCCATAGATCTCCAAAAAGCGTTTGATACGGTGGCTTGGCCCTATCTCTTCACAATTTTAGGTAAATGGGGTTTCGGCCCTAACTTTATCAATATATTAAGAGCTCTCTATCATCAACCTAAGGCACAGGTGAGACTACTAGGACACCTATCAGATAAATTTTCCATACAGAAAGGAACAAGGCAGGGATGCCCTCTCTCTCCCCTTCTCTTCGCGATGGCTATAGAATCCTTGGCCATCGCGATTAGACAACACCCAGGCATCCATGGAGTTCGCTGTGGGCAAAATTACCACAAATGCGCTCTATTCGCGGATGATGTCCTCCTGTTCGTCACGTCTCCCATGACCTCCATCCCCAACATATTGCAACTTCTACAAAACTTTGAATTAGCTTCCGGACTTAAGGTTAATGTATCCAAATCAGTCGCTCTCAATGTTTCCACCCCTCCAGACATAGTAAATAACCTAAAGAGTAAATTTCCATTCTCATGGAATTCCACATCCATCCCTTATCTTGGCATTAACCTTACATCTGGCATAGATACTCTCTATAAATATAATTTTCCCCCCATGATCAAAAAGCTCACGGACGACCTGACCCAATGGTCGCTATATAAGCTCTCGTGGTTGGGTAAAGTGAACGCAGTTAAAATGACACTCCTACCTAGGCTACTTTATCTCTTTCGTTCCTTACCCATTCCAGTCCCCAAACCGCACATTCAACGCCTACAATCTGCCATAATCCGTTTTATTTGGGATAAAAAAGGCCACAGGTTTTCTAAAGAGGTGCTTTTTAGGCCCAGAAAAAAGGGAGGACTAGGGGTCCCCAATCTGTGGTGGTATTATCAGGCAGCACAATTGAGCCAATTCTCAACTATATATATGAAAGGACCCAAACCAGACTGGGTGAGCATGGAGCGTGAGGCGGTTCCCGGTTTCACCTTAGACTTTCTGCTTTGGAATATCCCCAAAAAACGCCCCCCTATTTTAGCACCAACATTATCTCACTCAATGAAACTCTGTGATGCCCTTCATAAGTTCAAACCCCTCATCTCCACATGGCACCCCCTGACACATATCTTCAGAAATCATAATTTTCCCCCTGGCCTGGAGATTCGGGCCTTTAAATGGTGGCTGGACAAGGGCCTTTATAGAATTGGTCAATTCTTCAACTCCAATGGTCCCCTCACTCTAGCATACTGTACCTCCAAACTCGAAATGCCCCCAACCGAAAAATTTAGATTCCTTCAACTCTTTCATTTTTTAAATCGGGTATGGAAGGACAATGAAAACCATCTCTTTGTAACGCCTTATGAACAATGGTGTGCTTCAGCCTCGGACACCAAAGGGGGTATCTCTCTCATCTACTCATCCCTGGCGGAACCCACGGAAAAAGCAGCATACATGACAAGCTGGGAGCGGGATCTTGACTTCAGCTGGGACCTGGATAAGTGGCATATTAATTTTGCCCGCTCCTTTAAAGGTATGGTTAATACTACAATTAGCGAAGCAGGGCTGAAAGTTCTCACACGCTGGTATCTGGTACCGTCACGTCTTGCCAAAATCTATCCGCTAACGTCACCTCTTTGCTTTAGAGGATGCGGTCATGTGGGGTCTCTTTTACACATACTATGGGAATGCCCTAAAATCAGAATGTATTGGAACAAGATCTTCTCCCTTATCCGCAGAACATGCGGTTGTACTCTGCAACAAGATCCAACTGTTGCTTTGCTAAATGGTCCCATACCAAAAATTTCTAAACATACGCAGAAGCTGATCCAGTTTATTCTAGTGGGGGCCAAAATGACCATCACCAGGGCCTGGAAATCACCGAAAGTATCCATTCGGTTAGCCAAGCAAAAAATCACGTGGATCATGCTGCAAGAAAAAATTTCCAATATTATCCTAGATACTACTGATAAATTTAACACTATTTGGGAACCCTGGGCAAATCTAGTAGGGCATCCTTTGTATGTGTGATAGATAGTACACTGGAGTGGTCCTTAGCTGAAGGGCTATCGGTCCCCCCCTCTTTGAGGTCTCCTGTGCACCTCCCTCCCATAACTCCTGAAGATCAACTAACCCTTTCACCCTCTCTATCCCCTCTGCCTCTCCTGTTTTCTTCCTTTCCTCCTTTCAATCTCCTGTCCTCTATACACATCTATTTTGGTCCCTCAAGCTCTCAGTACTTTTAATTACCTGGGCTACATGCCTCAGGGCAGATTATCTAAGGTAACACCCTTCTAACCTTCGAACATAACATGTTTTGGACTGGATCATCAAACCAAAATTTGACCCTTCATGAGAGATAGTCAGACCAATTGGTTCTCTTCCTTTCTTATTTTTATTTTATTTATTTATTTATTTTTTTTTTTTCTTCCCAGTAACGAATGTATAAATGCGTTATTAACATGCTCTTCCATGGTTACAGTGATACAAGCCCCTTTAGGTTGTCTCCCTTTTATCATTTTCCAGTTTCTGTAGGCGTGTATCTGTACTCTAGACAGTTATTCACTTGTTTGTGGAGAGATGGGCTGGGGGAGACCCGGCTCGTCGGAGCAGTTAGTTCCCAGAAGGGGCTCCGACACCGGGACTCTCAATGCCCATAACTAGATATCCAGTTGTGTTACAAGCCTATATCTGCCTATAACTTATTGTTGTCATCTTTTACGAATGATGTATTATTTTTACATTTTGTACTCGATGAGCGATGTGCTCCTTTTTCATTTTGACGATTGATGTATTCTATTATCTTCTTAATAAACTTTACTCTTTTCAAAAAAAAAAAAATTGAAAAACAAGAGTAATACTTACAAACAAACGTTTAAAAGAGGCATTGCTCCAAAAATTCGGAACCGTGTCTTCTAGACACCTGCAACCTGGACCGGTTGTTAGGAGGAACCAGATGGCATCGCAGGCGGCTTACGCGTTACGAGAGAATACCATCTTCATCAGAGCCACAACGATAAACGTTTGTGAGTATTACTCTTGTTTTTCTATTTAATATACATTTTACCTTTGGTAATGCATAAGGTCGGTGCACCCTCCCTGTCTTTTTATATGTTTCAGCTCTAAGGATACCTATTGTTCTGTGGAGGGCAGCGAGACCTTTGACATTGCATATTTTATCTGAAGGGTTGGCTACACCACTTACACATTGACTAAGCTCCAGAGCATAGGGAAATTGTGTTGGGGGGGACTACACACAAGACTTCTATATACTCCTAAATACCAAGGGTATTTAGCCGTTTATATTTACTAAAACTATTGCATTTCCATGTTCTGTGTACCGTGGGAGACCAGATATAGTGGATGCAGGGTCCTCGGTTTAGTAAAACTTTAAATGCTTTTTTGAGAGCCATGTTTTAGAAAAATTGGCGACAAGTCCACAAATGGGTGGCAAATCTGTCACACATTCGCATAATCCAACAAAACAACAGGGGTGAAGTAATACAGAACATTTTTTACATTAAATGAGATGTTATGAAAAATCTGTTACATTTCTATGACATACTGTATTAGCAAAACTTGGCACATTAAAGGATGTAACGGCTACGCTTAATTGCTAAATATCTCCCAATGCTAGAAGCAAAGTTTGAAAATGTACCTTCCCCAGTAAAATGCCAAAATTGTCTCCCCTCTAAATTTGACCAATCTCTGCTACAAATATTTCCCAAATTACTTTCTACAACGTATATGAATTGTGTTCAGTATTGAATGCCACTTTATGTATTACCTCCGTCTGTCTGAATAGTATAGTCACCTGCTGACATGGCACCATCCACATGAAGAAAAAAGCATCCAAGAGGTGCTGGGATTTTTATGTGAATTCATACAAAGTATTGAGAGGACAAAAACATTCAAAGAGCTAACTGGCTCAGGTTAGGCTGCTACTCACAACAGACAAGGCCTCTCTTGTATTCCAGATTGTGTAACTTAATTTCTATGCATGTATACATGTGTGCGTCTCTGTGTGCGGGGCTTAACACACCCAATTGGGGATTCACTCATAGCGGTCGCGTGCACTCACAGGCAAGAACGCTGTCATGTGAAATTATCATTAAGGCGGCACTCCGACTTAATACTCTCAAGATCCCTTTCTGTATGTTCATCTCCTTTATTGTGCATATCTCATATTCGGCTGCTCTCTAACTACTGATATGGTGATTTTTACCTACCTCACTTATGCGCTTAATGATACAAAACATAAGCGATTAAAACCTTTTATCCATATACAAATTAACCAATGCGGTTGCTGCTATAACCCATGAAATCAAGAAGGAATGATATTGGTGCTAAAATACAAAGATCTAATTTATTTATACAGAAAAGAAACGTTAGAATAATCGGATATTACCAAATATAACATAGTGATGTTAAAAATACAGTGTTGCCAGTCTACAAAGATAATTAATGCAAAAAGGAGATATGGTTACAATTGACATACACATGCTATCAAGGTATTAAGGCAAATCCTAGGAGAGAAAAAGTCAGAGAAAATAAAAGAGACATAAGATAATACAGATACATTACATAGACAGCTCTTACATGACCATACTTCATCTAGACCGTGAGCCCAAGAGAGGGCATCCCTGGCAGCTTTGGTTTTTATGTTTCCTTTCTACCCATTTCTACCAATCAAACCACTGGACCACGTCCATTGGTTCAGAAGTGGCATTGAATCCTGCTGAAATTCAAGTCTAACCCTCTTTGATCTTAGCATAAATTAGCATTTCAAGGACTTATGATCAGGTGGAGACACAATGTCTGCTCCTCATCCCCAAGCACAATAGTGTAACTTATTTACTATGCAGACAACAGACTCAAAAGACGTTGGTCTTTTGAGATACAGAAAACAGTAACTAGGCCCACCTCTCATGATTAAACCGAAAAATATTAAGTACACATGTTCCTATATATATATATACCCATAAATGCACACATATATATATATCTATATATATCTATATATATAGATATATATATATATATATATATATATCTATATATATAGATATATATAGATATATATACAGTATCTCACATAAGTGAGTACACCCCTCACATTTTTGTAAATATTTTATTATATCTTTTCATGTGACAACACTGAAGAAATGACACTTTGCTAATATGTAAAATAGTGAGTGTACAGCTTGTATAACAGTGTAAATTTGCTGTCTCCTCAAAATAACTCAGCAAACAGCCATTAATGTCTAAACCACTGGAAACAAAGTGAGTACACCCCTAAGGCCCCTTTCACACTGGGGCGGTGGGGGCGTCGGCGGTACAACAGCGCCATTTTTAGCGCTGCTGTACCGTCGTTCTTGTAGCGGTATTCGGTATTTTAACCCCCGCTGGCGGACGAAAAAGGGTTAAATCCACTCGTACAGCGCGGCTATAGCGTGATTTCAATGGGCAGGAGCGGTTTAGGAGCGGTGAATACACCGCTCCTTCCCCGCTCCAAAGAAGCAGCTCGCAGGACTTTTTTTACCGTCCTGCGAGCGCACCGCTTCAGTGTGAAAGCCCTCGGGCTTTCACACTGAACAAACAGCGGAGGCTGTTTAGGGGCAGTTTTCAGGTGCCTGGTGGTGGGAGTGTCATGGTCTGGAGCTGCACGAGGGCTGCTGGCACTGGGGAGCTACAGTTCATTGAGGGAACCATAAATGCCAACATGTACTGTGACATACTGAAGCAGAGCATGATCCCCTCCCTTCGGAGACTGGGCAGGGTTCCAACATAATGACCCCAAATACACCTCCAAGATGACCACCGCCTTGCTAAAGAAGCTGAGGGTAAAGGTGATGGACTGACCAAGCATGTCTCCAGACCTAAACCTTATTGAGCATCTGTGGGGCATCCTCAAATGGAAGGTGTAGGAGCGCAAAGTCTCTAACATCCACTAGATCCGTGATGTCATCATGAAGAAGTGGAAGAGGACTCCAGTGCAACCTGTGAAGCTCTGGTGAACTCCATGCCCAAGAGGGTTAAGGCAGTGCTGGAAATTAATGGTGGCCACTTTTGTTGCCGGCGGTTTAGACATTAATGGCTGTGTGTTGACTTATTTTGAGGGGACAGCAAGTGCGAAATGAAAAGCGCAAAATGAAAAGCGCAAAATGAAAAGCGCGAATCAACACTCACCAAACTTCTAATATAACACGAAATTAGCAGAAGGAGCCCAAAGGGTGGTGATAAAGAGCTGAAAAACAACGTAGTATGTCAGTACGTTCCTATTTGTTGGCCAACAATTGTGTGGCCGTGTGTATGCAAGACAAGTTTGGGCCAACGCCCTTTGGACAACAGTCCACGGTTTTGTTGGTCAACAATCCAATTGTGTGTACGAGGATTTACTGTGAAGAAACCTTTCCATATTTGGAGATTAAATCTCATCACAGTGCCCCCTTGCCCTCTGTGATGATCTTAAAGTGAATAACTCAACACCAAGTTCACTATATGGACCATTGTACCACTATACCACTGTATTTATGCATGTTGATCATATACTCCTTAACCACTTCCCGTCCAAGGTACGTCATATGACGTCCTGGAATTTGAGTGGGGATATCTAAATGATGGGTGCAGCTGCAGGCATCATCCAGATATCATTTTGTTCAGCCAGTGATTCCCTGCACCGCAAGAACAATCATGGCATCAATTCAGCTGCTTGATCGTTCTTACAGGCGGCGGGAGAGGACGTGCTTCTCTGCCGCCACCCTCTGGTGCTTCTACCGGCTCACCCGTGCGATCAGCGAGCTGGAAAAGGAATTCGTTGGCACCGGAAGTTAGCCATAGAGAAAACCGAAGGCCAGATAGTCCCCAGCAGTCTCTATGACTCTCAGAGGCCTGGGCACGACGTTATGAAGTCACGTTCGGGCCGGCGGAAGTAAACAATGCAATGACATTTTATTCCCTAGGGTCTGTGCTAAAAATATATATATAATGTTTGGGGGTTTTGAGTAATTTTCTAGAAAAAAAATCATGATTTTTACATGTACGAGAGAAGTGACAGAATTGGCGCTGATGGAAGTGGTTAATCTCCTCTTCTCAAGAAAGATTCAATTCAATTTCTCTAATCTTTCCTCATAGCTGAGCTCCTCTATAAATCCTATCAGTTTGGTTGCCCTTCTCTGCACTTTCTCCAGTCCTCTGATATCCTAATTGAGAAATGGTGCCCAAAACTGAATTGCATATTCCAGATGAGGTCTTACTAATGATTTGTACAGGGGTACATTTTTATCTCTCTCTCTGGAGTCCAAACCTCTCTTAATACAAGAAAGTACTTTGCTCACTTTGGAAACTGCAGCTTTGGCATTGCATGTTATTATTGAGCTTATGATCTACCAGAACACCCAGATCCTTCTCCACTATGGATTCCCCTAGTTGTACTCCCCCTAGTATGTATGATGCATGTTCTTGGCCCCCAAGTGCATAACTTTACATTTATCAACATTAAACCTCATTTGCCACTTAGTCGCCCAATTAAACAGTGCATTGGTTTTATTTTTAGCCTTTTAAATGTATTGCCAATGGGAATATACTTTGCAGTGTGCTCACATACAGTCTTTTTGAAGAATTCCCATTTCTGTTCTGTGCTCATCGATGCCAATATTCCCTCCCAGTCTATATCTTTCCAGTCTTTTGAAGTATAAGAAGACAGTGACTTTCCAAAGCCATGTCTCTGTGAAGAACTAACACTGACTGAGTGAACATGGAAGAAACAGGGAAGGCCTAGCTGGGACTGAACTAACCACCATTAAACAGGAGGAGAGAACAGAGGGGGATATCAAATTAAAAAGTTGAAGTGGCCCTAAATGTCATCATACAGAATATAAGAATAAAAGCAAACTGTTATGCCGCGTACACACGAGCGGAATGTCCGACAGAAAAAGTCAGACGGAATCTTTTCATCACATATTCCGATCGTGTGTAGGCCTCATCTGACTTTTTTTTTCGAAAATTCTGACAGACCTAGGAATAGAACATGTTTTAAATATTTCCGATGGAACCCATTCCTATCAGGAAAACCGCTCGTCTGTATGCCGTTCCGACGGACCAAAAACGACGCATGCTCTGAAGCAAGTACGAGACGGAAGCTATTGGCTACTGGCTAATGAACTTCCTTTTTGTAGTCCCATCGTACACGCTGTACGTCACCGCGTTCTGGACGGTCGGACTTTGGTGTGATCGTGTGTACACAAGACAGTTTCCGACGGAATTCCGTCGGAGTTCCGTCGGAGAAACCTTCGGAGTTTATTCTGATGGCAAAACCGGTCGTGTGTACACGGCATTACAGTTCAATACAGCAACAGAAAGATACAACTAGGTGGGAAGAAACTAATGGTAGCAGAAAGAACAGAAAATCAATCCAAATCTCCAAAAAGGAGCCACAAGCAGAATTAAAACCACAATTTGTAGTAGTGTGGACAATTTAAAACCTCTCTCTGGATGTTATACCTGTCTGTGTTTCCATAAGGAAGGTTTTCCCTCACTTCCAGGTGATAGGTGCCAGGCCCAGGAAGAACAAGAAAATAGCAGAAAGTTCCTCACTGAAGATACAGATATCATTTAAAAGTTTTCATCCTTCATCCACTCTATTCAAAACCAATTAAAATAAAGTTTTGGCTGAAGTTGGGTTTTAAATTCATGAATCAGAGATGTTTTGCTTGCTCAGATAGAGGCTGTCATATGTTTCACCCTGCTCTTCCAAAGGCCATTCTCCTTAGTTAACATTGTTGCTCTCTGCTGTCTGAGTCATCCTTGTGCATTACTGTGACTTGGCAATAACTCAGATCAGTGAGTCTGACCAGTCACCCTTAGCTGGGAAAATGTCACCGGATACATGACAAAGGCTCTGACAATAATTCTCTCTGTTATATTCTCCACCAATCTTCTATACAACAATATTCTTTACATCCATCTTCATTCCAATTTTGCCTCGTTAAGTTCTACACAGAGCAATCCCTCAATTTAAATTGGTTTTCTATTATACAAGAAAAATAGATTTCTCCTTGGAAATCTGCTTCCAAATCCAACACTTCTGCACCATTTCTGTGAAATTGGGAGCGGCAAATTCATCACCACCTGCAATGTAAACAGGTTATTTAGATAGAATGGTACTCTTTGGGCAGGTTAAATAGTAATGTATTATCATTACGAGACATGTGCGGTTCATTTCTTTCCGAATCGAAATGCGGACAAATTTTTCGTTGTTGAATTTAAACCAGTGGTTCATCACTTCTGTCCTCAGGACCCACTAACAGGCCAGATTTTAAGTATTACCTTGGGGAGATGCAGACTAGAATACTGCAATCACTGAGCAGCAAATGAGATCACCTGTGATGTATTTCAGTTATCTTGCAAACCTGGCCTGTTAGTGGGTCCTGAGGACAGGAGTTGAGAACCACTGATTTAAACCAATCCGAAATAAGCTAAACAAAATTTCAGAAGAAATTTGAATAGTTTTCAAATCGAATTTGAAGCGTTTTCAAATCAAATTCGAATTTCCAAAGAGAATAAAATAGAATAGTAAATAAAGGAATAGAATAGAAAAGAATAGAATAGAAAATAAAAGAATAGACTAGAGTAAAACAGGACAGAATACAAATTAAAAGAATAAAAAAATAGAAAGAAAAAAATAGAAAATAAAATAAAGGATAGAATAGAAAATAAAAGAATAGCATAAAACAGAAAAAAATAGAATAGAATTAAAGGAACAGGATAAAATAGAATAGAAAATAAAGGAATAGAATAAAAAAATAGAATAGAATAGAAAAGAATAAAATAGAACGAATATAATATTCTTCTAAAATTCAAATTTCAAATAGAATAAATTTAGATGCAAATAGCATAGACAAGAATAGAATAGAATAGAAAAAAACAATAGAATAGAATGGAATGGAAAGGATATGACGTCTTCCAAAATTCCAATTTCGAACAGCGTAAATCTGATTTTGAATGGAATTAAATTTGAATGCAATTCGAATTGATTCAAATCTTCTGAATTCAGTCAAATTAAGTTCAATTTGACCAAATTCTGAAAATTCAAATCGATTCAATATTGAATAAATGAAACTAATTCCCGAGAAGGAATTAAATGAATTAAATGAATTAAATGAATGTAACTAAACAAATTTATGTAAATAGCGAATCGAAACAAAACAACATTTTTGCGTTCTGCACATGTCTAGTCATTACCCATAACCAAGAGATAATAGGGTCAGTTGAGACGAGAGTGGAGAGGCTGAACAGCAACGTAATAGGGAAGTGCTGAAGGCTGAAAAATAATGTATTTTTAAGACTTCCAGCCAGAAGTAAAGCAGGCAATACATTAAGCAATTTTCTTTCCTGCAATCACGGGTTGCAGAAAAGAAAATTGCCTGATTCCCCCATCAGCACTGAATCTCTCCCGCAGAGCTTTGGTATTCTGACAGCAGGAGATTTCCCAGCCATCAGAATACAATGTTCACTGCTAGCTGCTATAGCCACTGGCAGTAATCAAATGAACAAAAAAGAAACAGTCGATGAATCAACTTCCGTATAACCAGCCTGCCCATAGATGGATAGAATTTGTCAAGTCCACGCTGAACCGGCCAAATTTCAATCCATCTATGGCCAGCTTTAGGTCAGATGGAGAAGAGTGAACAGACAAAGTAGTAACCAACTGACCCTAAAGCCTCGTACACACAGTATGATTGTTGGCCAGCCGAGCGTCTGATTTTTGTCAAAAGGGCATGTGCCAGGATCTTGTCTTGCATACTAACAGCACACAACTGTCGTGCCACAAACACGAACGTAGTGACGTACTACAAGGAATTTCAGCTCTTGAATGTATTGTCCTGACTTTCAGCCAAGAACTAGGAGGGTCAGTTGAGGGAAGAGTAGAGAAGCTGAACAGCAATGTACTGTCATGATTTTTGGTCAATAGCTAGGAAAATGAGAACCTAATGCCGCGTACACACGGTCGGACTTTTCATCTACAAAAGTCCAACGGACGCCGACGGACTAAAGCTGGCTGGTAATCCGATCGTGTGTGGGCTTCTCCGGACTTTCAGCAGACTTTTTCAGCCTCAAATCCGACGGACTTTAGATTTGAAACATGCTTCAAATCTTTACGTCGTAACTACGACGGACCCCGAAATCCGCTCGTCTGTGTGCTAGTCCGACGGACAAAAACCCATGCTAGGGCAGCTATTGGCTACTGGCTATGAACTTCCTTATTTTAGTCCGGTGTACGTCATCACGTACGAATCCGTCGGACTTTTGTGTGGTCGTGTGTAGGCAAGTCCGTTCGTTAGAAAGTCTGCTGCAAGTCCGCCGAAAGTCCGCCGGAAGTCCGCCGGAAAGGCTGTCGGACTTTTGTAGACGAAAAGTCCGACCGTGTGTACGCGGCATAAGAATTAGGTGTATCAGATGGAGAAGAGTGGAAAGGTTGGACAGTGTTAATGACTCTTAGCCAAGAGATAGAAGGTGAGAGGAGAGTGGAGAGGCTGAGTAGTAATGTGTTGCCATACCTTTAATTTATTTATTTATTTATTTCAGATACTTATATAGCGCCATCAATTTACGCAGCGCTTTACATATACATTGTACATTCACATCAGTCCCTACCTTCAAGGAGCTTACAATCTAAGGTCCCTAACTCACATTCATACATACTAGGGACAATTTAGACAGGATCCAATTAACCTACCAGCATGTCTTTGGAGTGTGGGAGGAAACCCACGCAGGCACAGGGAGAACATGCAAACTCCAAGCAGGTAGTGTCGTGGTTGAGATTTGAACCAGTGACCCTTCTTACTGCTAGGCGAGAGTGCTACCACTACACCACTGTGCCGCAGCCAAGAACATTAAAGGGTTAGTTGGGTGAAGTGTGGAGATGCTGAACAATACCATATTGTCATGACTTTCAGCCAGGAGTTAGGAGCATCAGATGGGGAGAAGTGGAAAGGCTAAACAGCAATGTATTGTTATGACTTTTAGCTAGAAGAGCTGAATGGGGCAAAGGCGGAGAGGATGAACAGTAGCGTATACATGACTTTCATCCAAGAGATAGCGAGGAAGAGTGAAGAGGCTGAACATAGACATGTTGTCAAAAACCTCACGAGTTAGGAGGGTGAGTTGAGGGAAGTGCCGAGTAGCTAAAGAGTAAGGTATAACATAAATTTTAGCCAGAAGTTAACATTGTTAGTTGAAGGAAGAGTGGAGAGGATAAACAGTACTGTATTTTAATGACTTTCAGACATGAGTTAGGAGGGTTAAATGAGATAGGAGTGTAGAGGATGAATCAATAGAGGAGTCACCCAGGGATGGGGTGCAGAGGTTGAGCAGTAGCATATAGCCATGACTCGCAGCCAAGAATTATAATGAAAGGACATGGACAAGGAAGTGTAGAGAGGTTGAACAGTAGGGTACTGTCGTATTTCCAACAATGGAAAATAATTAGGAGAGATGCTTTAAATGACTCAAATAGGCATCTGCAAGACATGTGGAAGCATGGCCACAAACTGCTTCTGGCCATCAAAGTGAGTATGGCTTTACTGTGTATGGGTTGTAAGCTTAGCTTGGTGTTAAACAAAATGGGGTTTGTGTTTCTGGCCATCAAAGAAAACATGGCATTACTGTGTATGGGTTGTTGGCTTAGCTTGGTGCTAGATAAAATAGGGCTTGGGAGTTTACCAAACAGAAAGTGGAAGTAAAATAAGTTTCATGATTGGTGTCAATGAGAGTAAAAATAAATCCCATCGTTGGAGTCAGTGTGAGAAAAATAAGTCCCATTACTAGTATCATGGCTTTAGATTTTATGATATTTACTAAAGAAAGAGGCGATTTTTTTTTTTTTAACAATCTTTTAAGAAAAAATATTATGGTAAAATTTTTTTCTTGCTTCATACTGATAAATATGATTATTTCAAATAAAACAGATTTTTTTTTAACTAAAATTGTATTCAGTGCTACCAATGCATATTCTGCACTTAGTCCTCAGTCTTACTGACGGGTACAAAAACAAATATGTATTCTCCATTGAGCTTAGCAAGGATATTAATTATCACGCCGGTGTCATTTATTAGTTCCAGGATGACACTGCAGCACCTCAATCTGATGACGTAATTAAAAAGCAAATCTCAGCAGGTATAGAGACCAATCTGGTCCCAGCAGTGTGGTGCCATATTTGATGGCCACTGCCCAACCACAAAACCAAAATACCCTTTATATGCAATTTTTTTAACAAACATTTCAACTGAATAACACTGCGTTGTTTTTATATTTTTGTATCCATTGCCTGAATTACAATGATGAAATTTGCTGGCTGCCGAAACATTAGCAATCCAAAAAGTACTTTACAGCTATTTACATAATTCAGTTTTACATTAACTGGGATGACAGCGCTCCAATACACTGTTGATGGGAAAACCTTTCATGTGTGAAAGACAAGACATCGCCTGCTATGTTTCCAGTGTAATGACAGAGACTCTGTGTGACTTTCTATTACAGATATACACCTAAATTAAATTGCTACAAGATTCATTGAAACAGACAATACATACTAAGAATATTGTGAATTATAGCACATCCTTAAGGCATCAGGAGTGCCATTCTGCTGAGTTAATGGGGCAGATTTACTAAATCAAATGAACAAGAGCAGCGATAATCATTATGGCTTGCATGTTTGCACAGATGTCTGCGTACATAGTGATCACGACCCCTGAACTGCTGTGTATAGTGTGGTCCTAGTTTGCAGTCTGCATTGAGCATCCATTGGCCAATCATTATTATTATCATACAGGATTTATATTGCTATGATAGTCTGTGCAGCGCTTTACAAAACCAAAGGAGCCGGTACAGCTTTTTTTTTTCCAATTCTGCAGCTTTTATTAAAATAATACCTGATAATCCTGCCATGAAGGTCTATGATCAGGCACTTCCTGTTATAGGGTGACAGCTGTCTCCCAGTTGCTCTTTCATGTTGTCATCCTGTCACCATTATTATTATTATTATTATTATACAGTATTTATATAGCGCCAACAGTTTGCGCAGCGCTTAACAAAATAAAGGCAGACATTACAGTTACATAACAATTTGGTAGAAGAGGAATCAGAGGGCCCTGCTCATTAGAGCTTACAATCTAAAAAGGAAGGGTCAATTGATACAAAAGGTAATAGCTGTGGGGAATGAGCTGATGGAGGAAGTAAAACAGTGCTAGTTAGAAGCAGGGTAGGCTTCTTTAAAGAGAAGGGTTTTCAGGGATCGTCTAAAGATGGATAGATTAGGGGACAGTCGGACAGATTGGGGTAGGGAGTTCCAAAGGATGGGAGCAGCTCTGGAGAAATCCTGGAGGCGAGCATGGGAGGAGGTGACAAGGGAGCTAGAGAGCAGGAGGTCTTAATTGCCAACACTGGAAAATAATTAGGAGGGACACTTTAGAGAATTCAAGTGGGCCTCTGCAGGGTGTATGGGAGTATGGCCAAATAGTTTTGTGGCTATCAAAAAGAGTATGGCCTTACTGTGTATGGAAACACAAAAAGACCAATCTCCTGCACTCAAGAGAAGTGCACTGGCCAAAGACAATCCGTACTCTTCAGCAGGATCCAATTTTTGCACATGTGATATGTTCTATATGTAATATAAAGACCACTTTTGCACCATCCAAAGTTGGCTCTGAGGAAGAGGGGATCCCCTCTCGAAACACGCCAGCCGTTTGGATGGTCTTCCCACGTTTTGGGACTTGTCTAGGTGACCAGGCTGCTTTAAGTACAAATGGATTTTGATGTGCCTTATTGTCAATGTTGTTTGTGAGTATACATCTGTCTTTTTTACACAATAAAGCTATCACAAAGGTAAGGTGCTAGGTTGGTGCCCCCTTGTTTTTGCAGTATTTACTGTGTATGGGTGGTAGTGTTGCAACATTTCCCCTAGGCTTAGCTTGGCGTTAGACAAAATAGGACCTGGGGGTTTACTAAAGAGAAAGTGGAAGTAAAATAAGTCCCATAGTGGGTGTTAATGGGAATTAAATACGTTCCACCCCTGGAGTAAGTGTGAGTAAAATAAGTCCAATCATTGATTTCAGTGGGAATAAATACTTCCCATCACTGCAGTCAGTTTGAGCAAAAAAAGTCCTATCATTGATGTCAATGGGTGTAAAATACGTCCCATACTTCAAATTACTTTGAGGAAAATACGTCCCATTATTGGTATCAGTGGGAGTAAAAATAGACCCAATCATTGGTGTCAGTGGGAGTAAAAATAGACCCAATCATTGATGTCGGTGGGAATAAAACAAACCACGTTGTTGCCATTAAAGGGAATAAGATAAATCCCATGACTGGTGTTAGTGGGAGTAAAATAAGCCCTATATTTTGGTGTCAGTGGAAGTATATTTAAGCCCCATTGTCGGTGTCATTGGGGAGTAAATTAGGCCCCATATTGTTGGTGGCAGTGAGAGAAAATTGAGCCCCATCAATGGTGTCAGTAGGAAGAAATTAAGCCCCATTTTGGGTGTCAATGAAAGTAAAGTATGCTATATATTTTTGGTGTCAGTGGGAGGAAAATAATCCCCATCGTTGGTGGAGTAAATTAAGCCCCATATTGCTGGTGTCAGTGATCGTAAAATAAATCTCATCATTGGTGTCAATAGAATTAAGGTGTCTGTGGGAGTGTATTACGCTCCAAATCTTTGGTTTTATTGGAAGAAATCATAAACATTGGTGTTCGATATTTGCTCACCTGTTAACATGCTGCCTCTTTCCTGAACCCAGAACCATACTCGGTTCAATCCGGCACAAGATCACTGCACCCAACAATTCGGGCATTCTGTTGCCATTCTGCCGTGTCCTAGGTTCACTGCAAGAAGTAGTGCAGGAACCTGTGACTGTCTCACAGGATCCAGGACATTTGGCCTGTCACGAGCAATACTGCAACTCTCTTCTCATAGGCCTACCTCTCTACAGGCTATCCGCTCTTCAGTCTATCATGAATGCTGCTGCCAGACTCACCTTACCAAGCGCTCAGTGTCTGCCACCCCTCTCCGCCAATCCCTACACTGGCTCCCGATCGCCCAGCAAATTAGATTCAAAATACTAACCACAACATACAAAGCCATTCACAACTCTGCCCATGCTACATCACCAATCTTGTGTCCAAATATCACCCAAACCGTCCTCTCCGCTCCTCTCAAGACCTCTTGCTCTCTAGCTCCCTTGTCTCCTTCTCCCATGCTCGTCTCCAGGACTTCTCCAGAGCCTCTCCCATCTTCTTGAACTCTCTACCTCAATCTGGCTATCTCCTACTCTGGCTGCCTTTAGGCGATCCCTGAAAACTCATCTTGTCAGGGAGGCCTATCATGCCTCCAGGTAGTCTTTTATCGCTTCCATCAGCTCATCTCCCACAGTTACAACCTTTTGTACTGCTTGCCCCTCCCTGTTAGATTGAAAGCTCTTTTGAGCAGGGTCCTCTTAACCCTCTTGTATGTTTTCTTTTATTTCAGGATCAATGGATTTCGGGTCGTCATAGCAGCTGTGTAACGGCGGTGTCTTTGGTCTTTGATGGTGGCAAAAAAACAGATGTGATGGAAGTGGTGGGGGGCTCATCCGTAGATGGGCCCCTCTGGGGTATTCCAGTGGAACGGTGTCTGTTTGGAATACGGTATTGGTTGCACTGCGGGAAAGGGGGTTGTCTCCGAGCTGATGATACGGCTGGAGGCCTGGTATGGTAAAAGGTCCCGCAGTGTAGTGGTGGAAAATGTTAAGTTTGGGGTGCCGTCAAAGACCAACAGGCTGTGTGTTTAAAAGTTGTCTTTACAAAGGTTATTTGGAAATAATTAAATATTTTGGTTAATAAAAAGGCTGCTATGGCCATTTATACTCCAAACTCTTGTCTGGTCTTATTATTGGATGGTGGTATGGGAATGGGAGTGTGGGGAGTTTGTGGGGTTTAAGGGTGGTTAGAAAAGTTGGAGATATCTTGACTACTATCTTGACTACATTGGTCACGTACTTTCTCCCTTTTTACATTGTAAAGCGCTGCGTAAACTGTTGGCGCTATATAAATCCTGTATAATATTATTAAATGCATTTCTAAAGGAACCTCCAAGAGGCAATGTCAACATGTACAGGTGAGGTCTGCGGTTGACACAGAAAACATGCTCTGAACAATGACATTCAGCCATCACCGGAGTGACTACATGTAGACGGTGGCTGAAGGAGGCAGGAGGTAGAAAATAGCAATTGTTCACAATAGACGGTGCTTTAAAAAAATCTAATGTCATCCACTTACATCTACGTTAAAACTGAATGATGATCATGTCATCTGATCCAGGAGCAGCCATTGTGTTGGTAGACAGTCATAAATCTCTGCTGATTTCCCTTACATCTCCTTTTCTGTGTGAAATGAGAAGTATAAAAACAGCAATCACTGGCTGAATATTGTAGCTGGCCATTATTCAGTTTCAATTAGGTTCTATTATGCATCACATACAGAATTTCCCATTAATGAAAATGTAATGCTGAGATTAGGGCGAAGTGACATAGAACTCATTATCATTATCACAGGTAATAAGCAGAGCACATACAGCGCGCACAGACTCAGCCTGCTATTTATAGGGAGTATCCAGGGAACTGGCTTTCCCTTTCAATAATAATATATAACATATCCATAGTCACATAAAGTCTAACCTTTATTAGCGGCATTAAGTGATAGAGAATGTACAGGCTGCAGAAAGGTCAATTTCTTCACATCTTCATAAAAAAAATAGGATTCCGCGCTTATATGGTTCCAGCGCTTAACGACTATTGGATATTAATTAAAGCGCATCTAAACCCAAAAATGAAAATGTAATGTATTGCAGCTGGAAAGTCCTTGTTTCCAGACTTTTTCCCTTTATTTTCACTTGTGATGCTACCATTAAAGTGTTTGTAAACCCACGAACAAAACAAACAAAAAAAAAAAAAAAAAACCTGCAAGACAAAGGCATAATGAGCTAGCATGCATAGCATACTAGCTCATTATGTATTACTTACCTTAGATCGAAGCCCCCGCAGTGGTCCTCGTTCACCGCTCTGGACAGCAACATTGCTCCTGGAGTTACTCTCCAAGTATCGTGGGCTTCGGCACTGTGATCGGCCGGAGCCGCAATGACGTCGCTCCTGCGCATGCGCACGGGACCCGCCAGTAACGGCACAGTCTAACTGAAGCAACGGCGCAACGCCAATGACGTCGTCACATGCAGATACAGGGGATATCTCCTAAACTGTGCAGGTTTAGGAGATATCCAGGGTAGCTACAGGTAAGCCTTATTATAGGCTTACTGTAGCAAAAAGTGGTTGTAAAGGGTTTACAACCACTTTAAAGCGGTAGTAAACCGCATCCAAAAAAAAACAAGCCCCAGGCCCGTGGACATGCCCACCATACATATACTGTGGCAGGGCGGCTGCTCTGTGCCAGATCACGTACCTACCTGTGATCAGCAGGAGCCCAGCGGCTGGTACTGCACACTTGATATCCCCCGGCACCCGCCAAATACACAGGCAGAATGGCAATCTGCCTATGTAAACAAGGCAGATTGCCATTCTGTCAGAAGGGAGGGTATTGATCCTTTGTTCCTGCTAAGCAGGAACACAGATCTTTGCCTTCCCCCAGTCAAAGCAACTCCCCCATAGATAGTAAGCAAAACCGAAGAAAACAGTTAACCCCTTGATCGCCCCTGTTAACCCCTTTCCAGCCAGTGTCATTAGTACAGTCACAGTGCATATTTTTTTAGCACTGATTACTGTATTAAAGTCACTGGTCCCCAAAAAGTGTCACTTAGTGTCTGATTTGTTCGCTGCAATGTCGCAGTCCCGCTATAAGTCACTGAACGCTGCCATTACTAGTAAAATAAAATAAATAAAAAATAAATAAATAAAAATATCCCATAGTTTGTAGACGCTATAACTTTTTGCGCAAACCCATCAATATACGCTAATTAGGATTTTGTTTACCAAAATTATGTAGCAATATACAAATTGGCCTAAATTGATGAGAAAATTAGCTTTTTTACATTTTTTTATTGGATATGTTTTATAGCAGAAAGTAAAAGATATTGTTTTTTTTTTTCAAAATAGCGCAAAAAACAAAAACTGCAGAGGTGATCAAATGCCACCAAAAGAAAGCTCTATTTGTGGGAAAAAAGGACATTCATTGTATTTGGGTACAGTGTCGCACGACCGTGCAGTGGTCAAAGTAACGCAGTGCCTTATGGCAAAAAATGGCCTGGTCATGAAGGGGGGTAAATCTTCCGTAGGTCAAGTGGATAAGTCATAATGTGCGCACACTAGCACATTATGACAGACTTGCCTGAAAACAAAGCCCTCAAGCGGCGTGCTGCCATCTTCACCTGATCTCCTTTCGGCTACCTAGTTGCCCGAGCCGGCGATGACATCACTCCTGTGCTTGTATATGGGAGACGCTGTTTACGGCCCGGCTCTGAAGGTACAGCACGGGTATGCCGTTCCTTCAGAGCGCATGCGCCGTTGATGTCACTGACTGCATCTAAAGTAAATATCTCCTAAACGGTGCACACTTAGGAGATATTTACAGAACCTATGGGTGAGCCTTATTATAGGCTTACTATAGGTAGAAATCATACATAGGTGTTTACTCCCACTTTAACACACTCACTGTAATGTTTCAATGAAGAAGTAGCATTGTCACTCTAGGGGAGGAAGAGTGTTAGGGTAACAGAACACCTCTCTATCATCTCTTTTCTATAACATGGAGGTTTCCGTAGTTTACAGAATAGCTGGCTTGGGCCTTGTCACATTTGGGATTCCGTCACTTGCGGCAACTCTGCAGCGTGGGGAAGAAAGTGGTGTAAGCAGGGCTTTTTTTCTCATGGAATAGGTGCAGGTACTCTCCCCTTTCAAGTCACCCCTTGTCTCCCACCAGTGGTGTATTTAGGTTTTGTGCTGCCCTAGGCCTTACTAAACTTGTTCACTCCCTAATTTAAATATGACCTACCCCTTCCTGTCAATGTCACGCCCCTTCCTCTTTAAGACCCGCCCTGTCATCTGTAAACCTCACCCCTTCCTCTTTAGGCTCCACCTTTTCCACTTAGAGTCCCACATCTTCCTCTCTGTACATTAAAATTGGGTACCAAGTGCCGCCTCATCAGTGCCCATCAAGGCAGCCTCATCAGTGCCCATCAGCCAGCCTCATCAGTGCCCATCAATACAGCATCACCAGTGCCCATCAGCGCAGCCTCATCAGTGCCCATCAATGCAGCCTCATCAGTGCCCATCAATACAGCATCACCAGTGCCCATCAGCGCAGCCTCATCAGTACCCATCAATGCAGCCTCATCAGTGCCCATCAATGCACCTTCACCAGTGCCCATCAATGCAGCCTCACCAGTGCCCATCAATGCAGCCTCATTAGTGCCCATCAATGTAGCCTCATCAGTGCCCATCAAAGCAGCCTCAGCAGTGCTTATAAATGCAGCATCACCAGTGCCCATCAATGCAGCCTCACCAGTGCTCATCAGTGCAGCCTCACCAGTGCCCATGCAGCTGCACCAGTGCCCATCAGCACAGCCTCACCAGTGCCCAATAAGGGTCTCCAATTGCATTCTAATCATACAAAATTATGTGAGCAGACTGCAGTTCCTCTTTAACCGCTTGTCAACCAGCCGCCGTCTTTATACTGTGGCAGGTCGGCACGATCCCGCGAACCGTCGTAGCTATACGTCGGCTTGCGGGATCGGGATAGCAGGCGCGCGCACGCACCCACTGCACTGCGGGGGTGCCGATGCTCGTGGCCTATGGACGCGATGACCGCCGGCCACGAGCGATCGCGAGTACAAGAGGCAGAACAGGGACATGTGTGTGTGTAAACACACAAACCCCTGTTCTGTTCTGTGAGGAGAGACAGATCGTGAGTTCCTAATAGCTAAGAACCGCGATCTGTCATTTCCTCTAGGTCAGCCCCCTTCAGTTAGAAACACACACTAGGGAACACAGTTAACCCCTTGATCGCCCCCTAGTGTTAACCCCTTCCCTGCCAGTAACATTTTTACAGTAATCAGTGCATTTTTATAGCACTGATTGCTGTATAAATGCCAATGGTCCCAAAAATGTGTCAAAAGTGTCCGATGTGTCCGCCATAATGTCGCAGACCCCATAAAAATTGCAGATCGCCGCCATTACTATTAAAAAAAATCATAATAATAAAAATGCTATAAATCTATCCCCTATTTTGTAGACGCTATAACTTTTGCGCAAACCAATCAATATACGCTTATTGCGATTTTTTTACCAAAAATATGTAGAACAATACATATCGGCCTAAACTGAGAAAAAATTAGCTTTTTTTAAAAAAATTGGGGATATTTATTATAGCAAAAAGTACAAAATATTGTGTTTGTTTCAAAATTGTCGCTCTTTTTTTGTTTATAGCGCAAGAAATAAAAACCACAGAGGCGATAAAATACCACCAAAAGAAAGCTCTATTTGTGGGAAAAAAAGGACGTCAATTTTGTTTGGGTGCAGCATTGCATGACCGCGCAATTGTCAGTTAAAGCGACGCAGTGCAATCGCAAAAAATGGCCCGGTCATTCAGCAACCAAATCTTTCGGGGCTGAAGTGGTTAAGCACCTGTTCACATCGGGCCGATTTGACATGCGATTTCACATGTCAAATCGCGTGCCAAATCCGCAGCTATTGCTGGCAATGTCACCGTTCAAATTGGTGCGGCGCACCGATTCCCAAAAGTAGTTCCTGTACTTTTGGCGACTTCGTGGTGCGATTTGTATAGATATCTTTCCTGCACAGATGTCTGTCACAATGCCCCCCGAAGTCGAAATGCATTGCCAGTTTGATATTGTGCGAGTTCAGCTGAACACGATTTCTAACCCGCATCAGTGTGAACCTGTAGTCAGCAGGATGGGTAATAAAATCCCAAAAAATGACACTTTTCTTCATATGCCAGAAGGCAGCATTAGCCATACAGGTAGCTATGAAAGGCTAACCACATATAGACCCCTTTCACACTGTTAGCAGGCCGCGTTAGTGGTAATGTTTTAGCAGCGCTTTACCGTTGTTTTAGTGGCGCTTTTCGGATACCAGCAGGGCACTTTTAACCCCTGCTAGCAGCTGAAGAAAGGGTTAAATGTGCCTGAAAATCGCGCTGCCGAGGCGCTTTGCAGGCGCTTCGACAGCGGTGCCTATTCATTTCAATGGGCAGGGGCGGTACCCGAGGGCTCTGTGGTTGTCCAGAATACTTACTATTTCCTTTCCCACCCCCCCCAGCAACTATAGATCTCCCAGGAACAGTAGAGGATAAGGAGGACCAACCACGGTATACTAATATAGAAAATATATATATATTAATATTCTATATATTAGTATACCGTTCTTGGTCCTCCTTATACAACTCTTGAGTATGTTGATCCGGTTGGTTCCCATTGGTCCTGTTTTCTGTTGGTATTGGTCAGTTGTGGAGGCATCCCGTCTAACGGACGAATCGGTAACTATATTACTAATTTAGATCATTCCCAGAATATGGGTTTAGGCCCCATTGTCTGTTTTTACCTCGTATAATATACTCTCCCATTAACAACTGACACCCAGAAAAAAAGATCGCCCCACCAGCAGCAATAGATACCCCCAGTGACAATAGATCCCACAATGTAATATGAGTATTCCTGCGCTACCGTAATGGAGAAAGAATGTGGAAACTAAAAATGGACAGCTGCATGCACCGAAATTGGGGACAAAACAGAACCCCAAAAAAACAGAATGAGATGAGGGGAGAGATAGATAGATCCAAATAGATCCCACAGCAGCCAGCATGAATAGACCCTTCAGCACACCCCAGCAGTCCTTGTAATTATATACATTCAGTGCTGGAGGTGCCGGAACTACGTTCCTCCACGTTCCCTGGGTGTAAGCAAAATGAATGGAAATCCTTCTCTGATTGGACAAGATGGAGAGGCAGTGAAGTGACGTCACACTCTCCAACTCGTTCATTCAGAATCTTTCCAATGGACACAGGCAGTGATAAAAAAATAGCAAGGGTTCTATCTTCTTCTATCTTTCTAAAACTAGAAATAAAATTGGCTTTAGATACACTTGAGGCTTCGACTAAAAATTGCTGCTTCTCTCCCCTGATCAACAGCGTTCTGATATTTGATTGGTTGCTAGGGGTTACCATACCTGATTGCTCTTGGCTTGACATTTTGAAAAAAAAAGTGTGTATAATAGCGATGTAACACCCAGTTCACGGTACATGAATCATTGGGTGATTATTAGCGTGTCTGTCACGGGTAGATGTATTTCGGGGTAGCGATGCTTTTCAGAAATGTTTCTCCTGCTCATTCCAGGAATGAAATGAATTTTGAATAACATTTCATCACACAGCTATCATTATCTGAGCTCTCCCTTGAAGTTATCTTGCTGCCTACACTGAAAGCTGTATGAAAATTAATATTTCAAAAAGCTCATAATTATGAAAAATGTCACATTTCTTTTTCTTGCTTCATAGACATCTTTTTTTTTTTTATGTTTGTATTAAAATGTAAAATGTTTCTGGTAGTGTCTGCTGGAATGTTCACGTGAAACAAGAAGCTTTGAGGCTTGTACAGACTTGTGAAACGCATGAAAAAATGGCCTCTGCTACAAATACAGGGTCACTTCTGGGTTCATTAACCACTTGACCTCCAGAAGATTTACCCCCCACCCTTCATGACCAGGCCATTTTTTTGCGATACGACAATGCGTTACTTTACCTGAGAACTGCGCGGTCGCACGACACTGTATGCTAATAAAATTGTTGTCCTTTTTTTCCCCACAAAAAGAGCTTTCTTTTGGTGGTATTCGATCGCCCTCTGCGGTTTTTATTTTTTGCTCTATTGAAAAAAAAAAAAGAACGACAATTTTGAAAAAAAAAAAAAACATTTTTTTACTTTCTGCCATAAAACATACCCAATAAAAAAATGTAAAAAAAATCAAATTTCTTCATCAGTTTAGGCCAATATGTATTCTGCTACATATTTTTGGTAAAAAAAAAAATCGCAATAGGCGTATATTGATTCATATAGCTACGAGCAAAGAGCTTATATTGATTGGTTGGCACAAAAGTTATAGCATCTACAAACTATGGGATATTTTCATTTTTTTTTTTTTTTTTTTTTACTAGTAATGGCGACGATCAGCAACTTATAGCAGGACTGCGATATTGCGGCGGTCAAATCGCACACCTAACTGACACTTTTGAGACTTTTTGGGGACCAGTAACACCAATACAGTGATCAGTGCTAAAAAAATATGCACTGTCACTGTACTAATGACACTGGCTGGGAAGGGGTTAACATCAGGGGCGATCGAAGAGTTAACTGTGTGCCTAGGTTTTGCTTACTTACTGTGGGGGGCAGTGCCCCCCACTGCAAGAAAATAAAAAGTGCATTTATTGATAGATAAAAAGTGCATTTTATATACAACTATATAGATCAGACCAAAATGAGGGACAAATGAGGAGGAATGAGGGACAGAGGGACATTGCTCCAAATCAGGGACAGTCCCTCGAAATCAGGGACAGTTGGGAGCTATGATATATCCACTTGCCGACTGCTTCATAGCACATTTACTGCTACAGGGCGGACGCAGTGCACAGGATAACGTATATAGATATGTGATCCTGTACTTCCAGGTATCGGGCGCCAGTGCCCGCCACCGGTGGCTCGCTCCCACTGTGATTTTACACAGCGGGAGCTGATCAGCAGGTCCCGTGGACCCGATGTCCACCGACACCCACTGATCGTTCTGTACACAGGCAGGGCAGCAGTCTGCCTATGTAAACAAGGCAGATTGCTGTTCTGTCAGTTCAGAAGGCATGGATCCTGTGTTCCTGTAAAGCAGAAACACTGATCCATTCCTTCCACTAGTAAAAGTACCTCCCCCACTACACTGTAACACATTGTTAGGCACACAGTTAACCCTTTGATTGCCCCTGGTGTTAACCCCTTGCTGCCATTGTCATTGGTACAGTGACAGTGCATATTTTTTAGCACTGATCACGGTATTAGTGTCACTGGTTCCTAAAAAAAAGTGCCAAAAGTGTCAGTTAGTGTCCAATTTATCTGCCACAATATCGCAGTCCCACTATAAGTCTCTGCTCGCCACCATTACTAGTAATAAATAAATAAATAAAATTCCCTAAATATACCCCAAAGTTTGCAGATGCTTTAACCACTTGCCACCGGCAGGTCGTCTCGTTCCCACAAATCGCTGTACCTGTACGTCGGCTCATTTAAGGAGCCATAGCAGGTGTGCGCTCGCTGCACAGTGGGGGACCCAGTCAGTCCCATCCCCCCCACAGTTAGAAGCACACACTAGGGAACACATTTAACCCCTTGATCGGCCCCTAGTGTTAACCCCTTCCCTGCCAGTGACATTTACACAGTAATCAGTGCATTTTTATGGAAATGAGCGCTGTATAAATGTCAATGGTCCCAAAAAAGTGTCAAAAGTGTCCGATCTGTAGGCCGCAATGTCACAGTCCCGCTAAAAATTGCAGATTGCACATTAATAGTAAAAAATAAATAAATAATAAAAATGCCATAAATCTATCCAATATTTTGTAGAGGCTATAACTTTTGCGCAAACCAATCAATATACGCTTATACATATTGGCCTAAACTGATGAAGAAATTAGGGTTTTTTTAATTAATTTTTTTGGATACTTATTATAGCAAAAAGTAAAAAATATTGTTTTTTTTTTTCAAAATTGTCACTCTTTTTTTGTTTATAGCGCAAAAGATAAAAACTGCAGAGATGATGAAATACCACCAAAAGAAAGCTCTATTTGTGGGAAAAAAGGACATAAATCTTATTTGGGTACAGCATCAAACGACCGCACAATTGTCAGTTAAAGTAACGCAGTGCCGTATTGCAAAAAATGGCCTGGTCATGAAGGGGGGGGGGTAAATCTTCCAGAGCTGAAGTGGAATATAGAAGCAATTCTTTTTTTTAACATGCATTGGTAATATTATTTAAATCAAGCTGATGTCTTTTATACAAATATCTATCAAATGATTGACTCGATGGTCCCTTTAACACGGTGTTTCTCAAACTGTGTGCTGTGGGAGAATTGCAGGTGTGCCGTGGGATCATTCATGTTCTTCGCCGGGCCCGGCGGTGGCTGCGCCGACACCACACCGCAAGGCTCCGTGGCTTCGCCCAGCATAGTGCTGACTGTCACTCACTGAGCATGTGTGCAGGACTCACACGGACACGGTCATCTGTGCTGCCTGGCCTGTGCGCAAATTGGATTGGTTGATGTTCGCCGCCACCAGACCCCGCCAATCCGGATCGCGAATACGATTAGGCTGTGGCCTGGCTGCCAGCAGTGTGCCAGGCGCTTCCAGCCAATGAGGTGCTGAGCACGGCGCGCCTCAACGTGACGTCATTCCCTCCTCCAGTCCCACCCACAACAGAGCAGAGAAGCCCACGGTGTGGAGCTGAGAAGGTAAGACGATAGAAGAGATGGGGGCAGACAGACCAGTGTGTGATTATATCAGCAGTTTTATGTGATCCCCATTCCCCAATATTAGATCAGCAGGAAAATATAATACCGTATTTATCGGCGTATAACACGCACATTCATTTTAAAGCGGAGGTCCGAAAAAAGCCAGCAGCTACAAATACTGCAGCTGCTGACTTTTAATATATGGACACTTACCTGTCCAGGGAGACCGCGATGTTGGCAGCCGAAGCCGATCCATCTGTCGGCTCTTGGCTGCTGCCGCCGCCATCCTCGGTAAGGGAATAAGGAAGTGAAGCCGTGCGGCTTTACTTCCTGGTTCCCTACTGCGCATGCATGAGCCGCGCTGTGCGTCCTCACAGGTCCCTGCTGTATTCTGTGTCTCACAGTCTCACAGAATACAGCGAGGGAGGACGGGGTAGGCGGCGGAAGTGGCATAGGTCACCGCAATCACCGCAGTGATCTATGCCAGGAAGTGGGAGCAAATACCTGTATTAGACAGTTATCTGCTCCCTCCTCCCCCCTGAAAGGTGCCAAATGTGACACCAGAGGGGGGGAGGAATCCAAAAAGTGGAAGTTCCATTTTTGGGTGGAACTCCACTTTAAGAGGGAAGTTTCAGGAAAAAAACTTAAATTTTAAGTAAGGAACTTTGAAGCAAAATAAGGGTCAGTGCCCATCTGCAGCCTCACCATTGCCATCACTGCAGCCTGATCAATGCCCATCTGCAGCCCCACAAGTGCCATCAATGCAGCCTCATCAGCCCACATCAATGCAGCCTCACAAGTGCCATCAATGCAGCAGCCTCACAATTGCCCTCAATGCAGCATCCTCACCATTGCCATCAATGCAGCAGCCGCACCATTGCCATGAATGCAGCAGCCTCCCCATTGCCATCAATGCAGCATCCTCACCATTACCATCAATGCAGCAGCCTCAACATTGCCATCAATGCAGCAGCCTCACAATTGCCCTTAATGCAGCAGCCTCACCATTGCCATCAATGCAGCAGCCTCACAATTGCCCTCAATGCAGCAGCTGCACCATTGCCATGAATGCAGCAGCCTCACCATTGCCATCAATGCAGCAGCCTCACAATTGCCCTCAATGCAGCAGCTGCACCATTGCCATCAATGCAGCAACCTCACCATTGCCATCAATGCAGCAGCCTCACAATTGCCTTCAACGCAGCAGCCTCATCATTGCCATCAATGCAGTCTGATCGATGCCCATCTGCAGCCTAAAAGGGACAGGGATGGGGGCGGGACGAGTGCAGAAAGATTACATACAGTGAGAATCTCCAGAACAGTGGTCCAATGGCGGCCCAGGAGACGGGACTTCCTATTACAGAGGTCGTCAAGTAAACAGGAGATTCTCACTGTATGTAATCTGACGGCGCTCATCCCGCCCCGCCCCCCCCGTCCCCTCCGAGGCAGATAAAATTGAAGTATTGGCGTATAACACGCACACACTATTTGCACCTAATTTTCAGGGTGAAAAGGTACATGTTATATGCCAATAAATACAGTATATACATTGGGGATCACACAAGACTGCTGCTTTGTATATATTATATTTACTGCTGACCACAAAATTTGGTAAATCTTTTCAGGTGTGCGGCGAAAATTTTTAGATCTTTTTTGGTGCGCCGCAAGACAAAAAAAAAGTTTGAGAAGCACTGCTTTAACACAATGCAGCATTTTGCCGGATACGCATAGAGTAAAACTGCAGAGCACGTTGTTTGCAAAGTCATTGTAATCTACTGGGAATTCCATGAATCACCCTTCCCCGGACTGTGCCAAAGTCACGACTGAGAGCGGCTTGTTATAAACCGAAGAAATGACTTCATATTTGAAGACATAAAGACCCCCAGAGATCACCACCCACATGACAACAATTGTAAACTCTGTGCACTTGACCCGAGGTTACACCACCCACAAGAGAACAAGTGTTTAAGAAGATTTGTAAATAGGTTGCAGCTAAGATTCCTATAGCGATAAGTCTTTCCGTACTACCGCCATTGCGCATTTCACTGCTCAAAGAATTATAAATCTCAATGGGGCTTCTTATCAAGAACATTAAGCCGATTTCTAAATTACGTATTTGTTGGACTTTTCGTTTAAAATGATTCATATTCTACTGTGCTTCCCAGGTTTCTAAAAAATAATGGATCTTGAGTACAAGATGTACAGCATGTATACAACAACATGTATAATCAGGACCGGTACTTGTGGAAAGATTTGGTTTGAAAACTTTCAGTAAATTAACCACTTCAGCCCCGGAAAACCTCAATGACCAGGCCATTTTTTGCGATACGGCACTGCGTCGCTTTAACTGACAATTGCGCGGTCGTTGCTACGCTGTACCCAAACAAAATTGACGTCCTTTTTTTCCCACAAATAGAGCTTTCTTTTGGTGGTATATGATCATCTCTGCGGTTTTTCTTTTTTGCGCTATAAACAAAAAAAGAGCAACAATTTTGAAAAAAACACAATATTTTGTACTTTTTGCTATAGTAAATATCCCCAATTTTTTTTAAAAAAAGCTAATTTTTTCTCAGTTTAGGCCGATATGTATTCTTCTACATATTTTTGGTAATAAAAATCCCAATAAGCGTATATTGATTGGTTTGCGCAAAAGTTATAGCGTCTACAAAATAGGGGATAGATTTATGACATTTTTATTATTATTTTTATTTTTAATACTAATGGCGGCGATCTGCGATTTTTATCGAGATTGCGACATTATGGCGGGCACATCGGACAATTTTGACACATTTTTGGGACGACTGACAATTATACAGCGATCAGTGCTATACAAATGCACTGATTACTGTATAAATGTCATTGGCAGGGAAGGGGTTAACACTAGGGGGCGATCAAGGGGTTAACTGTGTTCCCTAGTGTGTGTTCTAACTTTAGGAGGAGGGGACTGACTATAGGAGATGACAGATTGTGGTTCCTAGCTATTAGGTACTCACGATCTGCTCACCTCTCCTCACAGGACAGGGATGTGTGTGTTTACACACACACGTCCCTGTTCTGCCTCTCGTGCCTGCGATCGCGTGTGGCCAGCGGTCATTGCCCCCGCAGTGCCTGCTATCCCGCTTAAAGGAGACAACGTACAGCTACGACAGTTCGTGGGATCGTGCCGACCTGCCGCAGGATAATGACTGCGGCTTTATCGCCAATGGTTAATATTTATCTCTGTTAACCTTTACACAAGTATGCGTTGACCGCTGATACATATTTGGCACTGATGTTTATAATGCATGTGATATTTCAGCCCTTGCTTCTTAAAAAAAAAAAATCAATTAACCACTTTAAGACTAGGCCTATTCTGACACTTTTTGTTTACATGTACAAATGTGTGTTCTTTTGCAAGAAAATTATGTAGAACCCCCAAACATTATATATATATTTTAGCAGAGGCCTTAGCGAATGAAATGGTGGTCACTGCAATTTTTTTTATGTCACATGGTATTTGCACAGTAGATTTTCAAAAACAAAATATTTGTTTTTTGTTAAATCAATTTTACAAACACATCTTACTGCAAAAATACAAAATATAACCCAATTTTTTGGTAAGATATAAAAGATGATGTTACGCCAAGTAAATAGATACCTAATATGTCATGCTTTAAAACTGCGCGCGCTCATGGAATAGTGACAATCTAGGATACTTAAAAATCTCCATAGGCGATGCTTTAAAACATTTTTACAGGTTACCAGTTTAGAGTTACAAAGGAGGTCTTAGCACTCGAATTATTGCTCTCACTAATACTTCACATGTGTGGTGCGAACATCATTTACATATGTGTTCGTGACCTACGTACGCATTTGCCTCATGTTAGCGGCATATATACTGTTTCCTTACATTTTTTTTTATCACTTTAATTTCTGTCACAAGAAATGCAAACATCCCTTGTAACAGCAAGAGGCAGTGACAGGTACTGTTTATGGATAGATTCGGCCCACGGGTTGCACGGGTTGCAGGAAAGAAATGTGCACAGTTCCCCCATTTACACTGATAGCGCTGACAGGGTAACCCCTCCTCCTGCCGAGCAATTGTCTGCTCCCAGCGGGGGGGGTGGGTGAAGCTGTCTGGTCGCCAGGAGAAGACAGTAATTATTGCTAGCAGCTATAGCAGCCACTAGCGATAATCGTAACTGAATCCGGCAGGCTGGTTGCAACCCAAGTTTATCGAACGATCAACGTAACGTACGGTACATTCAGCCTGCCCACACACAGTTCGAAGGCCCACACACAGTTCAATGGCAGCAGGAACCAGCCAGGATTCTAACCGTCTATGGCCGGCCTAACACGGACAATTTTTATTTTTTTGGTAGAGCATTGTAAGGCTAGAACCCTTGACAGATTTTTATTTCTATGGCCCTGTCTGGTAAAGACATTATCAGCAGGACTGGGGGTGAGGGTACATTTTACTAATGAAGCCTCAGATAGCACTAGAAAAAATAAAAACACACCAGCACATGACAATGGATAGATTTGCAGGTAATGGCCAGAAGTATTATTGTCCTGGATGTAGGCATATGTTATCCATGACAACTGGGAATAGAAATGATGATAGTTCAGGTGACAGTTCAGGTGACAGCCATCCCCAGAGTGTATCCTAGAACTATGTGAAACAATAAAAGACAGGAGAAAGGAGGTGCACCTAAGTGTAGTAATATAAACCTGGAGGCCAGTAGAAGGAGCTGTGTGCTTTGAGTGCATAGCCATAGACTTTCCATCCTCTACATGATTGAGACCCGCCCATCCGGTGACGTCACTTCCTCCCGGGCGTGCACTCCATGCTAGGCAGCTTGGATTTCATGGACTTCATGGACATTTCCAGCGTCCCAGCTCAGCCTCTAACAGCCACCTGGACCCTGGGTGAAATCCCGGATAGCAGGCACCCCTTGAGGACATAAATTGCGGTTTATATTACTACTCTTAGGTGTGCCTCCCTCCTTCTCCTGTCTTGGATAGCAATAGAAACAGGAGGGATCAAGTGGTTTGGCAGGTCTATGCAGGCGGATACCATAATACTGTGATCTAGCAACTTACATTAACAATACTGAGGCGGCAACTTTTCATTGCCTCCAGATAGATGACCAGGTTACCCATCCACCATACCTTCCCCCAGGATTTCAATTCTGGCAGCTTGATGGCACATCTAGAGTGATACAATAATAAATGTCTGCAGGTAACAGTGAAGCATGGTGGAGGTTCCTTGCAAGTTTGGGGCTGCATTTCTGCAAATGGAGTTGGAGATTTGGTCAGGATCAATGGTGTCCTCAATGCTGAGAAATACAGGCAGATACTTATCCATCATGCCACACCATCAGGGAGACGTGCGATTGGCTTCTAATTTATCCTGCAGCAGGACATCAACCTCAATCGTACAGCCAATGTCTGTATTTTCAGCATAAAGAAGAACAAGGAGTCCTGGAAGTGATGGTTTGGCCCCCACAGAGCCCTGATCTCATCATCATCATGGAGTCTGTCTGGTATTACATAAAGAGACAGAAGGATTTGAGGCAGCCTTCATCTACAAAAGATCTGTGGTTAGTTCTCCAAGATGTTTGGAACAACCTACCTGCCGAGTTCCTTCATAAACTGTGTGCAAGTGTACCTAGAAGAATTGATGCTGTTTTAAATGCAAAAGGTGGTTGCACCAAATATTGATTTGATTAGGACTTCACTTCTGTTTATTTAAATTCCATTTTGATAATTGATAAAAAATAAACTATTAACACTTCTATTTCTGAAAGCATTCTTAGTTTACAGCATTCTCTCACACCTGCCTAAAACTTTTGCACAGTACTATATATATATATATATACACACACACACACACACACACACACAGACATGTGCATTTAATTAGGCTACTCACTAAATAACCACTAGCAAAGGGGATATTCATCTCAACGAAGGACTTGAGATGCGGTCTCTTATAAAGAGGACTATTGGAGCTGGTCATGATTATTCTAGATCATATTAGCACAGTGTTATTTTGTACGGTTCATTGCTAGCATGTATATAATCTGTATCTTTTTGGATTATTTGGAATACCAGCCATTTGTACAGTATATGCAAGATAATTAATTGTGGGCATTAGTTATGTACTGAGCAGTACTAATTCAGTCCATAAATGAGCTATAAATACATGCCCTGCAGGGAAGACTTTTAAGAGTTTTTAAATGTCTGTTGTATTATGTATGCATGTGTCATTTTTTGATATATAGCAAATGATTAAAAGTAACTAAAAGATTTATATTTTTTGATCTAGTAAGTGAATTTGTAAGTGACCCAAGCCTAGTCATCTCCAATTTATGGGACATTTATGGTTATACATTATAATAGGATTTCCCTGTATAACCCTTATGGTGTTACATTATAATAGGAGTTCCCTTATGGTTTTACATTGTAATAGGAGTCTGGGTACACATTATTATTATTTTATTATTACACAGAATTTATTTAGTGCGAGCTTTACAATATAAACGGAGACAATACAGTTACAATATCGGCATTTATGAAATATATGCTAATAAAATACCTTATCCCAAATGTTGTTTATATTAATATTAGATTATTTCTATATCTAAATGTAAAGACATTTTTGGCTGCAGCTCCACTTTAATGCTGATCTCCGGACACAAAACCATTTATTTGAGTATATTTCTCATTAGCTACAAAGAATATAAAAAAAAAACATAAATCAAAATGCCTTTGCAAATCCATATATATTAAATTGTAAAAGAAATAGTGACATAACTGTGCTGTACATAGCCTATGCAGAGAGCAGAGCTGTGGGAGGGACCCAGAAGGCCCCACCCACTACAGGCTGCCTACAGAGAACTACAGGAGGGGCGGAGAGAAGACCAGTCACCCTTCGCAAAGAGAAAAAGAAGCAATGACCGGTCTGCATCAAGAAACTCCTGCCACCACTTTATTATCAACAGTTCACACCCCTCTCTACCCCATCTTGGGGAACACACGCTTTCCTCTGGGGCTCCAAAGGGGACCCTTTTGCTCTCTCCTGGACACACACTGTTTGAAAGCCTCTTACTTCTTGGACTCTGCTCAATAGCCCTCTATCTCAACATTGATGTTCCCAACAGGACAGTACAACCTTGACTTTTGGAGAGCTCTACAGCTCTGACACTTCCTGAGCTCCCTTCTATCCTCTGACAGCTTTCAGAGACCATTGATGGCATTTGAATGACTTTGTGCTGACACTGGGCCTCTTCCCAACACCCTCTCTCAGATGTACTCTTTGATGATTGCGCCACCTGACGACTTTACACCCACGTATCTCTGGAAGTAGGTAACTGCGCTGAAAAGAGTATTTACCCCAGTTTAATGTAGGTGTATCATTCATTTTGCATTGAAATCAGCCATTTGCACGTGAGTTCAAGTAAAGCAATTTCAAAATCCTCATGGGTTGGTACCACACGCTGAAGGTTCTCCATAAGTATTTCCCCTCTGTATTGGACTGCTGCTGGAGGTGCCAGAAGGAACAGGGGACTCTCCCACATATTTTTTGTTCCTACCATTTTTGGAAGGAGGTGTGCAGAATCACACAAAAATGTACTGACTATACCCTCTCAGAGGACCCCTGTCCTCTTACATGCCTCTATTATCCCTTAGTAACCATACAAAAAAAAACAAAAACGATTTTACGCCATCTGCTTAGCGCTGCCAAATTGTGTATTGCATTGAGATGGAGGTATTCACACCCTCCCTTCATTTCTTTATGGATTATGAGAGTTGAAGAGCTGAATATGATGGAAGACTGAGGCCAGCAATACACGGTTCGAATCTCAGGCGGTTCAGCAGGAACTGCCTGAGATTCGAACCGCTAATGGGCAGGCTGAATGTACCAGGTTGATCAATTGATCAACTCTTCTGATTATTGCTAGCTGCTGCTATAGCTGCTAGCAATAATCATTGTCTTCTCCGGGTGGGGATGGCTTCCCCTGCCCCTCCGCCGGGAGCAGACAATGGCTTGGCAGGAGGGATTCTCCTGTCAGCACTGTCTGTGGTGATGGGGGAATCATGCAAATTTTATGGGTTGCAGGAAAGAAAGTTGCACCTCAAATGGTCAGCCTTAGACCTCTCATCTTAAAATAAACATGAGTCCTACTCTAAAACTTGGACCCATTGAAACATGTTTACATTCTCAGACAAGGGTAAAGCCCTTTTGGGATCAGACGCTCAGTAAACTACTGCATCTTGTTATCCTCCTTCTAGCAAACCACCCCCCCCCTTTTGTTTTCTTCTCTTTCCCCCCTCTACCCTCTCTTCTCTTTCCTTTTCCGCTTTGGCCTTGAGCTCCCACAATATATACCTGCTTCTCAAATTAAAGTGGAAATCCTTTGCCCTATGCATTCCCATGGTTTTTGTGATGTACTGTTCCACGTTTGTTCAGTTCTATGACCGCACTGTTGGTCTCTTCCCTGGTAGCTGACTTGGTGGTTGCATTCTCTGTCTGGATGTCTATGCACTTTGTGGTTGTTTGTACTGGTTTGTTGATCCATATTATGACCATAGTATGCCTTTATGAGTGTTCATTTTGCATCTTGTTATCCTAAGAATGCTGCGGGATGTTACCGGCCTGAACAGCTACTTGATCCGATTCACTCTCATGTCATCTATCAATATATACACCTATGAACATCAACTTTTGAGCCACCTTCAGGATTTGCCTCTCGGCCTCAGTGGAGCCTCAAGCATTTAGTTTACGCCCACATTTCTTGGGCTTTTCTTTTCTTTTTGAAGAGAACAACATATATATACTCTTGGTGGAGTACAAAAACCCACTTCTACCTCTTTACATCATCTCCAACACATAGATGTTTGTTCATATTGGAATCAAGAGCATACTGGGCAGACAGACTTTGTCACTGTCGCTGTTTTTAATCACAAATTTTATGGAATGTCAAGTCAGCCAATACAGTGTTTAATAACTATTAAAAGCATACACTACCCCTGAGGAAGGAGTTTAATTGACTCAGAAACGCGTCGGGTGAAAAAGTACTGCTTCAAAACTCTGCATATACAGGATTGTAATACTGATGGATTTACATTCCTAAACAATAGATGTTATAGTTGTTTTTATATTTTATTATGTTAATTCAATAAATTATATTTGTACCAAGTATACCTCTTTTATGATTGCTACATGTGCCTGAAAAGTCCACCACTAGGGGACCCCCTTTGCTATTAAGTATGCACTTTGTGGTTGTTTCTACTGGTTTGTTGATCCATATTATGACCATAGTATGCCTTTATGAGTGTTCATTTTGCATCTTGTTATCCTAAGAATGCTGGACACGCTAAATAAAGTATTGGCAAGAAACTCCTGCAAAAAGCACAAGGTTTGTTATTTCATACTAGATTACTGCAGAGATCTGGAAGAAATAAAAACATAACCAAGATTCAAGTAAGAATAGATATGCTTTATTTAAAATCGAAATGAATATAAATGTAATTGAGATGATTAGTGATAACATTTCTAAAAAGTGATTTTTTTGCGAGGTGTTGTGTTTCTGGAAAAGGTTCACTTCCTCCCAAAATCCACCCAACATGAAAGACAAATGATGTCATTCTGCGGGAGGCCATTATTGTTCCTCATTGTGATTAATGACAGCAAACATCTCAAAGAAATATTGCGAGGACCGCTGCGAAGTCTGAACGTCAATAGACTCTCTGCTAAGTGTCACAAGGTGTCGCCTATTATTGCAATTCAATTACAGCTTTTGTTCGTACTGTATAAAGAAGCGTTCGGAAGCGATGAGAAGTGTGTGGGACGAGTGCACCGGCTTCAATATATCGTGTTTTCATGTTCAGGCTCTGCTTTGTATAAGAGCTAGGTAACTGCAGGTCAGAAATCTTCACGTCTGCCGAATCGCAGACTGTCACTTCGAGACAAATAAATCCCGACAATGGAGGCAGTCAGCTGAAAATAATAGCTTATTTCAAGATAAATAATGAGCACTTAGTTCAGTGTATGAACCGAAATATTTCCTTTTCAATACAGAAATTTCCCCTCCTGCGCCGGGGTTCGACGGGTGAGATGGCGGTGAGATTAAAGCCCTTCGGCAAACAACGAAGCCTATTGTGGAACCAGGGGGTTTGCTGGTTAGATTTATTGGGAGGGATGGGCAAATCCTTTACAATTAGATTTGAATGATAATGCTATTAAAGGTTGTTATGTAAGGATCTGCACCAGTTTATTGCTTTTAAATTGCGTTTTAATAATTAAATGGTAAAGGCCTGCATTTTTCCACAAGTGGATAATAATTCATTTCTTCACTAGGTTTTATAAACATTCTGGAAAAAGTACATAGAGATTACACCCAGATTTTGGGTCTGGACTGGGATTATTAAAACATTATACAAAACAGTGGATTAACAGTACAGGCCATAGAATAAAACTGAACAGAATCAATGAACCTGCGTAATGGCTCCAATAGTATAGATCAGCCTTTCTCTTAAATTAACTCTCAGGTCTCAAGGAAGACATGCTCATATTTATTATATCTACAGCTCACAGGACATTAGCTTGGACATCACGTTGTAGATATAGGAATAAAATATTAAGAATTGTGATGTACTTAGGGCATTTTACACCCAAGGAGAAGCCCCCCCCCCCATTATTGGTGGTTGGTGATGTAGGATACCAATACAACGGCAGTCAGTGAAGTCCACATATACTCTATGTGGCCAGTAGAGTATCCCTTATATTGGTGGTCAGTGGCGAAGGACCCCCTTATATTGATGGTTCCATTACACAGGTGGCCAGTGGCAAGAATGCTTCTTATATTGGTGGTCAGTGGGAAGAATACCGAGTTTAAAACCTTCACGCCTATCCATTACACAGGTGGCATAATAGGTGGATATTATTGGTGGTCAGTGGGAAGAATACTGCCTTTAACACCTTCCCTTTAACACCTACACCTTTAACACCTTCTCTTCTGGCCAATAGCAGAATGATGGCCAGGCAGTGGCTTCACCGTTTTGACTGGACGTCATATGACTGGTGTGTTCACTGGTACAAGCACCATCCACCCATAGAGCTTACTCACATAAAATGCAGAAAAGGCAGGTTGTAAAGCCCAAAGTCCTGTGACTGAATGCTGCGTCTTACCTTGAAGTACTGTGGAAAGCTTGTTACATCTGGTATTATTAGATTTGTAACAGTCTCAGCTTAAAGAGCATGTGCAGTGGTTTTATAAATATTTTCTTCATCTATATTCATTATGGCCAGCAAGTAGAGGGCTAGGCTGCCTTTTACAATGTTTACCAGGTGACTTTACCTGCTTTTTCAAAAAAGCTTCCTTCTCCTGCCTGCTCTGTTTATACCTATGGAGATTCAATTAGAGAGAGAAAGACTGAAAACGTAAATTTTTGATTTGTGCTTTCATTCTTTGTAAAACAGAATTCTCAGCAGAGAAACCATTTTCATATGCATTATTTTATATATATATACAGATATATATATATATATATATATATATATATATATATATATATATATATATATATATATATATATACAGTATATACAGGGGGTAAAATAAGTATTGAACACATCACCATTTTTCTAGGTAAATATATTTCTAAAGGTGCTATTGACATGAAATTTTCACCACGTCGGTAACAACCCATGCAATCCAAACATACAAAGGCACCAAAGCACATAAGTTCAGAAACAAAGTTATTTGTAATAAAATGGAATGACACAGGGAAAAAGTATTAAACATGCTAACTGAAATGTATTTAATACTTCGTAAAAATCCTTTGTTGGTAATGACAGCTTCAAGAAGCATCCTGTATGAGGAACCTTTTCGGATGTATTCCTCAGGTGTGATTTTGGCCCATTCTTCCACAGTCTTCAAATCTTGAAGGTTCCGTGGGCCTCTTTTATGAACTCAGATCTTTAGTTCTTTCCATTTTCTATTGGATTCAAATCAGGTGATTGGCTGCGCCACTCTAGCTGCTTTATTTTCTTTCTTTGAAACCAATTGAAAGTTTCCTCGGCTTTGTATTTGGGATCATTGTCTTGCTGAAATGTCCTCCCTCGTTGCATTTTCATCATCCTGGTAGATGGGAGCAGATTTATATCAAGAAAGTCATGGTACATTTTTCCATTCATCCTTCCTTCCATGATATGAAGTTTGCCAGTACCGTATGCTGAAAAACAGCCCCACACCATGATGTTCCCACCTCCAAACTTCACTGTTGGTATTGGGGTGTTTTTGGGGTGATTTGTCCTCCAAGCATAGTGTGATTGATGACATCCAAAGAGTTTGATCCTGGTCTCATCTGACCAGACTATATTCTCCCAGTATTTCACAGGCTTGTCTAAATGTTGTCCAGCAAACTTTAAACGAGCTTCAACATGCTTTTTCTTCAGCAATGGAGCCTTGTGTGGTGAGCATGCAAACAGGTCATGGCAGTTGTACTTGTACCTGCTTATTCCAGGTCTTTTTCCCTGTGTCATTCCATTTTTTTACACATAACTTAATTTCTGTACTTATTTGTTTTGGTTTCTTTGTATGTATGGATTGCATGGATTGTTACCGACGCATTTCATGTCATTAGCACCTTTAAAAATATATATACCTAGAAAAATGGTGACATGTTCAATACTTATTTTACCCACTGTATATACAGTATATACTGTGTATATATATATATATATATATATATATATATATATATATATATGGTATAACACAAAATAATATATATCAGCCCAGCTGCCTGTGGTCTCCACCAGGGGCATATATGACAGAGTGACAATGGAAGAGCACAAATGATAGAGATAAAAAGCAGTACCTACGCAAGGATTCTCATGGTGCGATTACCAGGTGTTACCTTAAGGAAAGCTGCAGATTTAATTTAAAGATTGAAACCTATTTTTAATGTTCATTGACATGTTAAAGTTTATATAAGATTTTAATGACTGAGTTTAGATGTACTTAAATTTTTAATCCTAAACATAACCCAACCCCTAAGTAAACCCCTTGAGATCTATTCTTATTTTCTCCTTGTAGAAGGTATTGGGCATCTTGTCATAGGATTGGCAGAAAATCCCCCCAGACATTGCATTGTAGAATGCTGGGAGAGGAGTGGAAGTAACTACAGTATGTTCTGCATACCATTTGCATGCAAAGCAGGAGAGGCTCCAAAAATGCAACAAAAGGCCAAAATAATAAGGAAGGTGCATGCACATATTAGTTTACAGTTCTTTTTTTTCCTTACGGCAAGCATGGTGAGAGGACTTTCTGATTATTGACAAATATAATATATTTCCTGATTGATTTGCTTCTTGTCTGGAGCTCCTTGTTAATGTTTGCGGCGTCCTTGAACCGCCGAATCGTAATCATACACATTTTCCCAGCTGATTCCCAGTTCAATATATCATCCCTGATACTGTATCTCAATTTGCCACTGAATTTCCCAAACCATTGTATTTTGTTTGAAAGTTAAAAGTCTCATAATCCAGTTTTAGCCTTGCAGGGAAGTTAACACATTCATTAATATGCATATGAAAGTGTTCGCCCACGCTGGGATCCATCTTAATTAAAGCGCAGGTCTCAAACGGATCAGTGACCTTTTTGTTTGCTATTGAAGTCTACACCTGCTGACACACAATTTTGCTTGTTTTCCGTTGGCGCGTTTGAAGCTCAGACAGAAGATTGATTAGTATAAAAGTTAGAGCTTTCGGGAGGCGGGCGGTCACAGAGGGCCTCAAACTAACTGCCGTCGAGACACGACTCTTCCGTTGTGACCGAATGTGTCGATTTTCCATCCTTTTTTGTATTCTCATTTGATCTGCTTTTCCTTCTCTTCTTTTCTTATTTTTTTTCTGTTTAATTTACATTCGATTCAGTCTCGCCAAGTAAGTGAATTGTGCAAGAAATTTTTTTTTCCACTACAACAGTTTTCTCTCATGAGAAATTATTTCTGCTAATTTATTATTTAAGCTCATTTTTCAAATGCCAAGCAACTATTTTGCAATCACAGTAAAAGAACTTAAATAATTCCGCAAAACCTCAATTTCAGCTATATAGGGACCCTGTTTCTATAGCCAGCCTGGTGACCTGCCTTTTCTCTGCTGCAGGCAACACAATGAGGTCATCTCTATGCCCCCCAGCCTTGATTGGACTCATTAGGTCTTCTCTCTGCTCTCTCCTTCTGTTAGCAAGTTCTTTGTTAGCACATGTGAATGCTGGATTGCCTCCCACTACTGTCCCACCATTTTGCAGTCTGTTGCAAGAAGCTGAATTTAAATTCTGGCATGTATGCTAGTTATAGAATATAGCACAGCATATAGTCCTCAATAGGGTCTTTACTCACAGTGTCCCAGGAGCTGTCTGCCACCCAGCATCCACACGTAGATCCTTGGTGAGGGAGATAACAAGTTTCTTCTCCAAACCCAGTACAGTGCTCTCCAGCAAATGTCATCCTCAAGCCATCCTCCACAGGCCCTCAGCTCAGCCAGAGGCCACCCCAGTCTAGACTGCACCTTTTTGTCCCTCTGGCTATCTCCCAGGGGCAACAGACCCCCCCAGGAGAACTGGAACCCTCCTTTGATGAAGAAGAACAATATGCTCAGGCCTCCTGCACATTTATCACCTCCCCAGCCACCTTCTGGATGGCCCCTTCCAGGGATTGGCTGGGGCATAATAAATGTTCAACTGATCATTTGAATCTCCTTACCCTATGCTCTGGAAGCTTCTTTCAGAGACAGGTAGGAGTAATAGACCAACATGATTATTCACCTATTCACTATACTGGAGCCAAAATCTAAATTTACCTATCAGACTAGAGGAAGGCGCTACATCTGCTTCTCAGAAGGAGGTATCATGGTTGACTGCAAGGTTTTAGGAACAATGTTAGCATGAGCCTGTCTTAAAGGGGTTGTAAACCCTTGTGTTTTTTCACCTTAATGCATCCTATGGGATCCTGGGGGGATCCTGGGGAGGGGGGGCAGTGACCTGGCAGTCACCGGCCCCTCCCTTTTACTTACCTGAGCCCCTTCATCTCCTCGGCGGGGATGCGCTGTCCCTCTCTCCACGGGGTCCAGGCTCTTGATTGGATAGATTGATAGCAGCGCAGCCATTGGCTCCCGCTGCTGTCAATCAAATACAATGACGCAGAGGGTGGGGCCGAGTCCGACATTCTTGTCTATGGACCCAAATGCTGGACTCGAGAGCGTGCCCACAAGGTAATCACCTCGGGAGAGTGCTTCTCCTAGGGGGTCATCTGTTACAGGGAGGAGCCGCGAGAGCTGCCGGGGGACCCCAGAAATGGATGATCGGGGCCACTCTGTGCAAATCGAGCTGCACAGTGGAGGCAAGTATGATATGTTTGTTATTTTTAAAAAAATAAAAAACGATACTTTACAATCACTTTAAGTCTGTCCTCAATAACATACAATGCAAGAAGCTCAGCCTCTACAACTTTAACCCTTTGTTAGGACAGACAGTGTTCAAATCTAGTTACAATTAATATAGAAGATGCACAGTGCAGACAGAGTTAATTATGCCAAACACAATTGCACAGCCTTCTCATTAACAAAGAGAACTACCTAGAATGTTTCCTTGATGGCAGGTCCAGAATAGAGCATCTAAAAATGGTATGCTGCAATTTTGATTTTTTTTTTTTTTTTTTTTACATTATGCTATGTGAATTGGGGCATGTAACAAATATAAAGAAGGTGTAATCCCAATTTAGCTGCAAAAGTGGAAATACACTTTAAATTAAAAAAAAATAATAATAATAAATTTATAGCTAGGAGCATACAGCATGACATCCCAACAAAGCCATGTCAGACCCCATTGCTGTATGACATACAAAAGCCATGTGTCCGACGTGGGTCTGTTTATCAACAAAGCCATGCAATTGCTAACATGGTGATCCATGGCTTTGTTGATAATTATAGCCATTCATCATCAATACATCATCAATACTGGGTTTCAAAAGCCTCAAAACAATGTACTGTAATGTATAGTATGTGTTACTTGTCTACTTTAGTCATAGCCTTATGCCCTGTACACACGATAGGATTTTCCGACGGAAAATGTGTGATAGGACCTTGTTGTCGGAAATTCTGACCATGTGTAGGCTCCATCACACATTTTCCATAGGAATTTCCGACACACAAAGTTTGAGAGCTTGCTATAAAATTTTCCGACAACAAAATCCGTTGTCGGAAATTCCGATCGTGTGTACACAAATCCGACGCACAAAGTGCCACGCATGCTCAGAATAAATAAAGAGACGAAAGCTATTGGCTACTGCCCCGTTTATAGTCCCGACATACGTATTTTACGTCACCGCGTTTAGAACGATCGGATTTTCCGACAACTTTATGTGACCGTGTGTATGCAAGTCGAGTTTGAGCCAACATCCGTCGGAAAAAATCCTAGGATTTTGTTGTCGGAATGTCCGATCAATGTCCGACCGTGTGTACGGGGCATTAGAGAGCACTTTAGCTCCATCAGCAAGGTGTATACTGGCAGACAGCTAAGAAGCTTAGCTTAGAATCAGTTTCTGTATATAGATAAATGATGCAATTCCCTATGAAATGGCCACACAATCATATGATTACTTTGCCTGATGGGAGTTAAAGCATAACTAAAGGCAAAACTTTTTTTTGTTTTTGTTTTGGAGAGAGTGAAGAGGGACTAAAGGGGTTGTAAACCCTGATGTGTTTTCACCTTAATGCAGTCTATGCATTAAGGTGAAAAACCTTCTGTAGTGCTGCAGACCCCCAGCCCCCCCCCCCCCCCCATTTTACTTACCTGAACGCTGTCTTTCTCTGGCAGGGAACGAGCAATCCATCTCTAGCTGGTGTCTTGTGTCCTGATTAGATAGATTGATAGCAGTGCAGCCATTGGCTCCCGCTGTTGTCAATCAAATCCAATGACGCGGGCGCCAGGGGGCGAGGCCGAGTCCTGCTTTCTGTGTGAGTACACGCAAAAGCAGGACTCGGGAGCAAACATGGGTGTCCACCAAGGAGAGCGCTTCTCCAACGTACCCCTGAAGAGGTAGATCTTCAAGCCTATCACGTCTCCAACTAATCTCCTACCACTTCCACCAGCTCATTCCCCACAGTTACAACCTTTTGTACCACCTGCCCCACCCTATTAGATTGTAAGCTCTTCTGACCTGGGCCCTCTTAATCCTATTGTATTGTATTGTATTATAACTGTATTGTCTCCCTTTTATATTGTAAAGCGCTGCGTAAACTGTTGGCGCTATATAAATCCTGAATAATAATAATAGATCGGGGCCACTCTATGCAAAACGAACTGCACAGTGGAGGTAAGTATGACATGTTTGTTATTTAAAAAAAAAAAAACGAGGGTTTACAACCCCTTTAATTTTTATTGCTGTTTGTGCCCCCATTAACCTCCCTGGCGGTATGATTATTTCAGATTTTTGATGCTGAAAGCGGTACAATTATTTTGCATGGAAATTTGGCGTTTTATATTGTAGGCCTGTAATTCTTAGAAATAACTCACTTAAATCTGTCCAAACAAGAGTCTAGTAGACATCCCAGGTATGATAAATTTTGAAACACGAAATCATAAATTATAATATAATAAATAACCATTAATAATTATACCAAATATATATATACCAATATAATAATAATAAAAAATATTTAATAATGTAATCAAATAAAAAACACTGAAATTTGCTCAGTTGCAGAATTGTCGCTGTCATTACTTTTCAGTGTTTGATGACTGATCTCCCCACAAATCACTATCGTTCATTGCTGCAAGTGATTCTAATTTATTTTTGCTGTTTTCTAGCTGGTCTAAAACTACTTTTGAGGTAAATGGATGGTTTTGGTTGCTATGGACAATCTCCAGTTTAAGATTACAGTGTACTGTATGTATAGTGTGTGTTTCACTTTTTGAATTTGACGCCGTTCTCCGTCCCCGTGCGTCGCAACGCTCGCAGGGAACGAAGCTCGGCTCCGTGATGAATCGAGCGGAGGACGAGCCGCTCACACTGCGGGGAGACATTGCAGGATCCAGGGGACAAGGTAAGTCAGCTTTTCCTGGATCCTGTGATGCGATCCCGAGTCTGGCTCGGGGTTATCGCTATTGGTTCTGAAATTCCACCCCGAGCCAGACTCGGGAATACCGTCAGGGAGGTTAAGGAGATTTGTCTGTTTACTTCTATCATTGAAAGTGAAAGTAAAAGAAAAACCCAAATTTTGGGTTGTCCGCAGAAAAGTAATAGAGAGGAAATCTTCCAATAGAGACACTAGTTCTGGTGGCCTGTGGATCCCCAAGAACTTCTTTTAATTTGCAGGGATTTCCTCTCACTTCCTGTTTGGCTATGGGACAGGAAGTGAAATCTCCGCAATGGGACAGAGATGGAGGAAAAAAAAAAATCGGACAGTGGATATAACAATCCATTGTTCTATCCAAAATGAAAAAGTTTTGCCCATAGTTCTACTTTCAATTCTTACAGTATCCTTCCTTTTAAGATAAAAAGAGTTGATTACAGAATATAGAGGTCCATAGTGGTTACCAGAGTAATGCCCCATACACTCGGTCGGATTTTCCGATGGAAAATGTGTGATAGGACCTTGTTGTCGGAAATTCCGACCGTGTGTAGGCTCCATCACACATTTTCCATCAGAATTTCCGACACACAAAGTTTGAGAGCTTGCTATAAAATTTTCCGACAACAAAACACAAAGTGCCACGCATGCTCAGAATAAATTAAGAGATAAAAGCTATTGGCTACTGCCTTGTTTATAGTCCCGACGTACGTGTTTTATGTCACCGTGTTCAGAACTATTGGATTTTCCGATAACTTTGTGTGAATGTGTGTATGCCAGACAAGTTTGAGCCAACATCCGTCTGAAAAAATCCATGGATTTTGTTGTCGGAATGTCCGATCAATGTCCGACCGTGTGTACAGGGCATAACAGTTATGGTACATGTGTTAGGAATATCACGTTAGAGAGATTGTGCCAGCCCTGTGGTCATGCTCACTTGTGCATGCTCGCGCACAGGAACATCTGCACAACAGTGTGCATGTGGACGCAGGGGTACGTCCATCACAGATACTGGTGCCTAATGGCCTATTTAAACCCGGGCCCTGCATGGGCTCATTGCTGGATGGGATTCCAGTTTGTTTCCCTATTATCCTTGATCCTGGATCTGCTTGACTCTGTTATGGACAAAACATCCATCTAAACCTCCTCTAGAGTAGCCCTGCGTGTTTATGTCTTCTGCCTACCTGTGTTACTGACCTCGGTCTGGATTCTTGACCAAGATTTTGCATAACAAAATGGGACCTGCACATTGCCAGCCTATACTTATTTTCGATCTTGATCCTGCTCGTGATTTGAAGCCTTCCTGCCCAGCTGTTACCAAACTCAGCTTGAGCCCCATTTCTGCTCTTAGGTGGTCTCGGTGAAGTTGGGGTGTCCTAATATCTGTGCTTCTGCCTACCTTACACCAAAACTTCCAAGTTCAAGTCTGCAGTTTCAACTTCCTGGGGCCCACGCCCTTACATTGCCCCAGCAGCCCCTGTCTCAGCCTTGTGGGTTGCTTGGACAGGAATTGTCCAAGAGGCCACCCTCATCATCTCGAGCTCCTCATACAGGTAGGTGACAACATGCTACAATGTTTTTAAATTTTGAATTCCCTGAAAAAATGTATTGTATTTCTTTGTATTTTATATCATTCGCATACGATCCCGACGAAGAGCCTTTTATGTGGCTCTGTATATTTACAGTACAGGTCACTGCAGTTATATGCTAGGTTATCAATAACACACACATGAAACTTCCATCTACTTGATATGTTTTTATTTTCATTGGCTGTAGGAATTTATGCGCCTTGTGGCTTTCCTCGATAATAGTGACCAAAGAATGACCCTAACTGGCAGCCAGATACAAAAATGAAAGTTATCTCTAGTGAAAACAAGCAGGAAAGAAAATATATTTTTACTGTAGCATTTTTATTTAAGTAACTTGAAATGATATTCGGCTCAGTGAGTTCTTTCTTCCCTGGATGTCAGGGAGTGTTCAGACTCTTTCAGTTAGAGGTGATAAATTTGTGATCACAACCTTTTTTAAGTCTACTGACAGAAACTCTTACATCCCTCTGGACAGTTGCCATCACGAGCCTTGGCTAAGGGCAGTGCCCAGGGGCCAATTCCTTCGATTAAGGCGAAACTGCACAGAGGTCACTGAGTTTGATCTACAAGCTAAGGTTCTATACAATAGATTTGTAGAAAAGGGTTATAATACAGACTCACTTCAGGCTACTATAAGATCGGTACGCTATCTTGATAGGGGATCATTGGTAACGGAGAAATTGAAGGATGATAGAAATGTTGACTTTTCTGTACCATTCATCACTATGTTCTCCGTTCAGTTTATAGTAATAAAAAAAGTATCCAGAAACATTGGCACATTTTGGGGAATGACTGAATACTTAGTACGGTCTTACCTGACAGACCTCGGGTTATCTTTAGGGGTGTCTCCTCCCTTTAGGATAAAATAGCTCCCAGTGTCCAAGACCCACCAAAAAAAAACAGGTGTTTTTTTCAAAATTTCATGGGCTATTACAGATGTGGAAAATGCCAGGTGTGTATGATAAACCGATGCACCAGCAGGAAGGTGAATAATTTTTACTAGTATGGGCTGTGAGTTTGAAATTGAACTGTTCATTACTTGTTCTGCTATTGGGGTTGGGGCATTCAGTGCCTATGTGGGCTACAACCTGTGGAAGGTCTGGGGGTAACTTTGGGTAATGCCTGCACCATCCACTAAAACCCCACATCTGATATCTGAAAACTCTGGCTTTGCAAATTTAGGAATTAATCGACTCAAAGCTGATATTTCAGTGTTTGGCAAGAGTAGAATTCATTTTATTTTAGTTACATTTTTATTTAGTCAAATATATGAAGTTCTACCCCCAGAGGAGCTGCTGGATTGTTTGGGTCCTCCTGCCATTGACTGGCCATATATCTGGACCCAAGTGATACCAATACACTTGGAGACAGATTAAATTGGCTTTATTATACTGGAAAAGCCATGTAGGAGAAGTTGGGTTAGGCAAAAGTAGCAAAGGCAGTGGACACAATAAGGACAGAAGCAATCTCAAAACACAAAACTATATAAAGGAGAATGGCTTAAATAGAAATCTCAGTTTGTAAGTCCATGGGATAAGTATAGAACTATGGTTCTGTCAACGCTGTGGCACAACAGCTTTTGGTGCCTCTTAATCTCTTATCAGGTCAAAGCAATGTCAGATAGGGGTGTAGCAGGTTGCTATAGTTGAGGCAAATTTAGTTTTTGGCTCCCCTGCAGCAGAGAAGCAGTGTTCAATTGCTTTTGGCTGATCTGGGTTCTGCTGGCTGCAGGCTCTGCTGCTTTCCCCTGGATTCTGGTAGGCTCCAGAATTTAGTGTGTGGAGGAGACAGACCTTCACCTGCATAGTGATGCAGCCTCAGCTAATCCCTGGCAAGAAGAGTGGCCAGCAGGGGGCTGAGGTGTCCATAAATAGGAACAGCAGGATCCTCCTTCCTATAGGAGAAGGCCCACTGGGCTGTTAGCTGCAGAATAGAAGAAATCCATTCAGGTCCCAGCTCCAGCTAGAGCTTGGGGACCCACGTCCAGGGTCCCTGAAGCAGTGTAGGAGGTCTACAGAGGTTCTGGCTTGGAGGCATCTAGTACGGAACCTGGTTAGTACTACAAGAAAATATTACAGTACACAGGGCACAGTGGGTACTAGCCTTAAGGATCCTAGAGGCTTCTCTTGTTACCTTTGAGAGAGCTCACTAAAGTTGTTGACTCAAGTTATGCGTTTGCAAAGGGGTCCCACCGAGTTGTAGTTCACCAAATGCTGAATTCAAGAGGGTGGTTGCACCCTGAGAGACAGAACAGTTAGAGGTGTCCTCCGTTGTATTTGTGCCAGTGTTTAAGTATCCCAGGGCACCACCCACACCCTATCCAAGTTAAACCAGCAAACTGCAAAAAGACATGCACTGCCTGTTTCCTGAGTTGAGTGACTACCGTGTGCCTGGCTGCCATGTGCCTTACAGGGAATTGAACCTGTGATATTACAGTCAGCCCAGTCAGCAGTTGTGTGGGAACATCTGCTGGCTCCCATAGTGCTATCAAGAGGGTGATAATGTGGATAAACTTATGATACAGGTGTACCCTGATATTTAATGGCTCTGACTATCCTATAGTATCTTAAGTGTAGCACCCTGATGTTTAGGCAGGGTTGCTCCAAAATTTACCTGCCATGTGTAGTTACCTTGGCTTATTGTTAGGGATCATTTGGGTTTACCAATTCAAAGTCTGGAATTGCTGCACTTCTCTCTTCTTCCACTAGGTGGCCGGGTACCTGATGACATTAGATAAGACAAGGGCAAAGCAAGGACAGATTGGGAGTATATGGGGTATTTCAACCAATGGGCAGGGGTTTTCTTAAATCCCTTGGCCTGCTGGAAGAACCTATATATTTGGGTGGAGTCAGGTGATCAGTGGTGTGCCACCTGGACGGCTGTCTGGGTGGATATGTGTTGTATTGCCCGGGCTGCTAGGCCAGAATTTGGGCCTATCCCAGGCACATCTGGCTGCTAGGTTGTGTGAGGGCCTATCCAGAAGCAAGAGAGAAGCGTAGGGTTGGGATTGTGGCTTGCAGTCCAACTAGAAGTGACAGTTCTGCCGGCCGGAGAGCCTGTCGTGGTCGGAGGTAGAGAGGAAGCTTTCACCACTAAGGGACCAACCACCTTGTTACCAGGGACCACAGTGAGTAGCTGAAGCAAGTACCGGAGCAGTATTCTCACCAACCGGGGACGGTGAAGAATTGGGAAACTTCAGCAGGTGTCAAGCCAGGCGCCAAGACAGTGGAGGTGATGATTGCAGAGCAGCCTTGTGTGTCAAGCCAGGGACCGAGCAGGCCAGTGGGGTGAAGCTTGAGAAGTATCTGGAGTGCCAAGCTAGCGACCCAGCAGAGAAGTGGGGGTGACACTTTTCTGCTTCACTTACTATACTAATTACTACTAAACACTAAGTGAAGATTGCACAAACTCAAAGGATTCAGTGGCACTGAATCAGCAAGTCTATTGAGAGAGACTTGGAGCTCTGTGCTTTGAGAACCTACAATTAGTGACTGTATAAGAGTAAAGGAGTTCATTACGATTTGTGTTAGGAACTGTTCTAAGACTGTTGCCATAGGAGACAGCATTCCTACACATACAGATGTGGTGTCTTCATGGATGCCTTTCCCTGCATGGCTGTCTACCTATAGAAGTCTCGAAGTCTGCCAATTAACATTGCAACTACCTAAGGGTGTCCTGGCCCTAAACCCTCTCTCCCAAAGTTCTGTTCAAGAGAAATTAAATCTCTTTGCATTCAAGATGTGTCTGGCACCCATTACTCTATCTTGCACTACACCCACTATGTCTCATAACACATGCTATACAGAAGGATGCCAGCAGCTATTGGCTCTGGAGGTTCTCATTAGACTAAAGCCTCGTAAACACAATCAGATTGTTGGCCAACAGAGCGTCAGACTTTTGTCAAAAGGGCGTGTGCCTGGATCTTGTCTTGCATACTAATGGCACACGATTGTCAGCCAACAAACCCAAACATAGTGACGTACTACGTGGAATTTCAGCTCTTGCGCGCCACCCTTTGGGCACCTTCTGCTAATGTCGTGTTTGGTGAGCGTTGATTCCGAGCATGCGTGTTTGTACTTTGGACTTTTGTGTGACGGACTTGTGTACAGACGATACGAAAATCTGACAACAGACCATTGTCCGCTAAAAATTTACTAGCCTGCCATCCAACATTTGTTGGCCGAAAGTTGGCCTAGGTGGCCAACGGTCGGATTTTAGGCCAACAGTCTGTCATCACACAATCCCTTGCCAACAATCGGATCGTGTGTACAAGGCTTACACTTATTCAGGGTACAGGTGTATTTTAAATCTACACATGGTGAAATATCTGTGTTTGAGTACCCCTTCCACTGTCCAAATCTCCCAGCCATATTCTACATTTCTTTAAATTTGGAAGAATATAGAAGGACATGTCGGAGCACTCCTCTTTAGGACCAGATTTACCATTAGCCATCAGAGGCAAAGAGGTGGTTTTTGCTCACATAATTCTTGGCCTAACATTTCATTTCCATCATCTGTGGGAACAGCTACTATGGTAGGTATGCAGAGCTGGAGATATAAGCTTAAACTGTCGACTTGCAGAAGTATAAGTATCGTTAGATTACCATCCAAATAACGGGCTATGCATCAAAGACGCTCAACTCCAGCCAAGGTTTATTGCAATGACAGCACACTGTTCACTACACTACAAAGCCATGCCCCCAATATGTTTCACCCACAGCAGGGCTTACTCATGGGGATATCTCATTGCATAATATCTTGGTTGGAGTTGAACATCTTCAATGTGCAGCCAGTTATTTGGATGGTGTACTACAGTGGAGCAAGATCACTTACAAGAGCACTGAGATTACAGATTACAGTACTGTATGAAATCATTTTACTTCCCTGTTGTCCCCAGTGCTTTGGCCCATGCCCTGCGTGCAGTTTTATATTATATATACAGTTCTTTCTGCCTGGAAACTTGAGATTGTCCATAGCAACCAAAAAGTGTCCCTTTACGTCAAAAGTGGCTTTAGACCAGCTAGAAAACAGTGATAGTAAATTAGAACACTTGCAGAATTGAGTGATAGTGAATTGTGGGGAAATTTATTTTATTATTATTATATATATTTTTTTAAATTATTTATATTTATTTATTATATTATAATTTATGATTTTGTGTTTCAAACTTCATCATACCCGGAATATCTACTAGACTCTTGGTGGACAGATCTAAGTGTGTTATTGCTAAGAATTACAGACCTACAATATAAAACGCCAAATTTCAATGCAAAATAATTGTACCACTTTGAGACGCAAAAATCGGAAATAATCATACCGCCAGAGAGGTTAACAGCCCTTAAACTCCCCTCTATGCTATCCTATGTGTCCATGCACACATGGGCCTTTATTGGAGTTTATTAGCAGGGGAGTTTATGGGCTGTTGTCTGAATGTCCTAAGGCTCCATGCACACTGGACGTTAAAATAACATAAAAGGCCAGTAGCTTTGCAGTGAGTCTTTCAAAGTTATTTATTGCTTTTTATTAGCGTTTTTCCGTGTCAGCATTTTTTTTTTTAATGGCTCAAAAACGTTAAAAAACGCTGGTGAGCCACGTTTTTGAGTGTTTATCGACATTTATCAGAGTTTAGCGTTTTTTTGTGGTCAGAAAAACGACTCCTGAACGCGATTTTATGGCGTTCAGAAAACAGCCCATAAACTCCACTGCTGATAAACATCCAAAAACGTCCATGTGTGCATGGACACATAGGATAACATAGAGGGGAGTTGTTAAAAAAAACGCCCAAACTCCCAAAAACAGCCGTTTATGAGCTTCAGTGTGCATGGAGCCTAAAATCGCGTTCAAGAGCAGTTCTTCTGACCACAAAAAATGCGCCTAAACGCTCATAAACACACTTTTATCAGCGTTTTTTACATTGCAGAGCTGAATGTAAGCTGGGTGTCATTTTAAAAAATGCCCAAAAATGCCGACACTAAAAAACACGCATAAATGCGTTTAAAAAACAGAAAGACATTTATGAACGTCCTGCGTGCATGGAGCCTAAGGATGAATAAAGGTGTTCAATTTTACTAATAAATAATTGTATTATTAAATCTTAGACAAATAGACTACTTTGACTCAGTCATACTCTACCAGTAAATGTCCTACTTTCGTCCATACGTGTGGAAAATCGCATCAAATATATTTTTTTCATAGCCAATTAAATTGTGACAGTGTTCCTTCTTTGTAACATATTTGGCATGCATATTAAGGAATGTATTAATGTCCCTGCAGCACATCAAAGCCATGGAGCTTACTACAGCAATGATCTTGAAATACACACAGTCATAGTTAAGCATTTTAGTGGAAAGATGTATGGCCTGCCAGGCTGTGGTACAGTGACATTTCTATATCTAATACCAGCTTATCCCTCTGTAAGACTGTGCAATATGTAGGACTGCGCTTATCACCGCGGACACGCTGCCATGCTGTTTAATGTCAGACCCTCATGACACAGCTAAGGGAAATCTTTCAAGCCGGCACCCAAACACCGGACAATCCATACTGTTAACATTTCACACCAAGATAATTGCCATGTAGAAAATGCAGAGAATGCCTTCATATTCCATACAGGAGATGAAATGTTAGATAAGATTTATATCTCCATAATGAAAACTAAGGCTGCATTCACACTACAGCGTTTTGAATCGCAGGGATCTGCCTGCGATTTGACAGCGCTGATGTGTGAATGACAAAAATGCAGAACTGGCATTTGAGATGCCATTTGAATGATACCTCAATTCGTGGTGCGGGTCTGCCACGATTGTATTGATAAAACGTACTGCAATCGCAGGACACATGTCGCCCCAAAGTAGCTCCTGAACAATTTTTGGGTGACATGCGTCCTGCGATGTGGATTGCCGCGATTGCAGCACGTTTTATTGTGCGACAATCGCGGCAGACCCACACTGCGATTTGAGGTGTCATTGAAATGAATGGCATCTCAAATGCGAGTTCCGCGTTTTTTGTCATTCACACATCAGCACTGTCAAATCGCTGGCAGATTCGCGGCAGATCTGCCCGCGATTCAAAACGCTGTAGTGTGAATGCAGCCTCAAGGAGCACATTTCAACTGTTTGCGCTTGAAATCAAAGAATTACAAAACATAAATGAAGATGGAAGAAATAAGAGTCCTGGAATATTTTTGTAAAAAATGTCACAAATTAGAGCAAACCTGATACATTAGTGTAAATACAATATCACACATTTAAATGATTAGTTTTTCTTGTTTGAAAGGAACGTATGCTTTTCTCATGTAGGGCAAGGTAACAGGTTCATCTTAATGAACAACTTTACTTTTAGCAAGTTTGTTCTTTGAAGTAGAACTCCATTCAAAAATAACAAGGTGAAAATGCTTTTGCTGCAATGTTCACCTTTAATCCAGAGATTTACTCTGCAGTACTTTTTTTCGGACACTACATGTCTTTGGCCAGCTTCATTCAACCCATTTCCTCTGAGCTCAGGTCATCCTGAACTCTCCCTAGTCTGCAAATGGACACTGAAAGGAAAAGCACCACAGGGATGACCTCATTTTTCTGTAATGCCGCGTACACATGATCGGAAATTCAGCCAGCAAAAGACGGATGAGAGCTTTTGGTCGGAAAATGCGTCTGTGTGTATGCTCCATCGGACTTTTGCTGGCGGAATTCCCGCCAGCAAAAGATTGAGGGCAGGTTCTCAATTTTTTTGGTCGGAAAAAGTTCCTATCCGAAAATGCGATCGTCTGTACAAATTCCGACGCGCAAAATTCCTACGCATGATCGGAAACAATTTGACGCATGCTCGGAAGCATTGAACTTCATTTTCTCGGCTCGTCGTAGTGTTGTACGTCACCGCGTTCTTGACGGTTAAAAGCTTAGAGAACTTTTGTGTGACCGTGTGTATGCAAGGCAAGCTTGAGCGGAATTCCGTTGGAAAAACCATCCAAGTTTTTTCCGACGGAAAATCCACTCGTGTGTACGCGGCATTACACTTTATACCAGCCTGCTTCTTGTCTTGTGATTGCTGTGATGGCCAATCACAGCAGTCAAAAATGTAAACATAGTTACATATTTACATAGTAGGTCAGGTTGAAAAAAGACCAACCTATGTGTGTGCTTTTATGTCAGTATTACATTGTATATCCTTGTATGTTGTGGTCGTTCAGGTGCCCATCTAATAGTTTTTTGAAATTATCAATGCCCCCCGCTGAAACCACCACCTGTCGAAGAGAGCTCCACATCCTTACCGCAGTTACAGTAAAGAACCCTCTACGCAGTTTAAGGTTAAACTGCTTCTCTTCTAATTTTAGTGAATGGCCACGTATCTTTTTAAACTCCCTTTTGCGGAAAAGATTTATACCTATTGTGGGGTCACCAGTACGGTATTTGTATATTGAAATCATATCCCATCTCAAGAGTCTCTTCTCCAGAGAGAATAAGTTCAGTGCTCGCAAACTTTCTTCATAACTAAGGTCCTCCAGTCCCTTTATTAGCTTTGTTGCCCTTCTCTGGACTCTCTCCATTTCCAGTACATGCTTCCTGAGGACTGGTGCCCAGAACTGAACGGCATACTCCAGGTGCGGCAGGACCAGAGTCTTGTAGGGTGGGAGAATTATTGTTTTATCTCTGGAGTTAATTCCCTTTTTAAAACATGCCAATATTCTGTTTGCTTTGCTTGCAGCAGCTTGGCATTGCATGCCATTGCTGAGCCTATCATCTACTAGGACCCCCAGGTCCTTCTCAATTCTATATTCCCCCAGAGGTTCTCCCCCCAGTGTATAGATTGCATTCATATTCTTGCAACCCAAATGCATTATTTTACATTTTTCTACATTAAGCCTCATTTGCCATGTAGTTGCCCACACTGTTTTTAACATGTAAACAACAAATCTCAGAAAGAGGCTCGGTCCTTAAGTGGTTGAGTTTTTTAAGTCAATTTCTATCCTCTGTTAGCCATGAGGGTGCTTCCTGTGATGTGTCATGAGGATAAACATTGCAGTTTTGGTTACTGAAGCCCCCCATTTCCCTCTTGAAGACTGAGGAGAAGAATTCAATACCTTCGCCATCTCTCCATCCTTAGTAACCAGATTCCCGTCATCATTCCTTATGGGACCAATATGATCTGACCGCCCTTTCTTACTATTTATATACTTATACTACATTTCTTGTTGCGTTCTTTGTAAAATTGGAATGCTGTTGATGATCCTTCAGCCTTGTATTTTTTAAAATAAATGTTTACATTTACATTGAAAGCCCTCTCCTTCCTCTCACAGCGAAAGAAGGAGAGAAAGAAGGATTTTAAGATTGAAGAAATCAAATTTAACCACTTCCCACCCAAGGCCATCATAAGACGTCCTGAACTTTGAGTGGGGATATCTGAAGTTCACCATAAAGAATACCAGTGACCAGATGGTCCCTGGCAGTCTCTATGATCTTCGGAGGCCCGGGCGGACATTATGACATCCTGTCCAGCCTGGCAGTTGTAAATACACGCATAAGTATGTTGTGCCCACATATGTAAACGGTGGTCAAACCACACATGTGAGGTATCGCTGCAAACATTAGAGCGAGAGCAACAATTCTAGCACAAGACCTCCTCTGTAACTCTAGACTGGTAACCTGAAAAAATGTTAAAGGGTTGCCTATGGAGATTTATAATTACCAAAGTTTGGCACCATTCCACAAGTGTGCGCACTTTTAAAGCATGACATGTTAGGTATCTATTTACTTGGCGTAACATCATTTTTCACATTATACAAAAAAATTGGGCTAACTTTAGTGTTTTGGAGTTTTTTTTCTTCATGAAATTTTTTTTTTTTTCCCCAAAAAAAGGCGTTTGAAAAATTGCCCCTGTCTTTTGCTTAAAAAACATATACGATGTTTGGGGGTTCTGAGTAATTTTCTAGAAATTTTCTAGCAAAAAAAAAAAAAAGAGGATTTTTACATGTAGGAGAGGGGTGGTGTGTTAGAGGGGCTGAGGTTTTTTTTGTGAAAGGTCAAGGCAATGAACAGAGATCCCATCCTAATCAGTGGCTCCTATGGGGGTAGCTCTAAATGGTCTTGCCATTTTTACAGTTTGATATGTTTATAACAGAGAGTAAAGGAAATATTTTTTTTCACTATTGTTGGTCTCTCTTTCCTTTACACAGTAAAAACAAAAATATGCAGTTATTAAATATCACCAAAAGAACACTCAAAAAAATGTATAAAATGTATTTAGGTACAGTGCTGCATGACTTAATTGGCAGTCAAATACATGCTGATACTGCTCTCTTTTGCTGATATATATATATATATATATATATATATATATATATATATATATATATATATATATATATATATATATATATATATATATATTAGCATTTAACATTGATTGCCTCACAAAATTCTTACCATTGGCATGTTTCATCAATCAGTCCCATAAGTCACCTGGTGCTGATTATCCTCCCTGGACAGAAATGAGTAACAGGAGGAATTAGACTCAGGTTCCACAATCAGTGAGTTATCTGGGGCACTAATTAATCAGTGTCAGGAACACTTTCAAAAGCTAAAGCCTACCGCTCATTTTATAAATGTGTTTCTAATGAGCATGACCACGTTCTGCTAACGAGAGCACGATGCCTCCCAGAATTTACATTGCCCCTGTCTTTTCTGTGATGGGTATCTAATACATACCTTATGAGTACGGGGTGTGTTCAGAGGTCCTTTCAAAAGTCTGTGCTTAATTTGCTAATATGTCTCAACTCAGAAAAAAGAAATTCTAGAAATACTGCAAGGCAAAAATCTTAATTCCTCGCCTTGTCATAGGCAGCAATGAAAAATTTAAGTGGATATAAACACTAAGAGGATGACATCCTAACTACTGTGTATCATAAAAAAAAACAAAAAAAAATATTTTCTTTTTTTTCATAAATACTTTTTCATCATTTTTAATCTTTTTTGCATCTGCTGCTGATATCCTCCAGCATTTTTGCCACTCGTCTACATTCACTCACTCCAGCAATGCTTGCAAAAAGGTTGCTCTGGACTCACTTTCTGATAGTGACAATAGTGGACTATACCTGCATAAGCCACTAGGTGTCACCATAATTAGGGCCGGAAAACCTTGCAGTGAGAGTAGGCAATGTAGTTGCTTGGGTAACCAATAGAGGTCCACAGAATGGTGAGTGGGGTGTTACCCTAGCAAATGAGGTATTATCAGCCCTGAAAAAGGTAAGACACCGCGCTTAGCAAGTAGAAAATAATAACATATTAAACATGAATAAGTAAATCAAACGTGTTATTAAAATGTAAACATCCCACTGGTGAAGAAAAGTGCTTGTGCATAAACAATTGATAGGTGCTCCAATGTTCAGTGTTCAAACCGAGGTGCCCCACATGGATGTGCACTCACCCCTATGTGTTGACCACCTATAGCTAGAGTGGTCCCTTGTGCTTTGTGGGGTTTTATAACCCCTAGATGGCTTTATCCAAGGTCAGCTTTACTTAGGATTGTCCTCCATGGATGGGAAGAGAAAATTACAGATGGGGGCTCCCATAGTTTAAAACCGTTTTTTATTTTGTAAAACACAATTAAAATATAAAAAGATGCACTCACATGATTTGGTACCTGTGCCTGCCAGTCTCCATTGAACGCCGCTCATTTGCAGTGAGGCTCAGTCCCTGTGTTTGATTTCCGGACGGATATGATGACTCGATTAAGCCTTGACGCGTTTCAGCCAATAGCAAAGGCCGTCATCAGGAAACTCTCTAACAGTCCTACCCCTGCCTGCATGGAGCATCTTGGGAAAGATGGCTCAGTATAAATAGTCTGGCAGTAGTCCAGGGCAATGTCAAAGTTTCGATCATCATTGGAAGCAGTGCAAGAACTAGGCTGTGGCAAATATGCAGTCTTCAGGGCTCAGACTTTGGACATTTCCCCTTAGGAGAGGTATAGGAATTTTGGGACTGCTCACATTTGCAAATTTAAAGCATGTAAAAAAAAAATTAACTGGTTTAGTAAACAGTTAAAGCCTTTTTGTTAGTTGAACCCTTCCTTCTCCTAGCCTCTAGATGGGAACATCTTTTGGAAATGCACAGTTGCTGGGTGAAGCTGCTATTGGGGTCATTGCCATAAAGCCTTAGGAAGGTATGGGATGATACCACTAGTAGTGCTAGTCCAGGCCAGAGGCCTTCAGAGATTGCTCATGTAATAATGACCAGGGGAGTATCCCGTGTCCATGTAGCCAGTGAGTCTAAGAGGACCAACCTATGCCAAGCAGGAATGCCATAAATATTGGGTGTTCCCCCATCGCTGAGGACATGGAGCCCAGAAAGCAGTTAGGTCACTATACGACATTAGTACGGCCCCTCTTTGTCTCAACATAGGGTGCTTATGAAAGAATGACAATGCAGGATCACAATTGGGAGACAGTTGTCACCCTTTAATAGAAAGTGCCTAAGGGAAGATATTTGTTGTAGGATCACCTAGTATTCTTTTAATGAAAAGTGCAGATGAAGATTAAAAACATTTGATATGACATCAACATAGGCGTGCGCACAGGGTGTGCCAGGTGTGCCTGGGCACACCCTAATCACCCAGTGTGGTGCAAATTTCCCCTATTTAGACCCCTGATATTCCACCAAAGCCCCCTACTGGGGCTCCTAAAAATGTAAAAAAACTAAAATTGTAAAAAATAATAAAAAATAAAAACAAAAATGACTTACACCGTCCACTGCCTTAATGACACCATTCCCTGATCTACTAACACCGTCAGTATATATACACATGCACACACACATATGTGTTTGAGCTTTGGGGTGCACACCCTAATGTAATAGGCTGCGTACACCTATGGACATCAACATGTTAAAGTTGATATGAGATTTTAGTTATTGAATTTAGATTTACTTTTAATCAAACCTGTCAGAAGAACACACAAGGAACAACAGTCCACCGCTGAACTGAAGGCCCAAATAGCTACCACATATGTGACTTGTCTCTGTCTATATTGGCTGTGGTAGGGCCGAAATACCCAAACTTTTAAGTGTAGGGTAAACATATATAGTCCCTACAGTGCAGCTGGAATGTCTTGCCTAGGTTTATGCAAATGTTGACATTCAGAAAACTTGAAATTTGCAGGCACCTTTGGGGAAACCTCTGTCAGGTGTTTAATGCTATCTGCGACTCACCTGTTATCCTTGTGACACAGCACAAGAAATGGGGTCAATAGGACAAGATTAAAAATGTGACAGTGGTTCTGACAATTCCCACTTTACTAAAAAGAGTGTTTTGTTGCTGTCTGGAAAGATTTCCTATCACTTCCTGTATCTCTGACCTTTGTTGCAAAACGCTGGTCCACTATTAAGTCATTTCAACATTTCGGAGAGTATCATTCTACTGGTCCCTTGTATTGCCCAGTGGTTCCTCTTGCTGACTTCTACATCAGAACAGAACACATTAGTGACATTGTGATCATAGAAGTTGGTAAGGGAAATCACCCAAAGAGACTGGAGTCCATATTCAAACTTGATTAATTATCTAATTATATTGTTTATTGATAGCCATTCATCGATTTATTCATTCATATATCTCCTGTATTTTTACTCCAGTGTTTTACAGAGAACTTTAAACCATTAACTTCAGTTCCCTGAAGGTTACAATCTAATGTTCCTACAACACTTATATACTACACTAGACCCACTTATTCACTGCTACTGAATCCCTTGAGTTCCTCCGATCTTCACGGTGATATCTTCCTCAAGCTTCACCCCCGTTTCTCTGCTGGGTCCCTAGCTTGGCACTCTAGATGTCTCTCAAACTTCACCCATGCTGGCCTGCTCGGTTCATAGTTTGACACACAAGGCTGCTCTGCAAGTGTCACCTCCACTGGCTGGGTCCCTGGCATGATACCCACTGAAGTTTCCCGATTCTTCACCGTCCCCGGTTGATGAGAATGCTGCTCCGGTACTTGTTTCAGTTACTCACTGTGGTCCCTGGTAATTAGGCGGATAGTTCCTTACTGGCAACAGCTTCCCCTCTACCTCCGACCACAACAGGTTCAGGATAGGCCCAATCTCTGGCCTAGCAGTCCAGGCAATACAACACATGTCCACCCAAACAGCCGTCCAGGTGGCACAGAACATAGATCACCTGACTCCACCTGAATATATAGGCTCTCCCAGCAGGCCAAGGAATTCAAGAAAACCCCTGCCCATTGGCTGAGATACCCCACATACTCATAGCCTGACCTTGCAGTGCCCTTCTCATATCTAGTGCCACCAAGCACCCAGCCACCTAGCGGCAGAATTGAAAAGTGCAGCAAGTACAGACTTAGCATGAAATCAATTGACTCCTAACAATAGACCGAGGTAAATACACCTGGCAGGTAATTTTAGGAGCAACCCTGCCCTAGTACCAAAGTGCTACATACACTAGAAGAGCCATTCTCAACTAGGGTTCCTCCAGAGGTTGCTGGGGGTTCCTTGAGCAGTAGCTGATTGACTTCAATTTGATGGTGCCTGCATAGTTCCAGGCAGGAGTCAAGCCCAGGGAAAAAAAGTGTGGGAACTCACACTTGTACCCCATACCCATTGTGTATGTTAAATCCTCCTCCGCTCAGAATTATAGGGCCTCAATCTTTGGTGACATAACTGGTTGCTAGACGCCATGCGGAAGGCGCCTAGCAACCAATTAGGGCAGTGAGCCAGCGGCTGGTGGATTCGGGTGGATTAAAACATTTCTAGGCCGGCCCAGGAGTCCACCAGGAGAAGTGACAGCGGCGATGTAGCGGCCCATTTAGGGGGCTTCAGATCGGCTCAGGGGGCAATTCCGGGACACGTGGTCACCCTAACGTGGCTGCTAATGGGAACGGCGTTCCTGCTGTGGAAAAAGTGCAGGAACGTCGTTCCCATGCGTTCCTGCAGGACTTCACGCGCGTGAAACATGTCAGTCACGGTCACCACGGCAACATCGAGCTTACGTACCGCCCAGCTTCTTGGGATCTCCAGCTTCCGGTTGTGACTCCGTTCCCTCCGGCTTCTAGATCCAGCCCCTGTCCGTCCGAAGTGTTTCCTGTTAGGCCAGGCACCTGTATGTCAGTCCAGCATGCTGGCTGTGTCTGCTCCTTTGTGACACAGGTTACCACTCCCTCCCTGGCACAGAGCGCAAGTGGTGGCGGTGTTGTATCCAGCCTCTGCATTGCAGGCCGGCTGTATCCACCTTCCACATCCCCTCCAGCGTGGATGTTATCCACAGTCGAGCTAATGGTTGTAGCATAACGAGTGGTCACCTTGGATTCCACATCCCTCCCTGCACAGCTAAAATATTGAGCCTCCCCCCGCTCAATATATGGAATACATTTGCCGATATTAACCCCTTGGTATTGTAACTATTTTTTAGTATATTTCAGCAATAGAATTGATGCCTTCCTATTGAGTTTTTCCATTCAATCTTTTCCATTTGATTGTTGTGACTTTTAATCTATTTTGGCGTGCATTTTATTAAGCTTATCTTATCTTCACATTTTCAGTCCTTTTATTTTTCTGGCCCCATTTGAGCGCTGTCCGTTTGTGTATTACTGATGCTCACTTTTTCCTAAGAGTTGACAGCTGCACTGGACTCCAGTTATTTCTCTTTTACGTTGGTCATGACATTATGATGATTCTCCAATGACTGCCAATTTTAGCGCTTGAGGTCTGTGTTGTCATCTTATTTTCCCATTTGACCCCAAAGAACTGGATCTAGTAAGGGTGCCCCAAGACCTGAAAATTATTTTAGGGGTTCCTCTGGGATAAAAAGGTTGAGAAAGACTGCTCTAGACTTTCAAACACAGGAATGAAATACAAACTCCATATGGATAGTGTCCATGGTGGGAACTGAACCAGGATCTCAGCAATGAAAGGAAAAAAATATGCTGACCACTTAGACATCATTTGCTTATGTAGCCAAGTTACCACATTTACATTTGTAAAATAATGCTGTAAAATTAGAACACTCAATCACAAATCTGCTTGCCCTACTTGTTGTGTTAACATAACTGTAATATTCTATATAAACGATCCAGATTGTGTGAAGTGATTATCAGTAATTGTACATGATTTGGTTAAATTGAGGGTCACCTGTCACAGTTTTTGTTTTGTCATCTGATCTCCCAGAAACGTGTCAAGTTTTTTGACACTTGGCTAAAAAGATTTCCTGACAGCTGTTAACTTGCCTGTGGTGATTCCATATAATTAGAGTCTTTATGTACGTACACGCATACTGTCCTGTCGCCCCCTGCATTCTAATGATGACAGTTTGTCTGGGTTCCTATTTAGGAATACTCACTGAGGACTGGTAAAATTTAATTAACAAGCTCCAAAAACACAAAAAAGGGTTTTAACTTTTGGAAATCTGCCATGTGCGCAGTACTAGACGTGTCCATACGCAGCGTGAATATTCTTGACATTTGAGACCTAATCTTCCAATAATCACCCTATCTTTTGTGAACAAAATTATTTCCCCTACGGATCAATATCCATCTGGCATTTTGACATAAAAAGAACAGGATAACTAAAATGTTAAAAGTTAAATTCATGGCAGTAAAAAAAAATTAAAAATTCTATCTGTCTATCTATCTAGATAGATAGATAGATAGATATACAGTATCTCACAAAAGTGAGTACACCCCTCACATTTTTGTAAATATTTTATTATATCTTTTCATGTGACAACACTGAAGAAATTACACTTTGCTACAATGTAAAGTAGTGAGTGTACAGCTTGTATAACAGTGTAAATTTGCTGTCCCCTCAAAATAACTCAACACACAGCCATTAATGTCTAAACCGCTGGCAACAAAAGTCAGTACACCCCTAAGTGAAAATGTCCAAATTGGGCCCAATTAGCCATTTTTCCCTCCCTGGTGTTATGTGACTCATTAGTGTTACAAGGTCACTGGTGTGAATGGGGAGCAGGTGTGTTAAATTTGGTGTTATCGCTCTCACTCTCTCATACTGGTCACTGGAAGTTCATCATGGTACCTCATGGCAAAGAACTCTCTGAGGATCTGAAAAAAAGAATTGTTGCTCTACATAAAGATGGCCTAGGCTATAAGAAGATTACCAAGACCCTGAAACTGAGCTGCAGGACATGGCCAAGACCATACAGAGGTTTAACAGGACAGGTTCCACTCAGAACAGGCCTCGCCATGGTCGACCAAAGAAGTTGAGTGCACGTGCTCAGCGTCATATCCAGAGGTTGTCTGTGGGAAATAGACGTATGAGTGCTGCCAGCATTGCTGCAGAAGTTGAAGTGGTGGGGGGTCAGCCTGTCAGTGTTCAGACAATACGCCGCACATTGCATAAAATTGGTCTGCATGGCTGTTGCCCCAGAAGGAAGCCTCTTCTAAAGATGATGCATAAGAAAGCCTGCAAACAGTTTGCTGAAGACAAGCAGACTAACGACATGGATTACTGGAACCATGTCCCCGTGGTCTGATGAGACCAAGATAAACGTATTTGGTTCAGACGGTGTTAAGCATGTGTGGCGGCAACCAGGTGAGGAGTACAAAGACAAGTGTGTCTTGCCTACAGTCAAGCACGGTGGTGGGAGTGTCATGGTCTGGGGCTGCATGAGTGCTGCCTGCACTGGGGAGCTACAGTTCATTGAGGGAACCATGAATGCCAACATGTACTGTGACATACTGAAGCAGAGCATGATCCCCTCCCTTCGGAGACTGGGCCATAGAGCAGTATTCCAACATTTATAATGACCCCAAACACACCTCCAAGATGACCACTGCCTTGCTAAAGAAGCTGAGGGTAAAGGTGATGGACTGGCCAATCATGTTTTCAGACCTAAACCCTATTGAGCATCTGTGGGGCATCCTCAAATGGAAGGTGGAGGGGTGCAAGGTCTCTAACAGCCACCAGCTCCATGGTGTCGTCATATAGGAGTGGAAGAGGACTCTAGTGGCAACCTCTGAAGCTCTGGTGAACTCCATGCCCAGAGGGTTAAGGCAGTGCTGGAAAATAATGGTGGCCACACAAAATATTGACACTTTGGGACCAAATTGGACATTTTCACTTAGGGGTGTACTCACTTTTGTTGCCAGCAGTTTAGACATTAATGGCTGTATGTTGAGTTATTTTGAGGGGACAGCAAATTTACACTGTTATACAAGCTGTACAGTCACTACTTTACATTGTAGTAAAGTGTCATTTCTTCAGTGTTGTTACATGAAAAGACATAATAAAATATTTACAAAAATGTGAGGGGTGTACTCACTTTTGTGAGATACTGTATATATGTATATATACCTCCCAACTTTTTGAGATAGGAACGAGGGATATCTATTAGCAAATGTATGTAGGCATAGGACACACACCCTACCACGCCCCCTTTAAGGAGAATTATACAAAAAAAATTATTAGTTAAACCCACAAGTGTTTTTTGGGGGGTTTAAGTCTGGGCTCATTTTTGCTGTGTACTTTGGGTCATTGTCATGTTGGAAGGTAAACCTTCTTACCATTGACAACTTTCTGGCAGAGAGCAGCAGATTTTCCTCAATGATTTGATGGTATTTTGCCCCATCCATTTTCCCTTCTATCCTGACTAGTGCTCCAGTCTCTGCTGCAGAGAAACCCCTCCATAACAGGATATTATCACCTCCATGCTTTACTGTAGGAATGGTGTTATTTGGATGGTGAGGTCTATTGGATTTACACCAGACATATCGTTTGGTTGAGGCCAAATAATACAATTTTAGTCTCATCTGACCATAACACCTTTTTCCATGTGGCCTCAGAATCTTCAAGGTGTGTTTTGGCAAAGCTCAGTTGTGACTGTGGCCTTTCTTGAGTGTTTTTTTTCTTGCAACTCTCCCATACAAGCCACATTTGTGGAGAATTTGTAATATTATTGTCACATGCACACAATGACCACTCTTTCTCATAAAATCCTGCAACTGCTTCAAAGTTGCTGTAGGCCTCTTGGTAGCCTCTGACCAGTTTCCCCCTGGCTCTTTCATCCAGTTTGGAGTGACGTTCTGATCCAGGAAGGGTCTGCGTTGTACCAAATACCTTTCACTGTGCTTCTGGGCATTGATAAAGCCTTTGAAATTTTTTTTGTATCTATCTCCTAACTTGTGCCTGTCCTCAACTTTATCTTGGAGATCTTTTGAAAGTGCCTTGCCACCCATGGTTGATTGTTTACATCAGTTGCACTACCAGGGACTGAAATGCTCAAATGGCTTTGTGTGCCATTGAGAAGGTGATTAGCTACATCTGATTGAGTTTACAAGTAATTTGTAGGAGGGGGGTGATCCTTTTTCTAACTCAGTTATTCTGTTCTGACATGTTGGCATTACATCTTTCACATATCCGGTGGTCCATGAGAAGCTCACCTCCATACTCAAAGACTCTCATGCTAAATTTTTAAAGGTCTGGGACCCCTAGATATCCTATAACGCCCACCTGAAAATTGACTGAATTCTGCTATCAGTTTATTGCCACTCATTGCTGCTTCTGCCACCCAGTCGCTGGCTCACATGGGGCTACCCCCTGACCCATCCCCCGTATTCTCCCCTCCCTCTCTTTTCTTATTCCCAAACAACCCCCCCCCCCTTCTTTTTATCTCTCCCTTATTTTCGTTTTCCTCTGATGTCTTCCTTTGCAATCATAGTTTCTCCCTGCCTCCCCCCATTTTCTTTTTTCTTTACTTAGTGCCACTCCTATAAATTATTTGGCATCCTCCCTTCCCCCCGTCTTTGTAGAGGTGCCCACAACTGGTAACAAGCAGCACCCCTTACTGGAACCATTACACTTCCACCTTTCACCCAAACCATGGAGCTCTCATTGTTTTACAATTTGTGTCACTAAGCTCCTGTATATGTTTTACCTAAGGCCCCTTTAACACGATCGGATCGTTCAGGTCCGCCTGTCAGTTTTGACGACGGACCTGAACGGGCGCTCCATGTTAGCCTATGGAGCGATGGATTTCAGCAGAGACATGTCCGCTCACATCCGACCCGGTCTGATCCGCAAAAAACAGACGGATGGCCCTACGTCCAGATCCGTCGCTGGCGGATCGGATCGGGTGAGATTTGATGAAAACGTCCGATCTCTCCATAGGCAGCAGCGGCGCCTGACAAGCCCCTCCCCGCTCAGTGAGCAGAGAGGGACCTGTCATCCGCCAGCTCAGCGGAGATCAACGGAGAGATCTCCCGCTGAGCCGGCGGACCGAGGCGGGCTCCGTGGAAACGGAGTCCGCCTCATGTGAATGAGGCCTTACATTGCTCTGGTACATCCCTCTAACGATCGCACCTCTATGTAGCTTGTTGTTTTCTGTGCCATAACTATGTTTCCTTACGCATTGTTCTGGGAAAAAAAACATGAAAAAACTCAATATTTTTTTTTTGTGAAACCAAATTACACAATCTTTTGACAAGTAAAACCATTTTTATTTGGGTGTATCTATATTAGACTTTAATGATCAGCCTTGGACCTTCACCATCTACTGGTGGCTTTTTAGTGCATACCTGCTCTAATCAGAAAAGTTTAAGTGGACTGCTGAACATTGATTCTGTGCATAATCAACATGTTAGTCTGTCTGCTCATACTCTCGAGAGAGGCTTGTCCGACACAAACATCTGTCTGTTCATGCCCTGAACCATTCCTGTGATTGTTTGTACTGTGTTTGTGCTCAGCTTGTCTGTTTTTATCCTGATCATCAACTTGTTGCGTCTGGTATCATCAGTCCTTGTTCTGAATTCTGTTTAAGAACCATTTTGTCTGTGCCCTATCTGACCAATAAACTGCTGACTCTGCCACTGTCTGATGTGAACATCTGTCTAAGGTCTTGGGTGGGTCCAACAAACTTTCTGACATTTCCATTCATCTGGAGATCTGCTTTAAATGGATTTTCCAGACCACACTATACTCTTAGCATGAAAAAAAAAAACAAAAGAAGGGGACGCACCAGCCTTTTGCATTACCCAATGTACCATTTATTTATGAATAAAAAGTAATATGCTCACAAACAACATAGAACATTAAGCCCCTTTTAAATATTAAACAGATCCACCAGAACTGGTAGTGCACCTCCAGATGGATTGAGAGGATCTCCCAGAGTACTGCACATGCTAATGCATTTTGGGGTGTTACTTCTTTATCAGAGCCTCAGAGCCCCACTTCTCACTTCTTATTTACTTATACATTCTCTGTGATGCTCAACAGCAAAGTGAAAGAACTGCACCACAAAAATGGTATTCCTCATTAGTATTACTTCATACAGTATAAAATATACAAAAGTCACCGCTAGCCAGTACAAAAATGTCTTCAAACTTACAAAAAAAAAGGTCCAGGGGCATAACTACCACCATAGCGACCCATGCGGGTGCTATGGGGCCTGCAGCCGAGTGGGGCCCAGTGAGGATAAGACCACCGCCGGCACAGTCTCCCAGCCAGGGGAAGAGAGAGGAAAGGAAGAGGCGAGCTGTCCGTATCAGCAGAGAGCTGAATTGCCCGATGTAAGAGCTTTCATTAGAACTTCCAGTGTTCCCGGGGCTCATGTCACATAGCTTCACCTTTTGGCCCGGTGCCTTTGATAGACAGAACGCCGATCCAATGCGGGACGTGTGACGTCATCAAAGGCGTCGGGCCAAGAGGTGGGGCTATGTGACGATGAGCCCTAGGAAGACAGGAAATTCAAATGAAAGCTATTACAGCGGGCAATCCCGCTCTCTGCTGATCCGGGTGGCTTGCCTCTTCCTCTGCATAGATGGGGCACAGGCAGACCAGGCTGTATTGGGCACAGGTCACGCTGTATGGGGCACAGGTCACGCTGCATTGACACTAGGGCAGCTGTGGGGGGGGGGGGGAGGGCTGTTTGCAGGGGGGTCCCATACATCATTTTGCTATGGGGCCCTGCTATTTCTAGTTACGCCCCTGGTCTCAGATATATGTATGTCTGCATTTGCAAATATATGTGGGAAAAAACAGACCTTAAAAAATACAAAAATTAGAGATTCAGATGTGCACAAGGCAGTTGATGTGCTCTTATGTGTAAACGTTAAACAGCAAAAAGAGAAAAAGAGAAACCGCCTAATCAATTTATCACCAGCTATGGAGGAGAGCAATTGGAGGGTTAATGCAAATTAAAAATGCTAAATTTCTCAGTGCTCGGCCCCACTAAACAGCAAAGAGGCCCAATAAATATTTCATTTTAATATGAAATAAAATATTTAATATTAATAATTAAGATATATTCACAAAGGAAAAACTAGAAAAGTATTGAAAACTGATATAACATATATAACTTATAATTCATACATACTCCATTTTCTCCTACCACTGGTGTTTGACCTGGCTTGCCTCCTGACTTTGCTTTGTCCAGATCTTCTGCTGCTGACCTTGGCTTGCATCCTGACTTTGCCTTCTGGCTGCTGTTTCGGTACCTTTGCTGCCCATCTAATACTGACCTTTGCCTATGCTACTGTTTTATGAACTGGTACCTCTGCTGCCTGGCTTTTGCTTACTTCTGCTCATCCTAACAACCTCTCTGCTTCCTGCACCTGTAGGTTCATGTGTCCTACCTGCATACTGACTTTCTGCACTACATTGACTCTGAGTATCTCAGTAGTAACCAAACTGTCTTCAGATCACCGGCTGCATCTGAACCTCCCTCTGGCAACCCATTGCACTCCTTGTCTAGCTCTTTCCTGTCACAAACGCTGGGGAATATTGGACAGGAGTAGTAAAGCTGACCATACATGGATTGGTTCTTCCATCAACTGGTGGTCTAATTAAAAAAAAAAATTTATGGATTCCCCCATCCACACAAACAGGGTGGATAGAGGAATCCTCCCAACTGCGCTATTGTATTCTGACAGCAGGGGATTCCTCCACTGTCAGCATTGTAGTCCATTGGCCGATCAAATTAAAAGGTTTCCAACATTCCCATTCATGAGGAACTAATCATTAGATTGACTTATTTTGAGCAGGAATGGACATAGATGGATCAAAATTTGGCCAGACCCTGCCAAACTAATTGAATTTCGATTCATTCATGGCCAGCTTAAGGGAAGCCCTCTCATCAATTGACTTAACCTGGTAGGAAGATCGTAAAAGCCCATTTTTAATAACAATATGGTTTGTATAGCAAGATGTATATACAGTCAGGTCCATAAATATTGGGACATCTACACAATTCTAATCTTTTTGGCTCTATACACCACCACAATGGATTTGAAATGAAACGAACAAGATGTGCTTTAACTTCAGACTTTCAGCTTTAATCTGAGGGTATTTACATCCAAATCAGGTGAACGGTGTAGGAATTACAACAGTTTGTATATGTGCCTCCCACTTTTTAAGGGACCAAAAGTAATGGGACAGATTAACAATCATCCATCAAACTTTCACTTTTTAATACTTGGTTGCAAATCCTTTGCAGTCAATTACAGCCTGAAGTCTGGAACGCATAGACATCACCAGACGCTGGGTTTCATCCCTGGTGATGCTCTGCCAGGCCTCTACTGCAACTGTCTTTAGTTTCTGCTTGTTCTGCTTGGGGCATTTTCACTTCAGTTTTGTCTTCAGCAAGTGAAATGCATGCTCAATCGGATTCAGGTCAGGTGATTGACTTGGCCATTGCATAACATTCCACTTCTTTCCCTTAAAAAACTCTTTGGTTGCTTTGGCAGTATGCTTGGGGTCATTGTCCATCTGCACTGTGAAGCGCCATCTGAAGCATTTTGCTGAATATGAGCAGATAATATTGCCCGAAACACTTCAGAATTCATCCTGCTGCTTTTGTCAGCAGTCACATCATCAATAAATACAAGAGAACAAGTTTCATTGGCAGCCATACATGCCCACGCCATGACACTACCACCACCATGCTTCATTGATGAGGTGGTATTCTTTGGATCATGAACAGTTCTTTTTCTTCTCCATACTCTTCTCTTCCCATCACTCTGGTACAAGTTGATCTTGTTCTCATCTGTCCATAGGATGTTGTTCCAGAACTGTGAAGGCTTTTTTAGATGTTGTTTGGCAAACTCTAATCTGGCCTTTCTGTTTTTGAGGCTCACCAATGGTTTACATCTTGTAGTGAGCCCTCTGTATTCACTCTGGTGAAGTCTTCTCTTGATTGTTGACTTTGACACACATACACCTACCTCCTGGAGAGTGTTCTTGATCTGGCCAACTGTTGGGAAGGGTGTTTTCTTCACCAGGGAAAGAATTCTTCGGTCATCCACCACAGTTGTTTTCCGTGGTCTTCCGGGTCTTTTGGTGTTGCTGAGCTCACCGGTGCGTTCTTTCTTTTTAAGGATGTTCCAAACAGTTGATTTGGCCACACCTAATGTTTTTGCTATCTCTCTGATGGGTTTGTTTTGTTTTTTTAGCCTAATGATGGCTTGCTTCACTGATAGTGACAGCTCTTTGGATCTCATATTGACAGTTGATAGCAACAGATTCCAAATGCAAATAGCACACTTGAAATGAACTCTGGACCTTTTATCTGCTCCTTGTAAATGGGATAATGAGGGAATAACACACACCTGGCCATGGAACAGCTGAGCAGCCAATTGTCCCATTACTTTTGGTCCCTTAAAAAGTGGGAGGCACATATACAAACTGTTGTAATTCCTACACCGTTCACCTGATTTGGATGTAAATACCCTCAAATTAAAACTGAAAATCTGCAGTTAAAGCACATCTTGTTTGTTGCATTTCAAATCCATTGTGGTGGTGTATAGAGCCAAAAAGATTAGAATTGTGTCACTGTCCCAATATTTATGGCCCTAACTGTATATTTTTTTTCTAGCCAGAGTTTTTCTTTGTGTTCCATCTTTCAGGATCTAAATGTCCAAATAAAGCAGTGGACCAAGAGGATATTTACTAGCATATCTTATCTGTATAAATGTTGGTAGGGTTCCAAAGACACCAAATCTAGGGCACAGCACCCTGTTCCAACCAAACGCAGTAAACAAATAACACATCAAAATTGGGACGTGTTGGTGCACTGCATCCGTTTGGGCTTTATTACATCTGGTTGGTCGCCTATCATGTTGCAGTCACAGCAACTGGCACACTAGCTGTCACAGAGGATTAACTCGGTGCTGTGCGCACACTTTACTCCAGGTCCTTCTCTGTCATCCTCCGAAGCCCGGGAGCATGGGTTGAAGATGATCGAACAGCAGCCTCACACTTCAGCCCCGCAGATTGTCACTTTGTGTCTCCTTATTCTGGTGGCAGCACTACGTTGCTATGCAAAATGTCACCTCGATTCTTGTCTGGAGGAGGCATCTGGGTGTAAAGGCCTTTTAAAAGACACAGCAGAAGTACCCCCCCGTGTCCTGCCATGACAATAAGCATATAAATACTAAGGCGAACATGACTGACTGACAGAAATAATTAACTCTTGAGTAATTGAAGTAGTTTACTGTGACATTGAGAAATAAAAACTACAGAAATGTGTAATATATGATGGGCATGATAGGCATATTTAAAGTACCGTAGATGTAAAACCTAACCAGAAGACATTTTGATAAAGCATTGTGTATTAAAAACAGTTGCCATTTTTTTGTAATGAAATACCTATTTTTAATTTTTTTCCATCCTTTGTTGCAGCTGATCCTCTCCTGCAGTCTCTAGTGACTGGTGCATGGCATTTCTCAGCATGCATTGACTGATGGTGATAACAGTGGACCATATCTGTATAATATATTGTATGTTAAAATGGCAACTTGTAGCCTCCATCAAAAATCCAAGTTTCAGGATGACAATTCGCTTAGACTAGCCACTCTTCTGTAGCTTAATATTCTTGGAAACAACAGTCTCCAGATCATAGGGGGACCTGCTGGCTGCTTGTTAGTAGTTTTTACTATTTTTTTATTTAAAAAAATGTATTTTTATTATTATACAGGATTTATATAGCGCCAACAGTTTGCGCAGCGCTTTACAACATGAGGGCAGACAGTACAGGTACAATATATAACAACTTATGTGGGATAATGCACTATACTGGTACTCTTTTAGATGTAGAAGGACACCCCCCAGTGCTGGAGGGCAGCAAGACCTGAAGCAATACCCCTGGTGAAGTGGGTCACCACTCTCAGCTGAGACGGGCTATCATACTTATGCGTAAGAGTTTTATTGCCGTTTTGTTCAGGATGACAATGCAGGAGCACAATTGGGTTAGAATGGCAAACTGTTGTCACCCTATAACAGGAAGTGCCTGAACAATGACCTTCATGACAGTATTACCACATCCTTTTTTTTTTTTTTTTAAACCACAACATTTTTAAATGAAAGCTGCAAAGTAGAAAGATTAAAAACAACTTTTGAAATTCTGTTGATACTGCTGTCTGCTGCCAATCGAGCTACTTAAAACGGTAGTAAACCGCAGCTTGAAAAAAAAAATCCCCTGCAAGGGAATGTCATAATGTGCTAGTATGCATCGCATACTAGCACATTATGCGAGACTTGGTTTTCATCTTCACCTGGGTTGGACAGGGCTTCCATCTTCACCTGGTTTTCCTTCCTGGTTTGCAACCTCTGGCTACATGAGTGGCCGGATCCGCAATGCCGTCACTCCCACGTATGCGCACGGGAGCCCTAGTATACGGCACAAGCTGTAAAAGTCCAGCACGGTACGCCGGACCTTTAGAGTGCATGTGGCAGTGGCATCCCCGGCTGCATGCAGTGAGAATATCTCCTAAACAGTTAAAGTTTGGGATATATATTACTGTACCTACAGATAAACCTTATTATAGGCTTTCCTAACTTGTAGCCTCCATCAAAAACCCAAGTTTACTGCCACTTTAAACCTGAACTCTGCACAAGCTTCTTGCTGAATGGTCTTCAGTCCTGCTCTTATGTTCCTGATCCTGATGCTTGTTCTGATCCTGTTATCGACTCAGATTCCTCTTGAACTTCTTTCGGATTACTCTTGTCTACTTATGCCTTCTGTCTGTCTCTATTACTGACCTTGGCCTCGACTACTGACCACGCTTCTGCCCATCGAATTACCTCACGGCCCTCACATTTCAGACCTTTCAGGCCTACCCCGGATTCCTGAGCCTGTCTACAGCTTGGTGCCTTCCTGCTTGTGAGGAGTTGCAGCGTCATACGGTGGCAGTAAACACACAGAGTCCAGTTGCAGAAACAGAATTTGTATTAATGTTGAAGTTCAATAATTCTCAAAAATCCCACCAGGAGCACTCACAGGATGTAAGCGATGTGTAGCAGAGCAGGTCTCAAGAATGCCAACAGCATCTGTCTTGAGGGGCGGAATGCAGCCTTGCCGGTCCGAGCCCAAACGGCAAGGTTTCCAGGAAGAATGGCATGGCCTTATACTTACCCTACTCGCCTGGAACCTCTCCCTGCCGCTAATCACTGTCCCTGTCAGATGGTCCCCACACTACCCAAATGCATGCCAAGCCTGGGAGCCAGTGCTTAAAATAGGCTCTGCCTGACCAAAAAATGGCTGCCAGTCACATGATATGGCAGCATCCAACCGCATAGCTTCCTCAGTGACTAAGGAAACCATAGAGAAACCATGTTCCCCTCCAGCTGCAGTGCCGCTGCGGTCAAGCGCCACCTACAGTGGAGAAAATAGCTGAGCATGTGAGCAGGTGCAGTCTGTTACTAGACCAGGCTTGGGATCCAACTCAGCTCTAAACTGAACTTAGCACATTCACAGCCTCGTACAAGCTGTACCCCTGCTCACCTGATATTAACACTCTCAATTTCCAGCCCAGGCACTTGTGCCTTTTCATCGCCCCTACAGACCCTGTCTTCCTTTCCAGGGGTGCTCAGATGGGAACTGTCCACCCTTGTCCTCTCGGGCTTAGCCACATGTGCAGGGCCGGTCCTTTGATGGGACCCGGTGGGACCCTCGGTACCGAGCGGCACTTACAGGTGGGCGGCAAACTGATGCCTGCCAGCCAGCCCAGTCCGCCCGCTCCGCTGCCTGTGAGGGAGCACGGCGCCGCTGCTGTTAGTGGTGACAGGCGCGGGCAGAACACTCGCTGCGGGGGGAAAGCAGTCAGCGGCTGAGTGAGCAAGCGGGCCAGTTTGCAAGTGAGCGGGCGGGGAGCAGAGAGATGACATCATCTCTAACCGCCCGCCCCGCATTAAAGCAGTTCCACTCTTACTGTGCAGCCATGGGCAGCAGAGAGATTACATCATCTCTCTGCTGCCTGCCTTCACTTTAGGACACAGTAAGTGACAATCCGCAACGTGTGGCAGGTGACGTCGTGGCAAGGGACAATCTGCAACGTGTGGCAGGTGACGTGGCAGGTGACATGGCAAGGGACAATCCGCAACGTGTGGCAAGTGACAATCCGCAACCTGTGGCAGGTGACGTGGCAAGTGACAATCCACAACGTGTGGCAGGTGACAATCCACATCTGGTGGTGGAGTCCAAATCAAAACTAAGTACAAACACACATCACAAGTTGTATGAGACATGAGAGCCTGAGAGGGACTTGCCTTGTCCAGCCCTGATTAACCACTTCAGGCCCTTAGGATTTGCCCCCTTAATGACCAGGCCATTTTTTGCGATACAGCACTGCGTCGTTTTAACTGACAATTGCGCGGTCGTGCGACGCTGTACACAAATAAAATTGACGTCCTTTTTTTCCCACAAATAGAGCTTTCTTTTGGTGGTATTTGATCAGCTCTGCGTTTTTAATTTTTTGCGCTATAAACAAAAAGAGAGCGAAAATTTTGAAAAAAAAAACAATATTTTTTGCTTTTTGCTATAATAAATATCCAAAAAAAAAAAAAGGAATTTCTTCATCAGTTTAGGCCAATATGTATTCTTCTACATATTTTTGGTAAAAAACGCAATTAGCGTACATTGATCAGATTGCGCAAAAGTTATAGCATCTACAAAATAGAGGATAGATTTTTGGCCTTTATTTAAATGTATTTATTTTTTACTAGTTTTTTTACTAGTTTTTTAGCAGGACTGCGACATTGCGGTGGACAGATCGGACACTTTTGACACATTTTTGGGACCATTGACATTTATACAGTGACCTGTGCTATAAAAATGCACTGATTATTATGTAAATGTCAATGGCAGGGAAGGGGTTAACACTAGGGGGCGATCAAGGGGTTAAATGTGTTCCCTGGGAGGTGTTTCTAACTTTGGGACTGACTGGAGGAGGAGAGAGATTGCTGTTCCTAATCACTAGGAACAGCAGATCTGTCTCTCCTCCCCTGTCAGAATGGGGATCTGTCTGTTTACATTGACAGATCCCCATTCTGGCTCTCTGTGGAGCGATCGCGGCCACGCACAGGTCCCTTTATACATGGAATAAGCCCTGGCAGGTCCTCTTTAAACTCCTTTACATGTATAGAGCCATGACAGGTTCTCTTTATACATGTATAGAGCCATGACAGGTCCACTTTATACTCCTATATACATCAATTTAACTAACTGGCCAGTTAGGTGCAAATCTGTGAACAATGGACACACCAAGCAGGTAACCTGTGCACTCTGAGTCAGTTTTAAAATGCTAATGTCTGAACTAAATGTACATTTAAATGCCACCAAACTTTTCCAAGCTTTGCTTCCATGTTCAATCCAGTATAATGGGGAGAGCAGATTTGCAATGAACGCAGTCATTGAATCAGAAGTGCGAACTGATCTAATTGGTGTCAAAATTGCAATTAACTTGAATGTGACCTCTAGACGAGAGACGCTGTGTAAAGATGGAGTAGTAATTATCCTGGAGATATGTATGATGACCTAGTGCCTAATGATGGTAAAATCAAATTCAGGTGTGAGAAGACAAAGAAATAAACCGCTGAAAGTCTCTTAAAATTGAAAAAAATCTGATCATTTTCTTTAACTCTAAAGCGCTAACTGTAACTGGCATTATGTATACAGTAAATATATCTATATATAGATATATCTAGATATATACTGTATATATTGTGACGTATGCGAGGTGAGGTAATGGATAATCGGTATATTTCACCTTGCACGCGTTCTATTGTATAAGACTGAACCGGAATTTGGTCCGGGTTTTTCCAGCCTCTGTGGCAGGCTTGGTTCCGGTACGGATGTTGTGGTCCACTTGAGTCCACGCTCAGGTGGACTTTAAATAAGCAGGAAGAGAGCACAGCAGAGCTCTGGCCTGAGACTCAGAAGGGAATCTGAGAGAGAGGAGCTCTGTTTGGATTTAAAAAGGTTTGCTTCACCACATGTTTTGTGGGTGACGGTGAGCCAGCTCCACACAGTATGGAAAGGAGTCTACTGTTTGGTTTAGCACCGGACGGCAAGGATTTACTTTACTGTTTTTGTTTGTTTTTATGACTTTGCAAACCTCTACTAAATAAAGATGGCAACCCGCCAGATTTTAAAGAAACTGCCTGCATGCTGACCTTAATTTCCAGAAAAGGTGATCCCCACGAGCTAATCTCCCACACGTGGTGGACTCATCAGGGAATTTGTAAAGATGGAGGAAATGTTAAAGGCCCTACTACAGGCCAATGCAGCTCAGCTGGAAACCAACCGCCAAGTTGCAGGGGCCACTACAGCACAACCGGTGGAGCAGCAGGAGATGAACCGCCAAGTCGCAGAGGCCGCTGCAGCACAACAGGCGGCCCAGCAGGAGATGAACTGGCAGTCTGCAGAGGCTCTGGTGGAATTGAAAACGAGTTTGCACCTCCTGTGCCAGTGAAACCAAAATTGGTACGTGCCTCGTACCACCTACAGAGGATGACACTTGCCGATTATGTCGAGGCATACCTTGCGCCTTTTGAGAGAGTCACTGTCTGCGAAGGATGGCCAAAAGAACAGTGGGCGGGTATGTTAGTCCATTTCTGACAGGAGAACGTCAAAAGGCCTATTTTGATGTGGAACCAGATAAGGCCCAGGACTATGAGACTATGAAGACAGAGAAACTCGCACGTTTGGGTGTCACCATGGCAGTCTGGGCCCAGCGCGTGCGTCAGTGGACCTACGCCAGCAACAAGCCACCCCATTCTCAAATGTTCGACCTGGTCCACTTCACCAAGAAGTGGTTGCAGCCAGAGACCTTGACAGGCCCTCAGATCGTGGAGCGTGTGGTAATGGACCGGTACCTGCATGCGCTCCCTGCTGCTCTGAGGAAGTGGGTCAGACAGGGGGACCCCAAAAATGCAACCCAATTGGTGGACCTAGTGGAGAGGTAGATTGCTCCTGAGGACTTGGTGACCCCTTCTACACCCAACTTCGGTGTGTCTAGGGGTGCAAGATCGCCCAGCAGTTCTGGTAAGACTGTTCTGGGGTTCAAGAGCATGGGGAAGCTGAATAAGACTGTTACAGCTAATGAGACTGGGGGTCCTAGACCTGGAGACTGGCCAAAGAAGCCAGGAAGGTCTTTAGGACCATTAAGAGTACTGGGGGTGGAGCACATACAGAGTTTTCGTTGCCATGCATTAGGGCATATTGCTGCAAACTGTCCTGTAAATGATGAACCTATGCACTGCGATTATACTTATATGAAAAGACGCACAGGTCACATGTACTGCAACATGTCAGAGTTGCATTGAAAAACTAATGTGTGCTATTTCAGTGGATGGAAAGTCACTCACAGCCCTGCTAGACTCCACCACAGGGAGCGTGGTGACCCTAGTCAGAAATGATTGTGTAAAACCCACAAAACTACACCCCAGTACTATCGGGGTCATTTGCATCCATGGGGACACTCGGGACTACCAGACAGTGGTGGTTGAGGTTGATACCCCCTGGGGCAGTGTAACACATTCAGTGGGGGTGGTACCTTTACTGCTTCATGAAGCTTTAGTGGGGAGAGATTTTCCCAATTTTTGAAGTTTATTGGAGAGCAAAGGGAGGCTGGTAGATAGCGCTCCCCCTGCTCAGGAAGCACGGAAACTCTCACCAGACCCTTTTTGCCAAAGGGAATGGGACGCTGTTGGGGGGAATCGAGGAACCCGGAGATCCTCTTCCTTTCCCTGTCATGGCTGGGGAGCCGGAGGATCTGGAAGCTAGCTCCCAGCCCGAGGGTAACAAACAGGAGAACATCTCTGACCCTGACAATGAGAGTAACCAGAATGTGGTACCTGACTTAGAGGTCAGGAAAGAGGCTTTCTGTACCGAGCAACTGCGAGAAGTCACCCTCATGAGAGCCAGAGAAAATGTTAAGATGGTGGATGGGGAACCAGTGGAACCAGTGGATCCTAAGAGGGGACGAGGTAGAACAGCTACTGGTTCCCAAATCCTTCCGTAGGGTGGTGCTAGACCTGGCCCATGGTCATGTAATGGGGGGGACATCTCGGTATCAAAAAGACCAGGGAGAGAATCACTCAGAGATTTTTCTGGCCTGGGTTATAAACAGATGTCAGGGGGTACTGTGAATCGTGCCCCGAGTGCCAAATAGCGGCACCATCGCCCCATTTTCGTAGTCCCCTTGTCCCTCTACCAATTATCGAGGTCCCTTTTGAGAGGATTGGCATGGACCTGGTGGGGCCGGTAGTGAAGTCTGCCCAGGGCCACCAGCATATTTTGGTAATCCTGGCCTATGCAACGCGCTATCCTGAGGCCATACCATTGCGTAACACCTCCGCTAAGGCTATCGCCAAGGAGTTAGTCCAGGCGTTTAATCAAGTGGGGATCCCAAAAGAGATCTTAATTGATCCAGGCACCCCATTTATGTTCAGGGTTACCAAGGAACTGTAAGTTATCTCCCATCTCTGTACCTCTGTCTACCACCCCCAAACAGATGGTCTTGTGGAAAGATTTAATAAAACTTTGAAAAGTATGCTGAAAAAGGTGGTCGACCAAAGATGGGAGAAATTGGGATTTTTTGCTACCATATCTCATGTTTGCCATACGAGAGGTTCCGCAGGCATCCACAGGCTATTCCCCCTTTGAACTCTTGTATGGTAGACATCCCAGGGGGCTGCTAGATGTCACCAAAGAAATGTGGGAAGGAGAGGCCACCCCATGTAGAAGCATCATAGAGCATGTCTCCTTGATGCAGCTGTCCTGCCCCTGGTACGAGAACATATGGAGCGAGCCCAGGAGGTCCAGAGGAGGGTCTATGATCTGGGTGCCAAGGTCCGTACTTTCAGCCCGGGGTGTTGGTACTGGTTCCCACGGTGGAAAGTAAGTTCCTAGCCAAGTGGCGGGGTCCCTTTGAGGTTGTGGAAAGGGTAGGGGAGGTAAACTACAAAGTCTACCAGCCAGGGAAAAGGAAACAACAAATTTATCATGTGAATCTCTTAAAGCCCTGGAAGGACAGAGAGACTTTACTGGCCGCATCTCTGCCTCCAACAGACCGGGTACCAGTGACACCTGACGTCCCCATAACGGATTCCCTGTCCATCGCACAACAACGTGACGTTAGGGCATTTGTGTACAAAAATAGAGACTTTTTCTCCCCTTTACCCGGACTGACCAAGGTGATCCAGCATGATATAGTGACGGAACCTGGCATTTGCGTAAATGTAAAGCCATATAGAATCCCAGAGGCCAGGTAAGAGGCAGTCGCAAAAGGAAATCAAAAATGTTAGAGTTGGACGTAATAGAGTCCCACAGTGATTGGTCGAGCCCCATAGTGCTGGTCCCAAAACCTGATGGCACTATTAGGTTTTATAACGACTTTAGGATACTCAACTGTATGTCCACGTTCGATGCCTATCCGATGCCTCGGGTGGACTAACTCGTGGACAGGTTGGGACAGGCCCGCTACATAACAACCCTAAACCTAATGAAAGGCTATTGGAAAATACCGCTAACTGAATCGGCCAAGGAGAAGACTGCCTTTTCCACTCCTGAAGGCATGTTTCAGTACAGTAATAAAGAGAGTCAGCAAAACTGTAATCCTTGAAGTGTCGTTTATTAGTACATCAGAGTGACAAAGCTGATGCGTTTCGGCAATAGCCTTAATCTAGCTACGACTAAGGCTATTGCCGAAACGTGTCAGTTTATTGTTTTATTGTCACTCTGATGTACCAATAAACACTTCAAGGATTACAGTTTTGCCGGCTCTTCCTATTACTGTTGCATTGTAGTGTGTTGGGACACATCGAGCCTCGGCACCTGTGAGTGGATCTGGTGTATGGATTGAGTTGTCCCTGCAGAGAGCGCTGTTACCTTTCTTCTTTTCCATTTCAGTACAAGCGGATGCCTTTTGGTCTGCATGGGGCCCCTGCATTGTTCCAGCAACTTTGAGACCACATCGCCGGTATGCAGCCGCATATTTGGACGATGTGGTCATCCACAGCCCAGATTGGGAATCGCACCTACCCCGAGTACAAGCAGTGGTAGATTCCCTTAGGGAAGCAGGTCTCACGGCCAACCCAAAAAAGCATGCCATAGGCCTGGAGGAGGCCAAATACCTTGGGTACGTTATTGGCCGGGGACTGGTCAAGCCTCAGACCAATAGGATTGAGGAAATTAAAAAATTGCCCCAAATGGTGAACAAAAAACAAGTTCGGGCCTTCCTGGGCATTACGGGGTATTACAGATGGTTTATACCCAACTTTGCCACCATTGCCGCCCCCCCGACCGACCTGACGAAGGGTAGAGGGCCGGTCATGGTCAAATGGAATCCTGAAGCCGAGAAGGCGTTTCAGAAATGAATGCAGGCCCTTTGTGTACTACCAGTGCTAGTGACCCCAGACTTCACAAAGGGGTTTGTGGTACAGACGGACGCCTCTGAGGTGGGCCTAGGAGCTGTACTATCCCAGAACAGAGCTGGTGAGGAGCACCCGGTTGTATACCTGAGCCGCAAACTGAACAAGCATGAAAAAAACTATGCCATTGTCGAATAGGAGTGTCTCGCTATTAAATGGGCCTTAGACTCCCTGAAGTATTACTTGTTGGAGAGGTCATTTAAGCTGGTCACCGACCATGCTCCCCTAAAGTGGATGTGTGACAACAGGGAGAAAAGTTTACAGTAGAGCATAGGCCGGCCAAGCTCCAAAAACAATGCGGATGCCCTCTCCCGCATGCACTGTATGCTTGGGACAATTGCTCAGCTGCAGAGGGGGACGATATGTGATGGTATGTGAGGTGAGGTGATGGATAATTGGTATATTTCACCTCGCATACGTTCTACTGTAGGGGACTGAACCAGAATCCAGCCCAGGTTTTTCCAGCCTCTGTGGCAGGCTTGGTTCCGGTCCTGATGTTGTGGTCCACATGAGTCCACGCTCAGGTGGACTTTGAATGAGCAGGAAGAGAGCACAGCAGAGCTCTGGCCTGAGACTCAGAAGGGAATCTGAGAGAGAGGAGCTCTGTTTGGATTTAAAAAGAAGATTTGTTTTACCCCATCACACACACTTATATGCCGCGTACACACGACCGGACTTTATGGGATACTTGGTTCGGCGGACCGGAGTCCGTCGGACAATTCGATCGTGTGTGGGCTCCAGCGGACTTTTTTTCCCCAAAAGTTCGACGGACCTAGAAATCTATCCGACGACCGACACTAGGGCAGCTATTGGCTACTGGCTATGAACTTCCTTATTGTAGTCCGGTTGTACGTCATCACGTACGAATCTGTCGGACTTTGGTGTGATCGTGTGTAGGCAAGTCCGTTCATTCGTAAAGTCTGTCAAAGTCCGCAGGACAAAGTCTGCCGTAAAGTCCGCTCTTGTGTACGCGGCATTAGGTACACCTTGCTAGTACCGGGTTGGACGCCTTTTGCCTTCAGAACTGCCTTAATTCTTTGTGGCATAGAATCAACAAGGTGTTGAAAACATTCCTCAGATTTTGGTCCATAGTGACATGATAGCATCACGCAGTTGCTGCAGGTTTGTCAGCTGCATATCCATGATGCGAATCTCCCGTTCCACCACATCCCAAAGGTGCTCTGCTGGATTGAGATCTGGTGACTGTGGAGGTCATTGAAGTACAATGACCTCATTGTCACATTCAAGAAACCATTGGTGAGATGATTTGAGCTTTGTGACATGGTGCATTATCCTGCTGGAAGGAGCCATCAGAAGATGGGTACACTGTAGTCATAAAGGGATGGACATGGTCAGCAATACTCAGGTAGGCCTTGGCGTTTTAAACAATGCTTAATTGGTACTAAGGGGACCAAAGTGTGCAAGAAAATATCCCCCACATCATTACACCACCATTAGCCTGAACCATTCATACAAGGCAGGATGGATCCATGCTTTTATGTTGTTTACACCGAATTCTGACCCGACCATCTGAATGTCGCAGCTGAAATCGAGACTCATCAGACCAGGCAACGTTTTTCCAATCTTCTATTGTTCAATTTTGGTGGGCCTGTGTGAATTGTAACCTCAGTTTCCTGTTAGCTGACAGGAGTGGTACCTGGTGCTGACTTCTGCTGCTGTAGCTCATCTGCTTCTAAGTTTGATGTGCTGTGCATTCAGAGATGGTATTCTGCATACAGTCTGCCCATTCTCCTGACATTAACAAGGCATTTTCATCCACAAAACTGCCCCTCACTGGATATTTTCTCTTTTTCGGACCATTCTCTGTAAACCCCAGAGATGGTTGTGCATGAAAATCCCAGTACATCAGCAGTTTTCTAAATTCTTGGACCAGCCTGTCTGCCACCAACAACCATGCCACATTCAAGGTCACTTAAATCCCCTTTCTTCCTAATTCTGATGCTCAGTTTGAACTTTAGCAAGTCGTCTTCACCATGTCTAGATGCCTAAATGCATTGAGTTGCTGCCATGTGATTGGCTGATTAGCAATTTGTGTTACCAAGCAATTGAACAGGTGTATCTAATAAAGTGGCCAGTGAGTGTATGTATAACTTATAGTGTATTCTCACTAAATATATATTTTCTATCTTTTTATATAGTTTACTTGAAAGTCATTTTTGATGAGATTTTATTTTTGCACACCTTGTGTTCCATAGGTCCATGTTGGTACTTAATATTACAACATTGTAGACTCTCCATCTGAAACGTCAGACCCTGCTATACATTCAAAGGAGACAAGCTCAACCCGTAGTAGCATTGGGATAACCAAGGCAGAAACAGTCCAAGCAGATTTGTTCTAAACTTTTATTCATGTAGTATGTAAATATAGATTCGGTGCAGGAGGGCTTTGTACAACAGGTCCATAGCATAAAAAACACACAAAACATCTAGGTTAGTTCTGTGAACAGCAGAATCTAATGAACTGGATAACAGATAATACCTGGACCTAGGGATGGAGGCTTTATTCCGCCAAAAGCTCTACAGAGCCTCCGGGTTCCAGGACACAAGCAAGATTTTATTGAGATATGTGTGTGTGATTAGGAAGTATGGCTGCCACCATGTGCATACTTAAAGTGGCTCTAATGGTAGGATTCTCTGTATTAACCACTTCAGCCACCGTAGGATTTACCCCCTTAATTTTTTGTGATTCGGCACTGCATTGCTTTAACTGACAATTGCGCAATCGTGTAACACTGTACCCAAACAAAATTTATGTCTTTTTTTTCCCACAAATAGAGTTTTCTTTTGGTGGTATTCGATCACCTTTGCGGTTTCAAGAAAAGACAGACTATATATATATATATATATATATATATATTATAATATAATATTTTTTTTTTTTTTTGCGGGACTGCGACATTGCGGCGGGCAGGTCGGACACTTTTTTGGGACCGGTGACATTTGAACAGCGATCAGTGCTATAAAAATGCACTGATTACTGTATAAATGACACTGGCGTGGAAGGGGTTAACACCAGTGGCGATCAAAGAGTTCGGTGTGCCCTAGGGAGGTGCTTTCTAACTGTGGGGGGTGGACTGACTGTGAGTACAGAGAGATGGCTGTTCCTAATCACTAGGAACAGACGATCACACTGTACTCCCCTGACAGAACGAGGATCTGCTTTGTTTACACTGGTAGATCCCTGTTCTGTCTCTCTGTGGCACGATCGCTGGTGGCCTGCAGACATCGCGCATAGGCGCCGCTGTATCTATTACATGAAGCGCCATATCGGTAAGGCGATTCGCGCAATAGAGCCGCCCTGCCGCAGTATAATTGCGGCGGCTGGTTGGTAAGTGGTTAAGGTTAAAAAAACCTTCTGTGTGCAGTGCCCCCCCCCCCCTCCACCAGCCCCTCCTTATGCTTACCTAAGCCTGATCTTGATCCAGTGCTGTGCATGAGAGCAGCAGCTCTCGTCTTTCTCTCTTCACTGGAGATCGAGGAGGCAGCATGAGCCACTGGCTCCTGCTGCTGTTAATCACAGCCAGTCAGAAGGGAGTGAGGAGCAGGGCTGAGCTGCGCTCTGTGTATCGATAGACACACAGAGCATGTCCCGGGACTGAGCCAACACAAGTGTCCCCATAGCAAGCCACTTGCTATGGGGGCACTCAGCAAAGGGGAGGAGCCAGAAGCACCAGCAGGAGACTCCAGAAAAGGAGAATCAAGGATGCTCTGTGCCAAACATTGGCACAGAGCAGGTAATTATGACGTTTATTATTCTTTTTTAAATCCTGTAGAATCACTTTAATTGCAAATTATATATGGATGTAAAAGATAAGCAAGTATTAGAAATGTTATAATTCCCTGAAATAATTAACATTAATTTTATATATTTTAATTAAACTTTAACCCCTTCCTGATTCCAATGTGTAACATTCTTCAACACAATGCCCCATGCTGGGGAACTTTGATCCAAGTTCCCTGTTCCTGTATTTACCAGTAGTCCACTGTTAAATGTCAAACCATACTGTTTTTGACAGCTCTGGCTTCAACTAACAAGGAGGAACCAATCATCATGCTTCCTGTGAGAGCGATTACATGGTAATGACATGCATGCTGCCAGGTTTGTTACAAAGATGGCAGGGTGCCTCCTATTTAATACTGTAATAATCAGGGCTGTTTTTTTTCTCAGAGAATAGGTGCAGGAACTCCCTCCTTCTGATTCACCCCTTGTCTCCGCCTCCTACCCACCTCTGAGCATCCTCCCTTGGTTCCACCCCCTACCCACCTCCCAGTACTGCCCCTTTTTAGAGACTACAGAACCAAGTATCATTTTGTGCTACTTAGTAATTTGTATGGAATTTGTTTAATAACAAGAGACAGTACAATCCATCCTCTGCAGTGAGTAACAATAGACCCCACTACAGCAACAATAGATCCCCCACAACAATAGACTCCCCCTCCCAGCAACAAAGGACCCCCTACAAGAAAATACCACCCCAGCAACAAGAGACCCCCCCCCCCCCCCCATTAGCAACAACAGATCTCCCAAAAGCCAGCAACAATAGACCCACCAGCAACAATAGACCTTTCCCTCAACAGTAGATCCCTCCCAACAATTGACTCCCCATCAGCAACAATAAACCCCCCCACACAAACATAGATCTCCACCAGCGACAATAGATCAGCCAGCATCAATAGACCCTCCAGCACACGCAGCTCTCATTGCCATTACATAAATTAATTGCTGGAGGTGCCAGAACTGCATTCCCCCACGTTCCTTATGAAAAAAAGCCCTGGTAATGGTAATATACAATTATATTTTTAAAAAAATATTTAAAACATTTCTTTTTTTTTTTTTTTTTTCCCCCAGCCTATAATTTGGCGCCCGTCAATTTCAGTAGGGTTGGAGTTCGGCATCCAAACTTCTTTGAAGCTCAGTGAACTCCTCCCGAACAGAACCCAGAGCAATTCAGGTCATTACTACCAGGAAATCAGTACAGAGCTCTCCCCAATGGATATAAGAAACTGTCAGGTCATCTTCATCCAGTAACAATTAAAATAACAGTTCTGACCCATTAAATGACTTTCAAATTGTGAAAATACTTTTGATATGTGACATTTATCTGCAATGTTCCACCAAGTGATTTTATAATTCCTTTTTATAATATTTTTGCTTTGATATTATAGCTTTTGAGATCTGACAGCTTCAGATTTGCCTTAAACTCACATTAATTGATTTAGCATCTTAATAAAGAATGATTACACCTCTGTGTGTGTATAGCCATCTTCAAAGACATCACAGGTAGTCAGACATATTTTCTACTGAGAATGACAGCCGGAGAGATCTGCCATTCATCATTTGCATCACAGCAACACAAAGACCCGCTACAACCTCTATGCAAAACTCAGGCAATGTTCCAAGTTGGGGCACAGATAGTGAAAGTATTGTTCCCTTTTACAATGGAGAAAAGGAATAGATTGCTTAAACAGCCACATAGTATTTCCAATATACAGTATCTCACATTTTTATAAATATTTTATTATATCTTTTCATGTGACAACACTGAAGAAATGACACTTTGCTACAATGTAAAGTAGTGAGTGTACAGCTTGTATAACTCATTGGGGGGCTCATTAGGGTTTAGGTCTGAAGACATGCTGTAAATTTGTGTAAATTTGCTGTCCCCTCAAAATAACTCAACACACAGCCATTAATGTCTAATCTGCTGGCAACAAAAGTGAGTACACCCCTGAGTGAAAATGTCCACATTGACCCAATTAGCCATTTTCCCTCCCCAATGTTATGTGACTCATTAGTGTTACAAGGTCTCAGGTGTGAATGGGGAGCAGGTGTGGAAAATTTGGTGTTATCGCTCTCACTCTCTCTTACTGGTCACTGAAAATTCAACTTGGCATCTCATGGCAAAGAACTCTCTGAGGATCTGAAAAAAAGAATTGTTTCTCTAGATAAAGAGGGCCTAGGCCATAAGAAGATTGCAGAGACCCTGAAACTGAGCTGCAGCACGGTGACCAAGACTATACAGCGGTTTAACAGGACAGGTTCCACTCAGAACAGGCCTGGCCATGGTCGACCAAAGAAGTTGAGTGCACGTGCTCAGCATCATATCCAGAGGTTGTCCTTTGGAAATAGACGTATGAGTGCTGCCAGCATTGCTGCAGAGGTTGAAGGGGTGGGGGGGGTCAGCCTGTCAGTGCATGGCTGTCATCCCAGAAGGAAGCCTGTTCTAAAGATGATGCACAAGAAAGCCTGCAAACAGTTTGCTGAAGCAGACTAAGGACATGGATCACTGGAACCATGTCCTGTGGTCTGATGAGACCAATATAATCTTATTTGGTTCAGATGGTGTCAAGCGTGTGTGGCGGCAACCAGGTGAGGAGTACAAAGACAAGTACGTCTTTTCTACAGTCAAGCATGGTGGTGGGAGTGTCATGGTCTGGGGCTGCATGAGTGCTGCCGGCACTGAGGAGCTACAGTTCATTGAGGGAACCATGAATGCCAACATGTACTGTAACATACTGAAGCAGAGCATGATCCCCTCCCTGACTGGGCAGCAGGGCAGTATTCCAACATGATAACGACCCCAAACACACCTCCAAAGACGACCACTGCCTTTCTAAAGAAGCTGAGGGTAAAGGTGATGGACTGGCCAAGCATGTCTCCTGACCTAAACCCTATTGAGCATCTGTGGGGCATCCTCAAACAGAAGGTGTGTAGGGAGAGAACTTTTGGGAGATGTAGTTCTGGTGGTGTGCTTGTAGTTTTTTGGTAGAAGAGACTTTGTATGTCTTTGAGACGCATGTATGATGTACATCTACCTGCTGAGAACTTTTGGGTTTTTATTCAGAAAAACTGGCAAATATTTTGTCTAGTTCTTCACCAGGATAGTATCTAGCAGCCATAGTTCTGTGGGCATAGATGGTCCTCTTATACAGAACCCACTCCCATTGTCACTTGAATATAAATGTGAAAAATACAACCAAAAATATTTTGCCTGCGCTGTACATTTGGACCTTTGTAGTTTACCATTCTATGCTTTAAGGAGAAAGTATATTGGTGCTTAATATCCCCACAGGAAGGTGGCAATCCTTGCCTTACCTTCCGAAGACGAGGCAGTGCTGGATCATGGAAGCAGCTGCTGCTGCCCCTCCGCCCACTGCTCCTCACTGCAGCTGGTGATGGGTCGCCGATTCTGACGGAACACCGGGGGCCATTGCTTCTCTTCCCAGGCCAAACAGGAAGTGGGTCCCTAGACTCCCTGTCCAATTGGTTCTTAGGACCTGCTTTCTGATTGGCTGGCTAATATTAATTTGCTAATGTCACACAAGTGGGTGGGCTCGGGGCACAGTGCTCTGCGCCCCAGGCCCACCCTTTTTTGAAGCCAATTAGGGCCTCAGGCTCTAATCATGTGCTTCTTAAAAAAAAAATTGACATTCATGCGTCCGGCGCCCCGGAATGGAAATTAGGGGCCGGGTGCATTAATTAGGGGGACGGCGCCTTTATGCCTCTAATGGAGAGGCCGCCAATGATAGCCAGACAGATTATGGTAAGTTGGACCAAAAAGGAACCAAAAGCTTCACTGCTCCAGCATGTTGCACAGTAAAGCTGGACATAGATGGGCCCGTTTTTTTTTGTTCAACCAGCAGATTGGGGAATCCTCCCGCTGACTTTGCAGCCGTCTGAATACACAGATCTGCGTTGCATACTGTAGTGCTGATTTGAGAGGAAATTTTTCTGCAGAGATATCGGTAGATCGAGTTCTGTACAACCACAGTGCCCACCGAACAGTCCCTGCTGAACTGGCCACAATGTGATCCATGTATGGGCAGCTGTAGGCCTTCTTGTAACAGAAGGTATCTGCATGTTTCATTCTATTAAAAATCCTCAAATTTATTGAATGAGAAATAATTTCCTTATTTTTGAGATATGTGATGTCAATACATGTCAATATAGGGCTATATTGTGCTACGCACTGGATCCGCTAAGAGCTTTTTTTGTCCCATCTCATCATAAACTGTCTGGTTACATTTCCTTGTTGGTCCCCAAGCCCTACATCATATAGACCATTGTTTCTCTGCACTGATGATGGCCAATAAAGCCATAAACATCTTTATGCAGTTTGGAATAAATGGCTCAGTGATATTAGGCTGTATCTGTGCTATAAACCAGTGTTTCTGGATGCACAGTTTTCCAAAGGGCATAATGCAATGATTGGCGTGGCTCCACCTACTATCCTAAAAGGAGAAATAAACTTTAGTTTTGAGATGTTTGATGGAATGAAACATGTAGATACCTTCTGCTTTAACCACTTGCTGACTGCCCTATAGCAATTTTTACTGCTACAGGGTGGCAGCTGTGGGCATAATCATGTGTATATATACGTGACTTTGCATTTCTGCCTGCAGGGGGCACGCTTGTGCAGCCAGCGGCCGCTACTGCTGTGATAATTCACAGGAGAAGCTGATCTGTGGATCCCGGGGACACGATGTCCTCCAACACCCGCCGATCGTTTGTAAAGCACGGAGAACTGAGATATGTAAACAAAGGGAGGCCAATCCTGTGTCTCTGCAAAGCAGAAACTAGATTCCCTCTCTTCCCCTAGTGAAAGCACCACACTGTGTACACAAAAACGCTGGCTAGGCACACAGTTAACCCATTTATCGCCCTAGATGTTTAACACCTTCCCAGCCAATGTCACGAGTACAGTGACAGTGCATATTTTTAGCATTGATCACTGTATTAGTGTCATTGGTTCCCACAAAGTGTCAGTGTCCACTGCAATATCGCAGTCCCGCTATAAATCTCCGATCGCAGGCATTACTAGTATAAAAAAAATTTCCAAAAATATATCCCATCGTTTGTAGACGCTATAACATTCGCGTAAATCAATATGCGCTTATTGGTCTTTTTTTTTTTTTTTTACCAAAAACGTAGCACAATACACATTAGCCTAAATTTATGAAGAATTTTTTTTTTAATATTTTTTATTGGATATGTTTTATAGCAGAAAGTAGTAAATATTGCCTTTTTTTTTTTTTCAAAATTGTCGGCCTTTTTTTTGTTTATAGCGCAAAAAATAAAAACCGCAGTTGTGATCATATACCACCAAAAGAAAGCTCTATTTGTGGGAAACACATGACATAAAATTTTATTTGGGTACAGCATCGCAATTGTCCGTTAAAGTAACGCAGTGCTGTATCGCAAAGAATGGCCTGGTCAAGAAGGGGGGTAAGTTTTCTGGAGGTTAAGTGGTTAAGAAGGCTCTACCATACTCTGCAAAGCAAAAGACTGAATGTTACTTAAATTTCAGGAAGTCTGATGACTCCTCTAAATGGCTACTGTACCTATTCTCCCCTTTTTTGCTGCTAGACTTACCCACAGATGAAGTAGGACAAAATAAGAAAAACAATTATCAAAAATGATAAATGTATAAGCGGTGCTACCCGTTCTGACTCTGGGATATATGGTCTTGTGTGCAGATACTGATTATCCCCGATACAAGATGGCCCCCGTCTGTGTTTTATGTTTGGTTTTGAAATCAGGCGCAGAGCAAGAAAGGATTACAAGGCTCTAACCCTCAGCACAGCGTGCTTGCCCGCCTTGCCTTGCCGCCTCATTCACATCCAACTGTTTTGACATGCAGACAGCTATGGATATATAAATTACAAACACAATGTCTGTCGAATTTCAGATGCAAATTGAACAACAACAGGAAAAAAAACTTGTGTTTGCATTTAACAACTGACAGCTTCATTAGCATGAAAAAAAAAAAAAAGTTTATGGAAGTAATTATTCTAAATTTCATTTGTTTGCTGTGAAAACACTTCTGAAAAAATACGAGTTCCATCTCCAATTTCTCAGCCTGGGAATTGCATAACATTAGTGGAATGAGCTCACACGACGTACACATGTTAGCAAAGCTACTGAGCCAGCATTATACTGATTCTTCATTACATTTTCAAACATGCTGTAAAAAGATAGTTGGAGACTAACTATCCCATCTCATAGAATCCTGTTGCATGTTCAGTATTGGCACAAGTTACATTTACTATAGTAGTCAGTGGCGGCTAGGGTGGCCACGTGTCCCGGATTGCCCGGGATTGTCCCTTATTTGAGATTTTTGTCCCGCGTCCCGGGTACCTTCATTCCGGGACAATACAGTGTCCCGGAATGAAAAAAAAACACACCGCCGGCTGGCACCAGTGTCCAACTCCGTCTCAGAGTCTGCCACCCTTATCATTTTACAGTACAGTTCACAAGTAACACACACAGATGTCACAGATATACGCAGCTTAATTGGTTGCTAGGCTAGGGCCGCCCGCCCCGCGTCTAGCAACCAGTGACATCAGCTGGCACCGTCAGTCACGTGGGAGTCAGTGCAGTGGGCACCCGCACGGCGCACTCTAGACTCTACACGCTACGGTTGAGCAGCGTGCCTCTGTCTGAGAGAGAGAGCAGCCGCCAGCCTGCCAGTCCAGTCCACACTTAGTTACTAGCCTGCCCTGTGCCCAGCAGCCCCAGTCAGTGTGGTGGTGCCTGCCAGTCCCGGACCCGGAGCCGCCGCCGAGCCGACTACTCCAGCAGCCGCACATTGCCAGCGACCAGCCAGCTTCTCTCCGTCCTGAGTGAGTCCTGACTCCTGACTGAGAAGCCTCGTCCCAGTCCTCCCTCTGGCTCCCTCCCGCCCACGAGGTCCGTCCGCCAGCCAGAGTACTTCAAGACAGGTTAGTGTAACTTCCACAGTCCACTACCTAGTTACAGCAGTGAGCAATGCACACTCCCTCTCAAATCTGCTGCTGTCCCCAGACCCCCACTCCCCTCAGTTCTGCTGCTGTCCCCCACACAGCCACACTCCCTCTCAGTTCTGCTGCTGTCCCCCACCCCCCTCAGATCTGCTGCTGTCTCCCACACTCCCCCTCAGTTCTGCTGCTGTCCCCCCCAATCCCCCTCAAATCTGCTGCTGTCCCCCACTCCCTCTCAGTTCTGCTGCTGTCCCCCCCACTCCCCCTCAGTTCTGCTGCTCTCCCCCTCCATCTTTCCTCCATGTCCCCCTCCATTCTGCAGCTGTCCCCCTCCGTTCTTCCTCTGTGTCCCCCTCCATTCTGCTGCTGTCCCCCTCCATCCTGCTGTCCCCCTCCGTTCTTCCTCCGTGTCCCCCTCCGTCCTTCTTCTGTGTCCCCCTCCGTTCTTCCTCCGTGTCCCCCTCCATTCTTCCTCCGTGTCCCCTACCGTTCTGCTGCTGTCCCCCTCCATCCTGCTGTCCCCCTTCGTTCTTCCTCCGTGTCCCCCTCCATCCTGCTGCCCCCCCCACCCAGATCTATCTGTCCACTCCTCAACTCACCTCCTCGATCTCCTCACGGATCCTAAACTTACTGAATGACATATCGGTATGGATGTCACACCACTTTCTCAAACTCAGTCTTTCTAAAACGGAGCTTGTTACATTTCCTCCTTCCCGGTCCCCCCCCCATGATTTTACCATTAAGATAAACAGCACAACCATTGGTCCCTCCACACATGCCAGGGTGCTGAGTGTAATTCTTGACTTTGATCTCTCCTTCAGCCCCCACATCCAATCGCTGGCTAAATCCTGCCGCCTTAACCTCCGAAACCTCTCCAAAATTAGACCCTTCTTGACTAATGACACCACAAAGCAACTTTTCACTCCTTGATTATTTCCCGCCTCGACTACTGCAACTCTCTCCTTAATGGCCTACCCTTATGCAGGCTATCCCCCCTTCCCCACTGGTTACCACTGTTTGCTTTTTTTTCCCAAAAATTGGCAAAAAAAAGCCATCCTTTTTGGGCGGCGCGCGCGGGGGGGCGGGGTGTCCCTGAATGGCAGTTTGGAAATGTGGTCACCCTAGTGGCGGCCCATCCCTACGGGCACAGGGGCGCCACCCCCCTAGTCCATGCACTCGGCCCCTAATCTACATGCAGGGTGCCAGAAGCATTGATTTCAATGTTTTGTTTTGTTTTTTTTTTTTGAAGCACATGATTAGAGCCTGAGGCTCTAATTGGCTTAAAAAATGGGTGGGCACGGGGCACAGAGCACTGTGCCCTGAGCCCACCCAGTTGTGTGACATTAGCGAATTGATATTCGCTAATGTCTTCCTGCTTCTCCTCCTGGCCAATCAGGAAGCGGGTCCTGAGACCCGATTGTCTGGGAGTCCTAAGACCCCATTGGCTCGGAGAAGAAGCAGTGACACGGAGGAGACAGGGGAAGCCTCAGCCATGACCTGCATGGGATAAGTGCCGATCGATGAGTAAGCTGGGGGGCGGGGGTTGGTGTGGGGTGGCGGGCTGTAGCGACTGGGGGGGGGATAGATGTCTCAGCCCTACAATCTTCCTTCTCATACCCTAAAGCAGGTATGTAAAACCCCTGCATTTCAGGGGGTTCAATGTTTTGGGCTGATCTGAGGTTTGAATGTGAAGGGTTTGGAGAAGATCTGAGGTCTGAAGGTACAGGAATTGGGGCTGATCTGAGGTCTGAACGAGCAAGATATGAGTGGTGGTGTAAAGGTACAGGATGAAGGCTGATCTGAGGTCTGAAGGTGCACAAATTTAGGCTGATCTGAGTTCTGAAGTCGTGGAATTGGGCTGATCTTGGGTAAGAAGGTGCAGAAATTAGGGCTGATCTGAGGTCTGAAAGTGCAGGAATTGGGGCTGATCTGATGTCTGAAGGTGCAGGAATTTTAGGACTGATTCCAGGTCTTATGCCGTGTACACACGGCCGGTCTTTCCGGACCGAAGTCTGACGGTCTTTCCGATGGAGTTCCGCTGAAACGGACTTGCCTACACACGATCACACCAAAGTCCGTTCGTTTAGAACGTGATGACGTACGACGGGACTAGAAAAAGGAAGTTCAATAGCCTGTAGCCAATAGCTGCCCTTGCGTTGTTCTTGGTCCGTCGGACTAGCATACAGACGAGCGGTTTTCCCGATAGGAACTGAGTCCGTCAGAAAGATTTGAAACATGTTCTATTTCTAGGTCCATCAGATTTTTCGAAAGAAAAGGTCCGATGAAGCCCACACACGATCGGAATGTCCGACAGAATCGTTCCATCTGACCTTTTCTGCCGGAAAGTCCGCTCGTGTGTACGCGGCATGAGACTACAAGAGTTAGGGCTGATTCAAGGTCTGAAGTTCAGAAATTGGGGCTGATATGAAGTCTGAGGGTGCAGGAATGTTAGCTGTCTTGAGGTCTGAAGGTGCAGGAATCGGAGGTTGATCCGAGGTCTGTAGTGCTGGAATAGAGGCTGATCTGAGGACTGAAGGAATTGGTACTGACCTGAGGTTTGAAGGTGTAGGAGATGGGGTTGATCTGAGGTGTAAAGCTGCAGGAACGTGTGCTTATCTGAGGTCTGAAGGTGCTTCTCTGAGATCTGAAGGTGCATGCAAGAATTATGGTTCAGCTGATGTCTGAAGGTGCAGGAATTGTAATTCAAACAACTGTTCTGCAGCCAGGTGACCTAAAAGATTTTCTGTAGGCAGACCAAGCCCCACCAATTTACTTGAGTCAATACAGAAATGAATCGCTCCATCATGTCTAATGCCTCAAATGCGCCAAAAAGCTACGTGAAAGAAAAAAAATGCACTGAAAAATATGACATCAGTACATATTTATAGAAAGATCACCCAAGTGCGTTACTGTAGTAGAAAGCTCTGTTGACGTTTTTATTTGCTTTGTAGTCTTAAAGCGGTAGTAAACCCATCGCATACTAGCACATTATGAATCACCTTTAGAACGAAGCCCCCGCAGCAGTGCCCAGTCACTGCTGAGGGGGCTGACGTGTTCCCCCCGGCCTCTCTTCTGGGTTTGCGGGGTCCAGGGCTATGAGTGGCCAATGTCGCAATGACACCACTCCCGTGCATGCGCACTGGAGTCCTTAATCCCAGCAAGAAGCTCTGAAGTTCCGGCACAATACACCGGACCTTCAGAGCATATGCGCCACTGACATTAGCGGCTGCATGCAAGATGAATATCTCCTAAACAATGCAAGTTTAGGAGATATTCATTTTACCTACAGGTAAGCCTTATTATAGGCTTACCTGTAGGTAAAAATCACAAAGCGGGCCATATAACCGCTTTAAAGGAAATGGTTTTGTGCATCTTCCTTATATATTTTTTCCCCCCTCTCTCCTCCCCTCTCCCCCGCTTTATTTCTCAGTTCTGGTCCTTGTGCATCTGCTTTTTTTTCCTTCTCATTTCCTTTTACATCCTCTCCTCTTTCCTTCTCGTATGTCTGCATACATGCATATATATATTTACATAGATACATATTTAAAGCATATACATAAATATTCTGTTATAGCTGCTTTACAGCATCCATGCATCCACCTGTAATTGTCCGCCGTAAGAGAGTATTGGCAATGCCACCATTTTGACCTAGTTGAGTGTGTTGGCCTCTTTTGGTAAGCACCAGTGCCCCCCCCCCTTTTTTTTTCTTTCTTCAAACCTTATGATTTTTTGTTTTTATATCTGTGTTTTATTTTTTTTGTGATATTTTGTGTTCTGGTTATTATCTGTACTTTGTTATTGTATTCTAGACATTATTCTACTTGCTCCACCCGAAGAAGCGGTGCATATCCGCGAAACATGTAGAGGAGTTCATGTCCACTTGAGGACCCACTAAATCTTTCGTCTCCCAATTGGAATATATTATGTATCAGTGGAATTTATGTTAGGCTATATGTCAACACACTATTTTATCCAATGCTCAGTTTTCTGCTGCGTTTTTATCTCTTTTGTATAAATAAAATGTCTTTTTATACTACCCTATGCGTATTGTGTCTGAGTTAATGAGATAGACCAACTTTCCTCCTTATCGGAGGCTGTTAGGGGAACTGCCTCCTTTCCAATTTTATTAGTTATTTGGATGTTTGGATGATGGTACCCCCATTTGGCAATTAATTGTAATCTTGATTGAGGCTCGCCCTTGTTACGCTATATATATATATATATATATATATATATATATAGTAATTACGGGTAGGACAAAAAGGTGTATGAAAATAAAATACTTTTATATTTTAGTCAATTGATTTAAAGTACTGGACGTATTTTTTTATATATATTCCAGTATCCAACCAGCAAGTGAAGCTTTAGGCTCATTTTCACACACTACCAGTTTCTCTGTATGTCATGTTATAAAAAGCCTGTTGTTTACAGAGCTCAGTAACTCGAACTGGAATCTATACACATAGGGGTATTAGAGCAATTACTCACCCCCCCCCCCTCTTTCCACCTCCCTTCAGCCAGACTGGCACAAGGTTCTGCTTTGCTAGTTCATAGTGCTCTGACTTTCCACTTTCATGTATTAATTGTTTATTGTAAAACAAAGATTTTATATAATAAAAAGGGATATAAAAAAAACAGTTTGTGAATATAATTTATAATTTCACCGTGAGGTTCCTACAGACATTAGAGATTGTTTAGTTGCAGTCTTTACAGTCAGACCAGGGATCACTAAAGCTTGAGTTGTCTTAGGGGTGGATATTCTCACCCAAACACATCAGAACCCCCAGTCAGGACCTGTTATTGTCCCCTTCACTTCTCCATAGGCACAAATCTGGAATCTTGCCCAATGCAAAATTGCATGTCTGTACATCAATTATTTTTATTAATGATCATTCATAGTTGACCAGACCGTGCATGCTTGGCCAAACACCATCTAATGTCTGCAACCACCTTTATCTGCCCTGTGAATGAGAATGTTTATTTTATAATTAGAAATATCATTAGTCCAGTTGGCATATGGAAACATTTACATTGGTCGATGTCATCAGATAGCCTTTCCTTTATTGCAGTTATAGTTTTCATAATAAACAAGAATTATACCAAGTGGTTCCCCTTTAATCCGGTAACCTATCCCATCTCACCTTCATAATAAACAGTGGTGAACTCAGCGGTTGGTGTGAAATTAGATGCGGCCTGTGAGGCAGAAAGGAATGTGACCTCCTGTAGCCTGGAAACTGTATCTAATTCCATTAGACTGCTACGCTCTAATCTGTTAAACTGTGATCTAAAAAAAGGCCTTTTAAGTACAAGAGATGTGGGATTGGCAATTACAACGTTGCGCCCATCTGGCCGATGAGTCTCCTGACTTTCAATAATGCAATTATGAATTCCGAGAGCATGTTTTTACTGAGTATTTCATTAGACACTTTCATTAAAATATGGATCTGTTTCCACAAGGTACTTCACTATAAATTTATACAATACAATTAAGAAACCTAGTGAAAAAAAAGCTATCATGCTTATTGAAATGAGACTCAGATTGTAAAATGAAAGACCATTTATTTAAATAGTGACTCTTCTATCAGTCCATGGCTCAACCTGAAAACTGATCCAACTGTTTTGCAGAGAGCATATAACTAAGGGCTCAGCATTAGTCATGTGACCAACACAGGTGTTACTCCAAATTTTAATTTTGACTGCACATGGTATACTATTTAAGTCAAGTTGTTAGGTAAATAAATTAAATTTAATTGTATAGGTCCTATTTAAAGTGAATGTATATGTAGCACTCTGCTCCAGACAGGTTGAATTTTGTTTTTGGCTGCGATGTACTCTACTCTACTTTTCAGGTCTGGTTAGGTCTATCCCTAAACCTGAGGTTGATTGCTCCTGCCTGCCTCTGGAAGAAGCTTCCAAAAATAGAATTGGAGGATCAATCTTTGGGCTATGAAAATGTATCTGACCTCAGCCAATCGCTAGAAAGGGGCATCCAGAAGGTGTGGCTGGGCAGAAGATAAACATTTGGGGGAGTCTGATCAGAGGTCTCCCTTCTGGGGCCTCTGGCCTGGGAGGCAGCCTTTGATACTGGAATACTGCCATTGTCAGGCTCCTGCATATGCTCGGTTGAGGACCTGGAGGGACCTGGACTTGAAGACATTTTCTGGAGGACACTACCTTAGGGAGCTGGGATTGAGAAGGACCACTTTTTACTGATGCGTGTTGCATGGAAGTTGGTTGCAGACAGCTGTCCTGTGAGCCTGTGCTTTGGGGGTTAGATGCCAGAGGTTTCTACAGGGACTGCGACTGCTTTTACAGAGTCTCAGATAAACTGGCTGTCCCCTCTACCTTCAGCAAAATGTAAGGCTGCTGCTAAAGCATTTTTGCTTGAGAATCTGTCCTCCTATACATGGTGGCATTTATGGAGTATCCTGCTCCCTCATCCCTTTCTCCTGTTTAATTACTGCACTAAACTTACAAAAAGACATCCCCCTAGACCAACGGTTCCCAACCTCCCAGGCACCAGGGACCTGTCTCAGTGATCAAGACTCCTCCACGGACTGGGGGGTTGGGTCGGGGTGGACCTGGGGTGGTGTGTGCTGCCTGTCACCTCGGAGGGCTGGGGTGGTGTGTGTGCTACCTGTCTCCTCCCCTGTGTGAGTGCCGTCTGTCACCTAGGGGGGTGTGCAGCTTGTCACCCCTGTCACCTGGGGGAGTGTGTTGGGGCAACATGTCTGCCCCAGGGGGTGGGGGCGTGTTCAGTCTGTCACCTCCGGGCTGGAACGTGGTACGTTTTACATATAAATATTTTATTTTATCTAAACTAAAAAAATGATTAAAAAAGATTCATATTTAATATTTACCATTTGCAGCTACAGGTATAACCAATTGGAGGTGTTGATCCTGTTTTAATAAAGGCCAATGTTTTCGTACGATATGTTCCATCTGCTTTTGGGCTAGAAGGGAACTGAGTAATGAAGCGTATATCAGATGTATCAGAGTGGGTAGAATGGCACCACCTGGGGACATTTTCCTTATATAGGTAGCATGCTGTTTCAACAATATCAGTAGGTAATCCCTTTTCAAGGAACTTATTCTTAAGGACCTTACTTTGTTTGGGTATCATAGTAAGATGCTCTGGTACAGTTGTTCCTAAGCCTACAGAACTGGCTCTTGGAGATGTTATTAAGCCATTGCGGATGATGGCAAATTTTATAATGGAGGAATGAGTAGACAGCTGTTGGCTTAGTGTAGTTTCTAGCATGAATTTGATTACCCATATGGAACATCTCTAAATCCAAAAAGGCTAATGTATCTTTATCAATAACAAAGGTAAAGGAAAGGCTGATGCTGTTGTTATTGCAATGGGTGACAAATTCATGTACCAGTCATAATAAATAAATAAATAATAAATACCAGTTGCTCACTGCCGCTGGACGTCATCTATATAATTTGATGAACCTGTGTACTTTTAACATTTTGTAAATGTTTTTAATCCTCCTTGGGAAAATAAATGTATTGTTTTACTGTACTTAGAAGGGCCTTCCTGTTTTGTTTCACCAGAGTCTGCATCAGTGGTGGCCTGTCTACAAGGGGCACTGCCCCCCCCCCCCCCCCCAGCCGGCGATGCCACCCCCCCACCCCACCCCCACACTGTGTGGGGTGCCGGACCAACAGGTCTCTACCAGGTTTATCACCCCTTCACAGGCACGTGACCACATCCCGAGGCCCCAATTGGCCAGTCTCATATTGTCTTGGGGGTGCAGTGCCCTGCGCCCCGAGCCTTCCCACCCTGCGATATCAGCAAATCGGCTTCCTGGCCAATCAGAACCCAGAAAGAAGATCGGGTGAAGATAGAAGCTGCACACCAGGGGAGCCGTGCCAGCTGGAGAGCTCCACCATACAAATGTGAAGGGTGTTTTTTTTTTTTTTTGTCCTGCTCATATTGCAAATACTTATTGGAATTTTTTAAGAGAAGACGATCCGTATACATTGGACGGTGGTCACAGACACATTTGTGTTTTATGAGCAGACTCTCACAAGTGTAAGTTTCTTCCTCTCCCATTAATAAGGTAACAGATACATAAGGAGGATGGCGGCGCTGGCACTGTGCTTTGTGTGTATGAGATGTCTTGTCCTCCCTTTAAATACTTTCTGTTCCTCATCCAAGAGTCACATTCCTCCTGGCTTCAGATCACATTTCACAGAGATGCTGAATATCCCACGACTGGCATTTATTTTGTGCTGCGCTATCTAGAAACATCTCTTTCAACCGCTGAACTCCACATTTCCTGGGACTGATCATATCACAACATTCCTGAATCCAGATAGTTCCTCCACCTGATTCCCCTCTGTTTATTGACCAGCACATTCCTGCAATTCACCGTTACCGGTCAGGGAAGATTCGAGTTTCATGAAATTCTCCACCTTGTACAGTAAAGAATGATGCCAATGTTCAATGACAAATATGGACTTATGATATTTTAGTTTAAAAAAGGGACTCTGCCATTTATTTTAAATATTTTATACATTTCCTCCTTCTCTATTTTTTTTTTCATTCTTTGCAGGAAATATGTATATGTATATGTATATATATTTTTGAAGCCCATCACTTGGGAAGGAAAAACTCTCCCACGCTACAAGGGTTTAAAGTATGGCAAAAATTTTATTTTTTTGTTTCTGATAGAGTGGAAATGGATTAGAACCCCTGACAGTTTTTATTGCTGTCTGTGCCCCCATTAAGGAGATTCACCCTCTCTATTTGTCCTGTTTACTATTATCATTGAGAGTGAAAGTAAAAGAAAATCCCAAAAAGAAAAAATAATAGAGGGTAATAGTAAAACAAAAAAATTGAATAAAATATTGTTAAAATTTTTTTAATATGTTGTCACCAGTCAGTGTCCCTGATCACTGCCACATCAGTCATATGACAACGCTGTATTGCACCTGTAACAGTATGGAAAAAAAAAAAAAATTATTAAATTTCTTCATTTTCAAAAATATTGTCACAGAAAAATTACATCTTCAAAAAACTCGCCATGCCTCTTACTAAATGCCTCAGACTACATCTACTTTCCAAAAACGGGACATTTGTGGGGTATTTGTACTGTCCGGCCATTTTAGGGCCTCAAGAAATGGGCTAGTCCGTCAGTACATCAGAATTAATTTTCAAATATACATATACCATAGTTTGTAGACACTATAACTGTCACACAAACCAATCAATATACAGGCAGTCCCTGAGTTACATACATTCTACTTACAAACGGAGGGAGACAACAGGATGTGAGAGGAAATCTACTCCCAGGAAGGGAAATTCACTCCTGTAAGAGTTATCATGGGAGAAAGATGTCTCCGCTGAAGTTTTATTACCAATCCTTGTTTCCACAACAACCCACAATTTTCCAAATCTAGTTGTCACAGGGACAGAAAGTGAGGTGATATCTAGACATGTGAAATTTGTTTAGTTCCGACAAATCTATTAATTTTGAAACATTCAAATGAATGAAAACCCGTTTAACAAAGTTTTCCAAATATTCGTAAATTCCAAAATTCTTAAATTTGTAAATTTGAAATTCGAATATCCGAAAACCCGAAAATTTTAAAATCTGAAATAATAACTATTAAATTATAGGTATTGGAATTTCCTTTCAAATTTGGCTGTTAGTGAACGTAACGAATATAAATTTATCCGAAGTTACGAATTATCCAAAATAACGAATGGCATATCTAAACGAATAGAACGTAACTGATTAATAATAATAAAAAACAATAATTAAAAAAAACGTTTTATTATTATTATTCGATCCATTCTATTTTTTTTAAATGCGGCATTTTTTTTTTCAGATAATTCATAACTTTGGATAAATTTGTATTCATTACGTTCACAAACAGCCAAGTTTAAAAGGAAATTCTAATACCTATGATTTAATAGTTATTGTTAGTTATTATTTAGAATTTTCAGATTTTTGTTATTTTGATTTTCGAATTTTCAAATTTACGAATTGCGATTGAAAAGAATGACCCAAAAAAATAAAAAAAACAAAAACAAACGAATGATAAGAAAACAAACAAATTTTTCAACAGTGCAAATGTCTAGTGATATCTTCTGAACAGGGACACAGACAGCAAAACAAACATTACAGGGGTGTTAACACTTCCCTATGCTATCCAAAAAACGTAAGAAAAAAAAAATTGGGGCGGAAGTTAAATTTTAAAAAACGTACCTGTTCCAACTTACATACAAATTCAACTTAAGAACAAGCCTACAGAACCTTGTTTGTAACTCGGGGACCGCCTGCACACTTATCGGTATTTTTTTTGTACCAAAGACATACATTTATGACGGAATTTGATTTTATTAGATATGTTTTATAACAGAAAGTAAAAAATATCCGTTTATTTTTTCAAAATGTTTGGTCTTTTTTTCGTTTATATCGCAAAAATGTAAGAACCTGAGTGGTGAGCAAATACTACCAAAAGAAAGCTCTATTTGGGTGGAAAAAATTATAATAATTTAATTTGCGTACAATATTGCATGACCGCGCAATTGGCAGTTAAAGTAGCCCGAGTGCTTAATAGCAAAAAATGCCCTGGTTGTGAAGGGGGTAAAGCCTTCCGGAGCTCAATTGGTTAATATTTTGTGAAAATAAAGCTATATGTGGGTGCATATTCCCCTTTATTTTATTAGATAATACTGTAGTGTATGGTCTTCCTGGGGCACATCAAAAGTCCATTTTGTTTTTGGTTGTTTCTTTGAGGGCTCTTAATTTGACACCTCTGTGGATGCATGGCTCCTTAACCCACACTGTCTGCATTCAGAGACGAGCACCCGCACCCACAGAGCTGTCAAATTGGGAGAAGCGGCTGTGTCTGCGAAGCCTCTGCATCCCAATTGACAAGAATGGGACTGCCTGCTTGGCGATGTACAGGGCACCTGTGCATCCCCATGTGGGTAAGCGCGGCCCTTGCACAGGTGTACGCTGTAGTATGCCCATGTGAATGAGGCTTAAAGTGGTAGTATCACCACTTGTACCTACAGGTAAACCTATAATAAGGCTTACCTGTAGGTACTGTGAATATTTCCTAAACGTGCACAGTTTAGTAGATATTCAGAGTGCTTGCAGCCAATGACATCATCGGCACATGCGCCCTGAAGGTCCGGCTTACAGTGCCGGTCCTTCAGAGCCTCTGCCGGAAATGACGGCTTCCACACACATCCGCGGTGACGTCAGTGAGTGAGTGACGTCATCGCGCCCCTGGGCCACTTATGTAAGAAAGACCGGGGGAAGGTGTCAGTCATCTCAGCTGTGACATTGAGGCCCTGGAGGGCTTCATTCTATGGTAAGTTTCTCATAATGTGCTAGTATGGGATGCATACTAGCAAATTATGACATTGCCTTGCAAGGATTTTTTTTTTTTAAACTACTAGCAATTTACTACTGCTTTAATGATGACAACAGTGGACTGAATCTTCATAGCATGTGTTAAAAGGGCTACTAATGCCCCGTACACACGATAGGATTTTTAGACGGAAAATGTTCAATGGGAGCTTGTTGTCGGAAATTCCGACCGTGTGTAGGCTCCATCGGACATTTTCCATCGGAATTTCCGTCACACAAAATTTGAGAGCTGGTTCTCAAATTTTCCGACAACAAATTCCGTAGACGGAAATTCCGATCTTGTGTACACAATTCCGACGCACAAAGTTCCACGCATGTTCGGAATCAAGCAGAAGATTTGTGTGACCGTGTGTATGCAAGACAAGTTTGAGCCAACATCCTTCGGAAAAAAAAACATGGATTTTGTTGTCGGAAAATCCTATCGTGTGTACGGGGCATTAGCCTGCGTGATAGGGCTAAATGGGGAGACTAGAACACAACATTGTCACCCTATAACAGGAAGTGCCCAAAGAAAGATCCTCAAGTCAGGATCACCAGGTATTATTGTAATGAAAGCTGCAGATTTTACAATATGGAAAAAAATAACTTTTGAAATTTAATTTACATGTTAATTAGTATTTGAGATTGTAGTGATTACATTTCCTTTAATAACAGACTACAAGGCAGTTTGTCTGTTTGATGCAGAAACCTTCAAAGCCTGGCTTTGGAATATTAAAAGCATAAAACATTCTGAAAAAGCCGGAGTTACACTTTAAATAAACTTTTATTTTGACTCAAAACATTTCACTTCAAAGACGGAGCCATTAGGGCCCTTGACTGGACCCGCCACTTCTCCTTCCTGTGGTTGTGACATTGATGTGACCCGGGGGCAGCCATGGAAAAACACCTCCTATGAGGTATGCACAGCCGCCATGAATGACTATTTCCTGCGATCGAGACGTGACGAGAGAAATTGGAGCAATTATCAGAAAAAAAAAAAAGTAAATTGAAAGAAAAACAAAAAGTTTCTTTTCCCTGTGAGTTGGCGGGGAGGTTTCCCACTGAGACCATAATTGCAATTTCTGTTCCACATCATCACGCGTTCCCCCTCCTGGAGAGATAATTGTATTGATTACATAACGCTCTTGTCGTGCCTCAGACAGGTCTACCCATCTTCTCTCCTGCGTAACGCCTGTTTTACACAGCCTCACGTGTAAATTGTCTTTTCAGCTTTTAGAGAAAAGTGTCACGACCTAGATTTCCAATGCTGTATTATTACATTTCAATGTTTAGCACAGTTTTAACCCTGCTGACATGCTTAAAATGGGATAGGCAATAGAGAGCCAAGATAGCCATCAACAGTTAGGGGTGTATTCAAGAAAAAAAATTGCATTGCAATTGGTTAATGGCAAGTGCAATTAATATGTGAATGAGGCAAAAAAAATAACAAATGTTATTGGGCTTTTTTTCTGTGCTGGTTGAACATTTTTCATCGATTTAAAATGGAAAATACCCCCATTGCCCACTAGATGGTGCTAAGTATCAAGTGAAATACCTATGATATTTCGCCCCATCTAGTGGCATTTTTAATTTTAACCACTTCCAGCCCACGCTATTGCCAAACAGCTACAGCGCAGGCTCACAATCCCGGGAGGGCATCTATGAACATCCTCTCGTGATCGCGCTTCCCACACTTCACCTGCGGCGCACATTGGTAGGTATCTGTGATCACTGTATCCTTTGGACACAGCTGATCACAGATCGGGGTAAAGAGCCAATCACAACGGCTCTTTACCATGTGACCAGCTGTGTCCAATTATAGCTGATCACAGTGTAAACAGTATTTGCTGATTATTGGCAGTCCTCTCCTCACACTGACAGCACGTGAGGAGAGCCGATAAGCAGCAAATCCACACAGGGGGTATCTACACTGATAATCGGGGTACTGGTCCTGATTATCAATGCAGCCCCAACAGTGCCCATCAGTGCTGCCTGTCAGTGCCCATCAGGCTTGCTTCTGCTGTAATTAACCGGTTCAATACAGGGCATTTTCACCCCCTTCCTTCCCAGACCAATTTTTAGTTTTCAGCGCTGTCACACTTTAAACGACAATTGCGCGGTTGTGCGATGTTGTACCCAAACAAAATTGACGTCCTTTTTTCCCCACAAATAGAGCTTTCTTTTGGTGGTATTTGATCACCTCTGCGTTTTTTTTTTGCGCTATAAACAAAAGAAGAGCGACAATTTTGATAAAAACACAATATTTTTTACTTTTTGCTATAATAAATATCCCAATTTTTTTTTTTTTAAAAAACAAATTTTTTCCTCAGTTTCGGCCGATACGTATTCTTCTACATATTTTTGGTAAAAAAAATCGCAATAAGCGTATATTGATTGGTTTGCGCAAAAATTATAGCATCTACGAAATACGGTATAGATTTTTGGCATTTAAAAAAAAAAAAAAAAAAAAAAATTTTTTTTACTAGTAATAGCGGCGATCGCGTTTTTTTTCCGTGACTGTGACATTATGGCGGACACATCGGAAACTTTTGACACATTTTTGGGACCATTCACATTTATACAGCGATCAATGCTATAAAATTGCATTGATTACTGTATAAATGTGACAGGCAGTGAAGGGGTTAACCACTAGGGGGACACAAGGGGTTAAATATGTTTCCTAGGGGAGTGATTCTAACTGTAGGGGGCGGGGAGGAGACCGATCAGTGTTCCGCTGTACTGGGAACACAGATCGCTCTCCTCACAACTGACAGGACGTGGATCTGTGTGTTTACACACACAGATCCACGGTCCCGCCCGGTTAACGGGCAATCGCGGGTGCCCGGCGGACAACGCGGCCGCCGGGCACACGACCCCTAGACGGCCGGGAGGCCCAGGCCGTCATATGACGTCCCCCCAGGATGGGAGATCCCATCTGTGGACGTCATTTGACAATGGCCGGGTAGTGAAGTGGTTAAACAGCAGCAGCTGATCGGCAGGTGCACGGTACCCGATGCCCTTTGGCACCCTGTTTAAATACTCTTACCAGATTGACCTAGAAAATGAGCCTCAAACCAACCACCACTGAATCATTCGTTATATAACGATATCCTCACTGGCGCTCTCATGTGCAGGGATAGGATGTCATACTGATGCTCTCATACCCAAGCAAGAGAAAAATGAGATCCATAGCATAATTCCGTTTTAAACTTTAATCAAAAAGTAACCATACTCCCCTCATAAGAATCGCACTTACAATGTAAACTTTAAAAATAGGCGATCTGACATCCAAACACGTCCGAATGGCAGCAGCTGCAAGGCAGCGTCTCCTACCTCGCTCTGTACAGTACTCGTAGGTTCCTGCTTCGATCGGCGTGATGGCGTCACTCTACTGACAGTCGCTAGAACCAACCCTGATGCGTTTCGTCATACTGACATCATCTGAGGGTGTGGTCTAGTGTCATAACATGCCTGGATTATAAACCATTCTTCCCTCGCTGATAACCTATATATATATTATATATATTATATATTATATATATATATATACAGGAGCTCATGTATAATAATGTATAAAATGCAATATATTGTTTTGGTTTTCTTTTTCAAAATTGGCAGTTTTTTTGTTTATAGCGCAAAAAAATAAAAACGGCAGAGGTGATCAAATACTACTAAAAGAAAGTTCTATTTGTGGGGAAAAAGGAAATAATTGTCAGTTAGAGTAACGCAGTGCTGCATCGCAAAAAAAATGTCCTGGTCATGAAGGAGTACATTTTCCGGAGGTCAAGTGGTTAAAGTGATACTAAACACACACTGTTTATTTTACATTGTCCCTTCTATCTCTGTATGTGGATGATGGCAGATCACACCTTTTTCCTAAACATTATACAGCTGTCACATGACCCAACTCTCTCCCAGCCCGTCTGCAGGGAAACATAAGCAGGATGAGCTTCTAGTCCTCTGCTGCTGGTCACATGTTAAAAAAAAAAAATATCAGCCTTTGGAATACAGATTAAAAATAAATAAATAACATCAATAAACTGTTTTAAATTGGCATACAAATATATATTTGAAATCAAATTTGTATTATTTTGTGGAAATAACATGGTGTGGGTGGATTTCTGTCAGTCACAGGGTGTGTCACGCCTCTCCAGCCTGCGTCTTGGAATAAGAGGGAGGTGAAGCCTCCATTAATACACATGTAATATCCAACCCCCATTGTGTTTTGGCTGGTTAGTGGGCATGGAGGAGGAGGGAGGGAGTGGGCTGTCATTTACCAATGTGTATACGCCCACATGTGTGACTCTATAGTCACATGGGGTGCTCAGATGTGATAGGGAGGAAATGCTCAGCATAGAAACTTAAGAAAAACTGAGCATGTGCAGAGTTGCCTCCACAGCTGTTTTTTTATGATGTGGATTTAGTGACACTTTAACAGTGCAGTGCCTCAAGTAGTGGTGACAGTCATTTATGGAGCCGGAGAAGGCTTCCACCTCAAGGTGGACAGCTGGTACATCTTAAAGTGTGTTTCATTTGTCTGCAGTTCCGATGATGCTGAGTCAGACTCCACCAAATAGTGCCAGACGCCCCCCCCCCCCCCCCCACACCTTAAGAGAGAGAAAAGTTCAACTGTCAACAGTAATAGCTATAGGTCAAGAAGTTCAAGGACTGTGACCTAAAGCTGCCATGGGACTGCCTATTCCCTGAGTGGAGTGCCTAGTAATTATAGGGCTGTTGTTCTGAGACCGGGCATAGGAGCAGGATTGTCTATCACTTAGCAGGATTCTATTATCGGTATATCCGACACTCTCCATGACACATTCCAGAGTGTTACATGGTCATTATCATCGTTCCTAAGTCACGGCATTGGGCACTAAAGTTATTACTGTCAAAAGCATATGCCTGACAATGGGGGCACCAATTACATCCACTCAAATTGACAGATGGCACAAGATCATATGTTCAGCAGCAAAGTGGCAGAACCTATACTAGACCAGTAATGATCATCTCATGCCCAGGGGCGGACTGACAACTCATGGGGCCCCCCGGGCAATAGGAGATTATGGGGCCCCCAGGCAATCAGAGATTATTGGGCCACACAGTATACACACACACAGTATACAATCACACAGTATACACATACATATACACACAGTATACACAGACATGTTTCTATTGACTGAGAGGGTACTGGAGAGGTGGGGCAGCTATAATCTCGGGATTTTTAGACCAAAAGGATGTCGGTAAGGGACATTTCAGAGACAGATGTTAAAAAAAAAACACAGATTTTGACATACTGTCCCTGGTTTTACTGAGGCTGGCAACCCTGATGGGGCCCCCTAGTGGCCCAGGGCCCTCGGGCAGTGCCCAAGTGGCTCAATGGACAGTCCGCCCCTGCTCACGCCTATGGGTACCTTAAATTGTTACTAAACCCACAACAGTAAAATCAGTCTGTATATGCAGTGAAGCATGCTTGTTATACTCACTGTGGAACCTAAGGGGTTAATCCTCTGCAGCGTGTAAAAAGGTTGTTTGATCCTGTCTTCTCTGATCCTCCCCTTCATCCAGAATCCCCAATATATCTCCTAACGCTACAGAAGCTAGGTTACAAGCTGCACATGCTCAGTTTGGTGTGTATTACTAGAGAGTTTTTTCTTCTTTTTTTTTCTTGGAAGAGTGCATGATCAGCACAGGGCCAATCAGCACTGTCCAGACAGAGGGTTGGGGGTCTTGCAGCAACATAGGACGATCATGGGAGAATGAAAACTCCTCCTACAAGCTTTAACTAGGCACTGATAGAAGTCACAAAACTGCTACAATATCTCACAAAAGTGAGTACACCCCTCACATTTTTGTAAATATTTTATTCTATCTTTTCATGTGACAACACTGAAGAAATGACACTTTGCTACAATGTAAAATAGTGAGTGTACAGCTTGTATAACAGTGTAAATTTGCTGTTCCCTCAAAATAACTCAACACACAGTCATTAATGTCTAAACCGCTGGCAACAAAAGTGAGTACACCCCCAAGTGAAAATGTCCAAATTGGGCCCAATTAGCCATTTTCCCTCCCCGGTGTCATGTGACTCGTTAGTATTACAAGGTCTCAGGTGTGAATGGGGAGCAGGTGTGTTAAATTTGGTATTATCGCTCTCACTCTCTCATACTGGCCACTGGAAGTTCAACGTGGCACCTCATGGTAAAGAACTCTCTGAGGATCTGAAAAAAAGAATTGTTGCTCTACATAAAGATGGCCTAGGCTATAAGAAGATTGCCAAGGCCCTGAAACTGAGCTGCAGCATGGTGGCCAAGACCATACAGCAGTTTAACAGGACAGGTTCCACTCAGAACAGACCTCGCCATGGTCGACCGAAGAAGTTGATTACACGTGCTCAGTGTCATATCCAGAGGTTGTTATTTGGAAATAGACGTATGAGTGCTGCCAGCATTGCTGCAGAGATTGAAGGGGTGGGGGGGTCAGCCTGTCAGTGCTCAGACCATACACCGCACACTGCATCCAATTGGTCTGCATGGCTGTCGTCCCAGAAGGAAGCCTCTTCTAAAGATGATGCACAAGAAAGCCTGCAAACAGTTTGCTGAAGACAAGCAGACTAAGGACATGGATTACTGGAACCATGTCCTGTGGTCTGATGAGATCAAGATAAAACGTATTTGGTTCAGATGGTGTCAAGCGTGTGTGGCAGCAACCAGGTGAGGAGTACAAAGACAAGTGTGTTTTGCCTACAGTCAGGCATGGTGGTGGGAGTGTCATGGTCTGGGGCTGCATGAGTGCTGCCAGCACTGGAGAGCTACAGTTCATTGAGGGAACCATGAATGCCAACATGTACTGTGACATACTGAAGCAGAGCATGATCCCCTCCCTTTGGCGACTGGGCCGCAGGACAGTATTCCAACATGATAACGACCTCAAACACACCTGCAAGACGACCACTGCCTTGCTAAAGAAGCTAAGGGGTAAAGGTGATGGACTGAACAATCATGTCTCCAGACCTAAACCCTATTGAGCATCTGTGTGGCATCCTCAAACGGAAGGTGGAGGAGCGCAAGGTCTCTAACATCCACCAGCTCCGTGATGTCGTCATGGAGGAGTGGAAGAGGACTCCAGTGGTAACCTGTGAAGCTCTGGTGAACTCCATGCCCAAGAGGGTTAAGGCAGTGCTGGAAAAGAATGGTGGCCACACAAAATATTGACACTTTGGGCCCAATTTTAGCTTGCACATGATTGGATGATAAAATCAGCTGAACTTTCACTCATTTCAGATCTACCCCTTAGATTTAGAGCGACTGCACTGCCAAGTGCACTTGCAGTGCAAAGTGGATTTGCCTTTCGTAAATAACCCCCACTGTATATATACACACACACATGCCCCTGCCCACCACCCCTTGTGCTGCTTGAAGCCATAGAAAATACCTAACCAGTGGCGGTGCGTCCATAAGGGCACACGGGCGCCGCCCCCTCTCTCCTTCCACCCACTCTAGCACCAATAGATAGATTCATCCATTGCATGAATCTATCTATGGCCGCCGCTGCCACCCCCTATTCAGTCGCCTGGCACCTTTTTGGCTGCTTGAATTACAGCGGTGGGGGGTGTTTTTGAAGCACCTGATTAGAGCCATAGGCTCTAATAGGCGTCAAAAAAGGTGACCTGTGAGCGCCATGCTGGGTGCTCGCAGGTCACTCAGCTGTGTTAAAAAAGTGAACGAATATTCGCTTTTCTAACACTAAACCGCCTCTCTGGCAATCAGATGCTCAGATCTGTTACCCTTCACCTGATTGGCTGAAATGACAGGCGCTGTGATCATAGCAGAGGATGGGTAGAGAGGACGGGAGAAGACACAGAGGAGCTGTCCCATCGAGACAGGGTAAGTGCAGACATCAGGCGGGTGGCACACTGGCAGCATTTGATATGGCACAGTGGCTGCGTTTGATGGGGCACAGTGGGAACATTTGATGGCACAGTGGAAGCATTTGATATGGCACTGTGGCTGCGTTTGATGGGCACAGTGGCTGCGTTTGATAGGCACAGTGGCTGCGTTTGATAGGCACAGTGGCTGCGTTTGAGGGGTACAGTGGCTGCGTTTGAGGGGCACAGCGGCTGCGTTTGATGGCACAGTGGCGGCAATTGATGGGTACAGTGGCTATGTTTGATGGTACAGTGGCGGCAATTGATGGGCACAGTGGCTGCGTTTGATGGCACAGTGGCTGCGTTTGATGGCACAGTGGCTGCGTTTGATGGGCACAGTGGCAGCAATTGATGGGCTCAGTGGCTGTGTTTAATGGTACAGTGGTGGCAATTGATGGGCACAGTGGTTGCGTTTGATGGGCACAGTGGCTGCGTTTGATGGCTCAGTAGCTGCGATTGATGGTACAGTGAGGCTGTAATTGATGAGGGTTTTTTCCGAATTTTTCAGTTTGTTTGCACTCCCCCAAACATTTTGAGCACCAGCCGCCACTGTACCTAATACTTCCAGGTATGGTGGAGCTTGTGCTTGATTCCATGTGACAGTGTTGGGACATGGGGAGTTAAAGCCCTGTATAAGTTATGACTCCAGCAATGCATAGCTTACACTGAGCTTTTCTTTCACACCCGGTGCTGGAGGGAAAGACACAGACACAGTGCATCGTTCTGGAATTGTCCTCCCTTCTCGCTGCACCGATCTCCCTCCATGTGCTGCCCACATCTGATTCCCCCCATGTGCTTGGGCTCCCCTCGTTCCCTCGCAGCGCTGCCTGTTTCCCTCTCCCGCCGGCTGCTGCAGGCGCACAAACGGATAGATGGTGGGGAAAGGGGCGGATAAATATGTCCCCTTCTTTTTCTGAATAGGACACCATGTTTTACTGCACCAGGTGACACCAACCCTAGTGATGCCACTGCTCTTGTGCACACGTGTGATCCATTATCTCCTCTGTGGCAGCATTGCTGAGCTCAGAGCTACTGCGACAGGGGAGAGAGAGCAAATGTTTGAATTGGCTGAGAGTGTCATAGCAACATCCTAGCAGCAAGGCAGGACTGAATGATGTCATCTTTGAGAGTTTTTCAGCCAGGCCTAGGGAGGTACGTAAGCAGCCTACGCCTATAGTAAGGGTATTATTTAACTTTGGTAAAAGCTGCACAGTTTTTTTTACAGGTGCCCCTAACTGCATATTAAGTTTTTTTAGGTAAAGGTGAACTAACCCTTTAAGAGTCACGGACCGGAGCAAGCATAGTGTAAATATGTGTCAGAAAACTGTAGCAATTCTTTATCTCTATACCTGTTCTAGTTCAGCTCCTCAAACAGCATTGAAGCCAAAGCATCAGCATGGCAGCCAGGGAATTAGCATTCTCGAGAGTAGAGGCCAGTAATGGCACCCTCCATTATTCTCTGATGACAGGCTCTCTTTAACCCATCTAGTTTTCTGTAATTTATGAATCAGTTTGCTCGCCCCTCCCTTAGTGAAACCTATATCATAGGGTGGAGAGGATTCTGAGTTCTTTAGACAAAACATAATGCAGCATTATTATGACAGCCAGTTCCCCGGGTAAGCCACCAGCTTCCTAGTACTGTTATACTGGTAGATGCAGTCACGCAGCATGTGACCGCGCCATGTGAGGCGGCGTGCACTGGCTTGTACAGCATTACATCGATGTTGCACGATACTAATCAACAATTAAATATATCGGCCTGTGACATAAAGCTGGCCCTGGTTTTGCATGCTGCCGATGGATATATGAGCTCAGCGGCTTCATTAACCTTAATTACGCACGTGACTTTCACATTTTTTGGCCCTGAAGAAAGTGCACTTTGCAAGGACAGGTCTCTCCCCAGTACACGGCTGTCTCGGCAACAGATTGGAATGATAATTACTTTGAACGTTTAGTATGGATGGGGCCGAGCAGGAGACTGACTCACTGCAATTATCGTAACAACTCCTTTTATCAGGCGTGCTTACATTCATCTGTACGGGCCAAAATCAGTTCCTGGAATGCAAATGGGAAGCAAGACGGAGCACCCGCTAGACTGCCATTGACAACACGCATCCATTCATGCCGGCCACCCAACAAACACATCTGCATGATGTGCAACTCTCTTTAATCCAAGTGTGCAAAATAAAAAATGTTTGGGGCGGATTTACTAAAAGCAAATAGACTGTGCACTTTGCAAGTGCAGTTGCTCCAGAGCTTAGTAAATAAGCGTAACCACTTCCGGACCGCCCACTGCACATATAATGCTGCAGGGTGGCCCTGCTACGCAAAACAACGTAACTGTGCATTGTTTCCTCTTCCTGGGTCTGGGGCGCATGCGTGAGCCGTCGGAGACCGGCTCCTGCTGTGATTGTACAAAGCGGGAGCCAATCAGCGGATCCGGCAGTTACAATGACCGCCGGCCACCCGCGATCATTTGTAGGGGAGGCAGGACGGCGGTCTGCCTATGTAAACAAGGCAGACCGCTGTTCTGTCACAGAGGGGGAGAGAGATCTTGTGTTTCTGCTAATCGGGAACACAGATGTCTCTCTTCCTCCAGTTAGTCCATCCCCTAGGAGCACACTTAACCCTTTGATTGCCCCTGATGTTAACCCCTTCCCTGCCAGTGTCATTTATACAGTGATCGTGCATTTTTTTTAGCAGTGATCACAGTATTGATGTCACTGGTCCCCAAAAAGTGTCACTTAGGGGTTGATTTACTAAAGGCAAATAGACTGTGCACTTTGCAAAGTGCAGGTACCCTCTGCTCCAGAGCTTAGTAAATGAGGTACGGCTTCACTTTGCAAAGAGTACCCAATCATGTGCAAGGAAAATAAAAAAAAAAAACAGCAGTTTTGTTTGCAAATGATTGGATGATGGAAATCAGCAGAGCTTCTGCTCATTTATGAAGCTCTGGAGTAATTGCACTTTGCAAAGTGCAGAGTCTATTTCCCTTTAGTAAATCAACCTCTTAGTGCCGGTTCACACAGGGGCGACTTGTCAGGCGACCTAGCCGCCTGACAAGTCGCCTCCCGTTCTGTACTACGGAACCGTTCTAATAGGAGCGACGCAAGTCGCTCCGACTTAGAAAAAGGTTCCTGTAGTATTTTTGGTGCGACTTCAGGCAACTTGCATTGACTTCTATACAGAAGTCATTTTGCAAGTCGCAGCTGAAGTCGTGTGCAGGTCGCCTCGGTGAGGCGACCTGCAAGTCGTGCTGCCCCTGTGTGAACCGGCACTTAGTGTCCGATTTGTCTGCCGCGATGTTGCAGTCCTGCAAAAAAATCGCTGATCGCCTCCATTACTAATAAAAATAAAAATGGCTAAAAATCGCTGATTAGCGACCTTACTAATAAAGATAAAAATAAAAATGGCTAAAAATCGCTGATCACCGCCATTACTAATAAAGATAAAAATGGCTAAAAATCGCTGATCACCGCCATTACTAATAAAGATAAAAATAAAAATGGCATAAAAATATCCCATAGGTTGTAGACGTGATAACTTTTGCGCAGACCAATCAATATATGCTAATTGGGATTTTTTTTATCAAAAATATGTAGCAAAATGCATATTAGCCCTAATTGATGAAGAAATTCGATTTTTTTTTTACATATTTTTATTGGATGTGTTTTATAGCAGAAAGTAAAAAATATATATTTTTTTTTTTCAAAATTGACACTCTTTTTTTATATATAACGTAAAAAAAAAAAAAAAAAGGCAGAGGTGATCAAATACCACTAAAAGAAAAAAAGGACATCAATTTAGTTTCGGTACAGCGTCGATTGACTGCGCAATTGTCAGTTAAAGTAACGCAGTGCCATATCGGAAAAAATGGCCTGGTCATTAAGGGGGTAAATCCTTCTGAGGCTGAAGTGGTTAAAGTAAAAATGTAAAATAAATAAAATAGCAAACATATCATACTTACATTCTCTGTGCAATGATTTTGCACAGAGCAGCCCGATCCTCCTGTTCTCAGGTCCCCCGTCGGCACTCTGGGTCCTTCCCTCTTGCCGAGTGCCCCCATAGTAGACCGTTTGCTATCGGGGCACTCATGCGTGTGCACTCTTAGGCCGGCTCTCTGTGTCCATATGACATGGTGAGTGCAGCTCAGCCCCGCCTTCACTGGCTGTGATTGACAGTAGTGAGAGACAATGGCTCCCACTACTGCATCTCAGCCAATCAGGAGGGAGAGACCCCAGAGAGGTTCGGGTCTTGTGCACATGGCTGGATCGAGATCGGCTCAGGTAAGAATTCTTTAGGGTGGAGCTCCGCTTTAAGTCACCTGTAGTGAATGTTTAGTAAATATCATGTGATTTAAAGCCCAAATCCAAGAACTGGACCGAATCTAGCACTGCAGTGGGGTCCCCCCGCACTGCACAGGTGGGAAGCCCATTTTATCTAGGGGAGATGAAAAGGATGTAACACTTATGCCCTGTACACACGGTCGGACATTGATCGGACATTCCGACAACAAAATCCATGGATTTTTTCCAGCGAATGTTGGCTCAAACTTGTCTTGCATACACACGGTCACACAAAGTTGTCGGAAAATCCGATCGTCCTGAACATGGTGACGTAAAACACGTACGTCGGGACTATAAACGGGGCAGTAGCCAATAGTTTTCGTCTCTTAATTTATTCTGAGCATGCGTGGCACTTTGTGCGTCGGATTTGTGTACACACGATCGGAATTTCCGACAATGGATTTTGTTGTCGGAAAATTTTATAGCCTGCTCTCAAACTTTGTGTGTCGGAAATTCCTATGGAAAATGTGTGATGGAGCCAACATACGGTCGGAATTTCCCACAACAAGGTCCTATCACACATTTTCCATCAGAAAATCCTATCGTGTGTACAGGGCATTAAGCTTCATTCACACAGGTGTACTACAGCATACACCCTTGAGAGCCGTGTGTTCCATGTATCCCCTGTGCAGGCAGTTCCGTTGATGTTAATTGGGACTCAGAAGTTGCACAGACACAGCTGCTGTTCTCACTTTTACATCCATCCATGTGGGTGCGTGTCCTCAATCTCACACAGTCTGTGTTCGGGGACATGCATCTGCACCAGGATGTCAAATTGGGAGCAATGGCTGTATCCATGCAACCACTGTGTCTCGATTGGCATCAAAAAGACTGTCTGCATGTGGATGCATGGAACACCTGTGCATCCCCATGCAGGTAAAAACAGCCCTTGCGTGGATGTAGGCTGTAGTACGCCCTGTGTGAATGTGGCCTTTCCATACTCCAGCACTGCTGGAGGGACCCTACTGGAGCATGGAATAAGATAAGTATTACTTCTTATGCCCCGTACACACGGTCGGATTTTCCGATGGACAATGTCCGATCGGAGCGTGTTGTCGGAAATTCCGACCGTGTGTGGGCGCCATCGGACATTTTCCATCGGATTTTCCGACACACAAAGTTGGACAGCAGGAGATAAAATTTTCCGACAACAAAATCCGATCGCGTCAATTCCGACCGTGTGTGGCCTGTTCCGACGCACAAAGTGCCACGCATGCTCAGAAGAAATTCCAACACGGGACAGCTCGTTCTGGTAAACTTAGCGTTCGCAATGGATACAGCACTTTCGTCACGCTGCAATGTTAAAAATGGTTTAATACAGCGCACTCTCTTCTTCTTTATAATGTGACAAGAATTAAGTCGTTTTGCTGCTCGTATTCACACACACTTCTCACAAACTTTTATTTGTGTTTTTTTAGTGGGATTCCCTGAATATATTGTTATTAGTTGTCACATCTGACAGTTTGATATTTTTTAATTTTTTTTTATTTTGGATTTTAAGCCTTTTTTTTTATTTAATGTTTGTATTTTTTCCAAGGCTGATCTTTGTTCAATGTTATTTTTATTTTTACTCCAGAATATTTTTGGGTGTGTTTTGTGTGTCAAGTTACCCCAACACCATTGATATCTTTTATTATTTAATCTCAAGGAGATTGTTTGTTGTTGGTGTCCCTTGTTCATTTCACATTGTATATTTGAAATGTACCTGAATCCTCACAAACTGTCCTTTTTGAAGTAAAACACATAGGAGAGTATAATTCAAAATAAAAATCCTTTATTAAGGGATCAGAACCAAACAAAGAGGAAGGCAACACTGGATCAACAAGAGAAATTAGCGAAGCCTGGGACCCCCACGGCAGACATCAATTCTTCAACATCAAAATTGGTGGCCTGAGGAGTCCATATGTAAGGGAGGGCAGTCTGGTCCGGGATTCACAGAGACTTGGATAGCAGCAGATGACATGTGTGTCCGCAGGCTGTGGTACCACAAGAGGCTGCATTTTTTTGCCCAACAGACTGGATCCAGGATCCTCACTGTCTGGTCTTCCTTTCACGCTTCATTCCCGGGCAGGCCCACAGGCTCAGGTAAAAGAGATGGATGGTGGCAGATTTTTGAGACCTTTTTTTTTGTTCTTTATCTCTTTTTAGGTGATCGTGATCCAGAACGCTTTACATCTGAAAGTGCCCAGATACTGATCGGGGAGATCATGGGGTGTAATCTCCAATTGCAAAACATCCAGCAACAAATCAGTGATGTTATTAAAAAAAATAATAACATCATTGATGTTTTGGGGCGAATTTAAACCCCACAAAATCACCTGTTTTATCGTACCAAAATTTTTAAAATGTTTAGAAAAGCCAAATTTGGAGGATGCACACAGTGTGCCAACATATGCTATCTGCCATCACGGGAGATCAATGGACGCGTTTTGGGGGTGCAACCCCTTCCTCAATTATAAAGTAGCATTGAGGAAGGGCTTGCTCCCCCAAAACACGTCCCTTGATCCCCCCTGATGGCAGATAGCACATGTTGACATTCGTAAATTGGTGTGCATCTTCCAAATTTGGCTTTTCCAGGGGTGATTTCCCCCCATCTGAACGCTATATCAAACACAGTTCATAAATACTCATGTCTGATATAGCCTTCAGGTTTTACCATATGTGAACTTTGTAAGTTCAAGTTTTTTGGCTTTCTTGTTGGTTTTACACAGGCCTGTTTTATCTGAAATGGATATTTCGATTTTTGATAATGCTACTGCAAACATTGTTATACAACAAACATGTTGGTTTGTTTTAAAAACCTTTGGGAAATGCACATGTGATTGTGCAGGTATAAAAAAGTGCCTTACTCAAGAATGTGTGGATTATTGTCTCAACACTACAACACTTTTGGGGTGATGTAATTGCTGTTTTATGCAAAAATGGGGGTTATTTCCTAAGGGCAAATCCTCTTTGCACTACAAGTGCAGGTTCAGTGCAGTTGCAAGTGCACTTGTAGTGAAATGTGTTTTTGCATTTAGGAAGTACCAGCCAACACTGTTTTTTATAAGGTTACCCAATCACGACATTTTCTGCACTCAACACATTTCTGTCAGGGTCAGCTAAAACAAACACAAGCAGTAAATGTCCACAAAGAATTTCTTTTGGTTGTTTTTTATTTGAAAAAGGTGTCACAGATTGTCTGGCATATTGATAGCCCCCCTACCCACAAAGAACTCCAGGTAGCGTAACCGGACATCACGGGCATTCAGGGAGGGCAAGCCAGGACGGCCACTTTCAAGCGCCGTCAGTGTTGATGGATTAGGGATTCCGACCTCAGGCCCAACTGGGCCAGCATAGTTGGCTGAATGTTTTCTTAAAAAATTATGGAGAACACAGCAGGCAAGTATTATATGGTTCAGTTTATACTCCGCCATATGGATGGGTGTCAGAAATAATCGGAACCGGCTGGCCAGGATTCCAAATGTGTTCTCCACCACTCTTCGGGCTCTGGCCAGCCGGTAATTAAAACCCTCTGTTCCGGGTTGAGGGTCCTCATCGGGAATGGCCGCATCAGGTGGTCCCCCAGCGCAAATGCTTCATCAGCAACAAACACAAATGGAAGACCTTCAACATTGTCCTCTGGAGGTGGCAAGTCCAAGCTGCCATTCTGGAGACGCCTGTAGAACTCCATCTGGGCGATCACTCCACCATCGGACATCCGGCCATTCTTCCCCACGTCCACATACAAGAACTCGTAATTAGCCGACACCACCGCCAACATCACTATACTATTAAACCCCTTGTAATTATAATAGTACGACCCCGAGTTGGGTGGTGGGACGATGTGGACGTGTTTCCCATCAATTGCCCCTCCGCAGTTAGGAAAGTCCCACCGCTGGGCAAAGTGGGAGGCCACAGTCTGCCATTCCTGTGGCGTTGAAGGAAACTGTTGAGGAAAAAAAAATAAACATTACTATTTTTTCACAGAAACATGGCAAGCAGATTAGACACAAACATTATGGGGCAACCTCCAGATAGCATTTACTAAGGGGAATTTAACAACAACAAAGTATAAGGTACACCTATCATATTCCCCCTCCCCCCCTCTCACGGGCCATTTCTAACATTATAGGGGGGGGAACTCTTGGACAGGTAACCCTCTTCACTTCATTGAGAGATGAATGCCTAAATACAGGGTATTACTTGGAACAGCCCCTCCTTAGTTACACTATTGGCAGACCACTGGACAGGTAAGAAGTGTCATAATACAAAGATATAAATACACACTGTACACATTTGAGGACATTTGAACATTCTGCTATTACCTATCAAGATAATAATAGGATACAAAAACTTTAAACAGTACCATTGGAAAGTATACAGGCAGGCCCTTGCACTACATGCTTTGGGGAATTCATCCATAAATCTGACCAGTAAAGAGATGGGTATAGTGTGTATGGGTTTGGCAAAGCCAGCAGATAGATGATTGAGGATAGAGAATTGGGATCAGCTGACTTAGCAGTTGGGGGGGGGGAGGGTTAAAAAAAAATTGGGGACACCACAAAAAAAAGCCTCTGGCACTCTGCCTGAATTTAAATCAAAAATAACATTTCCAAACATTTTAGGGGGTGTTTGGGGTAAAGCACTACTATGGAGCTGATAAAATACATTGTTAAGTGACTACATGAGGTGAATATAGGGCAGGAGACACCATGCTGGGGAGGTTAGTGAAGGGCAAATATGTATGAAGGACATAAAATAATAATTACCTAAAAATCCAGCATGCATGAGGACAAAGGGGACATTCACAGCATATTACAATCATGGTAATTAGGGAATGAGGGAAGAAATACAATATATTATCAAACATTCAATACAATAAAATGTGATATAAAAGGATAAAAATCTTACCTTCATATACTCCTTCTGCAGGACCTGGATGATGGCAGAACAGGTCTCTGGGATAATGATCCCCAGAGCCTGGGGGGAGATGCCTGTTGAGAACTTGAGGTCCTGCAGGCTTCTCCCTGTGGCCAAATACCGCAAGGTAGCGACCAACCTCTGCTCCGGAGTGATGGCTTGCCTCATGCAGGTATCCTGCCTGCTAATATAGGGGGTCAGCGAAGCCAACAAATGGTGAAACACGGGGTCCTTCATCCTGAGAAAGTTCCTGAAATCATCAGGATTATTCTCACGGATCTCACGGAGCAAAGGCATATGACAGAACTGGTCACGCTGAAGCAACCAATTCTTGGTCCATGAACTCCTCCCCACCCTGTTCATGGACTGGACTTGTGTCAAGGTCAGGACCCCAACACCAAGCCCCCGCACAGCACGAACTCTACGAGGAGTACGCATACGAAACATGGCTAGAAAACGGTCGGCTGCTCAGAACGAAGTAACAGAACGCACTGAAGAACAGCAAGGCCTGTGAAGAGCAACCTGAAAAACAGCAACGAGCGGGCAAGATCGCACAGAAAACTCCGATACGAACTGACTGCACGCACTGAAGAGCAGATACAAACCCACAAGCACAAACTGAACGGCAGAAAACGATCTGAAAGCCACGAGTCTGAAAAAGCGCGAATCGTCTCTCACCAAACTTTTACTAACACGAAATTAGCAAAAGGAGCCCAAAGGGTGCCGCGCTTGGTTCTGAACCGGCCTTTTCTAGTCTCGTCGTACGTGGTGTACATCACCGCGTTCTTGGCGATCGGAAATTCCGACAACTTTGTGCGACCGTGTGTACGCAAAACAAGTTTGAGCCAACATCCGTCGGAAAAAATCCTAGGATTTTGTTGTCGGAATGTCCGAACAAAGTCCGACCGTGTGTACGGGGCATTATTCCTGCACCTAGGGTGATCACATGTCCCCGATTGCCCGGGACAGTCCCGCATTTTGCAGGTCTGTCCCAGGTCCCGGGCACCTTCATTCCAGTACAATACAGTTTCCTGGAAAAAAACTGACACAGCTATCCCCCTCCCCCAATTGGAATGATCTGATGCCCCCAAAAAAACAGCCACATCGCCGCTTTACTCGCTGACAGTACTTGTCCTGGCTGGGAATGTCTGGAGAAGCACAATCCCTGCCCCCTGCTTTTGATTGGAGAAATCATAAATCCCGCCTCTTGTGTCTAATCACTGGGGATTAGACACAAGAGGGCAGTGTAGAGCCAGCTTTAGAACAAGGTAAAACGTGTCTTGGCCGGCCAGGACAAGTACTGTCAGTGAGTAAAGTGTCGATCCGGTGGACTTTTTTGGGAACATGATCAGTGCTTCTGGTTAGAGTGCACACCCGCTGCCACGGCTGTGCTGTGATTTGTTACAGTACAAGCAGATTTTTGGTAAGGGGGGTAGGTGTCCTTGACTGGCAGTTTGGAAATGTGGTCATCTGACCTGCACCCCCATGCAGTTAAAACTTGCTCTGCATGGGGCTCTACTGCAAGGGTAGATTCTGTATAATTCCTGGAGTTAGGCTTAGGCCTGGTGCACACCTATGCATTTTTTAGTGCGTTTTCAGTTTTGCAGAAACACACTACAGTTCATTTAACATGGTTTCCTATGGATTGAGTTCACATCTGTGCATTTTATGGACTTTTTTCTGGTTTTTGGTTCCATAGACTTCAATGGATGAAAAGCATATAATGAAAAACGCAAAATTCACCCGGAATATGAAAACTGCAACCTGTATAGGTCTGAACTAGACCATAAAAATATTCTCCTAAAGTCTACTCTTATATATAAAGTCTCCCCCCTAGCTATGAAACAATGTCTGAACACTGAATGTTCCCTAATCTCTTTCCCAAGGATATGAAACATGATTCTGTCAAAACTGCAGAAAAGAGAACTGCAGACAGGGAATTTGGTATCTGTCGCCCCTTTTCCGCCCTCTAACAGTCATATTTATGGGCAGGGCAGACACTCCCCGTGTGAACCTGATCTTCCAGCTGGCTTAGGGAAATGATGGGACATTAGCAGGTAGATTACATATTGCACCATGTAAATACCATTAGCAGTAGGTTGATGCATACAGTATATACAATACTGTGATAGATTTGCCTGGCTGCTGTTGAGATTTTACTAGCATGCCTAGAGTGAAACCCAAGTCCTTCTGTATAGAGTGCTGTGTAACGCAGTCTATTGTTCACTGCAGACAATGCTGGGACTGCGGGAAGAACAAACTGGGAAACACAAATGTAATTCCTTTCATACAGAGCTCGGAATTTAACACAGACCTGAGCGGCTCCTCTGACAATGGAACATTGTGTGATGGCCAGCAGGCATGGATCGTGAACAGAATGTGAGCCTCAGTCTGGATGGGATACAGATACATGGTAATGAGAACCCTAGGGAACCCTGGGGAAACAAGGCTAAAGGAAAACATGCCCAAAATGTAATAAAGGGAATGTATAGTCTTTTTCATTTTATATAGATAAAGATGTAAAGAGAACAGCTTGACATAATTTTTTTTTTTCTAAGATCCCTGGTGGTGCAAAAATCCTATAACAAAAAAACCCGTTAGTGTACAAAAAACGTGCATGTGAACACACACAAAAAAGTGCACTTATGCATGTGGTTTTGTCCATCCTCTGAAGGGGTAGGACTTGTACCCTGACCCCGGGGGCACAAGGCTCCTGATGGGAACATAGGTTCAACATGGTCTGCCTGGCCAGAAGGCCTGGCAGACCACCGTTCTTCTAAGTCAGCCAAAGCCATCCCCGAATATTAGGTCAGGGGAGCTCTTCCAAAGAGAGAGCCCCCAGAGGCAGCGGAGGAAGGAATCAGATGGCCACACATCCTCCCCCTAGACGTCAGGATAAGCCCGAGGACTCACACCCTTCATCCAGTGAAAAAAAAACACACACAAAAGTTGAAAGTGACAAACAGTGAGGAGAAAATAAATGAAAATAAAAAAGTGGCCATGCCCAAATTGGGCATTGGCCTAGGCCTTGAGGCCTGGTAAGCAAAAATTGCCTCCCGGACTTAGCCAAAAGGCCAGGCCCTGAAAGGCACAGTGTAGGAAAAAACTTTGGTGACTGTGGCCGTGACCGTGAGTTATTTTCACACAGTGGGGTCCTGCACCCAAGTGTTACTAAGAGCTCCCCTAGGGCGACCACTCCCAGGGGGCACAGACACCACAGATCATCTGCCTTCCCAGCCCATGGCCAGAGAAGGTAGACCCCTCAAACTAGGAGGTAATGAACCCTTGCGGCTTTTTCAGGGAGAGCCTACTCCTGGCGCCCAATTTCGTTCAGGCGCTCCGGCGCTTTCGGTTACTGCTGATACTAACCTTCCAGGTCCCCATCACACCAGTGGATTTGCATAGCCACCACCCCAAACCCCGGTCACAATATGCAAGTGTGGGCGCAGTTAACTGGAGAAAGCAGCAAAAACAACCCTAACCCACAGACTAGTATGTATGGAAGAAAAAAACATATATGTATCTAAATAAAAACATTTAGAACATTTAAAAATATCTCGGAATATGAAAGACAGGTGCATGGAAAAGCCACAATAATGGGTATATATTTCTGTAGTATTAAAAACATATATATATATATATGGGGAAAAAGTCCAGAGATCCAAAACCAGGACAGTAGGTCCACATATAGGGCTGCCTTTAATGGGAACTGATACCGAGAGAGGCGCCTCTAGGTGTAGACGTAAAAAACAATTTATTCATAAATCTTGTGTCAATCACACTCACATTTAGGAAGTCATCAAGAAGGCATATAAATGTGGGATATCCATAATAAAGGTATCATCAGACCGGTCACAGAACTCCTACCAGCATGTCTTTAGAGTGTGGGAGGAAACCGGAGTACCCGGAGGAAGTCCCACGCAGGCACAGGGAGAACATGCAAACTCCAGGCAGATGGTCGTGGTCAGGATTTGAACAATCAGATCGCGTGTACGAGGGTTTAGTATCTGCAAAATCAGACTGCTGGGTTATACACTGCAGGGCTTCACTAGCCAGCTCCAGGGAAATGGACAGTAGTCCTTTGCCTGTGAAGGATCCTTTTTGGGGGGGGGTCTGTACTCACAAGGCCCTGGTCGCAGGTCACCAGGTCACCAGACAGGATCCATGGACACCCTCCCTCAGTCAGCTCTCAGAACAATGTGCTTCAGCATTTAGTGTGCAGGCCCTCAGGTCGCCCACCTGAGGCCACGTGACATCCTGTGCTACGCAACATGTAACGCTTCAAAATTGCGCCCGCTCATGGAATGGCGACAAAATTTTACCCTTAAAAATCTCCATAGGTGACGTTTAAAAAATTCTACAGGTTGCATGTTTTAAGTTACAGAGGAGGGCTAGAATTACTGCTCTACCGATCGTGGTGATACCTCACATGTGTGGTTTCAACACCATTTTCATATGCGGGCGCTACTGCAAGCGAGCTCAGCGGGACGGGGCGCGTTTAAAACTTTTTTTTTCTTTCTTATTTATTTTACCTTTTATTTTTTATTTTTACACTGTTCTTTAAAAAAAAAAAAATTGTGTCACTTTTATTCCTGTAAACATCCCTTGTAATAGAAAAAAAAAGCATGACAGGACCTCTTAAATATGAGATCTGGGGTCAAAAAGACTTCAGATCTCATATTAACACTAAAATGCAATAAAAAAAAAAAAATTGTCATTTAAAATTTTTTTTAACCATTTCCCAACCGGCACACGCCGATGTACGTCAGCAAAATGGCACGGTTGGGCAAATGGACTTACCGGTACGTCCATTTGAATTCCCCGCTGTGTCATTGCGTGTGCGCCAGCGGGGAGCTCGGTACCCGCGATCGCCTCACGGAGAGGACGAATGGGGAGATGCTGATGTAAACAGCATCTTCCCCGTTCTGCCTAGTGACAAGTGTCACTGATCACAGCTCCCTGTCATCGGGAGCAGTGATCAGAGTAAAGACACTGCTAGCCCATCCCCCTACAGTTAGTAATCACTCCCCTAGGACACACTTAACCCCTCCTCGCCCCCTAGTGGTTAACCCCTTCACTGCCAGTGTCATTTACACAGTAATCAGTGCAGTTTTAATCGCACTGATCGCTGTATAAATGACAATGGTCCCAAAAATGTGTCAAAAATGTCCGACATGTCTGCCATAACGTCACAGTCACAATAAAAATCACTGATCGCCGCCATTACTAGTAAAAAAAAGTATTAATAAAAATGCCAAAAAACTATCCCCTATTTTGTAAACGCTATAACTTTTGTGCAAACCAATCAATAAACGCTTATTGCGATTTTTTTTTTTTTACCAAAAATATGTAGAAGAATACGATCGGCCTAAACTGAGGAAAAAAAATGTTTTTTTATATATTTTTGGGGATATTTATTATAGCAAAATGTAAAAAATAATGCGTTTTTTTCAAAATTGTCGCTCTTCTTTTGTTTATAGCGCAAAAAATAAAAATCGCAGAGGTGATCAAATACCACCAAAAGAAAGCTCTATTTGTGGGAAAAAAAGGACGTCAATTTTGTTTGAGAGCCACGTCGCCCCACCGCGCAATTGTCAGTTAAAGCGACGCAGTGCCGAATCGAAAAAAGTGCTCTGGTCAGGAAGGGGGTAAATTCTTCCGGGGCTGAAGCGGTTAAAAATGGTCCTTTAAGAGCTATGGGTGGAAGTGACATTTTGACATCGCTCTCGCCCTGCAATGATATGGAGATGGGTGGGGTTATCATCCCCTCACTCCATACCAAGCAGGAGAGCGGACCCGATTGCCTTCGCCGCTACCGGTGGCACCGGTAAGTGGCAGGGGGCACCGGAGCACGGTAGGAGAGGGAGTGGCCCTCTCCCGCCGCCGATAAAAGTGATCTTGCGGCAAATCCGCTGCAGAGACCATTTTTATCTTGAAGTGGACCGCCCGCTGAAGAAGAAGATACCGGGGTTATGGCAGCTAGTTGCTGCCATAACAACAATATTCATCTTCAAAGTAGCGACGTAAAACTGCGGGGGGGGGCCTGTAAGTGGTTAAGCTGCAAAAAAAAACATCTGATGCTGCTAAAAGCGACTGTAAAAACACCCTGTGTGCAAGAGGCCTTAATCACAGCTTTACGCAAATCCCTCCATTTTGAATGGCCTGGCAGTGCACCTCAAAGTGGAATTCCAGCTCACACCTAACTAGCCTTTAAAACTGTCCCCTTGTAACACCTTTGCTAACTAACCTGTGTAAGAAACATATATATACTTACCTATTTTTAGGCCGCTCTGGTCTGGTCACGTGATCCGGCTCCCCTGTGTCAACCAGCGTGGCTGCAGGGGAGAGGCGGGAGCTCCGAGAACGGATGGGCCATTGAAGACTATGGGGGACCTCACCACTCCAGCCCAGTCACGTGATTGATCTGGCTCCCCTGTGTCAACCAGCACGCCTACAGGGGAGAGGAGGGAGTGCTGACAATGGATGGCCGATTGAAGCCTGTGACATCACCGCTCCAGGCATAGGTGTGCGCAGCCTATTGCATTAGAGTGTGCACCCCAAAGCTCCAACCCATATGCGTTTGACATATTTACCGGCCTCTTCCCCGCTCTCCATCCTTAAACAATGGGAGGAAGGAGGAGCAAGGGAGCACATGGGAGACCCGGGCAACAGAAGGAAGAGGAACAGGGAAATGAGGGATGGTGGGGGTGGCATATATTAGTACCAATCCCCTATATTTTCCTCCTGTGGCAACTGAATGTTGACAAAAGGGAGAGGAGAAGCCTACTTTCAGCTGCTGCAGGAGGAAAATACAGATCGGTTCCACTAAATTCCACGCATGGCACCTCTCCTGTCCAGGTTCTGAGGGTCGGCAAGGAAGGGTTGTGGTTTACCTGTTACCTGCCCACCATTGACAGGTTGCCAACCCCAGGATTAGGGTGTGCCCAGGCACACCTGGCACACCCCTTGTGCATGCCTATGGCTCCAGGCTTTATTAGCTGTTTTTTCCTCTCCCCTGCAGCTGCCTCTGGCTGACACAGGGAATATCACTTGACTGGACAGGAGACGGCTGAAAATAGGTAAGTATATACATCTTTCTTACCCAAGTTAGTTATCATAGGTGTTAGGAGGGAGAGGGGGCAGTTTAATAGCTAGTTAGGTATAAGTTAGAATTCCCCTATTGCATGGACAAGTGGACATAACCCTTTTTTTTTTAACTCAATGCGCTATAACGCATAATGAAAGTCTGAATTTGCTTAGATAGATACATAGATAGAAATAAGCAAACACCGATTACTATTACTGAGTAGAGGAAATCAGAGCAGTCATCCTGTCTCACCTGTCTACAGCACACTTGGTATACACAGGGGCTTCACCTCTGAAGCAGGCAATGACAGGCACTGCAGGGCTCCCCAGACACCGACTCTTAATGTCTCTGCATCTCCCAGACTCAAAGGATGTCACAGAAAGGACCACGTCTCAAGCTTTTCCTCTCCCTTTTCCTTTTTCTGCCTCTAATACCATCAAAAATCCAAACACTGTAACGTTAGAAGGGCAGACTTCAATAACTTGAGAAAATAGGTTAGCTTCAAAATGCACAAAGGACTGTGGAATGTCAGATACTTTCACTGAAAAACAGGCGTCTCATGTAGAAAAAACAAACAGAAACAAACTTTTCTAAATCTTTTCTTTGAAGAAGTAAATTCCACTTACGAAAACTTAGATTCCTGTATTTATATAGTGCCAATAAACTGCTGGATACATTACAAATTACAGAGAACCATTCATAGGCTAGGAAAGAGCTTACAGGCTAAAGGTCCCCTTGGATGTCTTAAAATTTAGTCGATTCCTGCTTAGTTTTCCCAAATTCAAGCCTGGCCCTGCAATCACAAACCAGTGTTCTGACAAAATAGCCAATTCATCAAGATCCCCAATTACATCACTTCCAGTTACTGTAAACCATCAGTAATTGAAGATTTCAACGATTTGCTGTTTTGACACAACACCGGTGACCGTATACACTCCGGTACACAGTATTATGCGCTCCGATACTAACCAACAAAATGGCCACCTCCGCGACGGCGACAACTTTTTCCTCGTTACCCGCTGTTGTATCAAAACAGCAAAGTCTTTGTGTACCGGAGTATCAAAATGGCAAGTCATCGAAATCTCCAATTGATGATGGTTTACAGTAACCGGAATTGATGTAATTGGAGATCTTGATGAATTGGCTATTTTGACAAAACACCGACTCCACAAAAGTTGATTCAAAGCTTAAAGCGGTAGTAAACTGCAGCTGGTTAAAAAAAAACACCTGTAAGGCATTTGCATAATGTGCTAGTATGCATCGCACATTATAAAATACTTACCTTGGAATGAAGCCCTCCAGCAGCGCGTTATTAGCACTAGGGGAGCTGGCATCCTTTAAGCTTTAGTTTACTGACGGGGCTCTGGGAAGGTGTTTGGAGGCTCGAAGCCATCGCCTTCCTCTCCCATCCAAAAAACGTCACTCTTATCCTGATTGATCTTTGAGCCAAATGCCTCAGCATACTGCTTAATCACTGAGACCACCTCCTTCTCCTCCTCTGTCCCAGAGATGAAAACAGACATGTCATCAGCATAGGCCACGACCCTCAGAGGAGGCTCACTAGAATTGCCCAAAGGCACCCCGCACAACGGTCCGCTCTCTAACCTCCTGATGAGGGGATCGATTGCGAATGTGTACAGCAGAGGACTCAAAGGACACCCCTGACGCACACCTGAGCCAACGTCAAAAGGCCGTCTGATCCAACCATTCACAAGCATGAAGCTTTCAGACCTTCTGTACAAAGTCTTCAGCCAATTGATAAAGCTCCCCTCCAAGCCATACTTGCCAAGAAGCAGCCATAGGTACTCATGATTGACCCGATCAAAAGCTTTAGCCTGATCCAATGCCAGCAGGTACCTTCTCCAGCCTGCAGCCCTGTACCGTTTAAGGGCCTCCCGGACAGCTAACACTGCTGAAAAGGTGCTTCTACCCTGAACCGAACAGTGCTGGTAGTGAGAAAGTAGATTGCCCGCTACAGACAATAAACGTCAGAAAATTATTTTTGCCAGTATCTTCCTATCAACATTGATTAGGCTAATGGGCCACCAATTCTCAAAGAATCTTTACCCTTTGACAGAAGAATCACCGCAGATTGTCACATGGAGGGGGAGAGCGAGCCCTCTCTCAGACAGCCATTAAAAACCTCCACCCAATTTGGGGCCAGAGTAACCTTTAAGTTCATATAAAACTCAGCTGTTAATCCATCTGGCCCAGGTGACTTCTTATTGGCACGTTTATCAATAGCCTTAACCACCTCATCTGCAGTGATGTCCTCTGTCAAACTCACAAGAGAACTGCCATTTCCTAGTCCTGGAAAAGAATCCAGAAAACCTGACATGCCGTCCAGATCAAGGTCCCTCCTGCCCAGGATGTCAGCATAATATGACCTGGCGGTTTCCAGGATCCCCAACTTGGACTTTGTCAGAGAACCCGAACTATCAACCAGGCCTATAACTGACTTAACTGCTCTACCTTGTTTGCAATTCTGGTAAGGGTCAGGCGAGTGATATTTTCCATAATCCCTTTCCAGAACCAAAGAGACAAGTCTGTCATATTGACACTCCCTGAGCAAGAGTTTAACCTAAGAGATCCTCTCCGGATCTCCATTATTCGAGACATACTTATCAAGTTGTTTATTTCTTCCTTTGGCCTTAAAAAACCCAATGATCCTTTGTTTTATAAGCTCCCACCACTCTGAGTCTGCTGAAAAAGTCCATGATTGATACCTATGCCTGAACAAAAACTTCAAAGGATTCACTCACCTTCTCATTGTCCAGGAGTGCCGAATTCAGCTTCCGGATACCCTTCCCACTAGGTGAGGTATCGGGGCTATTCAGAGTCACAGACAGAATTCAGTGTTCGTCCACCGCCTGACACACTATAGAGCAGGGATATGCAATTAGTGGACCTCCAGCTGTTGCAAAACTACAAGTACCATCATGCCTCAGCCTCTGGGTGTCATGCTTGTGGCTGTCAGAGTCTTGCTATGCCTCATGGGACTTGTAGTTCTGCAACAGCTGGAGGTCCGCTAATTGCATATCCCTGCTAGAGTGTAGACACCCTAATGGCCCATTCCCCTGATCATACGAAAAACTCAGTTTTTTAAGTGATCATACGATAATCTGATCATTAGTACACAGCTTTCGAGAGATGATCACAACAGTTCATCCGATATTATCCAAAGGGACAAATACAGAAACTTTTCTCGTACAATACCAGATTGTACGATTTTCATTTAATCATTACAGTTTTGGTTAGAATAATACAGTACCAATAAACTACAACACATTACATTACTTCCAAATATTTATTCTGTCGTATGAGAATTTTCGTACTTAAGTAAACTCTTCATTTTCAAAAAAAAAAAAAAAGGGGCGATCATTCATCGATAATCTCATCATGTGTACCAGACATAAGACAAGGAAGTGTGATAACCAGGTGAAAATAAAGAAAAAAAGCCTATAAAAGGAAAACGAATGCAGCCATCACAGAAAATAAGATAAGCTGCTATGTTACATTTTTTGTTTTCAAGTTTACACTTGTAAATGTATATTTTATTCCTGAATAATGCCCATTATTTGGGAAGCATCATGTCTCCTAATAGCTCTGGATTCAGATTTTAGCAGGCTTTCCTATCTCCAGACAGAAATTTCTCTCCCAAAGTGGAAATACAAAAAGAAAAGGAGTCAACACAAGGATCTGATCAAAACTGGTTTTCCTCCCCATATCTGTAACCAGTTATTGTACCTTTGTGCTGACAGTATTAGAAGGCAGCGCAGCATGCTGTCAGTTTATATGGGAATCAGACGCACCGTTTAAGGACACACATATCAGGGCGGAGAAGTCCTCCACAATGATGTTTAATCACTTTGACAACACATAAAACACAGTCACGGGCCTGCGGTGGATTCTTTAGAACTCAGCGCATATTTCCAGCCTCACATATTTTCATCAACGCCCAGGAGATTGGGAGGAGAGAAAAAATATAAGGAGAACTGAAGGACGCCTTCCAAAAACAATGTACCTAGAAAGCTCAGGTTGTAAAATGGAAACCCGCTGCCCGAGGGGGGCGAAGGGCGATTTCAGCACCATCCAGAAAAGAAAAATACACACATGTGGTTTTGTGCTGTGACTGGCGATGGAGGCAAGGAAGGGGGCTCGTTCGTCACTCAGCTCTGTAGAACACGATAGGAGGACCTCATGCAGTGTTACCTATGCTGGGGGTAGGAGAGAACATTCATCCGCTCAAGAAAATATGTTTCCCATTTATGAACTCGACTTTTTTCCCTTGAAGTGAAGTTCTAACGTATGAGTAATTACTACAGAATCATCCCCAACGGACTGGTTCCGAGAAACAGAGACCTTCATGGGGCATCTTGAGGTAGGGGTAACAGTTCTGGGGGGAAATAGAAAATGGGTTCTAAAAGGAAGCCCAACTACAACTATTTCAGTCTTGCATTGATGCCTGCTGCCCAACCAGAGCCAAATATAATTTTTTTTGTTTTCTATAGTGTGTTGAAGGTTAAGAACTGTGGTTATCACCTTACAAAGTATAGGGCGCCTCCACTGAGGCCCTTGACATCAACAGCAGGCCGCACATAATGTTCAGTATATGTAATACCACTTTAGCGCTACCCCCGTAGGAGCCACCGCATAGATGCCCGGGATCCTTTTCCCAATAACTGCCCCCACAGCCAGGCATACAATTTTAAACACTCTTCAGACTCATTAACCAATCTAGGGGTAGGCTTTTTTGGATGCTTTAACTACTCCAGCTCCAGAAGATTTACCCCCCCCCCTTCATGACTAGGTCATTTTTTGCGATACCGCACTGCTTTTTAATTGAATGTACCCAAATAAAATGAATGTCCTTTTTTCCTCACAAATAGAGCTTTCTTTTGGTGGTATTTGATCAACTCTGCACCTAAACAAAATAAGACAGACAATTTAAAAAAAAAAAAAAACAATATTTTTTACTTACTGCTATAAAACACATCCAATAAAAAAAATTTAAAAAATCTAATTTACTCAGGCCAATGTGTATTATGCTACATATTTTTGGGGAAAAAAATCCAAATAAGCATATATTGATTGGTTTGTGCAAAAGTTATAGCGTTTACAAACTATTGAATATATGTATGGAATTTTTATTTATTTTTTATTTATTTAATCTTTTACTAATAATGGTGGCGATCAGCAACTTATAGCGGGACTGCGATATTGCGGCAGACAAATCGGACACTCGTTTCCACTGAGTGGATCGGTTCGGGTCGGTACAGTTTGAATGGCCTAGAATGGTCTGGTGAGCATTTCCACTGCAAGTGGGACCACAAGGGGCCATACAGGGTTTAGAAAAAATGCCTCGCATAGCATAGCAGAGGGTTTTCTGTCAGCCAATCAGTGGAATGTATCGCAGCTCCGCCCTAACCAAACCGTTCCATTTTCTATGGCCTCACATCTGAAGCAGGACCCTGAATGGAGCGGTACGGTTCAGTTGTATGGGCCGCTTTCATAATGGAAACACCCAAAATAGCGTACCGTACCGAACCGAACCGATATGCTCAGTGGAAACGAGGCATAACTGACACTTTTTTGGGAACCAGTGACACTAATACAGTGATCAGTGCTTAAAAAACGCACTGTCACTGTACTAATGACACTGGCTGGGAAAGGGTTAACATCAGGGACGATCAAAGGGTTAACTTTGTGCCTAGCCTGTATTTTTGTACACTGTGGGGGGGGGGCTTTTACTAATGGAAGATATGGATCCTTGTCCCTGCCTTCCCTACTTACAGAACGGCCATCTGCCTTTTTTACATAGGTAGACTGCCGTTCTGCCTCTGTACCGAAAGAGTGGCGGGTGCTGGCTGACATCGAGTCACGCTACCCACTGATCGGCTCCCACTGTGTATAATCACAGTGGGAGAGAGCCGCCGGCGGAGCACATTTGTGACCATTACAGCAAATGCAGGATCATGTGTATATATACTGTATGTGATCCTGCATACAGGAGCTGTCCTGTAGCAGTATATCTGCTATAGGGTAGTCGGCAAATGGTTATTGAAACTTTAACTTGGAAAGGTGGTGGGGGGGTTGTAGGATACTCCAGTAACTTTTAGTCGTTATTTGAGGACATTAAACTTTCTCCTTTAGAACTATCAGCCAAGTCCTTGTATAAATAAATGATGGACTGAGCTTTGTAGTAGCAACCTGAGGAGATAAATCTTACCTTTGGAAAAATCTGGAAAATCTAAGCAAAGTCCTTTAAATAGAATGAGCTCTTCAGGGAACCAGACACAACGCCCCCTTTAAACACACTGACTTCATCATAAGAGGGATGGCAGCAGCACACAGTCTCTAGAATCTCTCACATCTGACTGTACTCACTAATGTCCTTGGATAATTGGTTCAAATATCTTCCAGACCCTTTCTCCGAGTGATAACAGACTGGATCCTCAGAGGACAGCCCCTCAGTTAGCTTCAGCAAATTCTCAGCAAAATAGGCCTCTAGTTAGCCAAGCTGAGGTCTTGATGAACTGCACGGCAGAATTGCCTAGGGCAAACAGATCCTCAGCGAAAATACCTCTCTGCGCTCAGTTTTAAAGTATTTATACACACACCCAGCCACCATCTGGGTATCTCTCCCCAGGGATTGGCCAGAGCTGATTATACATTAACTGCCCACTATCTCCCAGAACATTTTTGGACAAACAAGGGGAACCAATTAATTCTGCAGCCACTGAAACACAGAACAGACCAAAACAATCAAACACAGCTACAATGATTACAGTGAGCCAGAACTAAATTTGCCTAGTAATGACACGCAGCTCCACTGAATACAGTGGGCCAGAACTAAATTTACCTAACCTAACACCTATTTAGGAGGGTGCTACACTACAGAAGACTGTCTGTGGACCTATGACAGGAGATGGACTTGACTACCTCAACTCGAATGCCCCTGCTACAAACAAAAAATGTATCTTCAGATCAAGTATACAGTAGATACGTAATATGTCACTCCTCGTGGAACATGGTCATAGATTGCAGTGTATACGTCACCCAGGTACCACATGGAGAACCTGGAGCTAAAAATTCTCTTGTTGATTATATATAAAGAAAGGCGTTATGAGGAAGAATCCTATCCAGAAAAGTCCTATATGGAATTCAAGGTCTGAAAGAGAACATAATTCCAAGCCCAATGGCAAATCCATCTGAAATAAAAAATCTAACTTCAAAATGAAACAAAAAAAAAAGAAAAACCCTCTTAGAAACACTGCATAAGGCGCAACAAGTTTCACCATCAAGTTTGATGGCTTTCTCAGGTAGTTCAGGAATAATATCATTTTTGAGCTTGATTGTTTTGCCTTTGGACTAAGTAAGCTGTGCAGTTGGGTAGTAAGCCTTTACATTTTTGATCTCCTATAGCATTTAAAACCTTAAAGAGGTTCTATCCACCCCCCACTAAACTAAAATATGTTTTGGCTGGACATGGAAAACAGATTACCCACCCCAAGTGCCAAATCATCTGCCTCTGTGTTCCCAGGTCCACCCACATGATGCCGCCATTATGCTATGGCTTTAGTGTTGCTGTTTAGTTGTCCATTTATTTTACATTATGCCAAATGTCTCAGGAGTATTAAGACTCTTTTTGCTGCAGCAAAAAAGTGAGTAAAGTGGTATAAGATATCTGAGGTGAATTTTTCAGACAGAAATTATACCAATCGGTGATTTATCTATCCAGAGGCCAACTAGAATGACAAAAGGTTTACTTTTACCTAAAAAAAAAAAAAAAATCAGCACAAGGGACATTACTTAGGTGACTATGACCCCGAATATGGTTGTCTTTTTCACACAGCTTCACCATTCATAGAAGTCGTTACTACAGCTTCTATGAGTAAAACAGGATCTATGAATGGAGGACAGGTGGATGATTGAAAGGTTCACCCCTGTATTCACAGATTGTGTTTTGTTCATAGAAGCTGTAGTAATGGCTGCTATGAATGGAGGAGCTGAGTGAAAAGGGCAGTTATAATCAGGCATGCTAGATGAGAAATTTGAAAGCCCCTTATTCTATTAACCCACACCACACCGGAAGAATAAGGAGGCAACAATAGGGGGCATCAGAGGAGGAAGATTTTGGCAATGGGAAGAAAAGGCGGAACAAGGGACACATCTCACTGAAGCTAGGTTATGTCCCTTGTACTGATTTTTTTGTTTTAGGTAAACCAAAGCTGGCCATACATGGATTGAAATAGATGGATTAAAATTCACCCGGTTCAACAGGAACTGGTAGAATTTCGGTCCATATATGGCTGTTCCCATTCATAAAAAGTCATATTGATTGACTCCTTATGGACCGTCTTATGGGAAATGTTTAGCTTTGATCAGCACATGCAGCCAATTGTCTGCATCGCTTATTAGTGTATTCTGATGATGGAGTCCCACCGTCACAATACAGAGACACAGTGGGGAGGATTCCCAAATCCACCTCAAATGGGTGGATGGGGGAATTGATTCAACTGGCTGAACAAAAAAAATTGAACCATGTATGGCCAGCTGTAAGCTTTAGGCCCCTTTCACACGGGACGGATCCGTGTTGATCCGCCCCGTGTTTATCCGCTGCTCAGCGGGGATCGCTCCGTTTTCCCCAGCTGAGCAGGCAGATGACAGGGCGGGACCCGCACACTGTGCAGGGACCGCCCTGTCAGATCTCCGCTCTCCCCTATGGGGGATCGGAGGAACACGGACCGTCTGTCCGTGTTCTTCCGATCCGCTCTGCAGACGGATAGAAAAATAGGATTTTCTTCCGTCCGCAGAATCGGACGAGAGCGGAGCCGGACAACATCGGGTGTTAGCGGATGTACATCCGCTGACACCCGCTATCCCATAGGGATGCATGTATGTCCGTATTTCATCCGAAAACGGATGGATGAAATACGGACATACGGTCCGCATGTGTGAAAGGGGCCTTAAACATGAATTCATGGTGGAAAAATCTTTCAGTGTCTAACTATTGAACATTAACCACTTGCCTACCAGCCGCCGCAGTTGTACTACGGCAGAATGGCACGGCTGGGCGAAACGTCGTTATGTTACGACGCTTCACCCTGTGGCCACTAGGGGCGCGCGCGTGGACTGCTTACCCCCAGAGTCGATGCGAGTGCCCGGAGGTCGAAAAAAGAGAGACTCCCACCATGTCAAAAAGAGTGTGGTGGTCCCATCCCTAGTTAGATATACCAAGAAGAAAATACCCCCTAGATGGGACGTTGATAGACCACCACACACTGAATGAATGTAAACAAAGTTTATTGCACAAGTATAGAACAATAAGACAGGTGAGTATATATACATATAAAAAGACGTATAGCGTCTAGTAGTGCATAGAACAAAGCAAAACACAAAAAGCAAACAAAATACAAAAATGACCCTGATACTCTCCAATGGGTGAAGTACCCTAATACCCAACGCGTTTCTGTTTTTTTTACACCTTCGTAAGGGGTACAGGATGGAGAATGGTCACAAGTATAAGCTCAATTGAAGCGATTCCATATCAGAAACTTGAGATAGGTCATGATCACCGCCGGGCTCCTGAGATCGCTGCTGACACACGGAGAACCTGGATCTGTGTGTGTAAACACACAGTATCTGGTTCTCTGAGGGGAGAAGAGACCGATCGTCTGTTTATACAGAGTAAGAACAGCTATCTGTCATCTCCCCTACACAGTCCCCTCCCCCCTTCAATTAGAACACACAATAGAGAACACATTAACCCCTTGATCGCCCCTAGTGTTAACCCTTTCCCTGCCAGTGACATTTTTACAGTAAACAGTGCATTTTTATAGTACTGATCGCTGTATAAATGCCAATGGTCCCAAAAATGTGTCAAAATTTCCGATGTGTCTGCCATAATGTCGCAGTCCCAATAAAAATCGCAGATCGCCACTATTACCAGTAAAAAAAAAAAAAAATAATAATAAAAATGCCATAAAACTATCCCCAAGTTTGTAGACGCTATAACTTTTGCGCAAACCAATCTATATACGCTTATTGCATTTTTTTTTTTTTTTTTACCAAAAATATGTAGAAGAATACGTATCGGCCTAAACTAAAGGAAAAAAAATGTATATCTTTTTGGGGGATATTTATTATAGCAAAAAGTAAAAAATATTGCGTTTTTTTTTTTCAAAATTGTCGCTGTTTTTTGTTTATAGCGCAAAAAAATAAAAACCGCAGAGGTGATCAAATACCACCAAAAGAAAGCTCTATTTGTGGGAAAAGAAGGACGTCAATTTTGTTTGGGTGCAACGCCGCACGACCGCGCAATTGTCAGTTAAAGCGACGCAGTGCCGCTGAAGCAGTTAAGAGATAGCATACTCAAAATATTTTAGCTGTTGGAAGTTGCATGGAATTAGGGATGACCACCTTTAGGCTATTCACAGATATAAGATTGTGGGTAGGTCATCTGGAACCTTTCCCTGCCGCTATCACTTTCCCTGACAGGTGCTCTTTCCCTACTCTAGTCACTTCACAAAATGCGCACCAAAACCTGGGGGACAGAACCTATAAAAACTCTGCTGACCCAAGATGGCCACCAAAGGTCACCTGAATGTAGCATAGCCAACCACTACGCTGCCCCCAGGGACCAGGGAAGCATAGCGAAACCAAGTTTCTCCTGAATTCCTCCGCAGGTCGTGGTACCGCTCCAGTCCAGCGCCATCTGCAGTGGAAAAATCGGACCGCACCTGCATTCAAGATGGTGCTGAAGATCTGTCTTTGGAAACAACACTTTCCCAAAAGTTCTTTTCACACACTAATGATCATCCATTAAAGTGATACATTGTTCCTTAGATCAGTCACACCAGTAGTGTCAGCAGAACATAATGAGCAGTTCGTCCTTCAGATACGTTCACAGAGCATGCCCATTATTAAGGAAACATTGAAATACATGAGCCAGTTTAGTTTTGTCTTCGTATTCCAACAGGCCTGCTTATCTCTGCCTAGTGATTTCTCTTAGAAAGTGGGAACACAATAGAATCAGTAAACACAAGAATATGATCAATACCAATCCGTGGTCATGTGATCATTGTGACAGTCCGTCAATGTGGTCACAGTACCATTGTTGCTTATAAATTACATTGGCTGTATAGCCATGCTTTTCTTTATGTTAGCGCAGTATTAGCAGGGAAAATATGCTGTTATTAATTTATACTTAGATTGTTTATGCACTTTCTGTTTTATAGTAGAACAATTGAAGCATTTCTATTAAAGTCTATGTATAAAAATGACTTCCCTTATTTGTTTCCTTTTGTTAAATATGCCTCTGAAAGTGTTTAGTTATATTTGTTCGATAAGGGCAAAAAATACCTATTGATCCTGCCAGAAATCCAGATGGCTCTTAACTTCCAGTGTTTTGTGTCTTAAAGAAAAGCAACACCTTCCTCCTCCTCCATAAATACAATACAGTAAGTGAGTATTATACAGTGAAAGAGGCTAACGACCACATTTTATTCTACTGCAGTTAAAGTGATACTAACCTCTGGTTTAAAAAATAAACTATATTATTAAAGTACAACTAAAGGAAAAACATTTTTTTAGTTTTAGACAGTGGAGAACACCTATTAGATATTATTGATATTTGTGTCCCGGTTATTTGTCCGTTTACCATTATCATTGAAAGTAAAAGAAAATCCTTAATTTTGTGTTATCCCCAGAAAAGTAATGGAGGGGAAATCTTCCCATAGGGACACTAGTTCTCATGACCTGGGGGCCCCAAGGGATTCCCTTAATTTGCAGGGATTTCCTCTCACTTCCCGTTTTGGCTATGAGACAAGAAGTGAAGGCATATCTTCCCAATAGCACATGTGTATGTGGTAAAGCCTAACTGGCTAAGAGTACTGACCCTCTCTCAATCTGAATTAACCTCTTGCTGACCGCCCCACGTACATTTACTGCGGGGCGGTGGCTCCTGTGAGCAGAATCATGTACAGGTTGCCAACGGCAACCTGCTTCCGCTGTGATTGAACACAGCGGGAGCCAATCAGTGGGTCCGGCGGATCCAATGTCTGCCGTGACCCGCCAATCATACCTGACAGAAGCAGAATGGCAGTCTGCCTATGTAAACAAGGCAGATCACTGTTCTGTTAGTAGGGAAGACAGAGATACTGTGTTTCTGCTAAGCAGGAACACGGATCTCTGTCTTCCCACAGTTAAAGCACCTCCCCCACAGTTAGCAAGCACCCCCTAGGGACACATTCAATCCTTTGATCGCCCCTGATGTTAACCTGTTCCCTGCCAGTGTCAGTACAGTGACAGTGTATATTTTTTAGCACTGATCACTGTATTAGTGTCACTGGTCCTCAAAAACGTATCAAAAGTGTCACTTTGGGGTTGATTTACTAAAGGCAACTAGACTGGGCACTTTGCAAAGTGCAGTTGCACTCTACAAGTGCAATTGCTACAGAGCTTAGTAAGTGAGGTAAGGCTTCACTTTGCAAAGAATGCCCAATCACATGCAAGGAAAATTAAAAAAGCAGCATTTTTGCTTGCACATGATTGGATGATGGAAGTCAGCAGAGCTTTTGCTCATTTACTAAGATCTGAAGCACCTGCTCTTGCAGAGTGCAACTGCACTTTGCAAAGTGCACAGTCAATTTTCCTTTAGTAAATCAACCCCTTAGTGTCCGAATTGTCCACCGAAATGTCGCAGTCCCGCTATAAGTTCGTTGATCGCCGCCATTACTGCCAAAAAAAATAATTCATTCATTAAAATTCCATTAAAATATCCCATAGTTTGTAGACGCTATAACTTTTGCGCAAAGCCAATCAATATACGCTTATTGGGATTTTTCTACCAAAAACATGTAGCAGAATACATATTGGCCTAAATTGATGAAGAAGTGTGATTTTTTTTCCTCTTATTTTATTGGATATGTTTTATAACAGAAAGTAAAAAAATATAGTTTTTTTCAAAATTGTCGGTCTTTTTTTGTTTATAGTGCAAAAAAAAAAAACACAGAGATAATCAAATACCATATACCAAAAAGTTAGCTCTATTTGTGGCAAAAAAGGACAGCAATTTTATTTATGTACAGCGTCGCTGTAAAATAACGCAGTGCCGTATCGCAAAAAAAATGGCCTGGTCATGGACAAATTCCCCTACCTAAAACAGCTAAACCTAAAAGTACATGTAATCATTTTTAAAATAAACATTACTGCATTAAATAGGGAAATGTACATCTGCTCGTGTTCACCTTTATATGATATTGGTTTCCTATTATATTTGTATCTTCATGGCACTTTGACAATTTGTCTATGGGAGTCAAACACAACCCAGTCAACCCAACCACATGGCCCAGCCATGGATTGGGACAACAGACATAAACAAGGGCTCAAGTATAAATTAAAATCCTTCACAAAAAGTGGCTCGTAGTGCGTCTAAACATATACTGACATATATGTCATGTAGAGTTGAGGTACTTACTGTGTACGATCTTTCATACAGAATGACTGAATGCCAAGGTCAGATAGCACCGCCACTGCTGCCTACACATTGGTAATATTTACATCTACGTCCTGCCCCCTGGCCCTAAATTAATCATTCCCTAGGCGGTGGTGGCGGCAGATTCAGAATGACCTCAGCCTGCAGTCATGATTGACTGAAGGTCAAGTCATTCTGTGCCGCCGCTGCCTAGTAAATGGCTCGTTCTGGCCCAGGGGGAAATGTAAACATCAACAATGTGTAGGTAGCAGGGGCAGCACAGGTGCAGAATGACCTAAACGTTCATTCTAAGTGACTAAAGGCCGAGGTCAATCTGCTCTGCTGTTGTCATTCACTAGCCAGCAGAAGCAGCAGATGCAGAAAAACCTTGGTCTATAGTGATTCCGTGCCACCGCCTAGTGAACAGCTTGCTTGGAGCCAGTGGGAGATGTAAACATCAACAATGTGCAGGCAGCAGCAGCAATCTAGGCGTAGATTGACCTTGATGTTTAGTCATTTTGCGTCACTGTTGCCAACATATATGTTTACATATCCCCACGGCCCTGATTTACTAGGCAGCTTTGGTTGTGAATATGACCATGTTCATTTTTCTCATTTCACATGTAACCTTGATGTTCAGTCATTCTGAATGACTAAAGGCCAAGGTCGTTCTGTGCCACCACTGCTGCCTACATATTGTTTATGTTTACACCCCCCCCCCATCTCTGATTTACTGGGCAGCAGCAGTGATGAACATGACCATGTCCATTTACTCATTGCACATGTAACCTCGATGTTCAGTCATTCTAAGGCCGCGTACACACGGTCAGAATTTCCGACAACAAATGTTCGATGGGAGGTTGTTGTCGGAAATTCCGACCGTGTGTAGGCTCCATTGGACATTTGTTGTCGGAATTTCCGACAACAAAAATTTGAGAGCTGGTTCTCAAATTTTCCGACAACAAAATCCGTTGTCGGAAATTCTGATCGTGTGTACACAATTCCAACGCACAAAATTCCACGCATGCTCGGAATCAAGCAGAAGAGCCGCACTGGCTATTGAACTTCATTTTTATCTGCTCGTCGTACATGTTGTACGTCACCGCGTTCTTGACGTTCGGAATTTCCAACAACATTTGTGCAACTGTGTGTATGCAAGACAAGTTTGAGCCAACATCCGTCGACAATAAATCCAGGATTTTGTTGTCGGAATGTCCGATCATGTGTTTGCGGCATAGATGACTGATGGCCGAGGTCATTCTGCGTCCCTACTGCTTACACATTGTTTAGGTTTACAGCTTCCCCTTGGTCCTGATTTACTATGCAGCGGCGGTGGTAAATATGACCATGCCCATTTACTCATTTTACATGTAACCTCGAATCTCAGTCATTCTGCGCTGCTGCTGCCTACACATTGTTTATGTTAAAGTGGGGTTCCACCCAAAAAAAAAAAAACGACATGAAAAATCCTAAAAAAAAAAATACAAAAAAAATTTGGATATTTTTTTTTTTTACTCACCTCTAAATGCCTGCTGCTAGGGGGTCCCTTGTAGTCTGGCTCTTTCAGTGCCTGGGCTGGTGACATCACTTCCGTCTCGGCACAGGAAGGGCTCAGCTCTGCTCCCTCCCTCTTGTCAATCATCTGGGACCCATTACAGGTCCCAGGTGAAAGAGCAGCCAATCACGGCGCGTGGCGCCGCTCGCGTATGCGCAGTGGTTGCCAGGCTGTGAAGCCACAGCCCAGCGCCCACAGTTGCAATGCCGGCGCCGCTGAACGGAGGGGGAGACGAGCGGGGCTTCGATCCCCTGCATCGCTGGACCCTGGGACAGGTAAGTGTCCAATTAAAAGTCAGCAGCTGCAGTATTTGTAGCTGCTGACTTTTAATTTTTTTTTTTTTTTGAGACTGGCCCTCCTCTTTAACATCTCCCCCTGACCCTGATTTACTAGGCAGCAGTAGCGGTGTATATGACCATGTCCATTTACTCATTTCACATGTAACCTTGATGTTTTGTCATTTTGAATGACTGAAAGCAGAGATCATTCTAAGCCGCTGCTGCCTATATTGTTTATGTTTACATCTCCCCCCTTGTCCCTGATTTACTAGGTAGCAGTGGTGATGAACATGACTGTGTCCATTTACTCATTTCACATGTAACCTCGATGGTCAGTCATTCTGAGTGACTGAAGGCCCAGGTCATTCTTCGCCGTTGCTGCCTACACATTGTTTATGTTTACATCTCCCCCTGGCTGTAAATTACTAGGCAGTGGTGGCGGTAATATGACTGTGTTCATTTACTCATTTGATGTGATTGTAGCCATATTAGTGCAATTGTGACAGAAAATTCAGTACTGTCCATGATACTTTTTTTATTTGCACTAACATACAATTTTTCAGGACAAGCTTTCGGGGTATGTCCCCTTCTTAAAGGTCCAAGCAGTACTCATTTCACATGTAAAAATCCACACAAACATTTACATACATACCACATAAAATGCAGCCAAAATCGGACTCAATTTACTGAGCTTATTGTATGCTATGGACCTATTCACATGCAGCTGTATGAATAGACCCAAAGCATACAATACTGCTGCGTTCAGATCTATATAAAACTGTACACAATACAGATCTGAACATATTGTATGCATGAGCCCTAAATGATATGAAATTCCAATACTGAGCTCAATGAGTGAAAGTAATGTTCCTCCCAGGGGGACCAGAATCTGGACACACCCAGCTTAAATATTACATATGTACTACATATGTACCAAGCCAAAATAAACCCATCTCCTCTGAACCGGCCATCTGTTCAATCATACAGAACAGAATAATGAAGAGCCTCAGAGGAGGCCGCTACCTTCTATATAGAAGGCTTGCATTGATTTTTCAGATTCCTTTGGTGAGTTACTCGGAACATCATTCACTGAAAAAGCTTTTTCAATTCCCTCAGAAGATATCAGAAAGCGGCTCCACCAGTGGCCTTGATTCAGCGGAACTCCTCCGTCTTTAATGTCTCTGTGGGTCCTGTGTGTTTAGCGCACATGTCCTGTGTTGTCCGCTGTGTGATGGATGTTCAGTTCACCCAAATCTCATTATTAGTCATTTGCTACCACCACGTCAATTAGCTGGTGACATTCCCGTGTTCCTGTACATGACTAATGCCTGTGATGCTCACATCCAGTTTGAAGATCAATAGACTAGAGGTGTTTTCTGTCTGAGGTGTCTTTAGTGAAAGTAAATTGCTTTCAAAGAGGTAAAAATTAGAGAGATGAGGAGAAAAAGGGACAAAAAAGGAAAAGAGAGATAATGAGAGAGAACAATGGAGAATGGAACAGAAAGGGAGAGAGGGAAAGACAAAGACAAGAAGGTGGGAGAGAAAAAAAAATGACAGAGAAAAGGAGAGGCAAAAGACAGACAGGCAAAGAATGGTCTTGTTTACACTGGTGGTCAAGAGGTGGTAAAAAACGAGTGGTTGAGCCCCAGTTTTACTGCCCCGCAGCTTAAAGTGGAAGAAATCCCTTAGAGCCCTTTCACACTGGGGCGCTTTGCAGGCGCTACAGCGCTAAAAATAGTGCCTGCAAAGCGCCCTGAAAGTGCCGCTGCTTAGTCTCCAATGTGAAAGCCCCGAGGGCTTTCACACTGGAGCGGTGCCCTAGCAGGACGGGAAAAAAAGTTCTGCTAGCAGCATCTTTAGAGCGGTGAAGGAGCAGTATGTATACCGCTCCTTCACCGCTCCTGCCCATTGAAATCAATGGGGCAGCGCGGCTATACCGCCGGCAAATTGCCTCTGCAGAGGCGCTTTGCAGTGGTTTTTAACCCTTTCTCGGCTGATAGCGGGGAGTAAAACCGCCCCGCTAGCAGACAAATACTGCCACTAAAATGAAGGTAAAGCGCCGCTAAAAATACCGCCGACGCACCTCCCGCCCCAGTGCGAAAGGGGCCTAACTATATCTATTCTTAAAAATGTCCCTCCCACCCCCTTACCTGTCCTGCCTAACCTGTTTAACCACTTGCCAACTGTGCTGTAGCCGTCATTTGGCCGACCAGTTTTGGGACACAGCTGATCACAGATTGGGGTAAAGAGCCAATCAGCAGCTCTTTACGACATGATCAGCTGTGTCCAATCATAGCTGATCACGATGTAAACACAAGACGGTTATCAGCATTCCTTTCCTCATGCTGACAGCATGAGGAGAGGAGAAGAGAGCTGATAACCGACTTGTGTGAAAGGGACATCGGTCTAATATGTCCTGAGTGTCCTGATTATCAGTGCAGTCACAACAGTGCCCACCAGTGCTGCCAATCAGTGCTGCCCATTGAGTGCCACCCATTCAGTGCCACCTCATTAGTGCCCATCAGTGCCACCTCATCAGTGCAGCCTATCAGTGCTGCCTCATTAGTGCCGCCCCATCAGTGCAGCCTATCAGTGCCCATTAGCACAGCCTCATCCGCGTCACATCCAGTGAAGGAGAAAAATTACCTGTTTGCAAAATTTTATAATAAACTATGAAAAACGTTTTTTTTTTTTTTTCAAAATTGTTCTGTCTTTTTTTCATTTATTTGCAAAAAAAAAAACCCAGTGGTGATTAAATACCACCAAAAGAAATCTCTATTTGTGTGAAAAAAATTATAAAAATGTCATTTGGGTAAAGTGTTGCATGACCGCGCAATTGTCATTCAAAGTGTGATGAAAGCTGAAAATTGACTTGGGCAGGAAGGGGGTAAATGTGCCCAGTAGGAAAGTGGTTTAAAATGATCTGTGTACTTACCTATTTTTAATCCGCTTTGGTCCAGTCACATGATCCTGCAGCTCTCTTTGTGGGAGCGCTTGACATCGGCTCTAAATTCTGGGAGCTATGATGTCACCCATAGGCTCCCATATCCCAGCTGTTGTTGGCACTCCCTCCTCTCCACTGTAGCAGCCGCTCTCTGTCGTAGGGGAGCTAGAGCTGCAGGATCAGATGCAGATTAAAAATAGGTAAGTAAAAATCTTTTTTAAAGTGGTTGTAAACCCTTACATATACCCAGTGAAGTGACTATCCTCAGGTGATACACAGAGATGAAACAAATCCCCCTACATAAGTTGTACCTGTTTATTTGCAGCATTTTCTTCTCTACATCCATTCACAGTCTGAGAGTTCAGAAAAAAGGGGGCGAGGAGGTGCAGTTACACTCTGCAGAGCTCAGTGAGGAGAGCTCTGAGAGCTGATTGGAGGGAAGGGACAACCCCCCCCCCCCCCACGCAACTCCACACAGCACACAGAGCTGAGCAGTGGCATCGGGAGTGGGGCTGACCCAGGCTATAGCCCGAGTGGACCCCTAAAATGCCACGGGGCTCGTTTTGCTCATTTTGAATTATTAACCCCGAGTACCAAGTCCTGGGGTTGGCCGGGAACTCGGGGCTATACAGGGCCAGACTGGCATACCGGGATAGCGGGAGATTTCCCGGTAGGCCGCCTGCCCTGCTTTGCAGGGCCAATCCTGGGGGTGCACGGCCTGTCTCTGAAGGAAGGGGGGGCGAGTGCCACCGGATTACACCGAGCGGTGATCTCCCGCTTACCCAGCATGGTGAAATCCCACCTCCTGAACCGGCTCCTATGATGGATGTCACACTGGTCCAATGCCGGACATGTGATGTCCATCATAGGAGCTGGTCCAGTAGTGGGACTTAGTGTGACAGCAGCCACGCCGGGTAAGTGGGAGATCCCCGCTCTGTGTAAACCGATTGCTCTCCCCTCCCTATGCACTGGCAAGGCTGCGCTGATGGACACTGGTGAGGCTGCGCTGATGGGCACTGGCAAGGCTGCATTGATGAGCACTGGTGAAGCTGAGCTGATGGGCACTGATCAGGCTGCATTGATTGGCACTGGTGAGGCTGAATTGATGGGCATTGGTGAGGCAGAGCTGATGGGCACTGGTGAGGCTTAGCTGACTGGCACTGATCAGGTTGCATTGATGGGCACAGGTAAGGCTGCACTCATGGGCACTGATAAGGCTGCAATGATGGGCACTGGTGAGGCTGCATTGATGGGCATTGGTGAGGTTGAGCTGATGGGCACTAGTGAGGCTTAGCTCATTGGCACTGATCAGGCTGCATTGATGGGCACAGGTAAGGCTGCACTCATGGGCACTGATGAGGCTGCAATGATGGGCACTGGTGAGGCTCCATTGATGGGCATTGGTGAGGCTGAGCTGATGAGCACTGATGAGGCTGCATTGATGGTAGGGTTGCTACCTCATCCCTTTAAACCCGGAAACATATAAATTACACAGGTTCTGAGGCTAATTTAATGCAGATAAGGCACCAAGTGAGTTTAATTACCGGCTTAATCAGCCTCGGAACCTGTGTAATTAATATGTGTATGGTTTTTTAAAGGGATGAGGTGACAACCCTAATTGATGGGCATTGGTGAGGCTGCATTGATGGGCATTGGTGAGGCTGCATTGATGGGCATTGGTGAGGCTGCATTGATGGGCACTGGTGAGGCTGCATTGATGGGCACTGGTGAGGCTGCATTGATGGGCACTGGTAAGGCTGCATTGATGGGCACTGGTGAGGCTGCATTGATGGGCACTGGTAAGGCTGCATTGATGGGCACTGGTAAGGCTGCATTGATGGGCACTGGTGAGGCTGCATTGATGGGCATTGGTGAAGCTGCATTGATGGGCACTGATCAGGCTGGACTGATGAGCACTGGTGAGGCTGCATTGGTGGACACTGGTGAGCCAGGCAGCAACCAGCAAGTGAGCCTAAACCCCCCCCCACCCCCACCCCCCCTTGATGCCGGGCTTAGGCTGGACTTACTTTAACCACTTAAGGACCAAGCCTCTTTTTGAGATGTGTTGTTTACAAGTTAAAATTATTTCTTTTGCTAGAAAATGACTTAGAACCCCCAAACATTATACATTTTTTTTCTAACACCCTAGAGAATAAAATGGCGGTCGTTGCAATACTTTCTGTCACACTGTATTTGCGCAGCGGTCATACAAGTGCACTTTTTTGGGAAAAAATACACTTTTTTGAATTAAAAAATAAGACAACAGTAAAATTAGTCCAATTTTTTTTTATATTGTGAAAGATAATGTCACGCTGAGTAAATTGATACCCAACATGTCACGCTTCAAAACTGCGCCTGCTCGTGGAATGGCGACAAACTTTTACCCTTAAAAATCTCCATAGGCGACGTATAAAAAATTCTACAGGTTGCATGTTTTAAGGTACAGAGGAGGTCTAGAATTATTGCTCTCGCTCTACCAATCGTGGCGATACCTCACATGTGTGGTTTGAACACTGTTTTCATATGCAGGCGCTACTCACGTATGTGTTCGCTTCTGCACGCGAGCTCGGCGGGACGGGGCGCGTTTAAAACATTTTTTTTCTTATTTATTTCACCTTTTATTTTTTATGTTTACACAGTTTTTTTTTTTTTTTTTTAAATGGTGTCACTTTTATTCCTTTTACAAAGAATGTAAACATCCATTGTAATAGAAAAAAAGCATGACAGGACCTCTTAAATATGGCATCTGGGGTCAAAAAGACCTCAGATCTCATATTTACACTTAAATGCAATTAAAAAAAAAAAAAATTTTGTCATTTAAATTTTTTTTTTTTTAAATGGCCCTTTAAGATCTATGGGGGGAAGTGACGTTTTGACGTTGCTTCCACCCTGCAATGTTATGGAGACGGGTGGGGGCCATCTTCCCCTCACTCGTCTCCATGCCCAGCAAGGGTGAAGATCTGATCACTTCTGGCGCGGCAGAGGGCACCGGAGTGCGGCGGGAGGTGGGGCCCTGTCCCGCCGCTGATAAAAGTGATCTTGCGGCGAATCCGCCGCAGAGACCACTATTATTGGAAACCGGCCAAACAAGAGGATACCGGGGTTATGGCAGCTAGCTGCTGCCATAACAACGATATCCCCCTTCAAAGTAAGGACGTATCGGCGTGCGGCATTCTGGAAGTGGTTAAAAAGTAGGATGGGTTATCAAATATACCCTGGTCTCTTTCCCACCTTGCAACACCCCTGGAGCTAAGGCTGTCAATAATCTGGAGATCCCTCCCCATTTTTCTCTTGGTGTCAGGAGAGCTTTGTCAAACATGATTCATGCTGATAGCAGAAGAACTAAGCAGACAGACAAAAGCGACACTTGAGACAAGTACACACTATAGAGAGATTTGCTATGTTCATATTTCATGTCTGAGGTTTACAACCACTTTAACCACTTGACCTCTGGAAGGTTTTACCTCCTTCATGACCAGGGCATTTTTTGCTATTCAGCACTGTGCTACTTTAAAGCAGGGGTCCACCTAAACCGCCAAAAAAAATAAATATTAAAAGCCAGCAGCTACAAATACTGCAGCTGCTGACTTTTAATACATGGCCACTTACCTGTTCCAGGGTCCAGCGATGTCGGCAGGCGACGCCGATCACTTGCTCGGTTCTCGGCAGCTGCCGCCACCATCCTAGGTGAAGGAATCAGGAAGTGAAGCGTTGTGGCTTCACTTCCCGGTTCCCTACTGCGCATGTGCGAGTCGCGCTGCGCATCGTAACTGGTCCCCGCTATCTCCTGGGAGCTGTGTGTTTCCCAGGAGACAGCGCGGACTGACAGGAAGAGGCATAGACTCCCATGGGAGTCTATGCCGGAAGTGGGTGCAAATACCTGTCTTAGACAGGTATCTGCACCCCCCTCCCCCCCTGAAAGGTGTCAAATGTGACACCGGAGGGGGGGAGGGTTCCGAAAAGCGGAAGTTCCATTTTTGTGTGGAACTCCGCTTTAAATTGCAACCACAGGCAAAAAAAAAAAAACTTTTTTTTTTTTTTTTTTATGGATAGAGGGGAGATGGATTAGAAAACATTTCAGGTTTTATTGTTGTCTGTCCCCCCATTAGGGAGATTTCCTTTTTCCATTTGTCCAGTTTACCATTATCATTACCATATCATTGAAAGTTAAGAATGGGCTCGGGCGTGTTTGGATCGAACCCGCCAGGAAGCCAGCACTGCACACCGCCAATCATAGGCAGCGTGTGTATGTGCAGCTGCCGGTCGGAAATGCCTCACTGCCTATGATTGGCGGTGTGCAATGATGGCTTCCTGGCGGGTTCGATCCACACACCTGAGTCCATCTCTATTGAAAGTAAAAGAAAATCCCAAATTTTGGGTTGTCCCCAGAAAATGAATAGAGGGGAAATCTTCCAATGGCGACACTAGTTCTGGAGACCTGGGGGTCCCCAAGGGATTTCCTCTCACTTCCTGTTTTGGCTATGGGACAGGAATTGAAGGGAAATCCCCCCAATGGGACATAGATGGCAAAAAAATAAACTAACAGGGATTATAACCCTCCCTTAGGCTGGGTTCACACATGTGTGGTGCGAATTGAAGATCTGTTTTCACAGTTAATTGACAAAGTAGTCGTTCAGCGTTTCAGGCCAGTTTTTGATCAGAATCAGGCCAGGATTTTATACTGTTCACAACTGTATGATTTGTGCGATTCAGAAGCGTTCCCATAGAAGTCAATAGGACTGAATTTGCACCCGAGCCGGACCGCACTGCTCAGAAAACTGACACCTACCATGTGTGAACAGACACAATAGAAAGTAATGTTCTTTCACATGTCCTGTGAATTGGGTGCGGTTCAAAACACATCCAATTCGCATATATGTGAACCTAGCCTGATTCAATCCAAAAATGAGAAAAAAAAAATTCTTGCCTACTTTAACTGGAAATTAAGCGGTAATGCAACACTGTACAGAAATATATTCGGCTACATACTGTATCTTTGTGTAGCGGGTGTCTCTTTTGTCCCGCAACCCTGCCAAGCTGGCCGTCGTGAGTACACAAGTTTTTCACAGAGAGAGAGCTGCCTGCCAGATTCCCCCCTCCCTTTTCTCTTCACTTACTGCATGTTAACACAGGCATCTGCCCACTCTCTGCCTTCCTCCCACATGCTCCTATTCGCAGGAGAGGAGCCAATTAAAGGCACAGTTACAGCAGCCAATCAGAGTTCCCATAGAAATCAATAGGACTGAATTCGCACCCGAGCCGGACCTCACTGCTCAGAAAACGTACAGGACTCTTTTTCAATTCCGCACTCTGTCTGCACCTGACATATGTGAACAGACCAAATAGAAAGCAATGTTCTTTCACATGTCATTCAAAACGCATCCAATTCGCATTAAGGTGAACCTAGCCTGACTCAATCCAAAAACGAGAAAAAAAAAATCTTGCCTACTTTAACTGGAAATTACGCGGTAATGCAACACTGTACAGAAATATATTATGCTACATACTGTATCTTTGTGTAGCGGGTGTCTCGTTTCTCCTGCGACCCTGCCAAGCAGCCAATCAGAGGGACTGTACTAAGCTGCAGGAAGTAGCTGCAAAGGGCTCTGGAAGTCTCAGCACATAGCGGCCTCTCTGATTTTTAAAGAGGCAGGACTACAAATCCCAGCATGCTCTGCTTGCAAGAAAGGAGAGACTCCATTTTGATTCCCTGAGGAGAATTCAGTCAGCACGAGGCGGAGCAAGAGATCAAACCTGAGGGAGAGATGCTGTCTCTCAGGGGATTTCACTGCGCAATTCAGGCCTCCGCCGCCAATCGAGACATCCAACCTGAGAGAGAGGGGATCCCAGGTGCACATCAAGGTGCATCTGAACCGACTGTGAAACGCTCCAGTGTGAGGTGGCCAGTCAGGTCGCCAGGAGAGCCTGCTGTTCCAGGACCCTTTGTTTGGGCCTTGACCGCAGGATTTGGTGAGAGGGCATTTCTGCCCATTTGCAGGGAACAGAGACACTGCACCACAAAAGGAGTTAAATGAACGCTGTATACAGACACATCTTGCTGACACTTGTAGCACAACAGGGATAAAGGATAAGGCCATTCATTTCTGGGGACACTGTATACAGACATCATTGTCCTTTCACCTTGCTGAGAAAGATCCTACCTTCTTCATTTGATAATCTGGGCCAGTTGTGTTGTTTGGCCCTGCTATACAGGAGTTTAAGTGCACCAACGAAAGTGGCTAGCTGAAGACACAAAGTTTTATCTGTTCTTCAAAAGAACTGAAGCTACTAGTGCCAAACAGATCCGCACACACATATTCAGGGCTCTGTATATGCAGTGAGTGTGTGGGACAGTTTATCTAGGTGTTGAGACTACTGCATTGTGATGTAGTGTAATAAGAGATGGTACAAATATGGAAGTGTTAAACCATTGCATGTTGATTTTGAATAAAGTTTAAAGCTTAAAGTTGGGCCTGTGATGTCAGGGGACAGAGGAGAAAGACCTGACACAAAGGGAGTCACTCCTCTGCTCTCCTCTTACCTGGACTCATAGAGCCAACCTGAGTAAAGGTAAACAATCCAATTTAAAGTGTTATATTGTGCTTTATTTACCATTTAAGTGTGCCTCTGCTCTTGGGGACATTCTTAGGTTTGGAATCCCCTGAAAGCAGATTGAATATAAGATTGAGAGCTATATTGCTCTTAAATCTCAGTTATTGCTCTCTAGTTGATTACTTGAAGATATATTGTTACTGTCTGTTATTCTTCCACGGAAATATTGCAGTAAAGACAATTTCTGTGTTTTATCATAACGTGTGTGTTTCTTATTGGTCATTGCACTTAAACTATTGCCAGGTGTGCCAGAGGGGGCTGAGGCTGTTATTAGGGTTGAGAGGCAGAGTAACGGGCTGAACAAACTTAAGTGGCTCCTCTGGAGGTAGCGCTACATTTGATCAAAACCAAACTGCATTTTTGGAGACACTATGCTATTGGGGACACTATACTATTGGGGACACTATACTATTGGGGACACTATGCTATTGGGGACACTATGCTATTGGGGACACTGTACTATTGGGGACACTATGCTATTGAGGACACTATACTATTGGGGACACTATGCTATTGGGGACACTGTACTATTGGGGACACTATGCTATTGGGGACACTATACTATTGAGGACACTATGCTATTGGGGACACTGTACTATTGGGGACACTATGCTATTGGGGACACTATGCTATTGGGAACACTATACTATTGGGGACACTATGCTATTGGGAACACTATACTATTGGGGACAATATGCTATTGGGGACACTATACTATTGGGGATACTATGCTATTGGGGAGAGGTCGACTTCAGTACAACAAGCCTGCTCATAGCTGGATCGAAATTTGGCTGGTTCCCGTCTTTGGTTTTTATATATTTTTGAAACATAACACTCTTAAAAGATTCACCAGCCAACCATCATTGCATGCCACGGAATGAAAAACAAGACCTGTTATCTAGACAAAACCTATAGCGTGTAATAAGTCTTCCTTGTCAGGAACATGTATACTGAGTGATTATCACCGACAGTCGACTTCCCCCCAGCACTCCAGTGTCTGATCTAAAAGGGGCTATTAAATTTGCATAATGTAATTCTTAAATAGTTTTGCTTTGGTAATCCGTTTCTGTCATAAAGCAGCCGTACTGAGTTACCCCCAACCCACACCCTGCATTTCCATGTTAATAACCTCTTTTAAATTCCCATTATAGCCCAGTGTGGTCAGATCATCCCTCAGACTTGGTCTCCCGGCGTGATTTGATCGTTATCGCTCACGAATCAACTATGTATAATTCATTACACAGCAACCTTTATTATTTCTCAGTGCCTGGAAGCATCACTTTCTACTTTATAGCCAAACCTCGTAAAATATTCAAATAAAAAAGATTCACAGATAATGTAAATCACCGCAAAGAAATTATTGTTTGTTGAACTGTTTGTAATACTTTTTGTATACATTATACTGTATATATTTCAGTATGGCTTATGTATTTGGAATGAAGATGGTGCTGCTGATGTCAGCACCACAGTACACATCTGCCACAGCATTAGGTCATGCTCCCTGGATGGCACCAAAGGATCTCTAAAGTGTTACTAAACCCACAACAGTAAAATCAGTCTGTGTATGCAGTAAAGCATGCTTGTTATACTCACTGGGGAACCTAAGGGTTTAATCCTCTGGATTGTGTAAAAGGGCTGTTTAATCCTTCTTCTCTGATCCTCCCCTTCTTTCCCTGTGCCCAATCTTTCTGCTGATAGCACAGAGCCCTAGGAGGCACTCTGCACATGCTCAATTTTGTGTGTATTGCTAGATTTGACTTGATTAGGAAACCCACACACCTGTCTATATAAGACCTTACAGCTCACAGTGCATGTCAGAGCAAATGAGAATCATGAGGTCAAAGGAACTTCCTGAAGAGCTCAGAGACAGAATTGTGGCAAGAAACAGATCTGGCCAAGGTTACATAAAAAAATCTGCTGCACTTAAGGTTCCTAAGAGCACAGTGGCCTCCATAATCCTTAAATGGAAGACGTTTGGGATGACCAGAACCCTTCCTAGAGCTGGCCATCCGGCCAAACTGAGCTATCGGGGGAGAAGAGCCTTGGTGAGAGAGGTAAAGAAGACCCCAAAGATCACTGTGGCTGAGCTCCAGAGATGCAGTCGGGAGATGGGAGAAAGTTGTAGAAAGTCAGCCATCACTGCAGTTCTCCACCAGTTGGGGCTTTATGGCAGAGTGGCCCGACGGAATGTGCAAGACACATGAAAGCCTGCATGGAGTTTGCTAAAAAACACCTGAAGGACTCCACAATGGTGAGAAATAAGATTCTCTGGTCTGATGAGACCAAGATAGAACTTTTTGGCCTAATTCTAAGCGGTATGTGTGGAGAGAACCAAGCACTGCTCATCACCTGTCCAATACAGTCTCAACAGTGAAGCATGGTGGTGGCAGCATTATGCTGTGGGGGTGTTTTTCAGCTGCAGGGACAGGACGACTGGTTGCAATCGAGGGAAAGATGAATGCGGCCAAGTGCAGGGATATCCTGGACGAAAACCTTCTCAAGAGTGCTTAGGACCTCAGACTGGGCCGAAGGTTTACCTTCCAACAAGACAATGACCCTAAGCACACAGCTAAAATAACGAAGGAGTGGCTTCACAACAACTCTGTGACTGTTCTTGAATCTCCCAGCCAGAGCCCTGACTTAAACCCAATTGAGCATCTCTGGAGAGACCTAAAAATGGCTGTCCACCAACGTTTACCATCCAACCTGACAGAACTGGAGAGGATCTGCAAGGAGGAATGGCAGAGGATCCCCAAATCCAAGTGTGAAAAACTTGTTGCATCTTTCCCAAAAAGACTCATGGCTGTATTAGATCAAAAGGGTGCTTCTACTAAATACTGAGCAAAGGGTCTGAATACTTAGGACCATGTGATATTTCAGTTTTTCTTTTTTAATAAATCTGCAAAAATGTCAACAATTCTGTGTTTTTCTGTCAATATGGGGTGCTGTGTGTACATTAATGAGGAAAAAAATGAACTTAAATGATTTTAGCAAATGGCTGGAATATAACAAAGAGTGAGAAACTTAAGGGGGTCTGAATACTTTCTGTCCCCACTGTAGGCTTCATGTACACAGGACGTTTTTACAACCTCTCCTGAATGATTTAGCTTGACAGATAGTAACCAATGTTTAAAACACCCAATTTGCTGTGTTTACATGCCGCGTTTGCGTTTAGAAGCATTTAAAAACAAATATATATATATATATATATATATATATATATATATATATATATATATATATATACATAAATAAGAAGATTTTTTTTTTTTTAAACACGCCCCATCCTGCCGAGCTTGCGTGCAGAAGCGAACGCATACGTGAAAACGGTGTTCAAACCACACATGTGAGGCATTGCCGTGATCGTTAGAGCGAGAGCAATAATTCTAGCCCTAGACCTCCTCTGTAATTCAAAACATGCAACCTGTAGAATTTTTTAAACGTCGTCTATGGATATTTTTAAGGGTAAAAGTTTGTTGCCATTCCACGAGCGTGCGCAACTTTGAAGTGTGAAATGTCGGGTATCAATTTACTCAGCGTAACATTATCTTTCACAATATAAAAAAAAAATTGGGCTAACTTTACTGTTGTCTTATTTTTTAATTCAAAAAAGTGAATTTTTTCCAAAAAAAAAAGTGCGCTTGTAAGACCGCTGCGCAAATACGGTGTGACAAAAAGTATTGCAACGACCGCCATTTTATTCTTTAGGGTGTCTGAAAAAATATATATATAATGTTTGGGGGTTCTAAGTAATTTTCTAGCAAAAAAAAAACAGTTTTTAACTTGTAAACACCAAATCTCAGAGGCTCGGTCCTTAAGTGGTTAAATAGCGGTGTGGGGGTCCCCCCCCCAAATCCATACCAGACCCTTATCCGAGCACGCAGCCCGGACGGTCAGGAAAAGGGGTGGGGACGAGCGAGCGCCCCCCCCCTCCTGAACCGTACCAGGCCGCATGCCCTCAACATGGGGGGATGGGTGCTTTGGGACAAGGGGGCGCCCTGCGGCCCCCCCACCCCACACAAGGCCTTAAATTTGCTGGCTCTCACACAGAACAAATTAACATGCAGTTTCGCAGGACAAATAGTTTGTCGGGTTTTTCCCGTATGATCAGTGTTGCCGGTTATAACACTATACAGTGTTCTGATGGCAAGGAAGTTCCCCCTCCATCATAAAACAATAGCATAACGGGAGTGATTTCCCAATCCACATTGAGTGTGCAGATGGGGGAATCAGCTCATTTTTTTTCACTCAACTCACTGGTTAACCGCTTGCCGACCAGCTGCCGTCATTATACTGCTGCAGGTTGGCACTGTTGTGGAAATTTTATGAAGATGTACCGTATTTATCAGCGTATAACACGCGCCAGCGTATAACACGCACCCCAAGTTTAGGAGGGAATTTTAAAGAAAAAAACTTTTTAAGGAAAAAAACTTACATTTGTAGTCAGAGTCTTCGAGTGGGAAATGCAATACTTCTAAGAACCAAGGCCTGAGGTGTGCCATGGCCTAGCTGGTCAGTATGCCTGAAAAGAGGGCATACCCTGAATGTAAAATAAGAAAAAGTACTATGAGTATGTAAGAAGGCTGGGGGAAACGGGTGGGTGGGAACCCAGAACCTCCGACAACCCGACCCTGACAGAGAAGGAGGGTTAAATTGCCCTTTCAAACTCCTCCCACAAATACAGGCTAGCCTCTGGCCAGCCTTACACTTGTAGTCAGAGTCTTCGAGTGCGAAATGCGATACTTCTAAGAACCAAGGCCTGAGGTGTGCCACGGCCTAGCTGGTCAGTATACCTGAAAAGAGGGCAAAAAGACACAAATTTAGGTGAAGAAGGGAAGGTAACAATCCATCAAGTGGAGTAGCGTGCACCCGGATGGCAACCATATGTATCCGCTGTGGTAGGAGAAACCCACCGACTCCTGACTTGGTGATGAGAAGGAACCCCCCATACAACCTGCAAAGCTGCCCAGAACCCAACTGACCGTCCCGGAAAGACTGGATTGAGCTTGATGCCCGAGACAACCCAGACCTGAGAATGAAACTGCTTGAAAATGAGAGGATACGTGGGGGAAAGGGAGTAAGGGCTGGTCCGAGGAGCCCCTGCAAAATGATGGCTGAGAAGATCAAAATGCTTCACGGACACCAGCGCAGTAGCTCAGTAAAATGCCCCCAACCCCTGGCCTACCCATACTTGGACTGGGGAAGTGAGAGGGTGAGTGCAAAAAGACAACTGGCAGGAGTGTGATATGCTAGATACCTGATGGATGTGAAGAAGTAGGCGGATAAGGCTCATGCGCTATGGCAATAAGCATCGTCAAAAAATAGAGAAACCATGCCAGACACAGAATACTGGTCCCACCTGATACGATCGCGTCGTGCTTCAGCCTGTGACCTGACAACCGAGACTGAATCCTGAACCGAGGAAGGAGGGCCAGACTCCATCCCGGGGAAATGAGTCCCATGGCATGATACAGTCATACCCAAAGTGACTGAAGCCCCCCTACCTGGAACAGGCTGGGGATCAGAAAAGATGACTGGACTGATGTCCCTGAGCAGTTCTCCAGGATCAGAGCCGAGAGTGGAATCCAGAATCATGACGACTTTTGCCCAACTTACCACTTGAGGACCGACAAGGGGAAGGGAGAAGTAAGCGGTGCCCCCCCCCCCCCGTCCATGCTGGATTGAGTCCAGCGAAGGTGGAGGATGGACAGGCGAGACCCCCCAACACCATGGGAACTGGGCGGGCGGCACCCTGGCCAAACGGATCCCTGGGGAAGTGGGTGAGTGGAGGATGGATGAACGGACGCCCTCCCCCCATGAGAACCCTGAACCTCCAACAACCCGGCCCTGACAGAGGAGGAGGGTTAAATAGCCCTCTCAAACTCCCCCCACAAATACAGGCTAGCCTCTGGCCAGCCTTACACTTAAATGCCCATCAATGCAGCCTTATCAGTATCCATCTGCAGCCTTGTCAGTGTCATTTGCAGCCTTGTTGTGTCATCTGCAGCCTTGTTGTGTCATCTGCAGCATTGTAGTGTCACTGCAGTTTTTAAAAATGGTGCCGCCGAGAGACACAGAGCTGGTCCTGTGTCTCTCGGCGGCTGTCGGCTGTTTTCGGCTTCTCTCGCAGTCCTGTGGGCGGAGTTGAGCGCCGCCGACATTCATACATAGCCGAGTGTACTCGGTTAGGTACGGCTAGCTCCGCTCACAGTCACGCCCAGTCCAGGTTATGTCCATCTTAGGGCGGGACTGGGCGTGACTGTGAGCGGAGCTAGCCGAACCTAACCGAGTACACTCGGCTATGTATGAATGTCGGCAGCGCTCGCTCCTCCGCTCACAGTCAGCAGGGGATCGGCGGCGATTTTCCCCTGATTTTAAGGGGAAAAAAGTGCGTGTTATACGCTGATAAATACATTATTTAATATGTATTGTTATAGTGTCTCCCAGTGTTAGTTCTCCCGCAACCCACTCTAAAGAGCTGACTGGGGCAGACTGACGCTGGTTGAAATCCGTTTGGTAGTGAAAAGTTCCTTGGGGATGTAGAGAAGTGTTTGCAGAGTGGGGATATGTCCGCCAGCGAAGAGCCTCTGTGCGATGCACAGAACGATCGTCTGGGGGGATGTGTTCGCTCTGCAAATGCGGATGAATGATCGTGTCACCCCTGTGTGCCTGATTAACACATTTGGGGGCGGGCCGTGGCGTGCCCCTGCAGATAATCTCCCACCCACAGGGACGGTAGTATAATCCAAGGTATGCTTTGTTCTCTGAACAACACAGAATAGGGATTCACGCCAACGGTAAAAACGGGAGTCTTTGAATTGTTATGGTCGGGGACAGCGTTCATGATTTTAAGCTTTCTTTGTCTAGCTGAAGATAGCTTACAGAGACAGGGGGCAGGAAATCATACATGCTGCCCCTTCCCAGACACGCCCATAAGACTACCCTAATCATTGTTCATTGGTTGTTGTATAACCCCTCCTGTTTGAAAGATAGCCTGTGCTTGATTGGTCGATTGTGAAACCAGCAGGCTCTATTTGTTATATGAATAAAGATTGCTCCGAGGTTCAAGTCAGTTGGTCGGGCAATGGAACTGAGAAGGTGACTATGTCTGTTTACTTGAGGAAAAGCGGGCGACACGGGTTGTTTAAAGATGCATTATACCAAAAGGCTGAAAGGGCACTTAATAGCTCAAGAGTATAGTGGTTTTTCTCACAACAGCATGATCCCGCGAACCGTTGTAGCTGTACGTCGGCTCCTTTAAGTGGGATAGCAGGCGCGTGCACGCGACCACTGCACTGTAGGGGTGCCGATGCACATGGCCGGCAGTCGTGGGCACGAGAGCCAGAACAGGGACGTGTGTGTGTAAACGTGTGTAGAAGCTGTTCTGTGAAGAGAGGCAGATCCTGAGTTCCTACTAGCTAGGAACAGCGATCTGTCATCTCCTCTAGTCAGTCCCCTCCCCCACAGTTAGAACACACGCTAGGGAACACAGTTAACCCCTTGATCACCCACTTAGTGTTAACCCCTTCCCTGCCAGTGACATTTACACAGTAATCAGTGCATTTTATAGCAAGTAAAAGTGTTCGATGTGTCCGCCATAATGTCGCAGTCCCGATAAAAATTGCAGATCACCCCCATTACTAGTAAAAAAAATAATAATAATAAAAATGACACAAATCTACCCCCTATTTTGTAGACACTATAAATTTTGTGAAAACCAATCAATATACGCTTATTGCAATTTTTATTACCAAAAATATGTAGAAGAATACATATCAGCCTAAACTGAGGAAAAAATTTGCTTTTTTAAAAAAAAAATTGGGAATATTTATTATAACAAAAAGTATAAAATATTGTGTTTTTTTCAAAATTGTTGCTCTTTTTTTGTTTATAGCGCAAAAAATAAAAACAGAGCAGAGGTGATCAAATACCACCAAAGGAAAGCTCTATTTGTGGGGGAAAAAATACGTTAATTTTGTTTGGGTACAGCGTCGAACGACCATGCAATTGTCAGTTAAAGCAACGCAGTGCCATATCGCAAAAAATGGCCCGGTCATTGAGCAGCTAAATCTTCCGGGCCTGAAGTGGTTAAGAGCAAAAAAAAAAAAAAATGGTTATTGTGTGATTTTTTTAGAGAGCCTCTTTTACTAAATAGAGTTGAACAACTTTATATTCTATGCAATTTATTTACACCAGTTATTCAAAAGGCAATATCTTTTTTTCATTTTGTTATTATTTGAGATTTTTTTTTTCTCACTTTTTTTTCTATACCAAGAATTACATTTTCAGATTTCACCTGCAGGGACACCTACTGTTTTGGAGGGGGATGACATCATAGATTCCCCCCATATAATAAATAACCTTGGGCCTGGGGATTGGCCACACAGGCCAGAGCTCCATCACATGGGGGAGGTGATACCACGAAGCCCCATTCTGTTAGCGAGGAAGTGGAAGCATGGCTCAGTAAATCCAACAGACTGGGGGGGGGTGGGCTATTTGCAGGCACTGTCGCTTTAACCTCTATGTGGGAATTCAATAATGCAGTCACAACAATTTTTGGCCGTATGGCCCCTTTAAAACGGCCTGCCCCCAATTAAAAAAAAACCTTGCAACAGACTTGTGAGATAGATTCAAGTAATAGTTTTTTTGACACTTTAAGAATATGTTATTATGGTCACAACAGCTTCAAAAAGAATTACCGCGTGTTCGTAGATAAGCAGACTGGTAATTAAGACCAGCTCTGTGTTGGTGTACAGACAGACATCAGAGCTCAGAGTGGGGCATTTTGTGCTGGGAAGCTATCATGAATGTGACAGTTTTCAGCATAGGGTCTGGGGTTGCTAGGGTGCTGGCAGCTTCTGGCTTCCTAGCAACCAATTACTCCTGGCCCCATTCAGCTGCCAGCTGGAAGAATCCCAGACCTGCAGCTGAAAGGGGTAGGAGATAATTGCTGACATTGTTACCCAACTATGGCAATGCCTTTTTTTGGGTAATGGCAGGAATCTCCTGACCAGCATTGTAATGGGGCCGGGGATGCGATATTGGTTGCTATGATGCTGTCAGCTACACAGCTATGAGCGTCTTGCCAACCAATGACACATTGGGTGGGATTTACTAAAACTGGAGTGCTCAAAATCTAATGCAGCTCTGCACAGAAACCAATCAGCTTCCAAGTTATATTGTCAAAGCTTAAAGGGTAACTTCACTTTCGTGGGGAAAAAAAATAATATAGCATATACAATTGCGACACAAGTCATATTGTGATTGAATGTTATTAAAACATCCTTTTCAATCTGCAGCCGCTCTCATTTTCTGTCAATGCAGTGCAATATGGCCACCTGGAGTTGACCACTCCCCAGAAACACAATTTCCTGCTTGTGTGATTGGCTCACCGATTTTCCCAGATGTCTGCCTAAGATACAAGTCATATTTCAGGCATCTCCTGCAACAAAAATGTCATTTTTTGGTGAGATATTTCCCAATAGGAACACGTCTAAAGGGATGCAGGCCCAGCAGATTTCCTCATTAGTGCCCTGCAGGTGCACAGCAAGAGATAATTATGAAACCACTCCCATTAGACCAGGGATATGCAATTAGCGGACCTCCAGCTGTTGTAAAACAAGTCCCATCATGCCTCTGGCTCTGGGTTTCATGCTTGTGGCTATCAGGGTCTTGCTATGCCTCATGGGACTTGTAGTTCTGCAACAGCTGGAGGTCCGCTAATTGCATATCCCTGCATTAGACCCACTCATCACAGAGGCACAGAGGAACACACAGGGATTTCTTCAGAATAACAAAAGGTAGGAATCTGCAACAAAGGTTGTTATTATTCTTGCAATGTGTATTGATCACCCAGAGGGGAATGGTTTTTTCTCAACAAAAGTGGAGTTACGCTTTAATTGAACAAGTTAAAGTTATGACCCGTACACACGATCCGAAAATCGGACAAAAAATACCGCTTTCGAATCAATCGTATGATAATCGGATCGTTAATACAGAGCTTTCGAGAGCCGAATATGACAGTTCATCTGATATTATCCGATCGGGCAAAGATGAAAATTTTTCTCGTTCGGTACCAGATCGTACGATTTTCATTTAATCAGTACAGTTGTCATCCGAAAATACAATAGAAATACACTACAACACGTGACATCACTTCCGATTTTTTATTCTGTCATATGGGAGCTCTCGTACCTTTAGTAACCTCTCCATTTTCGATATGTGGCTAGCATGCAAAAAAAAACCAAAAAACAGATGATCTGTCATCCGATTTTTGGATCGTGTGTACGGGCCATTAGAAGCTGATGGCCCGTACACACGATCCAAAAATCGGATGACAGATTGTCTGTTTTTTGGGGGTTTTTTTGCATGCTAGTCGCATGCACCGATACTGAGTGCTCCAGTTTTAGTAAATCTCCCCCTGTGCTACTGGGGCTGAACATGCCCTGAGAACAGGGGCATTCAAAGTATGGACCCTCCGACCTCAGTGCCGTCGCTGACCATGCCTCTGCTAAATTCATGTATCCAACAAGTTCACAAATTTGTTGCTAGCACCAGCATTTGTCCCGTGGAGGAACGAAACGATTCTAATAAATGTTGTAGATACTATTTATGGATTCCATGCCCAGTTCATTGACTGCAGACTTCACCAAGAAATATGTACAGTATAGGAAAAATACATAACAGTTAAGAGATAGAGGTGATGTTGGGAAACGAGACCCTCCGGTCTATTCTGGCAAAGTGACCCCTCTCTTGACAAAAGTCAACAAACACATTTCATCAAGGCAAAAGCATTCCCTAATTGTTTATATTGTAGGTAATATTAGTAAGATTCTGATGGTTGATGGAGTACAACACTGTATACACACATATCAGCATTATAACCTAATACATGGAACCATCTGGATTTGATTAGATGTATACATCTCACAATGAATCGCAGACATGACGGCACCACCTGAAAATCATCATGGACTTAATTAGCAGTCCCGGCCCTCCTTAACTATGCACAAAGTAGGAATGTAAAATGACACAATGAATTAAAAAAAAATACAAAAAAGAAAAGAAAATTTCATAAAATCGAATCAGACTCCATTTCACAGAGGTTAGCGGTATCAAACTTGAAACATTACTATTTCATTTTACTGACAGTATTGAAAATGAAAGAAATTTTATACGTTTTGTCTTGAGAAATTATGAACCGAAAACCTCTTGCTGCAAGAAATTCTGCTGAATAATCTTCACAATTTAAAAACAAACATTTTTAAAAAATTACTTGTTTTTATATTTTTACATAGCTCACTATATTTGTGCAATATATATATATTTGTCACCTCCTCCCATGCTCGCCTCCAGGATTTCTCCAGAGCTTCTCCCATCCTTTGGAACTCCCTACCCCAATCTGTCCGACTGTCCCCTAATCTATCCCTCTTTAGACAATCCCTGAAAACCCTTCTCTTCAAAGAAGCCTATCCTGCTTCTAACTAACACTGTTTTACTTCCGCCATCAGCTCATCCCCCACAGCTATTACCTTTTGTATCAATTGACCCTTCCTTTTTAGATTGTAAGCTCTAAAGACAGGGCCCTCTGATTCCTCTTCTACCAAATTGTAATGTAACTGTACTGTCTGCTCTCATGTTGTAAAGCACTGCGCAAACTGTTGGCGCTATAAAAATCCTATATAATAATAATAATAATAATATATATATTTAACCTTAAAGATGGGCTCCAGGCTCCTTCAGCAAAAATTAAAAGTCAGCAGCTACAAATACTGTAGCTGCTGACCTTTATTATTAGGGCGCTTACCTGTCCAGGAATGCAGCGGTGTCCTCACCCGAGCAGATTCCTTTATCCGCTAACAGGTGCTGGCACCACCATTTTGAGTAAGGTAAACCAGCAGTGAAGCCTTGGTTTCCTACTGCACATGCATGAAGTGCTCTGTGCTTTGTGATTGGGCTGCAGTCTTCTGGGACCTGTGAATGGGCTGCAGTCTTCTGGGACCTGTGAAGTGTCCCAGAAGGCTGTGGGGGAAGGAGGGAGGCTGAACTTCTGGTTCTGAGCTGGAAACTGAGCCGGAAGTGGGAGCGGGTACCTGTCAAAACCAAGTACCTGCTCCCCCTCCCCCCAAAAGGTGCCAAACCTGGCATCAGAGGAGGGGAGGAGGAGGCAGACAAGCAGAGATTCCCCTTTTAGGACAGTTCTGTTCGTGTAGTGTGACTTTGATGTGACTTTACACATCCTGGCACTAAAGTAGCATCAAAGTCACATCAAAGTAGTGCAGGAACCTGTGTCCAAAGTCGCATGTTAAGGTCAGGGTTAAGGGCTAGAGTTAGGGTTAGCAGTAATTGTTAAGGTTAGGATACTAACCTTAACAATTACCGCTAACCCTAATGATTATTGCTAACGTCAACCCTAATGATTACTTCTAACCCTAACATCTAACCCTAGTTCTTAACCCTAACATTTAACCCCAAACTCTTAACCTTAACATTTAATCCTCACTCTATTACTTAACCCTAACCCTAGCTCTAAACTCTAAACCTAACCCTAGCCCTAACATGCAACTTTGGACACAAAGGTTCCTGCACTACCTTGATGTTACTTGGATGGTACTTGAGTGCCAGAGAGTTTAAAGTCAGATCAAAGGCTGTCGGCTGACATTACAGAGCTGCTCCAGACTCTGGAGGGATTCCGACAATAATGTTGGGGCCCACCCGGATTCCTGACCAGCACAGGGCTGAGAGCCTGAGCCAGCAGACCTGAGAACTGACAATTGGTGGTCATGTGATCACTTATGCCGCGTACACACGGTCGGACTTTTCGTCTACAAAAGTCCGACAGCCTGTCCGACAGACTTCCGGCGGACTTTCGGCGGACTTGCAGCAGACTTTCTAACGAACGGACTTGCCTACACACGACCACACAAAAGTCCGACGGATTCGTACGTGATGACGTACACCGGACTAAAATAAGGAAGTTCATAGCCAGTAGCCAATAGCTGCCCTAGCATGGGTTTTTGTCCGTCGGACTAGCACACAGACGAGCGGATTTCGGGGTCCGTCGTAGTTACGACGTAAAGATTTGAAGCATGTTTCAAATCTAAAGTCCGTCGGATTTGAGGCTGAAAAAGTCTGCTGAAAGTCCGGAGAAGCCCACACACGATCGGATTACCAGCCAGCTTTAGTCCGTCGGCGTCCGTTGGACTTTTGTAGACGAAAAGTCCGACCGTGTGTACGCGGCATTAGTTCTCAGGCTTAGAGCTGGCGGGAGACGGCTGCAGCATCGGACTGATTGGTAATGGTAAATGTCCCCCTTGTTAATGCATTATGCCAAACTTGTGTAGCAGTTTTGGTTCTGACAGCAACTCGTGCCTGTAGTTCTACAATGCACCACTTTTACATTGTGCCACAATGAATGCGCCAATTTTAAAATAACATACCGACAGTTTGTATGTAACGAAAGTGGAGCTAACTAAGACTTTTTTGTCGTACAGAGAGAGAAACTGGAGCAGACAGGTTTTTAGAAAGTGTCTTTCATGCATTTCAGTGGCACAAAATGTGCCAAATTCAAGTACTAAAGTTCTAAACGGTTATATGAATTTGGTGAATGCTGTACCACGTTTAGAACATATGAGACTTTCTCAAAATCTGTGTGCGCCAGTCTTTATAAATTCCAACTAATTGTAATTAATTGTTCATATAGCCACAGCTAACTACAATCCCTGGATTTTATAAAGACTGGCCAAGAATGGTGGCAGGGGGCGGGGCTGGATTTTTTTTTTTAAAGTAAACAAAAAAAATGCAGCTTTTTATATTGTGAAGGAAGGTAAGAGTGCATGAAGCTAAAGTTAGTTTGGGCAGTGAAGGTCCATATTAAGTCATACTATTTAAAAGCAAAAAACTGAGTGGAAAAACCCCTTAATAAGTGTATAGGACTTTAATGGATGTGAGGTTGTCAGTGAGGTAGACACAGTGTACATTCTTCTTAAAATAAATGTCTTTATTACAAAAAGATAAAAACAATATTGAGGTCAAAGTGACCATACAAATATTAAAAAAAAAAAAACATTCCAAGTAGTCAACAGACATACTGTAGAACATGATCAGTGGCTTAACATAAATTGATGTTCATTGTTCCAATTATTGTATTCAACATATTGGGTCGCATTTCGCAGGGTGCCTCTTCTTCTTCAGGGAACTTCTATATGTGTCTAAAAAGTAATCAATCCGATAGTATGTTAGTTCATAGTTCATAATTTTACAATACAATACATTCAGTCGCCACAATTTAAAAGAGCAGAAGCCACATGCAGAAGGCCACCTATCCCCCCGGCAAGAGCCAAGGGGCGAACAGATGAGCACTGGACCACCAAGAGGAGACTAAAGGTCATACTGTTTAGAACTTGAAACATTTGGTAAAGGAGTACAAAGCAGGTGCCCCATGAGGTCATCTACCTTTTATATAAAAGGTACCCATAGACCTGAGATGATTCTGGCAGCCATAGATGCAATTCATCTGCACGCGATACCAGTGACCAGTTTTGGGAATATATCTGTAGGGACCATGACCTAAGCAGGAGTGTCCCTTGCTTAAATTTAGCATTGCAGCTAAGTTGTAGTCAACCTTTTTAGGTTTCTGCTATTGTTGGGTTTTTCCTAAACTCAGAGCATTGTTTCCTTATGCCTGCTGCAGGAAACTGCAATAAGAAACAAAGAAAAATAATATTGTTGATTTATAAATATTTAGGTCTCCCTGACCAAACCCTAGAAGGTTTATTACCAGTGGTGCATACTGAGAAAGGATATGTGGTGTCCCCTTCCAGGATGGATCAGTGCCGCCTGGGCTTTGCCAGGACAAGAGGCTATGCTGGAGGTCATCACCTCCATGGCTTACTGCTCATTTCTGAAGGAGGACCAGGATCTGGAAGAGTTAGTATGCCTTGCTGGAGCACAAAGCAAGGAAACTTTGCTGCTGAGTCTCCTGAAGAGCTGGGTACAAGCTGCTCATAGAGGACATTGCAGGTGGTTCTGGTGTCTCATCTAGAGGTACTTATGTGACTTGGTGGTGGTTTATTGTCTATAGCAGTGGTCTCCAAACTGTGGACCTTTGCTTGCTTTTATCCGGCCCTTGGGGCATTATTCACCTCACTGTCAGCAACAGTGGGGCATAGTTCCTGCCACTGACACAGGCAATGGAGCTCTATTCCTCCCACTAACACAAATGATGGGACACTATCCCCTCCATTCATACCAACAATAGGGCACTATTCCTCCCACTAACACCAATGATGGGACACTATTCCTCCCATTGATACCAATGATGGGTCACTGAACCCAATGACGGGGAACTATTCCTCCCTCTGATACCAACAACAGGTCACTATTCCTCCCACTGACACCAATGATGGGACACTATTCCTCCCATTCTTACCAATGATGGGGCACTATTACTCCCTCTAATACCAAAGATGGGGTACTGTTTACTTCCACGGACAGCGGGAGATTTGCTTCTCCCACTGGCCACAGTCCGGACCCCTAAAGTTTGAAGGACAGTAAAATAGCCCTTTGTTTAGAAAGTTTGGAGACCCCGGTCTAAAGAGTAGAGATTGCTTGTTCTGTGGCCCCTTTCACACGAGCGGCTGTTCTGCCGCTGTTAAAAGCATGTGTTGTTATTTTGAAATTCCAAGACTCCAGGCACAGCGATCAGTACATTGCGATTAGCAGGGTTTGCATGCGGCTGCGTTTAGCTGCAGTGGAACATTCTTGCCATTTCTGATGTGCTTCCTGTTGTTTTTCTTTCCTTGTTGCTGCATCTGTCCGCAGGTGAAATAGTTCACTGCGATTACCTGCAGTTATGTACAGATAGCTGTGCTAGATTGTTCCTGTACGCAGTTAAATTTATTTTTTCTAACCGCACAAAACCCCATGTAACAAAAACTTTGCTAAATGCAGTGTGTGAGTGGGGCCATAGGAAAGCATTGTGTGAGTTTAGGTGCGGTAGATAACTTCATCTATAAGCTGAATTCTATCCGCCTGTGTGAAAGGGGCCTAAAAGTGGAGAGTTGCAGTTTTGTTGCTTTTTGGGTAACCTGTGCCCTAACCCTTTCTCCTTGAGTTTACTGAGCCCTAATAAATGCCTTAAATGTTCAGACTGGTATTCAATTTTTTCAACTCCACAAAAAGTCAAGGGTTGCACCCTGTGAATGTTTGCACACTGAGCCACCTGGTTCCTCATCCACCTTCTAGGGCAGTGGTTCTCAACCTTTCTAGTGCTGTGACCTCTTGATAAAATTTCCCAAGATGTGGGGACCCCTAATAGTTAAATTATTTTCATAGCGTGGGTTGTCAGCACCCAAGGCAAGACAAGTAATTTGCCCCTCTAACCCACAGACATATAGCGCTCCCTGAGTCCCTTCCACTCCTATTAAAACCCCTTATGGTACATTTTAGGATGTACCACTCTTTCTCTTTGTTCTCCTTTCTTTCCCTTTTATCTCTCTCTATCCTAATTTCTTGTTTTTTTCTCCATCCTTCTCTCTAGCCGTCTTTCTTGTTCTTTCTTTTATTCTTTCTCTCTCCTTTTCTTTGCTCCTCCCTCTCTTTTCCTCTCCCTTCCATGTATTCTCTATTTTTATTCCTTCTCTTACTCCTTGGTGTGGGGGGGGGGATGGGATAAGTGGCAGAGCTGGGGGGAGTTCTGATCAGCCAACTTAGGTGCTCTTGATCAAGGTCATCTGCTGATCTGAGAACTGTAGAACCAGAACCAGAGGACCAGAAGAAGAAGAAGATGGAGGAAGAAACCGAAGGAAGATAGAAGAAAGAAGACGCAAGAAGCATTTAAATAAAGGAATTGTCAAAAACTGTCTCTTGTCGTTCTTAACATTTTTGACACTTTTTTTGTGAACTGGTACAAGTACTTTTGTACCCCCTTACCATTTCACACAGGGGGGAGGGCCAGGATCTGGGGGTCCCCTTGTTAAAGGGGGCTTCCAGATTCCAATAAGCCCCCCGCCCACAGATCCCCACAACCACCGGGCAAGGGTTGTGAGGATGAGGCCTTTGTCCCCATCAACATGGGGACAAGGTGTTTTGGGGGGCTACCCCAAAGCACCCTCCCAATGTTGAGGGCATGTGGCCTGGTACGGTTCAGGAGGGGGGGGGCGCTCTCTCGTCCCCCCCTCTTTTCCTGCGGCCTGCCAGGTTGCATGCTCGGATAAGGGTCTGGTATGTATTTTTGGGGGGACCCCACGCCAATTTTTTTAAATTTTGGCGCGGGGTTCCCCTTAAAATCCATACCAGACCTGAAGGGTCTGGTATAGATTTTGAGGGGGATCCCACGCCATTTTTTTTTAAATTTTGGCTGGGGTTCCCCTTAATATCCATACCAGACCTGAAGGGCCTACTATGGAATTTAGGGGGACCCCCCACGCCATTTTTTTTTACATTTTGGTTCGGGGTTCCCCTGTGGGGAATTCCCATGCCATTTTTATCAATGAACTTTTATGTGTATTGTCGGACCGGCAATTCATTAATAGCCGCGAGTAGTTTTAAATGACTTTTTTTCCTTTTGAAATGTCATTTTGCTGTCAGACTGTTCTAAACACGGGAAACATGCGCCCCTTTACAGGCATACTATAGACACCCCCCGGTATGAAATTTAAAGGAATATTACACTTTTATTGTTTCACTTTAAACATTATTAAAATCACTGCTCCCGAAAAAACTGCCATTTTTTAAATTTTTTGCATTGATACATGTCCCCTGGGGCAGGACCCGGGTCCCCAAACACTTTTTATGACAATAACTTGCATATCAGGCCTCTTGCACACGAGACGCTGTTAAACGCGTGTTCAGAGGCAGTTGGACACTTTTTTCAACTGCCCCTGAACCCATTCAATGTTATCCTATGTGTCCATGTACACAGTCTAGTTTTTTGTCGTTTTTAGGCAGTTGCGTTTGACCTCTTTTTTTCAGAAGCAAAAAAATGGGTTCAGACACAAAAGTTTTCCATGTTTCAGACGCCAAACGTGGCTAAACGTGTTTAGCCAGGTTTGCGTTTTTAAAGGAACATTTTACAACCCGATTTGGGGCCCCATATCTCGAGTCCACTTGCTAGGAGCCCCAAATTTGGTGTGCTAACACAGTTGGACTAACACTATAACATATCCAAATTTGGGGTTCCTAGCACCAAGTGTCCTTGAGATATGGGGCCCCAAATTCGGGTCACAAAATATCATTCTCTGCTCTGCAGACGCTTCTAGACGCAAACGCGGTAAAACGCGGCTAAACCCGGCATGCAAATGCGGCAAAACAGGCGTTTCTAAACGCTGGTTTCAGCTTTTAAAAACATGTGTTCAGCAGAGTTTGCACCGGCATCTCATGTGCATGAGGCCTTAACCTTTAAAATTAGCACTTTTGATTATTCATGTTCGTGTCCCATAGACTTTAACGGTGTTCGCACAAATTTTTTGTCTGTTCGCATGTTCTGCTGCGAACCGAACAGGGGGGGATGTTCGGCCCATCCCTAGTTATCATTGAGAATCATGGGGTAAAACTTATCAAGCAACTCGGAGGTCCAAAGTCGCCAAACTGTGAAACAAGTCATATATACCGTATTTTTCGGCGTATAACACGCACCGGCGTATAACACGCACCCCAAGTTTAGGAGGGAATTTTAAGGAAAAAAACTTTTAGGAGGGAAGTTTAAGGAAAAAAAACTTACATTTAAATGCCCATCAATGCAGCCTCATCAGTGTTCATCTGCAGCCTTTCCCCAGTGTCCAGTGCAGCCTTGTCAGTGCAGCTTTGCCCCAGTGCAGCCTTGTCCCCAGTGCAGCTTTGCCCCAGTGCAGCCTTGTCCCCAGTGCAGCCTTGTCCCCAGTGCAGCTTTGCCCCAGTGCAGCCTTGTCCCCAGTGCAGCTTTGCCCCAGTTCAGCTTTGCCCCAGTGCAGCCTTGTCCCCAGTGGTCCGTGCAGCCTTGTCGCCGCCGACATACAAACGTTTAGTTTGTATTTTTAAACATGGCGCCACGGAGTTCGGAGGGACTCGGGGGCGCTCGTTCAGCTGAACGAGCGCCGCCGAGGACACAGTGACTGGGCGGAGCCGAGATACACATATCCGAGGGTTCTCGGCTATTCTCGGCGCCGTTCACAGTCACGCCCAGTCCCTATGATGGACATAACAGAGGTCCAATGGCGGGACTGGGCGTGACTGTGAACGGCACCGAGAAAAGCCGAGAACCCTCGGCTATGTGTATCTCGGCTCCGCCCAGTCACTGTGTCCTCGGCGGCGCTCGTTCAGCTGAACGAGCGCCCCCGAGTCCCTCCGAACTCCGCGGCGCCATGTTTAAAAATACAAGCTATGTGAATGTCGGCGGCGATCGCGGCGATCGCTCCGACAGTTCACAAAATAGCGGGGATTGGCGTATAACACGCACCCACGATTTTCCCCTTATTTTAAGGGGAAAAAAGTGCGTGTTATACGCCGATAAATACGGTATTTTAATAGAAAGGAGCTCTCATTTATACTTGCATTTACATCAGCAGAACAAATGCAGGAAGTGATATGTGCACATGGGCCAGAAGCAAATGTGTGGGGATGCCAAACAAATTAATGAACCCCACCCACACCAAATCTAACTACCACATCCACATCCCCGCATTGATTAAGCACAAGTACATATCATACCCTTATCCGGAAAATGAGCAGCACCTCCTCTTTGCTAAAGAGGGACCTTGCCATGTCCACCGAGATGGAGAGCCTGACCAGCACAGGGACTTCCGGGTGATTACAATGACTTATTTCTGGGTCAGAAGGTGAAACCACGCTCTTTTGATCGCAGCTGCGAATATTTGATCGCAACCACTATTAGAATTTTACACTATTAGAATTTTATTATTTTTGTTTATTTGCAGATATGCAAATTTGTATTTCTACTTATGATATTTAAAGGCGTTCGATAAGAAATGGTGTCCCTGGGTTAGCAGCAGGTGAATGACAAAAACAAAAGGCCTAATTTGAGCCCTGGTTCACACTGCTGCCAAAAAATTGTGATTCATTTTAAATTTGCATCAGCAATGGTATTGTTTGCGGATTATAAAGACACCTGTGTGAGTTTGGGGTAAAGATTGTTGTGAGATGAAGAGTAACAAGTGAAAGTGACAGAGAAAAATATATTTTATCAAAACATCAAAACATTCCACATTCTAGTATTCTTAAAATCAAAATATTTTAAGTAGAAGCAACAATGTTGCAAAGGAAAAATTTTTTTCACAGAAAGGTACATTTCATCTCAACATTAAAAGGTTTTTTTTGTGAAAGTTAGAATTGTTCCATTAGAATCAATGGCTAATACTTCATTTTGACTAAAATAGAGCAGATTTTCATTTTAAAAAAATGCTCCCTAATTAGCTCTCATTTTGGTATTTACTATAGCGCCGGTGTTCCGCTCGGTGGATAAGGACCCCCCCCCCCCCCCTCAGTAGGATCCGACGGAAATAGCCGAAGATGAATAGGGGAAAATCAGCTGTACACGGCGCCTGTAAGAGGGCCCCTCGCGGGCTCGCTTCGCTCGCCACGCTTCGGGCACGGCCTCGCTTCGATCGGCTCTTTTTTATTCCCCCTCTAGGTCCACTTGGATGGTGGGGAAGGAACCTGGACCCAAGGCGCAGGCGCCGTGTACAGCTGACTGTAGATTTTGTGCTTCGGCTATCTCCGGCGGCTGATAGTAGTTCGTATAGCGCAGGCGCTGCGCCTGTGCAGTACAGGGGGGGAACTTATCCGCCGAAGGAACTTTCTCGGCAAGACACCGGCTAAAAAAGACACTTGAGTTAAAATGAGAGTTATTTTCAGGTCTGAGCATGCTCAGTTGTGTTGGCACCTAGTTGTCCAAAACAGGGAATTTTTCACTTCTCAGACTTTTAAAGATATTTCAGTGTAGAAATCACTTTTTCACAAAGTTTAAAAGCAGATTATCTTTAAATAATATACCGCATATTTCAGTACCATTTAGGCAATTATATCATGCTCTAAACATTATTTTCATGTGCAGGGGCGGACTGACAACTCATGGGGTCCCCGGGCAATAGGAGATAATGGGGCCCCCGGGCAATAGGAGATTATGGGGTCCCGGGCAATAGGAGATTATGGGGCCCCCGGGCAATAGGAGATTATGGGGCCCCCAGGCAATAGGAGATTATGGGGCCCCCAGGCAATAGATTATGGGGCCACACAGTATACGCACACAGACAAACAATATACACACACAGCATACACACACAGAATACACATACACACACTGAAAAGGTACTGGAAAGGCAGGGCAGCTATAATCTTGGGATTTTTAGAAAAACACAGATTTTTACATACTGTCCCTGGTTTTATTGAGGCTGGCAACCCTGATGGGGCCCCTTAGTGGCATGGGGCCCTCGGGCAGTGCCCGAGTGCCCCAATGGTCAGTCCGCCCCTGTCCATGTGCACTACTCCAGGTTTTAGCAGAGTAAGGGTTTGGGCGCTATTTGGTTTCAGGGAACTATAGTAAATTAGATTTTGGGAGTATTTTCTCACCAGCGCTACAGTGAATACCGTTTTAGCGCTAACTAGCGCTAATTACTGCGAATTAGTGCTATTAGCTCTAATTCACTGTAATTAGCGCTAATTAGTGCCGCAGCTCTACAGTAAATGACCCCCTGTGTCTCTGACTTTGTGGTGTCTTGGACTTTGTGGTGTCTCGTAGCAGTGACACCTATGCCGAAATCAGGAGATAGGGTCTCCTCCAGCCCCTCCCACTTCACATTCCTCACCAGTCAGCTGACCTCTAGTCTCTGGCCCCAGCCATGCCGTGAACAAAATGGGCGGCTGCGAAGAGGCTGAGTGGCTGGCCGTGGGCTCCAGAAACAGCCCTGCTGGGTGGCTGCAAAAAGGTTGGGAAAGCGGTGCAGGATTCAGGAACAGCCCAGGATTCAGTGACCCCTGGCAAATCCTCATTCCCGACCCCCAGGTTAAGAACCACTGTTCTAGGGGTAAGTGGGTGCTACTATCAGTGAGTCAAGCTGGTCATTTTTATTGCTCCTGGAATGGGCCTGGGTTGTCTTTCTTTAACCCCCCCCTCCCCTCCTGTGTGCATTGACATAAACCTAGGTGATCCCAGCATGCATGTCATAAAAAACCTTCATTGGTCTATCTGCCCACACGTCTGACAGCTATTGAATAACTCAACATGGCCGAGTATTTCTTTGCTAGCACATCCGATAATCAAGAATAATTAGAAATGCTCTGCAATCTATGCAGAAAGCCAGCATGGGTCACTAGGAGATCTCAGTGCACAAAAATAGGAAGTGATGGAGTGTGGTTTCCCATAATTCACCCACTCTCCCCAGCAATCACATTTGTCTTTGTTAAGGCTCAGTATGAGCTACTCTTAGAGAAATAAGCCAGAGGGCATTCTTAACACCACACATAATATTGTAATAAGGAGAAATATAATGTTCTTGACATCCATCCTTTCACAGCTAAAAAGAGATTGCTTTTTACTGGAAGCACAACGATGCCCCCTACCCGCCACAGCCTGGAAATGCACCATTTTAGTATTGTAAGAATCTAAAAATTATCACAAAACAATGTGCCTGTATGAGTAAGGTCTGATGGAAGCTGCAGTTACCTGAATCAAGGATCACATACTGATTTTGGGGCAATAAATTCACTCGGAGTGAAGATAAACAGACTTTTCTGCACTGGAGCGATTATGAGGCTAATGAGTAGGAGAAGGCTTCCATCAGTGCCCTCTCAGCATATGTTTTGCATAGCTCCCAACTGTCCCTGATTTCGAGGGACTGTCCCTAATTTGGGGCAACGTCCCTCTGTCCTCCTCATTTGTCCCTCATTTTGGTCTAATCTATATAGTTGTATATAAAATGCACTTTTTATCTTTCAAAAAGTGTTTCCCAGTGCTAAACCTTTCATCCAAATTCTAAATTGCTGCATTTGTACATTTTAAAAGTCAATTTAAAGGAATAGTAGTGAATAGTAGTGTTAAAAAAAGCCCAGATTTAATTAACCTTTTTTTGTGGTTAATTCTCCTTTAAGGGGGGTGTGGCAGGGGGCGTGTCCTATGCCTACATACATTTGCTAGTGTTCCTCATTCCCATCTCAAAATGTTGGGAGGTATATGTTTTGCTTTGTGACAAATTCTCTTTAACCGCTTCAGCCCTGGAAGATTTTACCCCCTTCCTGATCAGAGCACTTTTTTGCGATTCGGCACTGCGTCGCTTTAACTGACATTTGCGCGGTCGTGCGACCTGGCCCCCAAACAAAATTGACGTACTTTTTTCTCACAAATAGAGCTTTCTTTTGGTGGTATTTGATCAGCTCTGCGGTTTTTATTTTTTTCGCTATTAAGAAAAAAAGAGCGACAATTTTGAAAAAAAAAAACAATTTATTTTTACTTTTTGCTATAATAAACATCCTCCAAAAATATATAAAAAAAATATTTTTTTTCCTCAGTTTAGGCCGATATGTATTCTTCTACATATTGTTGGTAAAGAAAAATCGCAACAAGCTTATATTAATTGGTTTGCGCAAATGTTATAGCGCCTACAAAATAGGGGATAGATTTATGGCATCTTTATTATAATTTTTTTTTATTAGTAATGGTAGCGATATGCGATTTTTATCGTGACTGCGACATTATGGCGGACACATCGGACACTTATGACACTATTTTGGGACCATTGTCATTTATACAGCGATCAGTGTTATAAAAATGCACTGATTACTGTGTAAATTACACTGGCAGGGAAGGGGTTAAACACTATGGGGCGATGAAGAGGTTAAGTGTGTCCTAGGGATTGATTCTAACTGTGGGGGGGATGGGCTTACACTCACATGACAGCGATCACTGCTCTCGATGACAGGGAGCAGTGATCTCTGTCATGTCACAAGGCAGAAGGGCGAAATGCCTTGTTTACATAGGCATCTCCCCGTTCTGCGTCTCCGTGACATGATCCTGACATCCTGTTTTGTCAAAAGTATAGAAATGTATAAAATAAAAGTGAATACACAACCGCAATATACAGCTCACACATATTGGTTTTATTCATTCCACTAGAAAACTGACATAATCCACCATGGTAAAGCAGATTCAGAGGATCCAGTTTATCAAGCTACAAGACATTATAATCATGGTGAGCTTTTATTAGATCAAGTGGAAAAAAATTTATCAAGATTTGGTGCAGAAAGTGTGTTATAAAACATTATGTAAGGCATGATGCAGGAGGTGCTTAAAGCTGAACTGTAGGCAGATATGAATGAGACACAAATTAATGCAGCTATGTCATTAAATGTGTCATTAAATATCATTAAATATCATTAAATGTATTTTTAACTGCAAACTAAGTACCTGAACATGATCTGGTATCGGCTTCTTGCTGTCCCTGTACAGCAGGGCTGGAGTGTGAGAGGAAGACGCAGCACAAGAAGCCAGGGCCGTCTTTAAGGCAGGGCTAAAGGGACAGCTGCCCTGGGCCCTGCATTGTTGTGGGGCCCAAAGCAGCTGCCTCGTACTTGCCAACTATCCTGATTTAAATTCCCTTGTCCCTTGAAGTTTTAGTCCTGTGCTGTGTCCTGATATCTCAGTGTGAAGTGCTGCTACTAATGCCGCCCAGCTCCGCCCTATTGTTGTGTACTGGTGACTCACTTGCAGACCCTGTGTTTACATGTAAATAACTGGCATTCATATGTAAATAGCGGCAACATTTATATGTAAATAGCAGCGTCCGGCAGCATTGATATGTAAATAAAGGTGGCATTTTTTTGCATATCATGCCCCCCTGAGGTCATATCCACCATCACCTATACTGAATGCTGCCCACTGGAGAGGGCCATGCTTGAAAGTCCTGCCTACAACTGTGGCCATTAAGCCTAACATCAGCCTGTTCTGCAAAGGTAAGCAAATTGGTGATTTTTTTTTTGGGGGGGGGGGGGTAGTGTGGGGTGTGCAGAGGTAGGCAGAGAAGGATTTACAGTTTGGGGTGCACAGTTGAGCAAGGAGGGGGGGTGTATGGAGGTAAGGAAGGTGGGTGCAAAGATGAGCAGAGGAGGCAGGTAGAGGTAAAGGGGGGAGGAGGGTTGGAGTGGAGAGGACGGGGGAGGTTTGGGGGTGCAGAGGCACTGCTGTGTATCTGCTAAAGGGCAGCACAATTCTGTGGTGTCAGGAAAGCGATTTTGCATGTGTTCCCAACACACACAAATGTGAATGCAGGCTAAATGTCTCAGTTACATTGGTGGTCAGTGTAAATCTTCTCATTACATTGGCGCTTGGTGTAGAATCCTTTCATTCACACTAGTGGCCAGTGTGAATGTCCCCCTTACATTGGTGGTCAGTGTAAATTCCTCCTTACATTGGTGGTTACTGTGAATGCTTCTATTACATTAGTGGTCAGTGTAAACCCCTATTACATTAGTGGTCAGTGTAAACCCCTATTACATTAGTGGTCAGTGTAAACCCCTATTACATTGGTGTCCAGTGTTGAAACTCCTCTTTATATTGGTAGTTAGTAAAAAAAAAATCAACATTGCCATTGATCACACCCTCCCCTCCCCCCAGCACTGCCACTGATCCCAGGAGTTCTAGGATCCCTTGGAGTTTTCTGTCTATTGATGGGTCCGCTCACCACCCCAGTCCATGGTGTGCAGGCAGTGAGGAGATGTGCTGTAATCTCTAGCAACCAATCAGTGAGCAGTATTACTGTACAGTAATCTCTAGCAACCGAACAACAAGCAGAAATCATGTGCTGTAACCTCTAGCAAATAATCAGTGAACTATAATGTGTGCTGTAACCTATAGCAACCAGTCAGTAAGCGGTAATGATATACTATAACCTCTGGCAACCAATCGCTGCCTGGTCTGATACAGTAAAACTGATTTTAAGTCCAGTTGCTATTTATTGTATGTCTCAGAGCAGGTGGAGAGTGAAATTGCATGGGGGGGGGGGGGGGGGGGCAAGAAAATGTTTGCCCGGGGTCCAATCAGTATTAAAGGAGCAAATCAGTTTATGTTTTAACAAGAAGCACGCCGATAGAAGGAGAAAGCAAAAGTGACAGAGAGCTTATCACTGTACTTCCAGAGGATGTTGGTTGAATGCTGCTGACCATCAGACTGAGGACATCTAGTGGCAGAAAATAAAATACTACATGTGAAATTTCTGGATATAAAGTATATGTGAACCCTCAACAACCCATTCAGTTTAAAATAGAAATGAACGGCAAAACATTTGTGTATGGCTATAAAAAGACATTATAAATACAATTTTCCCCCTTTTTTAAGTGATCACATTCCCTCTGTTCTCAGTTGCATAAGGAGCTCAGAGAGCTGGGGGGGGGGAGAAGCAGCATACTGATCTTCCCAGTGAATTGCTGTGCAGGTAAGGGGGGGGGGTGTCAGCCCAAGTCTAATCATTAGAGGAAAGCAAGCTGAGTTCCCAGCACAGCCAGAAAACTGACCACGTTGTGCTCTCATGCCTAGTGTGGTCAGTTTTTTTAAAAATAGAAAAGCAGAGGGACTGGCAGGAACACCAGGGATTTGACATAAAGGAAGCAATACAAAGAGAACAGGATACTTTTTCATACAAGTACATGGTACAGCAGGCACAGATCAGGAATGTGAATTGTTTGGGTAACATATTCTTTAAATAAATTTTGCAGCCGAAGCTCATTTTTATTATTTTATTTTTTAATGGACCATTCATTTTTTTCTTCTTTTTTTTGCTGGTGATTAAAGCAAATTTGTACTTTGCTTCTACACTCCTGCAGTGTTATCAGCACTGCCTGGCCTCTGTGAACTACAGAACACCCCCCAACTATGTTATAGAGATAATGATAGGGGGAGGTGATCTGTAGTCAAAATGCAGTGTCTGTTCTAGGGCGACGTGAAAATAAAAAGGAAAAAAAAAACTATTACAGTCATCACAACTTAGGGTTGGTAAGCTGCAATATTTTACATTTTTGTTCTTGGTGTTAGGTTCACTTTAACTTACTCTAATGACTACTATGAACACCCTGACTCTACTGTAGCTACCAGTCATGCAGAGTGCAGCTCACAGCAAAATCAAAAGATAAACTTTGCATACAAGTAAAACATTTTTTTTTATATTCTCAGTATTTTAAATTCCATCCTGCTTGAAACATTTTGATACACGTTTACATTTCATTGTAAGTAGTAGAGTTGGATGGATATTTTTTAAAATAATGTTTTACTGCCACCTAGTGTTCATTCGCAGTAGCACTGTTATTTTTAATACTTTCACGGTTTAATTTGCTGGCTACTTCTGACTGTTTTGAACCTGTTTAGATGGCTGTCGCCTGTCACAAATGAGGCTTTCAGCCAGAATTGGTGGTTGCCATTATAGACAAAGCACACATGATCAAATATGGCTTCATACATTCACATGCAGAATAATTTCAAATCTGCTACTACAGACGAAGTTGCTAAACTCCTTTCTATTGCCCACCTAACCACCTGTCCCCTGGACCCTATTCCCTCTCAAATGCTCTGGTCGCCCTCTGACTCCATCCTACACTCTCTAACCCACATCTTCAATCTCTCCCTCACCTCTGGCACCTTCCCCAATGTTTTAAAACATGCACTGGTCACCCCCCATACTCAAAAAGCCATCCTTGGACCCTACCAATCTTAACAACCTATGCCCTATCTCCTTGCTCCCCTTTTCCTCTAAACTCCTTGAACGCCTGGTTTACAACCAACTGAGTGACCTCCTCATTAAAAACAACCTTCTTGATCCCCTTCAATCTGCATTTCGCCCTCAACACTCCACAGAAACTGCTCTTCTAAAACTCACAAATGACCTACTAACTGCAAAAACCAATGGACACTATTCTGTACTCCTACTTCTGGATCTTTCAGCTGCCTTTGACACTGTTGACCACCCCCCTCCTCTTCAAAAAACTTTACTCCCTCGGTCTCCGTGACTGTGCTCTTCAGTGGCTCTCATCCTACCTATCCCAACGCACCTTCAGTGTCACTTACAATTCTACTTCCTCCACTCCTCTTCCCTTCTCTGTCGGGGTCCCCCAAGGTTCTGTTTTCGGACCTCTTTTATTTTCAATCTACATCTCTTCCCTGGGTCAGCTGATAGACTCTCACGACTCTCAATATCATTTGTATGCTGACGACACACAAATCTATCTCTCCACCCCCCAACTCACTCCATCAGTCTCCTCACACATCACTAACTTACTAACCGACATATCTGTATGGATGTCACACCACTTCCTCAAACGCAACTTGTCCAAAACCGAGCTTATAATATTTCCTCCCTCACGTGCCTCTTCCCCTGACTGGTCTGTCAAGAGCAATGGCACAACCATCCACCCGTCCCCACATGTTAGGGTACTAGGTGTTATCCTGGATTCTGAACTCTCCTTTCAGCCCCACATCCAATCACTTTCCAAAGCTTGCCGCCTCAACCTCCGCAACATCTCTAAACTACATCCCTTTCTAACCAACGAAACCACAAAGCTCCTGATTCACTCCCTGGTTATCTCTCGCCTCGACTACTGCAACTCACTCCTCATTGGCTTACCTTTAAATAGACTATCCCCCCTTCAGACCATCATGAATGCTGCTGCCAGACTCATCCACCTTACAAACCGCTCAGTGTCTGCTACCCCTCCCTGCCAATCCCTTCATTGGCTGCCACTCGCCCAACGAATTAAATTCAAAATACTAACAATAAGTTACAAAGCCATCCACAACTCTGCCCCCAGCTACATCACTAACCTAGTCTCAAAATACCAACCTAATCGCCTTCTTCATTCCTCCCAGGACTTCCTGCTCTCTAGCTCCCTCATCACCTCCTCCCATATCCGCCTCCAGGACTTCTCCCGAGCCTCGCCCATCCTCTGGAATTCCCTACCCCAATCTGTCAGACTGTCTCCAAATGTATCCACCTTTAGGCGATCCCTGAAAACTTTCCTCTTCAGAGAAGCCTATCCTGCCTCCATCTAACAACTGCACTGTTTTCTCCATTAGCTCATCCCCCACAGCTATTACCCTTTTGTATAACTTGACCCTCCCTCCTAGATTGTAAGCTCTAACGAGCAGGGCCCTCTGATTCCTCCTGTATTGAATTGTATTGTACTTGTACTGTCCTCCCTAATGTTGTAAAGCGCTGCGTAAACTGTCGGCGCTATATAAATCCTGTATTATAATAATAATAATAATAATAATAATAATAATAACAACCTACACATTTTATGTTTTTTAAGGGAGCTACAGTATTTGTAGCTGCTGACTTTTAAAGTGCTTGTTAACTCAAATATTATATTCACTGCCAGCCCCTCTATTAGAGGCTGGCATACCACACTGTGCAATTCCTTTGTAAAAACGAGTGTTCTAAATACCTCTTCAGAGCTCTCTTTTAGGCCAGTCACATGACCCGCGGCCGCTTTACAGCTCCGAGATATTGCTTCTGTGGGAGGGGACGTGATCTGCCTCTGACCTCAGCCGGGGAGCTCATGTGAACTCCCGCAGAAGCCCTGTCTTGGAGCTGTAACGCGTCTGCAAGTCATGTCACCGGCCTGAAGACAGCTCTAAAGAGGTATTTAGAACACTCGTTTTTACAAAGGACTTGCATGGTGTGTAGGGTTGCCACCCGTACGGGATTGACCCGGACAGTACGGGTTTGGCAACTTGTGCCCGGGTTTCTGTCCCCTGGAAACCCGGGCACAACTAATATCCAGTCCCTCTGTCTGTGTCCCGTCCTCCGCCTCATATGTGGCCGGGGCGGCTGTGCGGCGCTCCATATCACAGACCGCCAGTGTAGCCTGTCTGTGTAAGGGGCGAGCAGCCGCGAGCTCCGACCGACCTCACGGTCCTCATCTCATGGAGCCTCGGCCTCGCCCTCTTCCTGCTCCACCACAGCTGGGGACCGTGGGAGACGAGAGGTGACAGGGGAGCCTGAGACCTTGTCGGCACAGCGGGATGCTGGAAACCAAAGGTATGATTGCAGCGGCAGCCCCCCCTCCTCTCTGTCAGCCCCCCTCTCCTCTCTGTTAGCCCCCTCCTCCCTGTCAGCCCCCTCCTCTCTGTCAGCCCCCCTCCTCCCTGTCAGCCCCCCCTCCTCCCTGTCAGCTTCCCTCCTCCTCCCTGCCCCCCCTCCTCTCTGTCAGCCCCCTCTCCTCTGTTAGCCCCCTCCTCTCTGTCAGCCCCCTTTCCTCTCTGTTAGCCCCTGTCAGCCCCCTCTTTCTCTCTGTCAGCCCTTCTCTCCTCTATTAGCCCCCCTTCCTCTCTGTCAGCCCCCTCTTCTCTCTGTTACCCCCCTCTCCTCTCTGTCAGCCCCCTCTTCTCTCTGTCAGCCCCCATTCCTCTCTGTCAGCCCCCTCTTCTCTCTGTTAGCCCCTGTTAGCCCCTCTTCCTCTCTGTCAGCCCCCTCTTCCTCTCTGTCAGCCCCCTCTTCCTCTCTGTCAGCCCCCTCTTCCTCTCTGTCAGCCCCTCTTCCTCTCTGTCAGCCCCCTCTTCTCTCTGTTAGCCCCTGTTAGCCCCTCTTCCTCTCTGTCAGCCCCCTCTTCCTCTCTGTCAGCCCCCTCTTCCTCTCTGTCAGCCCCTGTTAGCCCCCCTTCCTCTCTGTCAGCCCCCTCTTCCTCTCTGTCAGTCCCCTCTTCCTCTCTGTCAGCCCCCTCTTCCTTTCTGTCAGCCCCCTCTTCCTCTCTGTCAGCCCCTGTTAGCCCCCCTTCCTCTCTGTCAGCCCCCTCTTCCTCTCTGTCAGCCCCCTCTTCCTCTCTGTCAGTCCCCTTTTCCTCTCTGTCAGTCCCCTCTTCCTCTCTGTCAGCCCCCTCTTCCTTTCTGTCAGCCCCCTCTTCCTCTCTGTCAGCCCCTGTTAGCCCCCCTTCCTCTCTGTCAGCCCCCTCTTCTCTCTGTTAGCCCCTGTTAGCCCCTCTTCCTCTCTGTCAGCCCCCTCTTCCTCTCTGTCAGCCCCCCTCCTCTCTGTAAAGCCCCCCCCTCTCTGTCAGCCCCCCCTCTCCTCTCTGTCAGCCCCCCTCTCCTCTCTGTCAGCCCCCCTCTCCTCTCTGTCAGCCCCCCTCTCCTCTGTTAGCCTCCCTCTCCTCTCTGTTAGCCCCCTCTTCTCTCTGTCAGCCCCTCTCTCCTCTGTCAGCCCCCTTCCTCTCTGTCAGCCCCCTCTTCTCTCTGTTAGCCCCTGTTAGCCCCCCTTCCTCTCTGTCAGCCCCCCTCTTCCTCTCTGTCAGCCCCCCTCTTCCTCTCTGTCAGCCCCTCTCTCCTCTGTCAGCCCCCCTTCCTCTCTGTCAGCCCCCTCTTCTCTCTGTTAGCCCCTGTCAGCCCCCTCTTCCTCTCTGTCAGCCCCCTCTTCCTCTCTGTCAGCCCCTGTTAGCCCCCCTTCCTCTCTGTCAGCCCCCTCTTCCTCTCTGTTAGCCCCCCTTCCTCTCTGTCAGCCCCCCTCTTCCTCTCTGTCAGCCCCCCTCTTCCTCTCTGTCAGCCTCCCTCTTCTTCTCTGTCAGCCCCCCTCTTCCTCTCTGTCAGCCCCTCTCTCCTCTGTCAGCCCTCCTTCCTCTCTGTCAGCCCCCTCTTCTCTCTGTTAGCCCCTGTCAGCCCCCTCTTCCTCTCTGTCAGCCCCCTCTTCCTCTCTGTCAGCCCCCTTCCTCTCTGTCAGCCCCCCTCCTTTGTCAGTTCCCCTCTGTCAGCCCCCCTCCTCCTCTCCCCTGTCCCCCCATACTACACCAGGAGACCTCCCCCCACCCCCCAAAATTACACTGGGAGGCTCCCCACCAAACATTACACAATACATATACACTATATTGTACATTACACACGCCTGCACTATATACACTATATTGTACATTACACACACCTGCACTATATACACTATATTGTACATTACACACGCCTGCACTATATACACTATATTGTACATTACACACTCCTGCACTATATACACACTATATTGCACATTACACACGCCTGCTCTATATACACTATATTGTACATTACACACTCCTGCACTATATACACTATATTGTACATTACACACCCCTGCTGTATATACACTTTATTGTACATTACACACTCCTGCACTATATACACTATCAGAAAAAAGAGGAGGGGAGGAAAACGAATTCTTCAACAAGGAACCAACAGGGTAGCAAAAAATATATATAATTTATTATAGAAAAATAATTCCACATATACACCAAACAAAAATCAAAAAATGACAAAAAATGCTCTGAAGAAATCCCTGTTGGATGAAACGCGTCAGCATGACGCCATCACGCCCAGCGTAACACACACACGGACCCACCCATCAGTCCTGGGTTTCCGATTCGCTGAGCTGTTGAAGCCGCTGAGGCCTTGCCGTACGGAACCAGGAAGTGCTTGAGAAGTATGAGGAGTAACACCGCATCTAGGCGGCATGCTATATACCTCCTTTCTACTTTCACTATCCTGACTGGCATTCGGCCATAAAGACCTATGAGTTACTCCCACTTAACTAGATGAGGATCCGGTTGCCTTGCACAGATGTGAGAAGATCTGAGGATCGGAGTGTCCTGTATGCCTGCTACACATTGATGTCCATGGACTGGTGAGACTGTATCCACTTAATATCTTTTGTGATATAGCAATATCAGTGCTCCCGCTTCATGATCCAGCAACACGCTGTGTTTATTCATCATCATCTATACAGGCATACACTTCCCCTTGTACCCATGCATTATCTTTGCTATGGCTGGGTACGTATCTGCAAGTGCTATCATCAGCTATCCCCGTGGCTAACATTTTGAGTTACACTCTGGGTCTGGCACCGGCAGCGTGCATAGCGGATTTTCATCATCCACGACTGCATACAGTTACTTCTTGGCTTTCAATATTAATTCCCAATACCTATATGAGACGGTTCTTGTCTATTCAGCCAGTTGCATGTAATTGTATGTAATTGTTTGTGGTGGCCATCTGTGTGTGTTTTTGTTCTTAGACAACGTTGTCTATTTTATCTGTAATGGTGGTATTGGGTTCACTTATTGTCATTTTTTGATTTTTGTTTGGTGTATATGTGGAATTATTTTTCTATAATAAATTATATATATATTTTGCTACCCTGTTGGTTCCTTGTTGAAGAATTCGTTTTCCTCCCCTCCTCTTTTTTCTGATATGCTTTTTAATTCAGAGGAACACACCCACCTGTGATCTATTGAGCAACTGGGTGTTTGTAGGTAGCTTCATTAATATGCAGATGATGTGAGGGTATCATCCCCATCTGCTAATATTCATATCTAATTAAGCAGAGCACGGTTCATGAAATCCCTTTTGTTTGTTGACTATATACACTATATTGTACATTACACACTCCTGCACTATATACACACTATATTGCACATTACACACGCCTACTCTATATACACTATATTGTACATTACACACTCCTGCACTATATACACTATATTGTACATTACACACCCCTGCTGTATATACACTTTATTGTACATTACACACTCCTGCACTATATACACTATATTGTACATTACACACTCCTGCACTATATACACACTATATTGCACATTACACACACCTGCACTATATACACTATATTGTACATTACACACCTGCACTATATGCAATTGGCTACACCCTCTGTTCACCGCTGCGCGTGCCGCATTACTACTCCCCTAGGGCACACAGAGGTGTCCCAGGTATTTTACAATCTCATTGTGTATGCTACAAAAAAAATGCCAAGCCCCGCTGAAGTGTTCGGGTTTGGCTTGAAGAAAAGGTGGCAACCCTAATAGTGTGGTATGCCAGCCTCTAATAGAGGGGCTGGCAGTAACCAATGTAGGGTTTTTAGGTTTAATAGTAGCGGCGGGGGGGGGGGCAGGGTGGAGACAGACACAGCTGACAGGCAGGAAGGAGGGGGTGAGGGGGGAGAGGAGAGCAGAGCAGGGCAGCGAATGATGGAGGGATGCACTTTGACCATGGTGGTCAGGGCTGAGCAGTCCTGGTTATCGTGGTCAGTATAGAGAGCGCATACAGGAAGTGCATACCTCCCAACATTTTGAGATGGGAATGAGGGACACCTACTAGCAAATGTAGGAAGGCATAGGACACACCCCCTGCCACACCCCCTTAAAGGAGAATTAACCCCAAAAAAAGGTTAACTAAATCCACAAGTGCTTTTTTTATCACTACTATTCCTTTATATTGGCTTTTAAAATGTACAAATGCAGCAATTTAGAAATTGGATGAAAGGTTTAGCACTGGGAAACACTTTCTGATATATAAAAAGTACATTTTATATACATCTATATAGATCAGACCAAAATGAGGGACAAATGAGGAGGAATGAGGGACAGAGGGACATTGCTCCAAATCAGGGACAGTCCATCAAAATCAGGGACAGTTGGGAGCTATGGAAGTGGCACCATCAGGGAGATTACAGAGCACAAGCACTGTACTGTGTAATCTGCTTTAAGGGACCAGAATGTGAATTTTTTTTTTTTTTTGGGGGTTAACAAACGCTTTCTTAAAAGGACACTTACCTGTCCACTGCCGTCCTCACCCAGACAGTTTTGTTGCTGGTTTTTGGGTCCCTGGCATTTTTACTAAGACCCCTATTAAAATGATGTGCTTTTCAGGCGCTTTCAAGCTAAAAAAAGCACCTGAAAACCTCACGAAAACCTATTTCCATTAAGATCAATGAATACTTTCACACTGGGGCAGTGTGCTGGTAGGGCGATGAAAAAACGCCCCTTTCCATTGAAATGAATGGAAAGCTCTCAGTGTTTTACTGGCAGTTTAGAAGCGCCTTAGTGTGAAAGGGGCCTAAGGGAAGCCAACTGTGACTCCTTGTGGCGTCAAATCCAGCTTCCAATTGTAAATGCGAAAGCTGCGCTGCATTTTGTGAATGGTCGTGCAGCCTTCTGGGACCTGTGATGTATCTCAGAATGCTGCAGGCAAAGGGGATGGGGGGGGGGCAAACTTTGTCTCAAAGCCCCTAAGCGATTCCAGCGGAATCAAGAACAGGTAGATGTCAAAAATAGGTACCTTCTTCCCTAAAAGAAAAGAAAATGGTCCAAATGTGACAATAGAATGGAGGGGGGTGGGGGGGTGCAGAGAAGTGGAACTTCCCTTTTTGGGTGAAGTTCTTCTATAATTCTTATATTAAAAAAATTGCACAGAGATGCTGATTTCCTCTTCCAGTCCCCTGCCAGTGCTGTCAGCTTTTGGAAAACATTCTTTATTGTGTAATCCTATAGTATTTGAACAATTTGCAGGAATGTGACCGGAAATAGAGCCACTAACCAGAAAACAGCTACTAAGATTGGCAAATAGTAAAAAAATGGGAACATTCGCTATGCATAAATAATAATAATAATAATGCTAATTAGAAATCAATCTGGAAGTGTCAGTATTTGGTTTATGGAAGTGGCAGTAAAGAGGTGTCAGTTGGCCTTACTGTTCCCCTGCTCCCTTACCCTGCTAAGTTTTTTTTCATTTTCTGCTGCAGTGTCTCTGTGAAAGACTGGAAAACAATCTTTGTATTGCTTTTATATGGGGTAAAACTATGTTGGATTAAACGCCTGTGTTGTATTTAATAGTTAAGCTGCTTGTGAATTCTGCAAAGTCTGCAAGTGGCCATATCGTTCACACAGGCTAGGCTCAGAAGGTGCAGTATGTCAGGTGTCCCCAACCCCCGGGCTGCTAACCAGTGCCGGTCTGTGGCTTGTTGATGACCGGGCCGTACAACAGGAGATGAGCGTGACCATGGTCCGCACAGGGCTATCACAGACCACAGTCGCTGCTCACCTCCTGCAGTGTGGCCATGCCTGTGTGTCTTCTCCTGGCTCCTCCGCCCACCCGGCCAACAATGTAGGATCAGAATGTAGGGCTCCTCCCACCCCCCCCCCCCCCTGCCCTGCTGATAGGATGACATTGTCGGGCGGGGGAGCTGGGAGAGGACATGGACTGATCACAGCCTCTGCCCTGCCAAAGGTGTCTTGTGCAGGGGAGGCAGAGATTAGAATAGAAAAGTGTAGGCTGTGATTGCTAGAGGCACTGTAACATAAAGGGGACTGCACTGTAATATAAAGGGGACTGCACTGTAAAGGGGCATTGTAATTCATTACAGTGCCCCTTTACAGTGCAGTCCCCTTTATATTACAGTGCAGTCCCCTTTACATCACAGCCCCTCTTTACATTACAGTGCCCCCCTTTACAGAGCAGTCCCCTTTACATTACAGTGTCCCCTTTTATCACAGCCCCTCTTTCTCACAGACCTGTATCTTCTTCTTTAGGAGGCTCCTCTGTCCTCCACTCATTACCTGTATTAATGGCACCTGTTTGAACTTGTTATCAGTATAAAAGACACCTGTCCACAACCTCAAACAGTCAAACTCCAAACTCCACTATGGTGAAGACCAAAGAGCTGTCGAAGGACACCAGAAACAAAATTGTAGACCTGCACCAGGCTGGGAAGATTGAATCTGCATTACAAAGCAGTCCCCTTTACATTACAGTGCTCCCCTTTACAGAGCAGTCCCCCTTTACAGAGCAGTCCCCCTTTACATTACAGTGCCCCCCTTTACATTACAGTGCCCCCCTTTACAGAGCAGTCCCCTTTACATCACAGTCCCCTTTACATCGCAGTGCCCCCCTTTACATCACAGTCCCCCTTACATCGCAGTGTCCATCACAGTTCCCCCCCTTTACAAAGCAGTCCCCTTTACATCACAGTCCCCTTTACAGAGCAGTCCTGTGACATTAATGTACAGTGCACTGTAATATAAAGGGGGCCTGTGATGTGAAGGGGAACTGTGCTGTAAAGGAGGGAAGAGGAAAGACTCCATGAATATCCCCTGGAAAGTACAATAAATTGGGTGGAACGGTTTCCTCTCATAAAGTGGATAGGATTTTTAGGGATTTGAGGTTGTCACTAAGGTGAGCACCAAAACACAAACAGTTTTTAAAAAAAAAAAATAATTTTATTGTACAAACATCAATAAAAAACATCATAAAACCACGTATACAGTGGGGCAAAAAAGTATTTAGTCAGCCACCAATTGTGCAAGTTCTCCCACTTAAAAAGATGAGAGAGGCCTGTAATTGTCATCATAGGTATACCCCAACTATATGAGACAAAATGTGGAAACAAATCCAGACAATCACATTGTCTGATTTTTGAAAGAATTTATTTGCAAATTATGGTGGAAAATAAGTATTTGGACACCTACAAATAAGCAAGATTTCTGGCTCTCACAGACCTGTATCTTCTTCTTTAAGAGGCTCCTCTGTCCTCCACTCATTACCTGTATTAATGGCACCTGTTTGAACTTGTTATCAGTATAAAAGATACCTGTCCACAACCTCAAACAGTCAAACTCCAAACTCCACTATGGTGAAGACCAAAGAGCTGTCGAAGGACACCAGAAACAAAATTGTAGACCTGCACCAGGCTGGGAAGACTGAATCTGCAATAGGCGAGCAGCTTGGTGTGAAGAAATCAACTGTGGGAGCAATAATTAGAGAATGGAAGAAATACAAGACCACTGATAATCTCCCTCGATCTGGGGCTCCACGCAAGATCTCACCCCGTGGGGTCAAAATGATCACAAGAACGGTGAGCAAAAATCCCAGAACCACACGGGGGGACCTAGTGAATGACCTGCAGAGAGCTGGGACCAACGTAACAAAGGCTACCATCAGTAATACACTACACCGCCAGGGACTCAGATCCTGCAGTGCCAGATGTGCTTAAGCCAGTACATGTCGGGGCCCGTGTGAGGTTTGCTAGAGAGCATTTGGATGATCCAGAAGAGGATTGGGAGAATGTCATATGGTCAGATGAAACCAAAGTAGAACTGTTTGGTAGAAACACAACTCGTCATGTTTGGAGGAGAGAGAGAATGCTGAGTTGCAACCAAAGAACACCATACCTACTGTGAAGCATGGGGGTGGCAACATCATGCTTTGGGGCTCTGCCTTAGTTTTCCAATTCATTATCTCAGGTTTTCACCACTTCTGAATATTTGATATGAACTTCAATTTTTTCGTTTTTTTTTTTCACACTGTTATTAGCGCTGCACCCACCCCATGTTTTCCACTGGTTTGAGTTTGTATTTAGAACTTTTTGGTGCTGGCAGCTTCATCTATTTGATTTATTTCAATTTTGTTATTTATATACTGTTTTTGAGCGCAGCGTTAACCATTCGTTTTTTTTTCACAAGAGTCTCTGATTTGTTGCAGTTTCTTTTGCACACACACGAAGCTCACAGTGTGCAGTGAAATCAGATTAAAGTGATATTTAAGTCTAGTTTTTTTTTTTGTCATACTTACCTGTTCTGTGCAGTTATTTTGCACAGAGCACCCTGGCTCCTCCTCTTCTCGGGTCCTACGTCGGCACTCCTGGCCCCTCCCTCCTGTGGAGTACCATGGAGCTGTGCGGCCCTGCCCCCTCCATCTCCTGATTGACTCACTGGCTGTGATTGACAGCAGCAGGAGCCTATGACTCATTCATATACATTCATTGATGTTTTTTACAAGTAAAGAACACCTGCAATCCAATTTATTACTTTAGAGAACTTTGTTTTATATGTAAATTGTCACCTGGCCAGTTAATTGTACATCATGGAAAATACATAACAGAGCAGTTCAATAATGTGGGATCTACAATCGCTTGGAGAAGCTACCTTTAAGAAGGTACAATATAAAATAAAGTTTATTATTATTATTTAAAAAATATAGCTTGAAGTGGTTGTAAAGGTAGGAGTTTTTTTTATCTTAATGTATTCTATGCATCAAGATAAACCTTCAGTGTGCAGCAGCCCCCCCCCAACACACACGGGGGGGGGGTTACAGAGATCATACACACGGGGGGGGGGACAGAGAGGAGACACACGGGGGGGACAGAGAGGAGACACACAGGAGTGGGGGTACAGAGATCAGACACACAGGGGGTGTGTCAATGCCCATCAATGCCGCCTGTCAGTGCCCATCTGTGCCCATCAATGCTGCATATCAGTGCCACCTATCAGTGCCCATCAGTGCTGCATATCAATGCCTCCTATCAGTGCCTATCAATTCTACATATCAGTGCCTCCTCATCAGTGCCCATCAGTGCCAACTCATCAGTGCCGCCTCATCAGTGCCGCCTCTTTAGAGCTCGTCAGTGAAAGAGAAAACTACATTTTATAACAGAAACGAAGAAAAACTTTTTTTTTTTTTTAATTGTGGTCTTTTTTAGTTTGTTTAGCAAAAAATAAAAAGCTCCGAGGTGATCAAATACCACCAAAAGAAAGCTCTATTTGTGGGAAGAAAATTATAAAAATGTAGTTTGGGTACAGTGTTGTATGACTGCGTAATTGTCATTCAAAGTGTGACAGTGCTGAAAACTAAAAATTGTCCTGGGCAGGAAGGGGGGAAAGTGCCCGGTATTGAAGTGACCTAGAAATTAAGGCCTCATGCACACAGGCTGTTAAAATAACGTTATGAAAACGCCAGTATCTTTGCAGTGATTTTTTTAAACTTTTTTCAACGTTTTTGCAATAGCGTTTTTTAGCGTTTGAGCGTTTTTGAGCGTTTTTCCGCATTAGGGTTTTTTAGCGTTTGTTTTTTTTTCAAAATGTTTTTTTTTTTTTTTCTCAATAGATCAAAAACGTTAAAAAACGTTGGTGAATGAAGTTTTTGAGCGTTTTTGAGCGTTTATCAGCGTTAGAGCGTTTTTACAGCTGAAAAACTGGTCCTGGGTTTTTTTTACAGCTTAAAAATGGCTATGCCATTTGCAGCTCAAAAACACCTAGGTGGGCATGAAGCCATAGACTAAGATAGACAGGCATTTTTAAGCTGCAAAAAAAGCTCAAAAAAGCAGCTGTAAAAACGTCCGTGTGCATGAGGCCTAAAGTGTAAGTTCATCTTTAAAGAAAAATCTGTCCCATGGCGGTGCCTGGAAGCGATGCGACCGGTGGCGATGGCTGCCTTGTACAGAGAGAGAGAGGAACTGACGTCGTTTCCCTCTCTTTGTAACCACGGAAACTGTGAGCCACAAGTAGTTCGTCACTTTCGGTACCACCCCTTTGTTTGCCTGGCCACCAGCAGCCATGAAAGCAGCCGATCGGACCGATCTGTGTCTGACCAGCTGCATGGGAGGCCAGAAAGAGGATCTGTCACAGCCTATGCTGTCACAAGGGATGTTGTTTATCTCTTGTGATAGCAATAAAGTTAGTACAAAAAAAAAGTGTAAAAAAAAAATTATTTTGTAACAAAATAAATAAATATGTAAATGGTGATCGCACCAAACATGTGAGGTATTGTCGAGAACGTCAGAGCGAGCGCAGTTGTTCTAGCACCAGACCTCCTGTGCAACTCTAATGCCCCGTACACACGAGCGGAATTTCCGTCTGAAAAATCTTGGATGGTTTTTCTGACGGAATTCCGCTCAAGCTTGGCTTGCATACACACGGTCACACAAAAGTTCTGTGAGCTTTCGATCGTCAAGAATGCAGTGACCTACAACACTACGATGAGCCGACAAAATGAAGTTCAATGCTTCCGAGCATGCGTCAAATTGTTTCCGAACATGCGTGATTTTTTGCGCATCAGAATTGCATACAGAGGAACGGAATTTCCGTCAAGACCATTTTCCGTCGGAAAAATAGAGAACCAGCTCTCATCTTTTGCTGGCGGAAATTCAGACAGAAAAAGTTGGATGGAGCATACACACGGTCGGAATATCCGACCAAAAAGCTCCCATCACACTTTTTTTGAGGGAAATTCTGCTCGTGTGTACGGGGCATAAGACCACTTTCACACTGAAGCAGTTTTCAGGCGTTTTAGTGCTAGAAATACCCTCTAAAAAGTGCCTGAAAACTGCCTCCCATTCTTTGCAGTGAGTGTTTTCACACTGGGGCGGTGCGCTTGCGGGACATTATAAAAAGTCCTGCAAGCAGCATCTTTGGGCATACCTCCCAACTTTTTGAGATGGGAACGAGGGACACCTATTAGCAAAAGTATGCAGGCATAGGACACACCCCCTGCCACGCCCCCTTTCAAGGAGAGTTATACAAAAGTGCCCACAAGTGCCTTTTTTTCCTTTATATTCCTATTCCTTTATATTGGCTTTTGAAATTTACAAATGCAGCAAATTAGAAATTGGATGAAAGGTTTAGCACTGGGAAACACTTTTTGAAAGATAAAAAGTGCATTTTATATACAACTATACAGATCAGACCAAAATGAGGGACAAATGAGGAGGAAAGAGGGACAGAGGGACATTGCTCCAAATCAGGGATAGTCCCTCGAAATCAGGGACAGTTGGGATCTATGTCTGTGGGGCATCTTTGGGGCTCCCAAAACGCCCCTTGCCCATTGCAATGAATGGGCAGCGCTTCCAAAGTGCCTTTAAACGCTTAGAAAGTGCTGCAAAACTGGACTTTTTACCTTTTTTTTAAAGGTAAAATCAGCTCCACTAGCGGCCGAAAGGCGCCACTAAAGCACGGCAAAAACTATCAGCATTTTAGCACCGCTGTAGTGTGAAAGGGGTCTAAACTGTACCTGTAAAGATGTTTAACGACTTGCCGATCAGCCACCTGCGGGTCCGGTGGACGCTACGTCCGCCGGCGACCCGAGATCGCGGTATACAGAGGCAGAACGGGGAACTGCCTATGTAAACAAGGCGATTCTCCATTCTCCCAGATGACATGTCAGAGATCTTCTGTTCCCAGTGATCTCTGGCATGTCCCAGGTAGCCCAACCCCCTCCTACAGTTAGAACAAAATATTACAGCGCACACATGCAAAAAAGACATTTACCTTCTGCAAGGCTTATTTAAAACACCTAGACATTTTTTAAAAAACATTATCAAAATATGGGGATTTGGTCACAACATATTGCTAGATGGTGCTTAAACCCACTTACTGCGACAGAGTACCCCATGATTAGTGGGTCCTACACTATCCATAGAATGGGAGATCCTGCTTCTCTGAACCATGGGAGACATACACTCCTCTATATGGGAGAACTAGAGGTCTCCACCCATGACACAAGTGGACACTAATGAGAGGTAATTAATGAGGGAGTGGGGTGCTCCTCACCCAAAAGGATTTGGTCATAATCCATACAATAGACAAACAAGATATTTGGGGGGCACACCCTAAAAGATGCATTAAAGAAAAGCAGGATCTCCCAGTCTATGGATAGTGTAGGACCCACTAACAATGGGGTACTTTGTCGCAGTAAGTGGGCTTAAGCACCATATAGCAATACCGTGTGACCAAATCTTTAATGCATCTTTAATGCATCTTTTAGGGTGTACCCCCCCAAATATCTTGTTTATCCCCTACAGTTAGAACACGCTGAGGGAACACACTTAACCCCTTGATCGCCCCTTAGTCTTAACCCCTTTACTGCCAGTGTAATTTTTACATTGATCGGTGCATTTTTATAGCACTGATTAATGTAATAATGTCACTGGTCCCCAAAAAGTTTCATTTGGGGTCAGATTTTTCCATCGCAATGTCACAGTGCCGCTAAAAATCGCAGATCGCTGCCATTACCAGTAAGAGCCCTTTCACACTGGGGCGGGGGCGGCGTCGGCGGTAAAACGCCGCTATTATTAGCGGCGTTTTACCGTCGGTATGCGGCCGCTAGAGGGGCGGTTTTACCCCCGCTAGCGCCCGAGAAAGGGTTAAATACCACCGCAAAGCGCCTCTGCACACATTCCAGTGTGAAAGCCCTCGGGGCTTTCACACTGGAATGAAAGCAGTGGCACTTTCGGGTCGGTTTGCAGGCGCTATTATTAGCGCAATAGCACCTGCAAACCGCCCCAGTGTGAAAGGGCTCTAAAACATAAAAAAAAAAATAAAAATCCCTAAATCTATCCCATACTTTGTAGACACGATAACTTTTGCGCAAACCAATTAATATACGCCTATTGTGATTTTTTTTTTTTTTTTACCAAAAATATATAGAAGAATATATATCAGCCTAAACTGATGAATAAATTAGTTTTTTTATATTTTTTTTGGATATGTATTATAGCAGAAAGTAAAAAAATATATATATTTTTAATTATTACATTTATACAGTAATCAGTGGCTATTTTTAGCTCTGATCGCTCTATAAATGTCACTGGTCCCAAAAAAGTGTCAAAAGTGTCCGATCTGCCCGTCGCAATGTCGCAGTCCTGCTAAAAATTGCCACCATTACTCTTACCAAAAATATGTAGAAGAATACATATTGGCCTAAACCGATGAAGACATTTTTTTTTGAATATTTATTATAGCAAAAAATAAAAAATATTGTTTTTTTTTCAAAATTGTTGGTTTTTTTGTTGTTTATAGTGCAAAAAAGGTGATCAAATACCACCAAAAGAAACCTCTATTTGAGGGAAAAAAAGGAGGTCAATTTTGTTTGGGTACAATGCCGTATGATCGCAAAAAATGGCCTGGTCATTAGGGGGCAAATCTTCTGGGGCTGAAGTGGTTAAAGCGTCTCCTATGGAGAATTTTAAGCACCGTAGTTTGCTGCCATTCCACAAGCAGACGCAATTTTAAAGCGTGACATATTCGGTATCTATTTACTCAGCGTAACATCATCTTTCACATTATACCAAAAAATTGGGCTTACTTTAGTGTTTTGTTTTTTAATTCATAAAGGTTTTTTTTTTCCCCAAAAAAATTGCGTTTGAAAATCTGCTGCGCAAATACCATACGACATAAATAAATTGCAACACCCACCATTCTGTTCTCTAGGGTCTCTGCAAATATATATAATGTTCAGGGGTTCTGAGTAATTTTCTATCAAAAAAATATGATTTTTACATGTAGGAGAGGAATGCCGGTCTGCTGTCAGAAAGCCGCTACCCATTAGAATATGTAACGGAAGTGACGTTCCAGCACGGCCATCTTGGTACACCCGCACTCATCTGCAGTAAGCCCACAGTCAGAAGGCGGCAAGCGGACATCTTTTTACACCCACTGAGGTCTGGCATTTCACACTTAGTTTTACCACTAAACTGAGCTTATATAGTCAAATACAGTATTTGGAAGTCAGTAACACGGTTTTGATGTTGAATTTTAAAAGCATCGGCAAGCCTGCTGATCTGACAGAAGACCGCTGCTTTTAAAAATTCAACATCAGAATAGTTTGACGGATTTCTAAATCCTGTATTTCACTATACAAGGTCAGTTTAGTGGTAAAAATAAGTGAGAAATGCAAGACTCCGGTGGGTGTAAAAAGATGTCCACTTGGCGACTTCAGACTGTAGGCTTACTGTGGACGCGTGCGGGGTGTACCAAGATGGCCGCAATACGTCACTAAGGTTGCATTTTCTGATGGGTAGCGGCTTTCTGACAGAACACCAGAATTTGCACGGTATGGAAGCGGTTAAAAACATGGACTTTTATTACTCATTAAAAAAAAAGCTGCTCTACAGCTAACTCTCCACCCCCTTCCTTCCCTTACAAACAACGTTTAGCAATGTGAAAATTTATTTGGTCCTGCCAATAAAGCTTATTTGAATTAATGTGACTGGCAGTGTGACGTTGATTGGTCCAGGATGTGATGATGTCAGCGCTCCTCCCCTCTCAGAGATCCATCCACCCAAGTTATCAAGACACGGCTGCTATGACAACACTAAAGCAGGGACCTCCCGCCTCCATCTTCCTGACCAATCAGCGAGTTCACACTCCAGCAGCCATCAGCACTGAGCACGGCTGTCACATCGCCTGATAACAGCGTATGGTCAGCGAGTTCGCCCTCCTCTATTGGCTCACAGGTCTCTCCGTCAACCCCATCCGGCCAATCGCGCCCTGCGCCGCCGAAACTTCCGCATTGTCGGCCAATCAGCAGAGAGGTGATACGAGGGAGAAGGCGGGGCAGTGTCTGACCAATGGCAGGAGGCCATTGCGGTAGGCGGCGCCGGGCACGGAAGAGGACGATAGTTGTATGTGTTTGGGGTCCGGAGAGAGGCGGGAGGAGAGGTATGTGTGTATCTATGGATGGAGAGATCACTCCACTGTCTGTTATTAGGAGCACGGGGGCTGTGCAGAGCCCTGGGGAAGGTCACATCCGGGGACCTCACATATAGACTGTCCCTTTAAGACAGGAAATGTTTTCATAGCTTTCCATCCACCTGCTGGGCACTACAAGTCACATGATCTACGAGGAGAACCTGTAATGATAAGGTCACATTTATTGAGAACGACATAAATCCGAACTCAGGGGATGATAGAAATAGTCCCCACCCCCCTCCCCCAGCACTGTGAGGGTTAATGCCCATTAGGTCTCAGTGTAGGGGAATTAGAAGTGATACTCGCCCTATTCCTCGCCCCGCCGGGTTCAATTCTATGTCTGTCTTCACACTGGTCCATTGCACTTCCGTTGTGGTGTTAAAAATCTTGCTTGCGCCATTTTTGGTCAGTGGAAAAATCAAAAAAAAAACGCACCTCCTTGTTGAAATGCGTTAAAAGCAGCAAGAACGCATCGATAACGCACGTGTTAAGTTTTCATTGCCGTCATCGGCACCTTTTTCTATACCGGCAAAATGCCCAAAACACCATTTTCGGCCGATACGTTTCAGCCGCTGAAATTTCAGTGCGTCTCTAATTATTTTCGACCTTTGAATTATTATCATGAATTTAAATGAATATGAATTTGTCGGCCATTATCGGCACCTTTTTGAAGCTGTGTTAAAAATCCTGCTTGCTGCATTTTTAGTGCCGTTAAAAAAAAAAAAATTCTCACCAAAAACACACCTCCGCCTTTGAAATGCATTGAAAACGCAGCAATTAGAAAAAAAAAAAAGAAGAGATTCCCCCTTCGTTGGGAATTTAAAGGCAACACACACTTGGCTAGTACAAAAAGGTCCATTTTATTGAATATATAAAAAAAATATTCAATCAAAAAAAATGATCAATGGTAAAAAAAAACAACAAACTGGTTTACATACAAGAAGAAAACAAAAAACACAAGACAACAATTTACATGAACAGTATGACAATAAGATAATACCCTCTGGTGTATAATAATCCCATCATGAAAATGCAGCAAGAACACAAAAAAAATGCACACGTGTTGTGTTTTGGATGCATATTTTGAGTCACATGACCTATAAAAAAAAAAAACACACCAGAAGTAAGGTAAAATCGTGGGGGTTTTCAGCAGCACTTTTTTTTTTTTCTGTCAACGCTGGAAACCCTTTTTTTTTTTTTTTTTTTTTTTTTTTAGCTGATAATTTTCAGCGGCCAAAGTTTTGGCGCATCACAAATGTGTCCTACCCTCTGCACACTACAAATCCCAAAGTCCAACTCAGCAGTGAGTAAGAGAGGGTGGCTGCGTTCCTACATACAGTGCGACCATAGAGAACAAACGTAGCCACCCTCTAACGAAGTCGATCACAGCATCAAAAAAGGAACTTGGAGGAGGTTGAGAGTAATAGAAGGGACTTTTAGTGTTAGAGGAACTAATCCTTCCTATTGTTTACTGCAAAGGCATCTGCCATCTTAGGCTCTATTCACACTTTGTGCGACTCCAAAGGCATTTGACGTCCCATTGGGACTTTGGCTGTTGCAAAAATGTTGCATTGATAACTTTTAAGATGCGACTTTTGACAGTTCATATTGCAGTCTAATGGTACTCAAGTCGCACTAACCACTTGCCGACCGCAGTGCGTATATATACTTTGCAGTTTGCAAGTGGTTTACCAGGATTATGACTGAAGCTATCAGCCATAAACCCATTATCATTTATTTTATTTATTTTAGCCGGAGGCTGGCTTTCTCATGAAAGTTGTTCAGGCGGCTCATTAGCAACTGAATCGCTTTTCCGATCACTGGTGTTTCACAGGCTTACAGTTTTCGCCGGCGCACCCTAGAAACAATCCGACAGTGTGGCCGGCTGGTTACAGAGGCAGTGCGAGACAAGATTGTTTCTGATCCCCTCTATGGCATTGGAGGATTGAAGCAATGTCATGACATCACTTCCAGTCCAGGGTGGAAGTAAAACATTTTTTTTTTTTTTTTTAAAGCAAAAGATCAAAAAAAAATTTTTTTTGTCATCTTTTGCCTTTGAGACCCCTTTCACACTGCGAGCGCCGAACTGGTATAAAAACAATTGTGTAAATTGTAATGTAAAGAACAGTAAAAAGATATACAGAGGAGGAAGAAGGGAGAAAGATGGGGGATACCATGGGGAGGTCCCGAGCCAAATTGAATCCTCAGACGTTTTCGGAGATAAAGGAGTTTAAGGCCGAGGAGTATCTGAAATGAGACCAAACTGTCCACATAAGTTTATGGGAGTCCTACTTCTCCTCATCCCATGCAACCCATACGTCCCATGAGCTCGGTCTTGTCTAATTCACAAGCCAATTAAGCCATTGATGGAGCCTCAGTTTGGCACCAATGCCTAAATATCGCAGAACGAGCCGCTGTGAGAAAATGCCTGATTACCGGTAAGTTTCTTTTCATTTGTTTTATAAGAGCCTGGCGGCATGGATAGCACTGTAATCTGAGGTTCATTTGGAATGTTCTCTCCCACTGGTCCACTTTTATCGTTTTGGTTTTGAGATTTATGGAATTTCCCGAATAGAAATGACACATAATGTTGGTAATTTTGGTCATTTGAGAAAAAAATTTCCATCCTGCAGCTTCAAATTTTTTGTCACTGCTGTCAAAAACAAACATAGATCTGACCCCTCTCACTACATCAAACAAATGTTCAGAGAATGAAATTCTGCTAGTGTATGGTCAGCTATAGGATCATTGATGACCACAGGATGTGATTACTGTAGCTTCAAATCACCCCCAACAGGGCCTTATCCTTCTCTGACCCCAGCAGAATGTACAGATTGTATAATATATATATATATATATTTGTATACAATTTCACATTGTACAATATATTGTAGACTTTTTTCCCATAGTTTGGAGCTCTGATTATTACTTTATTTCCTGTCTGATGAGAACTGAGGCTTGAATGTCCTTGTCTGATAAATCAAGCTGCACATGGTTACCTATTTTGGCCATACATTTTATACTTTTAGGCTACTTATACACTGGGGCCCACACCGAATTAGCGGTAAAGCATCAATCATTTTAGCAGCGATTTCCTGCTGTTTTAGCAGTGCTTTTCAGCCGCTAGCAAGGTGCTATTAACCCCTGCTAGCAGCCAAAAAAGGGTTAAAACAGTCTGTGTTACAGAGCTTCCAAAGCACTGCTCATGCATTTCAGTGGGTAGGGGTGGTTTTAGGAGCGTTGTTTACAGCACTTCCAAACTGCCCCAAAAATGCTGCTTGCAGGACATTTTGTAACGTCCCGCAAGTACACCGCTCCAGTGTGAATGCACTCGGACTTTTACACTGGGGTGGCATGGGAGGCGTTTTTTAGGCTCTTTACAGGCGCTATTTTTAGCGCTAAAATGCCTGAAAAGCGCCTTCAGTGTGAAATTAGCCTTAATGATTGTCTATACAGTGCCTTGAAAAAGTATTCATACCCCTTGAAATTTTCCACATTTTGTCATGTTACAACCAAAAATGTAAGTGTATTTTATTGGGATTTTATGTGATAGACCAACACAAAGTGGCACATAATTGTGAAATGGAAGGAAAATGATAAATGATTTTCAAAATTTTTTGTGGAAAATTTCAAGGGGTGTGAATACTTTTTCAAGGCAATGTAACTGGTATAATGCACACCGTGTTCATGTACATTCAGTTTAGATTAGTTTAGAAAATAGAGATATATCTCTCTATCCCTCTATCTCTTGAGGGCCTAACGTTTGGTTTTGCTTCCTTTATCAAATATGCATGTGAACGAGGGCATAATGTCTAATTATTGGAGGACGGAGGTGTAATTATTATTAATTTTTCCATCTTTTTATTTTTTTTAAGGTAAAAGAAATTATTCAGGAGAAATAACAATAAAATGGCCTCTGTGAGTAATTTTAATTCTGATGTTGCTAATTTAATAATGACGCTGACATTTGTTGAGATTGGGGAACATTTGGTGTAAATTATATTTCTTTTATAGGAAAATGCCATGATGTTGGCTATGATGTACATTTTGTTCCATTGCTGTGTGTTGGCAGCACATTTTGAAGGTTTTGTTTATATGAGCTTCAGCTTGTACTAAGAGCTCAGTGTATGCACAGATATACTCCAAAGGAAAATAAGGCACTTGGGTAATAAATGGGGTGAATCATCTGCAAAATGTCAGCATGAACAACATAAAACTCTGGCTGCTCCACCAGCGAGGTTTTGCAAAGCGTTTGCAGAGCTTTTGACAAGCTTTGGTAAAACCTATAAAGTCAAAGTGCAATGTATGCATGTAATACCTTCCTTGTTCCCCCCTTCCATTTGCTCAACGTGCAGATTTGCTTTGCGTCTTGTGGAAG